>NC_133127.1:11004044-12204044 GCF_048418815.1 Hemitrygon akajei | reverse complement strand
ACAAATAGGGGAATGAACCCTTCAGATACCAGTAGGAGGCTGTGGATTCAAGCCCCACTCTGAGAACAGAAAGCTTGAATCTCTTCGTCATCTGTAAAATGTTTCAAGTCCAATAACATGATAATTTAAAAATAGAGATATAAGAAACTACAGAGGGTTTTGAACTCAGCCCAATACATTATAGACACACCCCTGCCCCACAAGCATAGTATTTACATCAGGTGCTGCCTCAAGGAGACTACTTGTTAAGATTAGCTTTTTTGGATTGGTGGTGAGTATTGGTAGCGCAGGTTGAGGTGTTGATTTTGTGGTGTTCTCTGAGCTTGGTAATTAGCTTGCAAACGTTCCATCACCAGTCCAGGTGACATCCTCAGATAAATTGATGCCATCTACAAATCCCTAAAAGCCAAAGAAACGTGAACCAATAGATTTCAAAGGTCAACTGAAGGATAGCCAACCAGGGTTGAGGTAAGCAAAAGGGGATCTATATAAACATGAGCACTCCCTGAGAGAAACGCCAACAACTGCGCACTGAGGATATCACCTTGACTGGTGTTGAAACATCTGCAAGCTAATTGCCAAACTCGGCCAACACCGCAACAATGGTTTTGTTTTTCACATGAACATCGAAGCATACGGTAAAATGCATCATTTCTCCCCGTGACCAGGTAGATTTCCTCCGGGCAACCCGGGTTTCCTCCTACAGACCAAAGACTTACGGGTTAGTAGGTTCATCAGTCACATGGGTGTAATAGGGCAGCATGGCCTCAGCAGCCCAGAAAAGCCTGTCATCAATCTGTATCTCCAAATAAATTAAATAATTTTTAAAATGTTAGTGAACAGGAGCTACTTATTAGTCTTAGGGTCTCAGTGGGAAAAATTGTCACTGATGCACCAATGCAGGAATTTTTGCAGAGTCTGGAGAGAATGCAGTATGTTGCCTGGATTGGAAAACTTTCATTATTAGGGAAAGATTGGATAGGTTAGACCAGTTTTCCCTGGAGCGTAAAAAGGCTGAGGGGTAACCTTGTAGAAATATATAAGGTTATTTGAGTCATAGATAGGGTAGATAGTCAAAATTCAAAGTTCAAACTACATTTATTATCAAAGTATGTGTGCTATATACAACCTTGAGATTCATCTCTTTACATGCAGCCACAAAACAAAGAAACCCAATAGAACCCATTAAAAAGAAAGACCGTAAAACACCCAATATGAAGGGATGAAAACAAATTGTGTGAAAAATAACAGTAAGCAAATAACATTCAGAACTGAAGTTCACAAAAGTGACTCCACAGACACAAAGCCAGTCACAGCCGATTCAGGAGCCTGTTAGTTGCAGGCCACAGCCTCAGTTCAGCACAAAAACGAGTAAACCTCGTGGAACAGCAAGCTGAACCAGTTCATCTCTCACCTCCAGCCCTGACACCCTGACCTTTTCAATCATCCAATCCTCAGGTCATTCCTCACTCTCAGACCCGGGCCCTGCCACCTCGATTCAAGGTTCAAGGCTCATTTATTATCAAAGTAAACAATTCTGAGAATACATTTTCTCCAGATAGTCATAAAACCAAAAAAGAAAAGAACAGCAGCATGCTCATCACCACCCAAATTCCTCCGACCTGCACAAAAAAATGAACAAAAATGGAATAGATATACCAACCTCTAAATCCCCCTCCCCACATGCAAAAAACTGAGAAAGATCAGGTGAAAAATACAGAAATCCAAAGAATCACAAGACCGATAAAAAAGTCCACATCTAAAACACAGAAAAGCTGGGCATCATTCTCCCTCTCCATAGAAAAGCAATCTCACCAGCAACAAAAAGACAGTGTCTGCTCTCCCTAGCAGAGCGATCTCAGCAGTGATAAAAAGGCATGGCGAACAATAGAAGCTTTAATCGGCAAAATGGAGTCAAACATTGGCTTGCAGCCTTCTTGCCATGAGGTTCCTGCACACTGCCTCTACCTCCCGGAATCAACTCAGAGGCTCCAACAGTTCCAGAATCACATTCAAGGTGAAAGACAAATGTAAAAGACATAAAAGAAGTGAAATATGTGGTTTCATGATTTATCCAGAAGATGTTGACCAAAGGAGCGCTGTAGGCAGACGCCATCTTGACCTGAAGTACAGGGATTAAAAAAATACAATTTGCTTCTTACAGGGGATGTGAGGGATAGGTCATCTTACACAGAGAGTGGCTATAGAGTCAAGCAGCAATGCAACATGGGTACAGGCCTATCAGCCGAACTAGGTGACCATAGTGCTTATCCAGGTAGGCCGAATAGTTCAACAATTCCCTTTAATATCAGAGAATGTATACAATATGCAACCTGAAATTCTTGTTCTACACAGACATCCATGAAAACAGATGAGTGCCCCAAAGAGTGACTGTTAAAAATGTTAAAATCCCAAAGCCCCCTACTCCCCCCTCCTATGCACAAACAGCAGCAGAACAACAACCCTCTCCCTCCCCCTTAATTATTCCAGCAAAAAAGCATCAGCACTCTCCACCCACCAAACAAGCAATACGAAGGCCCCCAAAAATGTCCATGATCTGCAGTACAACAAAATCTAATCGTTCACCCGACAATTCGACATTCCACAGGCTTTATTCTATATCTAACCTGCGTCTAACCCATGTTTTGTGTGTTTTTAGGAATTGTGATAGGATAGTGTAGAGATTTAGTTGGTAAAGCCTGTGCTGCCCCTGCCCTGGGAGTGTGTGTCACGGGTCTGGGCATGTGGGGCTTTACTCTGTATTTAGCCTGTTCTTCTTGTGTGCTGTGAGTGTGTGTCATAGGACAGTGCAGAGGGAGATTTACTCTAAATAACTTGTTCCCTGTGGGAGTAGGCGCGTTATGGGACAGTGTAGGTGAGGCTTTACCCTGGTCTATGCCATACGACCTGTGCCCAGGAGTGCTCCTTATCTGTTCGTCTCAAAGAGCACAACAGCACACCATGTAAAATTAAGTACTTTAACTGACAACTGAAGCATTGCCTGTACACAGAATGAAATCGTCATCACTCAGACTGAGGGCTTAGCTCCATTTTCAGAAGTAGGTCATAGCTCCCACCAATCATTCTGATCTGCCAGGAGGTATAATTACCAGGAAGGTTTGTTTGGAAATGTATGTTAAAGCTTGTGCTCGAGGCAGCGTTTATCTACTCAGGCATTCAACCTTCCTTCAGAACCAATTTTCTGTGGTTGGTTTTAGATCTGTTCTTTTATTTTAATTGTTCATTAAAATGCTGAGCACTCCATGCCCTCCCTGCTCCTTGGGATGTTGCTTATGGTACAATCAGTAGGACTCTGCTGGGACCCGCTGTTATTTATTATTGCATTTTTGTCTGATGGCTTCACAGCATCAGAAGGCAACGTGTAGAATCCACAAACAGAGCAGGGTTCAAACAAAGAAGTCGATGGGACATGGCACAGTTGTTCCTACTGGAACCCTCCTCTCAGAACGAACATTACTGATTCAGAAACACAAGAAGTTCTGCAGATGTTGCAAATCCAGAGCATTACACACAAAACGCTGGAGGAACTCAGCAGGTCAGGCAGCGTCTGATGAAGGGTCTTGGCCCAAAACATTGACACTTTATCCCTTTCCATAGATGCTGCCTGACCTGCTGATATCCCCCAGCATTTTGTAGGTGTTGCATTAGCTATCTGTGTTATTGCTGTTATGCAGCAAGATGTCCCAAGATGTTTCTCACAAACATACCAAACATCGAACAATATAGCTTAGAAACAGGCCCTTCAGACCACAATATTATAGCAAACTAATTAAACTCGTAATTAAACCCTTAACTAAACTAACTCTTTCTGCCTACACTCCATATCACTCCACTGTCTGCACATTCTTGTGCCAACCTAAAAACCAGATATTCACCTCTGTCGTATCTGCCTCCACCACCACCTTTGGCAGCACATTCCAGGTGCCCACCACTCTCTATGTGGAAAAAAAATCTCCTTTGAACTTACCTCTCTCACCTTAAATCAGGAGTCCTCAACCTTTTTTTAATGACATGGACCACTACCATGAACTGAGGGGTTTGTGGAGCCCAAGTTGGGAACCCCTGCATTAAATACATGTCCTCTAGTATTAGACATTTCAATCCTGAAGAAGAGATTCTGTCTACCCTATCTATGACTTCCACAATCTTATAAACTTCTATCAGATTTTCCCTCGGCCTCCACTGCTCCAGAATCAGAACCAAGTTTATTATCACCATAAGACACAGAAACAGAATTAAGCCATTCAGCCATTATGTCTGCTCTGCCATTTATAGAAACATAGAAAAAATCTACAGCACATTACAGACCCTTCGGCCCACAATGTTGTGCCGACCATGTAACCTACTCTAGAAACTGCCTAGAATTTCCCTACTGGATAGTCCCCTATTTTTCTAAGCTCCATGTATCTGTCTAAGAGTCTCTTAAAAGACCTTTGATAATTTGATAATACCTGATTTATTTTCCCTCTCAACTCCATTCTCCTGTCTTCTCCCTGTAATCTTTGATGCCCTGATGAATCAAGAACCTATCATCCTCCACTTTAAATATACCTAATGACTAGGCTAGCACAGCTGACTGTAGTAATTAATTCCAAAGATTCACCACCCTCTGTTTAAAGAATTTTTTCCTCATCTCTGTTTGAAAAGAACATCCATCTATTTTGAGAATCAGTTCTCTGGTCCTAGACTTTCTCACTATTAGAAACACCTCCGTGTCCATTCTTCCTAAGCCTTTTAATATTCCGTAGGTTTCAATGAGATCCCCCTCATTCTTCTAAAGTCTGTAAGTACAGGCCTGGACAGGATGAAGATACAGGAGCCTCAGGACTCATACCACCAGATTCAGGCGCAGTTATTACCTGTCAACCATGAGGCTCCTGAACCAAAGGGGATAACTTCACACAATTTCACTTGCTCCATCAATAAAATGTTCCCACAACCTATGGACTCATTTTCAAGTATTCTTCATCTCATATCTTCAATATTTATTGCTTGCTTATTTATTTATTATTATTATTATTATTATTTATTTTTGCATTTGTACAGTTTGTTGTCTTTTGCACACTGGTTTAACCCAATTGGTGCGATCTTTCATTGGTTCTATTATGGTTATTATTCTATTATGGATTTATTGAGTATGCCTCAAGAAAATGAATCCCAGGGTGTATAACAAGTTAACAAATTTCACGTCGCATGCCGGTGATAATAAACCTGATTCTGATATATGGTGACATAAATACATATATAACCATATAACCATATAACAATCACAGCACGGAAACAGGCCATTCCGGCCCTCCTAGTCCGTGCCGAACTCTTAATCTCACCTAGTCCCACCTACCCGCACTCAGCCCATAACCCTCCACTCCTTTCCTATCCATATACCTATCCAATTTTACCTTAAATGACACAACTGAACTGGCCTCTACTACTTCTACAGGAAGCTCATTCCACACAGCTATCACTCTCTGAGTAAAGAAATACCCCCTCGTGTTTCCCTTAAACTTTTGCCCCCTAACTCTCAAATCATGTCCTCTCGTTTGAATCTCCCCTACTCTCAATGGAAACAGCCTATTCACGTCAACTCTATCTATCCCTCTCAACATTTTAAATACCTCGATCAAATCCCCCCTCAACCTTCTACGCTCCAATGAATAGAGACCTAACTTGTTCAACCTTTCTCTGTAACTTAAGTGCTGAAACCCAGGTATATATAAATATTTACTTTAAATTTTGAAATGCTCCTCATATGTTAACCCTTTTATTCTTGGGATCTTTCTTGTAAACCTCCTCTGAATCCTCAATAATGCCAGCAAATCTTTCTTAGATAAGGGGCTCAAAATCGTTTACAATACTCCAAATGTTGTCTGATCAATGCCTTATAAAGCCTCACTGTTACAATCTCTCCTTATACTACATATCCTCTAATACAGGCAACATCCTGATAAACCTCTTCTGCCCCCTCCCCAGTGCCTGCCAATAATGGGGCAACCAGAATTCAAACTCATGGGAACAATCATCAAATAAAGATTTATATCAACTAATTTACAAAGATATCAGGCCTGGTGAAAGAGGTAGGTTTTTAGAGAAGTTTTTCAAGGTGCAGAATACAGGAGGCAAGTTTTAGACAGGGATGACCATAAGACATAGGAGCAGAATTAGGCCATTCGTCCCATCAAGCCTGCATCATGGCTGATTTACTATCTGTCTCAAACCCATTCTTCTGCCTTCTTCCAGTAAGCTTTGACACCCTGACTAATAAAGAATCTGTCAACTGCCGCTCTAAATATACCCAAACTCTTGGCCTGCACAGCCGTCTGTGGCAATGAGTTCCACAGATTCACCACTCTCTGGCTGAAGCAATTCCCCCTCAGCTCTGATTTAAAGGGACATCCTTGTATTCTGGTCCTATATGCCCCCACTATAAGAAACATCGTTTCCACATCCACTCTACCAAAGCTTTTCAATATTCGATAAGTTTCAATGACAGAAGAGTGTAGGGAGAGATTTACTCTGTATCTAACCTGTGACCCCCCTCAGTTTTTTAAACTCCAGTGAGTACAGGGCCAGAGTTATCAAACACTCCTCATAAGTTAACTCTTTCATTCCTGGAAACACTCTCATGAACCTCCTCTGGACCCTCTTCATGGATAAGGGCCCAGAGCAGACATGGAACATCAAAGTAGTGGAATATTGAAGATTAACACATTGAAGAGGTTTAGGATCCAAGGAGTACACAGATATTGGAAAGCTGATGGAAATTACAGAAATAGCACTGTGGGAAGAATGGAATTAGAAATATCTTGGCATTAAATCTAAGCAGGATGGGAGCCAGCAAGCTACCTCTACACAGTTTTGCAAGCACAGCAGCGATGAATGAAGGGGAATTTAGTACAGGATAGGGAAAAGGCGGCATAATTTGAGCTGATGAGTTCCTGGAGGTCAGTCAGAAACAGCAAAATAACCAGTAATAAGAGAAAGTATACAGAGAGTTGTACTCTGTATTTAACTCATGCTGTCCCTGCCTTGGGAGTGTGTGATGAGACATGTAGAGGGAGATTTACTCTGTATCTAACCTGTACTGTCCCTGCCCTGGGAGTGTGTGATGGGACAGTGTAGAGAGAGCTTCAGTCTGAATCTATCCATTGCTTTAACTGCCCTGGGTGTGTATGATGGGACAGTGTATGGGAAGCTCTTTGCTCTGTGTCTAACCCATGATCTCCCTGCCCTGGGAATGCGCAATGGGAGAGCATAGAGAAAGCTTTTCTCTGTCTCTAACCCATGCCATCCATAAGACCATAAGACATAGGAGCAGAATTGGGCCATTCAGCCCATTGAGTCCACTCTGCCATTTCATCATGGCTGGTCCTGGATCCCATTCAACCCCATTCACCTGCCATTTCACCTTATCCCTTGATGCCCCAACCAATCAGGAATATATCAACTTCCACTTTAAATATACCCACTGAGTTGGCCTCCATCAAAGTTTGTGGCCAAGCAATCCACAAATTCACCAGTCTTTGGCTAAAATAATTCTCACCCTCCTCATCTCCATTCTAAAGGCACGTCCCTCTATTCTCAGGCTGTGCCCTCTGGTCCAAGACTCTCCAACTAATGGGAACATCCTCTCCATGTCCACTCTAGGTCTTTCAATATTCAGTAGGTTTCCATCTATGTCTCTTATAAGACCATAAAATATAGGAGCAGAATTAGGCCACTTGGCCTACCCAGATCCAATCAGTGAGATCTGCCCTCATTCTTCTAAGCTCCAGTGTGTACTAGCCCAGAGCCACAAGCACTCCTTATACATTAATCTTTTCATTCCCAGGACCATCCTGTGACCCTCTCCACATCCTTTTCGATACAGGGCCCACAATGCTCCAATGGGGTCTGACCAATGTCTTATAAATCCTCGGCATTACATCCACAGATGTTGCCCGACCTGCCAAACTCCTCCAGATTTTTGTACATTTTTCCAGACTCCAGCATCTTATGTCACCACAATAAATGAATGTCCATTTAAGAATGCACTGCCTTTTAGCTCAGTTTTAAGGTGCTCTGCTGTCCTGTACATATTAGGTTACAACAACAGGGTTCCAAAATAAGAAGAGATTAAATAGCACCCGCAGATGCCAAACATTCAAGTGGCGACTTGGTCCTGAAATGTGACCATTTCCTCAAACCTTTTCAATTTGTTTTCAAACAGAATCACAACTACACCCTGGGTTGGATCTACATTACCATTTGAAGAGCACCATCCGTTGTTCCATGGACCATGGTCTGCCATAGAAACCTATAAATAAACACATAAACACCCATTAGTAGCTGGCTGAGGTTCACATATCTCAATGTCAAGCAGGATAGAAGCAGGCAGCAGAGCAAATACGATACTGGGAGAATTAACCACTTGGCTCTGAGTTCACAGCACGATGAGGAACAGAATTCCAATTAACTCCATATTTAATGGAAGGCAAAAAAAAAAGTCTAAAAGTAAAAAAAAGGAGAAAATTTACAAGGATGGTGCTGGGTCTGGAGGACCTGAGTTATAAGGAAATATTGAACAGGTTAGGACTTGCAGCAGACTGAAAAGTTTGAGCATGTAGATTTTAAGAAAGAGGATGTGCTGGAGCTTTTGGAAAGCATCAAGTTGGATAAGTCGCGGGACCATATGAGATGTACCTCAGGCTACTGTGGTAGGTGAGGGAGGAGATTACTGAGCCTCTGGCGATGATCTTTGCATCATCAATGGGGACGGGAGGGGTTCTGGAGGATTAGAGGGTTGTGGATATTGTTCCTTTATTCAAGAAAGGGAGTAGAGATAGCCAAGGAAATTATAGACCAGTGAGGCTTACCTCAGTGGTTGGTAAGTTGATGGAGAAGATCCTGAGAGGCAGGATTTATGAACATTTGGAGAGGTATAATATGATTAGGAATAGTCAGCATGGCTTTGTCAAGGGCAGCTCATGCCTTATAAGCCTGATTGAATTTTTTGAGGATGTGACTAAACACATTGATGAAGGAAGAGCAGTAGATGTAGTGTGTATGGATTTCAGCAAGGCATTTGATACGGTACCCCATGCTAGGCTTATTGAGAAAGTAAGGAGGCATGGGATCTAAGGGGACATTGCTTGAGGATCTAGAACTGGCTTGCCCACAGAAAGCAAAGAGTAGTTGTAGACAGGTCAATGCTGCCTGGAGGTCGGTCACCAGTGGAGTGCCTCAGGGATCTGTTCTGGGACCCTTACTCTTCATGATTTTTATAAATGACCTGGATGAGGAAGTGGAAGGATGGGTTAGTAAGTTTGCTGATGACACAAGGGTTGGAAGTGTTATGGATAGTGTGGAGGGCTGTCAGAGGTTACAGTGGGACACTGATAGGATGCAAAACTAGGCTGAGAAGTGGCAGATGGAGTTCAACCCAGATAAGTGTGAAGTGGTTCATTTTGGTAGTTCCAATATGACGGCAGATTATAGTATTAATGGTAAGATTCTTGGCAGTGTGGAGGATCAGAGGTATCTTGGGGTCTGAGTCCGTAGGACGCTCAAAGCAGCTGCGCAGGTTGACTCTGTGGTTAAGAAGGTATATGGTGTATTGGCCTTTATCAATCGTGGAATTGAATTTAGGAGCCAAGAGGTAATGTTGCAGCTATGTAGGACCCTGGTCAGACCCCACTTGGAGTACTGTGCTCAGTTCTGGTTGCCTCACTACAGGAAGGATGTGGAATCCATAGAAAGGGTGCACAGAAGATTTACAAGGATGTTGCCTGGATTGGGGAGCATGCCTTATGAGAATAGGTTGGGTGAACTCGGCCTTTTCTCCTTGGAGCAATGGTGGATGAGAGGTGACCTGATAGAGGTGTGTAAGATGATGAGAGGCATTGATTGTGTGGATAGTCAGAGGCTTTTTCCCAAGGCTGAAGTGGTTGCCACAAGAGGACACAGGTTTAAGGTGCTGGGGAGTAGGTACAGAGGAGAGGTCAGGGGTAAGCTTTTTACGCAGAGAGTGGTGAGTGCGTGGAATGGGCTGCCAGCAACGGTGGTGGAGGCGGATACGATAGGGTCTTTTAAGAGACTTTTGGATAGGTACATGGAGCTTAGAAAAATAGAGGGCTATATGTAAGCCTTGTAGTTTCGAAGGTAGGGACATGTTCGGCACAACTTTGTGGGCCAAAGGGCCTATATTGTGCTGTAGGTTTTCTATGTTTTTTTTCTATGACTGTATTCCTTAGACCAGGGGTCACCAAACTTTTTTGCACCGCAGACCAGTTTAATATTGACAATATTCTTGCAGACTGGCCGACAGGGCGGCGGGGGTGGGGGGGGGGGTGGTTTAAACACTACCAGAATATAGCGATACTCGAAGGAGGTTTTTTATGTCCAGTCTATTCCGCAATTTAGTTTACGTGGCTCTCAGCACTTGCTTCTGTCCCGCTTGCTCACATCTTTTCTGCTCAAAAAACTCAACGGGTTTGTCTTTAAGTGCAGGGTGCTTGGACTCAAGGTACCGAAGAAGCTTTGAGGGCTTCATTGCCTCATTAGACAGCCTCCGGACCTGAACTCCAGCCTCCTGCCCGCCCGCTGCCAGACGCCTTGGCCAGGTGCAGCTGGTCGTGGGTGGGGTGAGAGGACAAGGTCAGGGCCGGAGGTCCCCATGCCGGGGCTGCAGCGGTCACAGTCCAGAGAGAGCGACCGACCAAGCGAGGAGCACGAGGGGGCGCGCGCCTGCCCCCCCTTGTAGGATCTATCGGCCGACATAAGTTTGTCTCGAGGGATGACTTTCAGTAGATCGCAGCGAGGTAGCTGCTGTGCTACTTACGAAACACTGAGCCCGAATTAGGTCATCTGTGAATATTTTAGCACCGGGTTCCCCATGAACATTTGGTGTGCTAAACAGGTTTAGAGGCTGTGCCCATCTGTCCGTGCTCCGGGCCAGTAGTAACGGCACTTCTCGCCGGCCGCATGAGGCGGCCGGTTACCCAAGGCCAACCAGTGATCCCTGGCGCGAGGGAATCACTGCGTTTAGGCGACTGATGTCCTTGCGTGGATTCAAGTTCGACAGTGGGCATGACAGGGAACGAGGAAAGATGCAGCTGACTCATATCATTTCATATCGCCAAATCATATCGTTTCCTCGCGGCCTGGTAGCACATGCTTTGCGGCCCGGTGGTTGGGAACCACTGCCTCAGGCCATAGAAGATTGAGAGGAGATTTGATAGAGGTATCCAATGGGGTATAAATAGAGTAAATGCAAGCAGGCTTTTTCCACTGAGGTTGAGTGGGTCTACAACTAGTGGTCCTGAGTTAAGGGTGATAGGTGAAAAGTTTAAGGGGAACTTTCTTCACTCAGAGGATGGCGAGAGTGTGGAATGAGCTGCCAGCAGAAGTGGAGGATGCGAGCTCGATTTCAACATTTAAGCAAAGTTTGGATAGGTACATGGATATTAGGGGTATGGTGGGCTATAGTCCTTTGGGAGTAGACAGCTTAAATAGTTTAGGCATGCTCCAGATGGGCTGATTTTTTTTTAATGCTGTGACTCTATATTGGGGGATAAAGGAAGGCAAGGATTTGACAGTGGAAGTAAACAGTGTAGTCTCAGTCAAAGTTAAATTTATTATCAAAGTACATATTTGTTACCTTGAGATTCATTTTCATGGAAACACTTACAGGAGAATAAAGAAATACAATAGAATTTATGAAAAACTACATAAAGACTGACAACCAATGTACGAAAGAAGCCAAATTATGCGAATGTTAAAAAATACTCAGATGAGTTGTAACAGAGTTATTGAAAGTGAGTCTGTAGATTGTGGAATCAGTTCAGGTATGTGGTGAGTGAAGTTATCCACAGGTTCAAGAGCCAGGTGGTTGAAAGTTAATAATTGTCCCTGAACCTGGTGGTGTAGGTGCTAAGATTCCTGTATCTCCCTCCTGATGGCAGCAGTGAGAAGAGAACATGACCTGGATAGTGAGGGTCCTTGATGATGGATTATGCTTTCTTATGGCAGCATTCGTTGTAGATGTGCTCAGTGGTGGGGAGGGCTTTTCCTGCAATGGACTGAGCTGTGCCCTGGACATTAATGTGATTAATATGACTGTGCTTTGAAAGGGGTACAAATAAAATTCAATGACCAGGTCAAGATTAATCTGGTCCTTTAGAAACCTTCTCCATCACACTTTTAGTCAGTTAAAATCATCTGGAACACACTAAGTGAAATTATTTTCCTTGCTTTCCCTTGGATTTTTTGATGACTATCTTTAGTGAGTGTCCTTGTCTGAGTAATTTTCAATTCTCTGATAAATTTCCCTTTGAGGAGGGAGATTCCTGCTGTTCTGGGAGATTTTTGTATTCTTAAAATCTTTTTTTACACTTGGGTTAATGCTGTCTTAAAGCACAGGAACTAGAATTGAATGCAATATATTCTAGTTGTGGTTAACCATTAACTAGCAAAGATTCATGATGACTTCATAGACCATAGAACGGTACAACACAGGAACAGGTCCTTGATGATGCATGCTGATTTCTTGTGGCAGTGCTCCTTGTAAATGTGCTCAATGGTGGGGAGAGCTTTGCCTGTAATGGACTGGGTTGTATATAATGCATTCTGTAGACTTTTCCATTCCTGAGCATTGGTATTTCCATGACAATTAGGATATCCTCTGTTATACCCATCTGAAGAATACCTATATAGTGTCGACCAGGAAGGGACAATCTGAGTCCACTGAAGTGTAGCTGTGTTGAATACATATTATTTTGATATCACTGCAGAAAGGTGCTTGTTATCAGTGTATCTAATGAGAACTATTTTTATCTATCTTCACCCTACAGTGGTACAAAGCAGCTCAACAACTTAAAACAAGCTCCACCATCTCAAGTCAATGCTTAAGGGATTTTAAAAGTATGTTGAGGTATGTAGGAGGAGAGAGTTAGGGGTGGTGTATGTTTTAGTAGTGTGTAAGTGGTCACAATGTCTTACAAATCAACATCTAAGATCTTGTTACAATGCAGGGATGAACTTATTAGCACTAAACCAGTAGGCATCTACTGTACACTTATTATCTAATGCTAAACACAAGAAAGTCTGCAAATACTGGAAATCCAAAGCAACACACACAAAATGCTAGAGGAACTCAGCATGTCAGGCAGCATCTATGGGAACAAATCAACAGTCAATGGCCCTTTTTTAGGACTGGAAAGGAAGGGAGAAGATGCCAGAATACAAAGGTGGGTGGAGGAGAAGGAGGATAGCTAGAAGGTGATAGGTGAAGCCGGGTGACCAAGAAAGATAAAGGGCTAGAGAAGATGGAATCTGATAGGACAGGAGAGAGGACCATAGGAGAAAGGGAAGGAGGAGGGGACCCAGAAGGAAGTGCAAAGACAGGTAAGAAAAGGTAAGAGGCCAGAGTAGGGAATAGAAGAAGAGGGAATGGAGAGGAAAATTGCTTTACCGAAAGGAGAAATCTATATTCATGGTAAGAGGGAGTGAATTGAAGGGGATCTCAGTGGAATTTTTTCAGCTAGAGAGTGGTGAGTACCTGGGATACACTGCCTGAGAAAGTGGTGGAAGCAAAGTTGCTGACAGAATTTAAGAAGTCTCTAGGCTGGCAACTGAATCACCTGGGCAGAATCAGAATCAGGGTTATTTTTAATGACATGTGTCATGAAATTTGTTCTTCTGTGGCAGCAGTACAGTGCAAGACATAAACATTTCTAAAAAATTATAATTAGAACCTGAGTTATACGGAAAGGTGAAATGGTTACGACTTATTTCTCTGGTGCATAAGAGAACAAGGAGAGAATTAGTAGAGGATTACAAAATTGTGAGGGGTATAAATAAGGTATTGAAAACAGATTTTTTCCACTAAGGTTGGGTGAGACTAGAACTAGCAGTCATAATAGAGTCATAGAAAAGTACAGCACAGAAACAGTCCCTTTAGCCCATCTAGTCCATGCCAAACCACTTAAATTGCCTAGTCCAATCAAAAAGTGAATAGGAAGTTGCATGATTAGGAAGCTTTTAAAATCCAGCAAAAGGCATCTAGAAAAGCTACAAGAAGGGAAAAGGTGAAATATGAGGGCAAACTAGCTGATAATATAAAGCAGGATACCAAAGGTTTTCCAGTTATATAGGTGTAAAAGGAAGGTGAGAGTTGATACTGGACCACTGGAAAATGACACTGGTGAGATAGTAATGGGGACAAAGAAATGGCAGATGAGTATTTTGCATCAGCCTCAGAGGTCCCTGAGCATCAGGGAACAGCAATGAGTGCCATTGCTATTACAAATGAAAAAGTGTTAGGCAAACTCAAAGGTCTTAAGTTATGTAAGTCACCTGGACCAGATGGACCACTCCCCAGAGCCCTGAGAGAGGTTGCTGAAGAGATAATGGATGCACTGGATGCATTGATCTTTCAAAAATCAGTTGACTCTGGCATGATCCTGGAGGACTAGACAATTGATAAAGTCACTCCACTCTTTAATAAGGGAGGAAGGCAAAAGAAAGGAAATTATAGGCCAATTAACCTAACCTCAGTGGTTAGGAAAGTGTTGGAGTCTATTATTAATGATAAAGTTTAGGGGTACCTGGAGACAAATGGTAAAATAAGTCAACGTCAGCATGGTTTCTGTCAAGGGAAATCTTGCCTGACAATTCTACTGAGAGTTCTTCAAGGATGCACCTAAAAGGGCAGACAAAGGAGAGGCAGTGATGTCACTTACTTGGATTGTCAGAAGGCATTTGATAAGGTACCACACCTGAGGCTGCTTAACAAGATAAAATCATATGGCATTACAGGAAAGATACTGGCATGGATAGAGGAATGGCTGACAGGCAGGAGGCAGTAAGTGGGAATAAAGGGGCCTTTTCTGGTTGGCTGCCAGTGACTAGTGGTGTTCCTCGGGTCAGTATTGAGTCTGCTAATTTTCACATTGTTTGTCAATGATTTAGATAATAGAATTGATTGCTTTGTGGCAAAGTTTGCAGATGATACGAAGATAGGTGGAGGGGCAGGAAGTGTTGAGGAAGCAATGTGATTGCAGAAGGACTTCAACAAATTGTAAGAATGGGCAAAAAAGTGGCAGATGGAATACAGTGTTGGGAAATGTATGATAAGGCATTTTGGTAAATGGAATGATAGTGCAGACTACTATCTAAACAGGGAGAAATTTCAAACATCAGAGATGCAGAGGGACTTAGGAGTCTGTGTGCAAGGCTCCCATAAGAATAATTTACAGTTTGAGTCTGTGGTAAAGCCGGCAAATGCAACGTTGGCATTTATTGCAAGGGGAAGAGAATATAAAAGCAAGGAGATAATGCTGAGGCTTTATAATATACTGGTCAAGTTGCACTTGGAGTATTGCCAACAGTTTTGGGCCCCATATCTCAGAAAGGATGTGTTGTCATTGGAGAGGGTCCAGAGGAGGTTCACAAGGATGGGTCCTGGAATGAAGGGATTCCTTCATATGAGGAACGTTTGGCAGCTTTGGGCCCATACTCACTGGAAGTTAGAAGAATGCGGGAGGGATCTCATTGAAACCTACCAAATGTTGAAAGGACTACATGAAGTGGATGCGGAGAAATGTTTCCTATGGTGGGGGTATCCAGAAATAGAGGGCACAGCCTCAAAATTGAGGGGCTGAACATAGAACAGAGGTAAGAAGCAATTTTTTTAGCCAGAGAGTAGTGAATCTGTGGAATGCTTGCCACAGACTGTGGTGGAGGCCAAGTCCATGGGTATATTTGAAACAGAAGTTGATAGTTTCCTGATTGGTCTGGGCATCAAAGGATATGGTGAGAAAGCAGGTGTATGGGGTTGAGTGGGATCCAGGATCAGCCATGATGGAATGTTGGAGCAGACTCGATGGGCTGAATGGCCTAATTCTGCTCCTATGTCTTATGTCTCATGGACCTGCACCTGGACCTTGGTGTATGATTTTATTCCTTGGAAAGGAGAAGATTGAGAGGAGATTTGGTGTTAACGATGAAAGGTGAAATACTTCAGGGGAACCTTCTTCACCAAGAGTGTGGTTCAAGTATAAAACGAGTAAGTGGTGGATGTGGGTTCAATTGTAATAGTAAAGAGAAGTTTGGATAAGTACATGGATGGGAGGGGTATGTAGGGCTAAAGTCCAGGTGTAGGTACATAGGACTAGGCAGATTAACAGTTTGGCACAGACTTGATGGGCCAAAGGGCCTGTTTCTGTACTACAGTGCTCTGTGGGAGGCAGAGTGAAGCTCAGTCTCTACAAAGATGTGTAAGGTGCTCCTTCCCTTCACTAGTCTGCATGCCACCCTTAGGCAAGGTGTAATACCTGCTTAGACCCTTCCACTCCACCTCTCTGATCAGGGTCACATTAAGCCATAGCAGGTGGTGGATGATCAAAACAGCAGCTGGTGCATATCTCAAGTCCTGGTTATGTCACCACAGGTACCAGGCAGACAATCGCTGAAGAGTATTGATAATGGCTGAGGTCACCCATCTTGTAAAGACATTGCTGGCAAACCGCTTCTGTAGAACTTGCCAACAACAATCATGGTCATAGACCATGATCACTGAAATCTTATGACACAGCACATAATGACGACGATGAGTGCTCTGTAACTATGACTCTAAGTCCCAGCTGAGAGAGCTAAACACAGAAACTAGGCGCCAAGCTGTCATGCTATTATCCTCTCCAGAGGCTGGAAGAGTCCCCATAGGACAAGTCAGATGAAGAACAGGTGTGTCTTCACTATTCCAAAGTACCTGCAACCTTGTAAACTGATGACATTCAATGCTATTTTAACCATCACTGTCCTGTTCACCCATCACCATACATACGGTCCACCCCTAATAAACAATTCTTCACTCATCCTTTCCAAATCTGTGTAATCTCTCATTCTTCGCCATCTCGCCATCTCAAAATTTTTTTCCAGTCTGTAAAACACCTCCACAATATCTGTATTTTTCATTCAAGCCTCTCCTCATGCTTGATTTTTATTACGTAGATGCCACAGCCAAGAAAGTAGTAGCATAGTTGTTACAGCAATGCTTTACAGCACCAGCAGTAAGTAAGGGTTCAATTCCCACTGCTGTCTCTAAGGACTCTGCATGTTCTCCCCATGAGCATGAGGGTTTTGTCCAGGTGCTCTGGTTTCCTCCTGCTACTGCCACACTTTCTCACTGCTGCCACTGTGCAGAGGGTACAAAAGCCTGAAGTTCCAAACTCCCTGTTGAAGAACAGTTACTTCCCTTCAACCACTTGGTTCTGGAACCAACCAGCAGAAGCCCAAACCCTACTTTTAATAAAACAATGACCACTTTGATCTCTTTGCACTAAAATGGACTTTGGGGTTTTTTTTTTATCTAAGTGCATTAAAATATGCATTATTTATATTAAATATATAATTTTTTTCTTTTGAGTGCTGCTTATATATGTATTTGCTGCTGCAACTCCACCATGGATGGAGGCCCAGCTATGAAAGGACAGCTGGGCATGGGGCTAGCAGCCCCATCCCATAAAAACCCAGAGCCCACAGAAATGCCAATAGAAACTCCAAAACCTCATCCCTGGGAGAGGAAGGACCTTTGCATAGAAGACATATGAATCTGTGTGGTGAAAGCTGAAGCCACAGGTCTGATCAACCTTCGGCCCAGGACAGTGGATTTAATTTGGCTATGTTGATACTGATCAACAGAAAAAGATTCTTTCGTGTCAAAGTGGAAACAGATCTCTACAAGTGATCTAAATTAATTTCAAATATAAAACGCAAAATAATTGATTGCGTAAGTATTCACCCCCTTTAATGTCATGCCAAATCATCTCTGGTGCAGCCAATTGGTTTTAGAAATCACATAATTAGTTAAGTGGAGATTACCATTGCAGTCAAGGTGTTTGAATTGATTGTAGTAAAAATACACCTGTATCTGGAAGGTCCAACTGCTGGTGAGTCAGTATCCTGGTAAAAACTATACCATGAAGACAAAAGAACAATCCAAGCAACTCTGCGAAAAGGTTATTGAAAAGCACAAATCAGGAGATGGATACAAGAAAATTTCCAAGTCACTGAATTTCCAAGGCTATCCTCAAAGATTGAGTGACTATGCAAGAATGGGACTAGTGAGTGAGGCCACCAAGAGACCTATGACAGCTCTGGAGGAGTTACAAGCTTCAGTGGCTGAGATGGGAGAGACTGTGCATATTTCACCAGTCGCAGCTTTATGGGAGGGTGGAAAGGAGAAAGCCGCTGTTGAAAAAAATTCATATAAAATCTCGGCTCAAGTTTGCCAGAAGGAATGTGGGAGACTCTGAAGTCAGCTGGAAAAAAGTTCTATTTTGTGATGAAACCAAAATTGAGCTTTTTGGTCATCACGCTAAATACTAAATTTGGTGTTAGCCAAACACCGCACATAATCAAAACACGCCATCCCCACCATGAAGCATGGTAGTTGCTGCATCATGCTGTGGGGATGCTTCACTGTGGCAGGCCCTGGAAGGCTCATGAAGGTAAAGGGTAAAACAAATGCAGCAAAATACAGGGAAATCCTGCAGGAAATCTTGATGCAGTCTGCAAGAGAACTGAAACTTGGGAGAAGATTTGTTCTCCAGCAAGACAATGACCTCAGTGTAAAGCCAAAGGTACACAGGAGTGGCTTAAAAACAACAAAGTTAATGTCCTAGAGTGGTCAAATCAGAGTCTAGACTTCAATTCAATTGGGAATTTGTGGCTGGACTTGAAAAGGGCTGCTCGCTCATTATCCCCATGCAATCTGACAGAGCTTGAGCAGTTTTGTAAAGAACAGGGAAAAATTGCAGTGTCCAGATGTGCAAAGCTGACAGAGACCGATCCACACAGACTCAAGGCTGCAATTGCTGCCAAAGGTGCATCTACTAAATACTGACTTGAAGGGGGTGAGTAATTATACAAGCAAGTATTTTGTGTTTATTAATTGTAATAAATTTAGACCAATTTGTAGAAATTTGTTTTCACTTTGACACGAAAGAGTTTTTTTGGTTGACCAGTGTCAAAAAAGCCAAATTAAATCCACTGTGATTCAATGTTGTAAAACAATAAAACATAAAAACTTCCGAGGGGGGGGATGAATACTTTTTATAGGCACTGTATATAGCTGGAATACCTAAGACCTTTGCACAGTACTGCATTTGTCAACGTGGAATAGAGCGCGAGTATGAAAATCTGGCAGGAGAAAACTGCATTAGGGTGGAGTTCAGTGGGATTGGAGTGGGACATGTGGCAGAAGAGTGCCGGGGCCAAGGGGAGGGGGTGGTGCGGGTGCAGGCACACCCAGCCTGGAGACACCAGGCAAGGTCATTTGATTCCAAATAATTCTTTACAGAATGTCTCTCCAGTACTTCCCGCTCCCTCCTCTTCCTTCCTCTTTTCCCAACCATGATTCCCCTCACCCTGCCCCCTTCATACTATCAGTCCACAATAGAGACCCATACCAGAAACAGGTTTATCATTACTCACATATCTCATGATTTTTTTTGCAGCAGCAGCAGTACAGTGCAACACATAAAATGATGATATAGCTAAATATTATGTACCTAAGACTTTTATACAGTACTGTACTTATGCATATGACAATAAATTTGACTTTGACTTTTAGGTGGGTGGTGGGAGAATTCAGGAGGTGTGTGAGGGTATATATTTCATGGATGTGAGAAGAAGAATGGGGCTAGTGGGATTGTTCTATGAGGTAACATGGGCTTGATGGACTGAAAGACCTCCTTCTATGGTGTGAGGAAACATGAGAAAACAAGAAAGCCTTGGTCAAATTCCTATCAACTGAGGTTTGTGAGCCATGCCTACATTCCAGATACAAATTACAGTTTTTTTAAGAATCACAGGCAGGTCCAAGCAAGGATTCCTGATCTGATCACCAGGCAGAAGGAAACAAGAAATAACTAACCCAGCCTCGCTGATCACAAACATGCTTTGAATCCTAAGACCGATTGGTTAGGGCCGATCACAGATGTTGTGTCCTAGCTGTCTAAGTAATACATAAGCCAGGGCAATACAATATAGAGAGAAAGCTTTTGCCAATGCCTTTTTCCCTTCTCTTTTCAGTAGAAATGGTTCTGCTGGGTTTAGTAACTAAGCCTCACCTGAAGGCCAGGAGCTGGGCTTTGACTATCAGAGGCAATTTGAGGTGCATGCCACTCGGAGCACTTAATAGATATTGGGAGCTTATCCCCACTACCACACTCCACCCCCTGGCTATGTCAACCTTCAGCCCAGATCACTTCATTCAGCCTCTTTATTTCTTCCCTACCTCCCGACCGTGCTCTCACTTCTTCCCCCTCTGTCACTAACCTAGTCACCACACTGGCCTTATCGATCAGGGCACTGAGCACAGGAGTAGGGACATAATTTCAAGTTCAGGTTTATTGTCATTCAACCATACATATGTGTACTGCCAAACAAAATAATGTTCCTCCAGACCAAGGTGTTCAACACAGTACATATGCCTCACACACAACACATAAGTAATACTACCACAATAAATTAATAAATAATAAGGTGTATATATGACACAAGCTATAAAGTAAACAGTACAACACTACTGGTGTTTCATATGTTGTGAGACCAGGGTGGAGGCAGGGAGTTCAGTAGACTTACAGCCTAGGGAAAGCAACTGTTTCCCATCTTAACAGTTCTTGTCCTAATACCATAGTACCTCCTGCCTGATGGCAGGGGGCTAAAGAGATTGTTGGACAGATGGGAGGATATAAATCAAAATAAATTTTATTCAAATAAAAAAAATTATTTACAAGAATAAATTGCAATCCCTTGTAATTTTTTTGCATTCACAGTCGATACTTTCCATACTGCTCTATCACATTTTGACACATCAATAACACGGCTATCACTCCTGGGACCCCCTGGGGTGGTACACTGGGGTAGTAAGGATGTAATTCTGAAGGCACTGGTAAGGCATCACTTTTGAGTATTGTGGGCAGTTTTGGGCCCCTTATCTAAGAACGTGCTGACATTGGAAAGGATTCAGAGGAGGCTCACAAAAATGATTCTGAGAATGAAAGGGTTATCGTATGAGGAGTGTTTGATGGCTCTGGGCCTGTACTTACTGGAGTTTAGAAGAATGGGGGGGGAGGGAAATCTCATTAAAACCTATTGAACACTGAATGGTATAGATAGAGTGGATGTAGAGAGGATGTTTCCTCTAGTGGGGGAGTCTAGGACCAGAGGACACAGCCTCAGAATAAGAGGGACATCCATTTGGAACAGAGACAAGGAGGAATTTCTTTTGCTTGAGAGTGGTGAACCTGTGGAACTCATTGCCACAGGTGACTGTGGAAGCCAGGGCATTGGGTGTACTTAAGGCAGAGGTTGATGGGTTCTTGATTAGTCAGGGTGTGAAAAGCTAGAGCAGGCCGGAGAATGGGGTGGAGAGGGAAGTGGATCGGCCATGATGAAATGACAGAGCAGACTACATAGGCCAAATGGCCTCATCCTCCTTCTAAGTTTAATGGTCTTACTACTATAATAATTGAAGTGCTTCCTCCCTCAACACCGTCTCTCCCCTCTCCGGTAGCAGAAACACTCTACACTACGGTCCTCTCTTCACCAAGCCATTGCGGTGGTCGCACCAATCTTCAGTGCATCCCTCAGCACGTACTCCTGCAGTCTGGAATGTGCCAGTCGGCAGTATTCCTCCACCCCCCCCCCCCACGGGTCACCATCCTGGGCTCCACAGACTCTTTGCTTAACAATATAGGTTCATGGTATAAAAAAGGCTGGGAACCCCTGTTCCAGGGACATCTTGATGTCCTGACACACCAAAGGGTGTCTTTCACCAAGTTGATGGTGTAGGGAGCACACACAAAATACTGGAGGAATTCAGCAGGCCAGGCGGCATCTATAGAAAAGAGTACAGTCAATGTTTCGGGCCAAGACTCTTCAGCAGGACCCTTCACCCTCCTGCTGAAAGATATTGGTCTGAAATGTCAACTGTATGCTTTTCCATAGGTGCCACTTGGCCTGCTGAGTTCCTTCAGCATTTTGTGTGTGTGTGTGTGTGTGTTGCTTGGATTTCCAGCATCTGCGGATTTTCTCTAGTTTGCGATAGTGTAGGGAAATAAATTTGCATCTGTACAGGACTTTTGGGAGGCAACACCAAGAGTATTGTGTCCAGTTACAGTAGATGTAGAGAGAACATTTCCTATAGTGCAGGAGTCTAAGACCAGAGGACGCAGCAGGTTTATTGACATTTTCCTAGTTATAGGAAAAATGTCATTAAACTGGAAAGAGTGCAGAGAACATTCACATGAATGTTGCCAGGACTTGAGGGCCTGAGTTATAGGGAAAGATTGAGCAGGGTAGGTTTTATTCCTTGGAATGTAGAATACTGAGGGGTGACTTAGGGAGGTGTAGATAGGGTGGATGCAGTGAGTGTTTTTTCCAGGGAATGGGAAACAAAAACTACAGATTAGCTTTATCTATTACATATATATCAAAACCTACAGTGAAATGTGCCATTTATGTCAACGACCAACACAGTCCGAGGGCGTGCTGGGGGCAGCCCACAAGTGCCGCTATGCTTCCAGTGCCAGCATAGCATATCCACAACTAACCCTAACCTGTACACCTTTGAAATGTAGGAGGAAAGTGGAGCTCCCGGAGGAAACCCACGTGGCCACAGGGAGAATGTACAAATTCCTTACAAACAGCAGGGGGTATTGGACCCCAGTTGCTGGTGCTATATTAGTGAGCGTTGGAGGCATAATCTTAAGGTGAGGGGGAAAAATTTTAAAAAGACCTGAGGGGAAGCTTCATGCAGAGAGTGTTGTGTATATGCAAGGTGTTGCCAGAGGAAGTGGTTGAGGCAAGTTCAGTAATTAAGCCTAAAAGATATTTGCAGATACATGGATGGAAAAATAATAACAATATTTTATTTATAGAGCATTTTTCATAAGACGATGTAGTTCAAAGTGTTTTACAATGGGATAAAGTGCAAACATGAAAATAAAAGACAAAATAATGTCAGTTAAAAGCAAGGTTAAATAAATAGGCTTTGAGCTGGTGTTTAAAAGTGTCAACCGAGTCTGCATCCTTTATACTGTAGTTTTGGATATTGAGTTCCACAGTTCAGGTGCGTATGGGCCAAACAGGACTAGCTCGGGTACCTCGGTGGACACAGACTTGGGCCGAAGGGCCTGTTACATGCTACCCCCTCCCAACATATTCTCGCTATCTCACAAAGCAAGCACCGAATCCTTCCTGTTTTACAAACGACACTAGCATGCCTCACTGACACAGATCACTGAATTGTGGTTTTCAATCAATCGCCAATTTGGCGAGAATATCAGTGTTTCAAACGCGCTGGGCATCATTTCACAGCGATCCCTCCCCCCACCACCCCAACCACCCCAACCACCAAACAAAAGGCAAGAATTCTTTGCGGTCCATCAAAGACCCTCTCTTTGCTATCTACAACTTTAGTTTGACTGATTCCCAAGGGCTTTGTCACATGACCTCCTCCACACCCGAAAACCTCGCCTGGTCATTCTCTCCAGTATTTTTATAACTAATTATACAAACATGTTAAAGGAAACCCCGAAGCAAGTATCTTTTAAATTGCTCTGCGATCTTTTTTCCCCCTCTATCAGCCTTTGCATGCCGCAGTCGCCAGAACATTAAACTTTAATTCCTACAGACACCATGACAACCGGGCTTCTCGCTTCATAATGCAGGGAGTAAGGGACACTGTCAGTCCAGAGGCTCAGCAGAGTCTGCGACGCAGCGTTGGTGCTTTCAAATTTGCCTGTAAACTAATATCTTAATGCAGCTGTCAGCTTTACACAGACTAAGAGGGGCTCTCGCTGCGAGGTTTCAGGGAGAGAGAGGGCAGGGGAGGGGAGGGGAGGGGAGGGGCGGGGGTCGCTATCACTGACCTTCCACAATGCCACAGATGAAAGGCGGCTTCTTTTCCATGAGGCGCCCAGCACACGGCCTCCCAACTGGCAGTGGTTTCGATTGCTGGAGAGGGAGGGAGGGAGCGAGAGAGAGAGAGAGAGAAATAGGAAGAGAGAAAAGAGGGAGGGAGGGGGAAAGAGAAAGAAAAAAAGAGAGGAAGGGAGGGAGGGCGATAGAAAGAGAGAAGGGGTAGGAAGATAAAAGGAAGGAGGAAGAGCCAGGGAAAGACTGAAAGAAGGGATGAAATGAGAGGGGGAGGGAAGGGGGGAGATAGGGGGAGGGGTGGGGTGAGAGGGGGAAGGGAGGGGTGAGATGAGAGGGGAGGAGTGAGATGAGGAAGAGGGAGAGAGGAAAAGGGTGCAGGGAAGGGAGGAAGGAGAGAGAAGACAGGGAGGGGAACATGGAGAGACGTTGAAATGGGGGAGGGATAGGAAGGTTGGAGGAGAGAGCGAGAGGGGCAGGGAGTGGAGAGAACGGGGAAGTGGCAGAGAGGGGACAGAGGCAGAGGGAATGTAGGGGATGGAAAGGACAGCAAGTGAGGACGAGTAAGAATGGGAGGAAATAAGAGCAGAAAGCAGGGGAGGAAGAGGGGAAAGAAAAAGAAGGGGAGGTGAGGCTGAAAGCAATGTGCACAGATGTGCACGTTTCGGCCCGAAACATCAACAGTGCTTCTTCCTATAGATGCTGCCTGGCCTGCTGTGTTCCACCAGCATTTTGTGTGTTGTTTGAATTTCCAGCATCTGCAGATTTCCTCATGTTTGCACAGAGAAAGATGGAAATTATGTGCAAAGAAAGAAGAAAGGTTGGGTGAGAGATGAAGGAGGAGTAGAAATGGAACTGTCAATGGTCAGAGTGGGAGAGAGATAGAGAGAGGGAAGAAATGCAAAAGAGGAGAGTGGGAGGGAAGGAAATAGGTAGAGTAAGCACAGGGAATGGAGAGAAAAGACAATGGGGAGAGCAAGGCATAAGATGTAGGGAAGGGGAGAGAGTAGAGAGGAGGAAGACGGAGGGGAAATGGTAGAAAGGTATGGGTAGTTTGGAGAGAGGGATGAGAGGTGGGTAGGGGTGAGATAGGAAGGAGTGGTGTGATCAAAAAGGGCAGGGGGTGGGGTAAGGGAGAGAATGAAAGTGGGGATAGAGGGATTGATAGGGGGCAGCTTGTGGAGGGAGAGAGGAGGAGGTAGGAGGGGAGATAGAGTTGAAGATGGGTGATCAGGAGCAGGAAAGGTTTGGAAGAGACTATGGGAAGGGAGTGCACAAAGAAGGGAGGGAAAGAGTGAATGAGGGAGCAGTTATAAAGAGCAAAAGAGAAGGGGATTGGAAACAGCAGGGAAGAATGGAGCAGGAGTCAAAGAAGGAAAAGAATGGCATTAAGAAGCGGTGCAAAATAAGCACAAATATTAGCTGCAAACTTCAGTGAGTAAACCTAATCAATTAGAATGTAGAACATTACAGCAAAGTATAGGCCCTTCAGTCCATAGTGTGGTGCCAACCCTCTTCCATATCCCTCGATTTTTCTTTCATTCATGTGCTATCTAAGAGTCTCTTAAATGTCTTAATGTATCTGCCTCTACCGCCACTCCTGGCAGCGTGTTACACACACATACCAACTCTGTAAAAACTACCCCTGACATTCCACCGTATACTTTCATTCAATCACCTTAAAATATGCCCTCTCATATTAGCCATTTCTGCCCTGCGAAAAAGTCTGTGGCTGTTCATTGATCTATGCCTTTTATCATCTTGTACAGTTTCTTCATCTTCAAGTCACCTCTCATCCTCCTTCAACCCAAAGAGAAAAGCCCTAGTTCACTCAACCTATCCTCATAAAACATGCTCTCTCTCATCCAGAGATCATCCCGGTAAATCTCTGCACAAGAGATTCTGCAGATGCTGGAAATCCAGAGCAACACACACACAATGCTGGAGGTACTCAGCAGAGCAGATAGCTTCCATGAAGGAGATTAAACAGTCAACATTTCGAGACAAGGCCCTTCGTCAGAACTGCAAAGGAAGGGGAGGAAGAAGCCAGGATAAGGTTCATTGTCCTCTCATATTAGATTCCTTCTTTTGCCCTTTAACTCTTCCACTTACCAACTTTCAGTTTCTCACTTCGTACACCCCCTCACCCAGTCTCAGCTATCACCTACCAACATGTACTCCTTCCCCTCCCCTTACCTTCTTATTCTGGGTTCATCCCCCTCCCTTCCCAGTCCTGATGAAGGGTCTCAGCAGAAGGCAATTAAAAAAGTCATAAAGAAGGTTTATGAAAACAAGCTAGCAATTAATATTAAAGAGGTTTCTTTAGCTATATAAAGTGTAAAAGAGAAGTGAGTGTAGATATTGGACTGTGGGAAAATGATGCTGGAGAGGTCGTCGTAATGGGGGACAAGGAAATGGCAGATGAACTGAATAAGTATTTTGCATCAGTTTACACTGTGGAAGACACTAGAAATATGCCGGAAGTTCGAGAGGGTAGCAGGCAGAAGTGTGCGAAGTTGCCATTACTAGGAAGAAGATTCTTGGGAAACTGAAAGATCTGAAGGTAGTTAGGTTACCTGGACCAGATGGGTTTTCACCTCAAGGTTCTGAAAGAGGTGGCTGAAGAGATTGTGGAGGCATTAATAAGAATCACTAGATACTAGCATGGTTCTGGAAGAATGGAAATTTGCAAATGTCACTCCAAAAAGGGAGCAGGGCAGAAGAAAGGAAATTAAACACCAATTAGTTTAACCTCAGTGGTTGGGAAGATAGTAACATAGAAAATAGGTGCAGGAGTAGGCCATTCGGCCCTTCGAGCCTGCACCATCATTCAGATGTGGGAATTGATTGTTCAGGATGTGGTTTCAGGGCACTTGGAGGCACATGGTAGGATAAGCCAGAGTCAGCGTGGTTTCCTTAAGGGATATTCTATTGGCAAATCTTTAAGAATTCTTTGAAGAAATAACAAGCAGGATAGACAAAGGGGAATTGGTGGATGTTGTGTACTTGGATTTTCAGAAGGCCTTGACAAGGAGCCACACCTGAGGCTGCTTAACAGGTTAAGAGCCCATGGTATTACAGGAAAGGTACCACCATTGATGGAACATTGGCTGATCGGCAGGAGCAAAGAGTGGCAATAAAGGAAACCTTTTCTGGTTGGCTACCGGTGATAAGTGGTGTTCCACAAGGATCTGTGTTGGAACTGCTGCTTTTTATGGTATATGTCAATATTGGTGCAAGTGATTAAGGCGTTGGTCTAGTGATCTAAAGGTCACTAGTTCAAGCCAAGGCTAAGGCAGCGTGTTGTGTTCTTGAGCAAGGAACTTAACCACACATTGCTCTGCAACGACACCGGTGCCAAGCTGTATCGGCCCTTGCCCTTCCCTTGGACACATCAGTGGCGTGGAGAGGGGAGACTTGCAACTGAAGTGACTGCCAGTTTCCCATACAACCCTGCCCAGGCCTGCGCCCTGGAAACTTTCCAAGGCGCAAATCCATAGTCTCTCGAGACTAACGGATGCCTATATGTCAATAATTTGGATAATGGAATTGATGGCTTTGTGGCCAAGTTTGTGGATGATACAAAGAAAGGTGCAGGGGCAGGTAGTTTTGAGGAAGTAGAGAGGCTACAGAAGGACATAGACAGATTAGGAAAATGGGCAAAGAAATGGCAGATGGAATACAGTGTTGTGAAGTGTACAGTCACGCAACTTGGTGGAAGAAATAAAAGGGTAGACTATTTTCTAAATGGAGAGAAAATTTAGAAATGTGAGGTAAAAAGTGACTTGAGAGTCCTGCAAAGGTTAATTTGCAGGTTTAGCCTGAGAAGGCAAATATGATGTTAACATTCATTTTGAGAGGGCTAGAATATAAAAGCAGGATGTAATGTTGAGGCTATATAAGGCACTGGAGTATTGTGAGCAGTTTTGGGCCCCTTATCTAAGAAAGAATGTGCTGACATTGGAGAGGGTTTAGAGAAGGTTTACGTAAATGATTCTGGAATTGAAAGGCTTATCACGTGAGGAGTATTTGATGGCTCTGGGCCTCTACTTGGTGAAATTCAGAAGAATGAGAGGTAACCTCATTGAAACCTTTCAAATATTAAAAGGCTTCAATATAGTGGATAATGGAGAGAATGTTTCCAAAGGTGGGGGAGTCTATGACCAAAGGACACGGCTCAGAAAAGAAGGGCAGCCTTTTAAAATGGAGATAGGGAGGAATTTCTTTAACTAGTGACTGGTGAACCTGTGGAATTCGTTGCCACAGGCAGGTGTGGAGGCTAAGTCATTGGATATATTTAAGGCAGAGGTTGATAGATTCTTGATTGATCTGGGCATGAAGGGATATGGGGAGAAGGCAGGAGATTGGGGCTGAGAGGGAAAATGGATCAGCCATGATGAAATAGCAGAGCAGATTTGATAGAGCAAATGGCCTAATTCTGCTCCCATATTTTATGGTCTAAATCCGAAACCCTGCCTCCTGCACCAATTCTTCAGCCACACATTCATCTGCCAAAACAATCTATTCTGACCCTCACTGGCACATGGCAAAGGCAGCAACACAGAGATTACTACCCTGGAGGTCCTGTTTATCAGCTTTCTACCTAGCTCTCTACAATCTTTCTTCAGGACTTCAACTGTCCTACCTATGTCATTGGTACTGATCTGTACCATGAGTTCTGGCTGTTCATCTTCCCCCTTTAGAATGCCATGGACCCAATCTGAGACATCCATGACCATGGCACCTGGGAGGAAACGTACCATCTCGGTACCTCTTTCACATCCACAGAATCTGCTTTCTGCTCCTCTAATTATGGTATCCCCTAACACTACAGCACTCCTCTTCTCCCCCTTTCCTTTCTGAGCCACAGAGCCAAACTCAGTGCCAGAGATCAGGTCAAATGACTTTGGTAAGTCATTTACTCAGCCCCCCCACCCTACAGTATCCAAAGCAGTATACCTATTATTGAAGGGAATGGCCACAGAGGTATGCTACATTGGCTGCCAATTCCCTTTCCCTCTCCTGACAGTCATCCAGGGAACTGCCTCCTGCAATTTAGGAGTGACTACCCCCCTGTAGCTTCTATCTATCACCTCCTCCTTCTCCTGTATGAGCAGAAGGTCATCAGGCTGCAGCTCCATTTCTTTAACACGGTCTCTAAGCAGCGGCAGCTCGATACACTTCGTGCAGATGTAGTTATCAGGGAACACTGGAGGTCTCCCAGAGCTCACACAAGAAACATCCAGCTTCCTCCAGATTCATTCTCAGCGCACTGGCTATGTTCTAACAGAATAAAAACTCACCAAAAATTTACTTTCTTTCTTACTTAGAACTTGTGCCTGTGTTTGCCCAAGCCTGTAATTCTCAATGACTGGCCTTCACAGCCGTCTGTGGCAATGAATTCCAGATTTAACACCTCTGACAGAAGAAATTTCTCCTCATCTCTTTTCTAAAGGGATGTCCTTCCATTCTAAGGCTGTGTCCTCTGGTCCTAGATGCCCCCACTATTGGAAATCTCCTTTCCACACCCACTCTATTGAGGCCATTCAATATTCAATAGGTTTCAATGATCTGGAATCATCAAACACTCCTCATATGATAACCCTTCCATTCCCAGAATCATTCTCGTGAACCTCCTCTGGACCATCTCCAAAGTCAGCACATCCTTTCTTAGATAAGAGGCCCTAAACAGCTCACAATACTCTGCCTTATAAAGTTCCACTCACTTCAGACAGGGGAATGGTCAATTACAAAGCACGTGCCATAAGATTAAGTGTAGAATTAGGCATTCAGCCCATTGAGTCATTCAATCAGGGCTGATTTTGTTTTTCAACTCCATTCTCCTGCCTTCTCCCCATATCCATTTATCACCCTGGTCAATTAAGAACCTCTCAATCTCTGCCTTAAATACACCTAGGTTTGGTCATCACAGCTTTCTATGGCAAAGTATTTCACAGATTCACCACCTTCTGACTGAAGAAATTCCTTACCATCTCAGTTTTCCTTTCTTCTAAGGCTGTTCCCCTGGATAGCAGACTCTCCCTCTTTAGGAAACATCCTTCCCCACATCCACTCTATCCAGGCCTTTCAGTATCCAATAGGCTTTCTGCATCCAGGGAACTTCAATGCAAGTGGCGTGTTGATGTGTAATCATTGATATGTGGGTGAATCCAAGAACCCATCCACACACAGCAAGATCTAACAAGGAAGTAAATAATGCTAAATTATTCTGCTTTGGTAAATGGCATTGGTATTGGTTTATTATTGTCACATGTATTGAGGTACATTGAAAAGTTTGTCTTGCATACTGTTCATACAGATCAAATCATTACACAGTGCATTGAGGTAGTACAAGGTAAAACATACACAATGCAGAATAAAGTTTAACAGCCACAGAGAAAGTGCAGTGCAGGTAAACAAAGTGCATTATCATAACGAGGTAAATTACAAAATTAAGAATATAAAATCAGAATACAAGAATGAATATAAGATCAGAGCATGACTGTTGCGTGTAGTTATAAGTGCTGGAGCACGGCAGGGTGGAAATACATCTCTACCAAAGGAGGTGTAAGGCGCTACTTCCCTCCACTCACCTGTAGGTCACCCTTGGGGAAGCACCTGCTTAGCACCTCCCTCCTACCCCAAGGGTCACGTGAAGCCATGGGAGCAGGTGGTGGATGGTCATATGAGCAGCTGGTGTATATCACAAATCCCGGTTATGTGATCACTGATGCGTGGAGACAGTCTCTGAAGAGCATTGATGATGGCTGGGGTCACCCGTCTTGTAAAGACACTGCCCAGAAAAATGCAATAGCAAACCACTTCTGTAGAAAAATTTGCCAAGAACAATCATGGTCATGGAAAGACCATGATTGCCCACATCATATGACACAGAACATAATGAATGAATGCATAAGGATTAAATGAACAAATAAATAATAAATAGATAGATATATTATTGTTACATGTACCAAGTTACAGTGAAAAGCTTTTCTTGTAAACTGTTCATACAGATCAACTTATTACACAACTACATTGAGGTAGAACAAGATAAAACAATACCACAGAATAAAGCGTATCAGTTAAAGTGCAGTGCAGGTAAATAGTAAAGTGCACTATCATACGAGATAGATTATGAGGTCAAGAGTCCGTCTTATCATATAAGTGGACCATTCAGTCGTCTTATAAGAGCAAGGTAGAAACTGCCCTTGAGTCTGGTGGTATGTGCTTTCAAACTTTTGAATCTTCTGTCCGATGTTAGAGGAGAGAATTGACAGCTTTGCTGCTGTCATTAGGATCACCCAGATTAACAGCTTTCCAAACCAGCACTGCATGTGCAGAACATACTCCTTCAACACCATTACACTGCTATGAAGCTTCACCTTCACTCCAGTGTGGCTAATACAGTTAGGGTTATAAATAAGACTACATTGAAGGAGACCATTTGGCCCATCATATCAGTGCTAACTTTTTGCTAGAACCAGCAGTGTTATATTAGTTCGAGCGAAAAGAACTGATTTCCTCAAATTTAACCCAATAGCCCCAACAAGTTATTTTCGAGTGTCTACTGCCATGATGAAGCCAAACTCGGGTAACTGGGACAACATCTTATATTCCATCTTGGTAGTCTCCAACCTGATGGCATGAACATCAATTTATCCAACTTCCAGACATTTCTCTCTCCCTCCCTCCTTCTCTCTTCTTCCATTCTCTATTCTGGTTCCCATCTCCTTTTATCCTCTGGTGGCCCTCATCCTTCGTTTTCAACCATGGTCCACTCCCCTCCCCGATCAGATTCCTACTTCTTCAGCCTTTTACCTTTTCTACCTGTCACATCCCAGCTTCTCACCTCATTACCCCTCTTCCACCCCTGAACACTACCTCACTATCTTTTTCTTTTTTTTAGTTCTCTTTCTACACTACTTAATTTAATATTTTTAAATGTAATTTAGTATTTTACTATTGGGTATTGCACTGTACTACTGCCACAAAACAAATTTCCTGACATATGCTGGTGATATTAAACCTGTTTCTGACACTTTTGTCAAAGCCAATATTTGCGTATGTTCTTGTGTCTAAAGAGGCGGCTCAACTTGTTCCACCACCTTCCAAGGTTCAAATACACACGTCATTCCGTTTTCCAAGTCCTGCACCTGCCTTAAACAGGGGATCATTTCGTTTACACTTTCCTCAGCTTCCCTACCAAAATAAACTAGTTAATAAGGGAAAAATAATTGAATATTTCCCTAGTTTATTAAGGACCCTTGACCCCACAATCACAATTCAAATGTTTAAAGTAAATTTATTATCAAATATTCATAATATTATGAAGAATATGTCATCATATTCATTTTCTTGTGGGCATACTCAATAAACTTACAAACTAATAACCATAACAGAATCAATGAAAGACTGACCAACTAGGGGGTTCAACCAGAGTGGAGGAGACAACAAAAGAAGAAATAATAATAAATAAATAAACAATAAATATCGAGACCATGGGATGAAGAATCCTTGAGAGAGTCCATTGGTTGTGGAAATGTTTCAATGATGGGGTGAGTAAAGTTGACTGAAGTTATCCCCTTTGGATCAAGAGCCTGATAGTTGAGGGGTAATAACTGTTCCTGAACCTGGTGGTGAGTCCTGAGGCTCTTATACCTTCTTCGTGATGGCAGCAGCAAAAAGAGAGCATATTCTGGGTGGTGGGGGTCGCTCATGATGGATGCCGTTTTCCTGCAACTGCGTTTCATGTAGATGCGCTCAATGGTTTGGAGGGCTTTAGCCGTGATGGACTGGGCCACATCCACTACTTTATGTAGGATTTTCCATTCAAGTGCATTGGTGTTTCCATATCATTATTACAGCTTGGGGCGATCCGGAGTTCGGAGTCCAATTCCAACACTATTCAGTAAGGAGTCTCTGCACCTTCTCCCCATGGAGTGTGTGGAATTTCCCGGGTGTTCCAGTTAACCCCCCCCCCCAATATTTAGAAGACATACGGGGTAGGTGAATTGGTCATTGTAAATTTTCCCTTGATTAGGTTAGGGTTAACCAGGTTTATCAAGGGCTGCTGGGGCTGTGCTGATTTGCTAAATAAATTCTACCTGCAATGCTCTTTGTTACTACTTTATCTTGTTCTAGCTTAGTGCACTATAGTTCTCTGAGACTCTTTGCAGAATGTTAAACAAACACAGAACAAATAAACACTTTTTGGGCTTCCAACCAGGTGAAAATATTGATTTCAACCAACCTTTCGATGACAAACTCTGCCACCTTCATCAGGGATACACAGAACGGTACAGGCCCTTCAGCTCACAATGTTGTGCCAACCTTTTAACCTACTCCAAGATCAATCTAACCCTTCCCTCCCACATAGCCCTCCAATTTTCTATCATCCATGTGCCTATCTAAGTTACATAAATGTCTCTAATGAATCAGCCTCTACCACCACCCCTGGCAGTGTTCTGCGCACTCACCACTTCCCTCCAATCATATTAAAATAATGCCCCTTTGTATTGGGATCTTGCTGTGCACACAGGCTGCTACAGTATATGCTACCGAAGGGTCTCGGCCAAAACGTCGATTGTACTTTTTTTTTCCACGGGTGCTGCCTAGCCCGTTGAGTTCCTCCAGCATTTTGTGCGTGTTGCTTGGATTTCCAGCATCTGCAAATTCTCTCTTGATTGCACCCCCACCCCTTGTATTAGCCATTTCTGTCCTAAAAGTCCATATAGGAGTCTCCCTGGGATCATCACCACACCGCCATTCCCAGGGATCTTGCTGTGCACACAGACATACTTTATTGATCCCGAGGAAAATTTGGTTTCATTACAGCCGCACCAAGAATAGTGAAGAAATATAGCAATATAAAACCATAAATAATTAAATAACAATAAGTTAATCATGACAAGTGGAAATAAGTCCAGGACCAGCCTATTGGCTCAGGGTAAGTACTGTCGACGTTTCGGGCCGGGACGTTGAGTCCTGACGAAGGGTCTCGGCCCGAAACGTCGACAGTGCTTCTCCTTCTAGATGTTGCCTGGCCTCCTGTGTTCCACCAGCATTTTGTGTGTGTTGTTTGAATTTCCAGCATCTGCAGATTTCCTCGTATTGGCTCAGGATATCTGACACTCCGAGGGAGGAGTTGTAAAGTTTGATGGCCATAGGTAGGAATGACTTCCTATGACGCTCAGTGTTACATCTCAGTGTAATGAGTCTCTGGCTGAATGTACTCCTGTGCCTAACCAGTACATCATGGAGTGGACTGCTCAACCAGGAGCAACACGCACAAAATGCTGAAGGATCTCAGCAATTCTGCTAAACTAGGAGACGTTTTTGGCTTTCTTTGCAGAATTTTAAGGGCCCCTGACTGTGCAGTTTGAGAAGCAACCGCCGGCGGTGGGATCTCGAGTCACCCGGCCGCCACCAACAGTGCTGTGCGTGGGATCTTGCGGTGCACACAGTCCGCACGGCAAAAGTGGCTGCGCAACCACCGAAGCCCACACCGAAGCCCACACCGAGATCCAGCCCGCCCCTTAGTTTAAAGACGGGACAGACGCGGCACCTGACTGAAGATCATCGGTGGCACGACGTGAGTAGACTAAGGATTTCACCCAGCGATCCTGCGCATGCGTTTATCACCACCACCAACTGCCTCGTCTTCGTTGCTACGGCAACGTGACTGCAAAACCGAAATATCTTGTAGGAAATTATTTTGACCATAGCTAAATAACCATTCATGTGGGACTGTTGTTATGGCATCAAGATAATAGTTTTAAAAAGAGCCTGACACTTGATGGGCGGGGTTTCTGTAGTTGCCATGGTGACGGGTGTTTGGCGGCCTGAGGCCTGCAGGTGAGTTCTCAATAACCGCAAATCCCTCGCCGAAATATCTCAGCCACAAATGATCCATAATCGAGACAGTAGGGAGAGCTTTCTGTTGTTGACTAATCCATGTTTACTGTCATTTTGCAATCGGTAAAAATTAGTTGCAGCTCCTTGCGAAGAGCAAGGCTGGCGGCTGCCGCTTGGTGGTTGGGAGGTCCCAGGTCAGCCCCAGCGCTGCTGTAACTTTCTCATGAATTGTAACTTGGTATCTGGTTTATTATACACTCTCAACTTGGTAAATGGCTTTATTATCTGTCTATATGTCATTAAGGACATACTGTATATACAGAAGGGTGCCAGAAAAGGGCCAGTAACATCATGAAGGATCCCACCTACCCAATTCATGGACTGTTAGTCGCGCCCCCATCTGGGAGGAGGCTACGTAGCAACCACACGAGAACCACCAGACTCAAAAACAGTTACTTTCCCCAAGCAGTAAGCCTGATCAACGCCTCCACCCACTAATTCCACCACTACTTTATTATTCAACCCGTTCCAACTTGTTGGCCCTCCTTCAGGGTGTCTGTCTGGATAGCTTCCAGCCTGATGGCATGAATATCGATTTTTCCTTCCAGTAAAAAAAACCCTCCCCTTCCACTCTTCTATTACCCACTCTGGCCTCTTACCTCTTCTCACCTGCCTATCACCTCATCCTGGGTCCCTTTCTCCCATGGTCCACTCTTCTCTCTTATCAGATACCTTCTTCTCCAGTCCTTTACTTTTTCCACTTCCCTGGCTTCACCTATCATCTTCCAGCTAGCCTTCTCCCACCGCCTTTTTATTCTGACATCTTCCCTCTTCTTTTCCAGTTCTGAAGAAGGGTCCTGGCCCGAAACATCAATTATTTTCACTTTTCCACAGATGCTGCCTGACCTCCTGAGTTCCTCCAGCATTCCGTGTGTGTTACTCTGGATTTCCAGCATCTGCAGAGTTCATTGAGTTTACTACTTTATCATTTCCTGTCAGTCACCTTTCCCCAAGCAGTAAGTACTCACTAACCCACCCCTACACACTCCCAACCACCAATACTTTATCATTTGCTGTCAGAGCCACCTTATGTACAGACACTCCTGTGCCTAAAGCTATCTTATGTACTTATATTTATTCTACAGTATTTTTGTTATTATTGTTGTGCTGTATATCTTTTGTGTTGCATCTGATCCAGAGAAACAATTATTTCATTCTGCTTTACACTTGGGTACAGGAAATAACATTAAACAATATGAATCTTGAATCTCAACTTGGCAAACTGGTTCCAAACAAGAGAAAATCTGCAGATGCTGGAGTTCCAAGCAACACACACAAAATGTTGGAGGAACTCAGCAGGTCAGACTTGCCGAAGGGTCTCGGCCAGAACCATTGATTGTACTTTTTTCCATAGGTGCTGCTTGGCCTGCTGAGTTCCTCCAGCATTTTGTGTGTATTGCTTGGTAGACTTTTTTTTGTTACATGTACTGACCCACTTACATCCTGCCTGTTATGCTGCTGGCATTTAGGGCAGCAATGAAAGTCCTTCATCTCTGGTGGCATTCAGAACTTCCTTTATCAGGTCAGTACAAGGTTTACAAGGTTTCACCTGATGAAAGGTCTCAATTGTTCATCTCCCTCTGGCCCCTCTGAGTTCCTCCGGTAGCTTGTTTATTACTTCAGATTCATTTATTTATCAAATGTACATCGAAACATACAGTGAAGTATGTCTTTGCATTAATAACCAACACATCCAAGGATGTGCTGGGGCAGCCCACGCATTCTGGCAACACAATTACCAATAAACCAAATACCAATATACACATGCTTGGAATTTTCTGCCAAGTCTCTCAATAAATTTCCTTTTAAATAGATCCTGTGTTAGTTTTCTGATGAAGTGTGTGTCAGTGTGCACAGCGAGGGTGGTGTGCTCTGATCTCTCCCTCCCACCCTGGTCAGGTAGTTTACTGAAACTCATGGTGTACACCCATCTAGAAAGAATGGTGACTTGATGGGGAGGGTGGTATGGGCAGGATAACCACAACAAGGGTCAGAATGCTGCAAAGGATGGGGATGCCACCTCTGGGCATGTACTCACTGGAATGAGGGGTGATCTCATTGAAACCTATCAAATATTGAAAGGCAGAGATAAAGTGGATGTGGAGGGGACGTTTCCTATAGTAGGGGGGTCTGGGATCAGAGGGTGCAGCCTTAGAATAGAAGGATGTCCATTTAGAACAGAGATAAGGAGGAATTTCTTCAACCAGAGGGTGGTGAGCCTCTGGAATTCATTGTCATGGATGGCTGTGGAGGCCAAGTGATTGGGTGTACTTAAAGTGGAGGTTTATAGGTTCTTAATCAGTAAGGGTGTCAAAGGTTACAGGGAGAAAGCAGGTGAATGGTGTTGAGAGGGATAATAAATCAGCCATGATGAAATGGCAGAGCATATTCAATGGCCCGAATGGCCTAATTCTATTCCTGTGCCTTAGGGTCTTAAATGTGGTGTGAAGGAATTTGTGAGGAACTGTTTAATATTTCATAGATAGACTTGCCAAAGCTAACTTTCCATCAACACTCCCACGCAGAAAAAGAAATAAACGGTAGCAAGAATGTCGAAGAAGAAGATGGGACAAGGCGAAGCTAAGAGCAAACCTGTGGGGATGGAACAGGATGTCCTGGCTACAGCCACTGACCGAATTGTCACCCTGCAGAATGAGTGAGACAACTGACCTTTAGTAACGGGGCTGGTGATGGCTGAAGGGATGAGGGTGAATGTGGGGTCTGCAGAGTGGAGAGTGAACCTCAGAAATGGGATGAAGGTGGTTCCACTTGAGTGTAAGAGTTAGGAAGTCATGTTGAACTGTACAAATCTTTGGTTAGGCTGCACTTGGTGTACTGTGTGCAGTTCTAAGCATTCAAGGAAGGAGGTGGATGCTTTGGAGAGGGTTACCATGATGCTGCCTGGATTTGACAGCATGAGCCGTAAGGAGAGGTAAGACAACCTTGGGTTGTTTTCTCTGAAGCGACAGCTTAGGAGAGATCTGAAAGAAGTTTACCAAATTATGAGAGGCAGAATCAGAATGTGGTTTAATATCACTGGCATATGACGTGAAATTTGTTGCTTTGTGGCAGTAGTACATTGTAATATCTAGTAATAAAATCTATAAATGACAATAAGAAATATATATAAATAAGGAATGTAAAAAGGGCAAAAAAAATTTAAAATAGTGAGGTAGTGTTTCCTTGTCCATTCAGAAATCTGATGGCAGGGGGAGGAAGCTGTTTCTAAATGATTGAGTATGTGTCTTCAAGTTCCTTGATGGTAGCAATGAGAAGAGGGCATGTCCTGGGTGATGGGGAGCCTTAATGATGGGTGCTGCCTTTCGAGGGTGTCTCCAAAGCATTGATAAGCTATAAAGGTCCTGATGCAGGGAATTGACCCGAAACCTTTTGACAATTCCTTTTCTCCTGCTTGATCCGTTGAGTTTCTATAGCAGCCTGTTTGCTCCAAATTGCAATCTCTTGTGTCCCCAAGTGAGAGGGGGGTGAGGGTTAGAAAACTCAGGGTTTGCTGGCAGAGTTGGTGGGACATTGGGTGATTTTCAGGGCATGTGACAGAGGAATTATGCCACATATTAGAGCAAGAGTTCGATTATTTTTCCAAACTCTTCATGGTATTTGTTTTTATTTTTAAAGGTATGATGAAATTGTCAAAGAGCTTAAGCAACTGAAGTTGAAGACTTATGAACTGTATCCTTTACAGACTTGCATGAAGTGGGGCTACACTTATGGTTCTTTTCAATGTTCTTTTTTTTTGCCCGTTATGCCGTTGGTGTTAAGGGCAGCAATGAAGGTCTTCCATTTACAGCGACGTTTACGGCTTCCTTCATTGTGTCAATAGCTTTCCCTCGGTTTACTGTCAGTCGTGCAAGTCCTGGGTGGAGACTCAGGAATACCGTCGCACACTGATGCAGAAGGATTCTTCATTGCTGTTTCTGCAACAATTTTGTTTGACCAGTCAGGGTTGTTCGCCCTAAGCTGAACCCTCAAACCTGGAGCATTGGTGGCCTCTCCCCTTTGACCTGTTTGGCATGGTGATCCTACCAAGAGCTAAAGTATAAAGCCCTGACTGCTGCCATTATAGCTCTCTGGGTCATTGAGGCATGCAAGCCATGACAAGGTTGTGGGCCACTTTGAGGTCTTTTATTATGGAACCTGCCTTTTCTGGATGGTCCCAAAGCTGATATTTAGTGTTGTCAGGATCAGGTTTATTATTACTGACATATGGTGTATAGTTTTATTATTTATCTATTTAGAGATACAGCATGGACCTTCCAGCCAATGAACCACACCGCACAGCAACCCAGCTATATTGAACCCTAGCCTAATCACTGGAAAATTTATACAATGGCCAGTTATCCTAATAACATCTTTGCAATGTTCAAGGAAACCAGAGCGCCCAGAGGAAACCAATGTGTTCATGGGGAGGAACGTACAAACTCCTTACACAACGTCATCATTGACCTCCGAACTCTGATGCCCTAAGCTGGAATGGCGTCGCACTAACCATTTGTTGTTTTGAGGCAGCAGTACAGTCAAAGGCATAAAATAAACGATAAGCTATAATAATAAAAAAAATAAAAGATGAAATGTTTAAACGATACCCGGGGAACCTCTTCACTTAGAGGGCGGTGAGCGTGTGGAACGAGCCGCCAGTGGAAGGGGTGGACTCGGGTTTGATTTCAACACGTAAGAGAAATTCGGGTAAGTACATGGTTGGGAGGGGTATAGAGGGTCAAGATGCAAATTGTTGGGACAGGTCAGCCATGCTCTTATTGAATGGCAGGGCAGGCTCGATGGGCCGGATTCCTATTTCTTATGTTCTATGCAGAATAATAGTTTGGCATCGACTCAAAGGGCCTGTTTCTGTGCTGTAGTGTTCTACAACTCCATAAATAAATAATGCAGAAGAGGAATACTGTAGTTAGGTAGTGTTCATGGACTGTTCAGAAATCTGATAGTGGAGGGGAAGAAGCTGTTCCTAAGAATTTGAGTGTGTGGCTTCAGGCTCTACACCACCTCCCTGACGGCAGTAACAAGAAGAGGGCATGTCATGGATGATGATGGTCTTTAGTGATGGCTTCAAAAGGCAAGGCCTCAAAAAGGCAGCATCCATCGTTAAGGACACCCATCACCCAGGACAGCCCTCTTCTCATTGCTACCATCAAGGAAGACATACAGGAGCCTGAAGATGCAGACTCAATGGTTTAGGAACAGTTTCTTCCCCTCCGCCATCAGATTTCTGAGTGAACCTGTGAACACTACCTCACTATTTTCTCACTCTGTTGCACTCCTTATTTTTATATACCTTATATATATCTTATTTTAATGTATAGGTTTTTTATTATGTATTGCACTGTACTGCTGCCACAAAACAACAAATTTCATTGCATATGCCAGTGATATTAAACCTGATTCTGATTCAAATTCTGTCTTCTTGAGGCATCATCTTTTGAAGATGTCCTCAGTTGTTGGGAGGCTCTCCTGTTCTTGTGGACAGAGAGACTCACCATCCTGCGTCCACAGCAGCGACATGCTTGTGGGGAGGGAACAAAAGATGGGTTAAAGGTGCTCCCTCACCATGCAGATGTCACACTGAAAACACAATGTCTCTTTAAGATTCAACTTTTGCCAATGACTTTCTTTAGCTGAGGCATTCCAGACGGAAAGAGAATGACTTCCTGGAGAAGGAAGCACAGCAGACTCGTCTGGAGACGGTAAGTAGATGGCGGCAGACAGACTTCTGGAGCAGTGTGGCACTGGAGGGCTTGAGTGATGAGGAGAGACTGGACAGCCCGGGGAAGTTGAGCACAGGAGGCCTGAGGGATGACATTATGGAGGTTTATAAATGTATGAGGTTTATGAAATTAAAGATAGAGTGTGAAGATTAGGAAAAAATTCACTTTATTTGTCACATGTACGTTGAAACATGCAGTGAAATGCATCATTTGCATCAAATTGAATCAACAAGGATTGTGCTGAGGACTGCAAGTTTCACCATGCTTCTGGCACCAACGTAGCATACCTACAACTCCCTAACCCTAACTGCATGTCTTTGGATTGTGGGAGGAAACCTAAACACCTGGAGGAAACCCACGTGGTCACAAGGAGAACATACAAACTCCTTACATACAGCAGCAAGAATCAGACCCAGATTGGTAATCACTTGCACTGTAAAGCGATTGTGCTAACTGCTAGACTACCAGCCTTGTTAGAGATATTTTCCCAGGGTAGAGGAGTGTAAAACTGGAGGGCAAAGGTTTAAGGTGAAAGGGGAAAGGTTTAAAGGGGCAAGATTTTCACACAGACAGTGGGTATATGGAATGAGCTAGCAGAGGGAGTAGTAGAGGCAGGTACAATTACAATGTTTGAGATACAGCCGAATGGATAGAAAATGTTTAGAGGAATAGGGGCTAATTGCAGGCAAATCGTAATAGTGCAGATTGGCATTTTGCTGGCATGGATGAGCTGGGTGGATCACAGGTCCTTCTTTTATCCTTCACGTCAAAGAAAAAGACCTTAGCTCAGACAATCTATCCAAATAATACTTGCTGTCTAATCTAGGCAGCATCCTGGTAAATCTCATCTGCACTCTCTTTGAGGCTTCTGCATCCGTTCTATAAGGAGGTGACCAGAAGTGAACATAATATTCCCTAGTGTGGTTTAACCAGTTTTATAGAGCTGCAACATTACCTTGTTGTTCTTGAACTCAATTCCCTGACTAATGAAGCCCAACACATCATACACCTACTTAACCACCCTATCAACTTGCACTGCAATTTTGCGGGGCCTCTGTTCCTGCACATTGCTAAGAATCATGCCATTAATCCTATATTCTGCCATCAAGTCCAAAGTGAATCACTTCACACTTTTCTGGATTGAACTCCATCTGCCACTTTTCAGCACAGTTGTGGAAGTTAGCTGACTAGAATGAGAATTAGCTTTGTTATCACTATTATATGTCTTTATAACTTGTCCCAATCCCATCAGGGAGGAGGCTACGTAGCATCCACACCAAGAGCACCAGGCTGAAAAACAGCTACTTACCTCAAGCAGTAGGGCCGAACAACACCACCACCCATTAACTCAGCCTTCCACACCCCCAGCCACCACTACTTTATCATTTCCTGTCAGTGTCACCTTATGTACAGACACTGCCGAGTATCAATCTATGTATATAAGCTATCTTATGTATTTATATTTATTGTGTTTTTATTAGTATTGTTGTGTTCTTTATCTTGTGTTTTTTTGTGTGCTGCATCAGATCCGGAGTAACAATTATTTCATTCTCCTTTACACTTGTGCACAGGAAATGACATTGAACAATCTTGAATATTGAATTTTGAAATTTGTTGCTTTGTGGCAGGAATTTGTGCAAAGTCTTAAAATAACTATAAATGACAAAATTAATCAGTTAAAAAAAGGAATAATGAAGTAGTGATCATGGGTTCATTAAAAGTGAGGTAGATTTAGTGATTGAGGGTGTGGGGATCGGGCACAGAGCAGATGAGGCCTGGGACAAACTTCTGTAGATGTGCAATGGAGAGTATATTGATTGGCTGTTTCAAAGTCTGGTATGGAAACACCAATGCCTTTGGATGGAAAATACTACAAAAAAGTAGTGGATAAGACTAAGTCCATCACGGGTAAAGGCTTCCCCACCATTGTGCACATCTACACGGAACATGCTGCGTCCATTATCAGGGACCTCCACCAACCAGGTCATGCTCTTTTCTTGCTGCTGCCATCAGGAAGAAGGTACAGGAGACTCAGGACCCACACTACCAGGTTCAGGAATAGCTATTACCCCTCAACCACAGGCTCTTGAACCAGAGGGGATAACTTCATTTGCCCCATCACTGAACTGTTCCCACAACCTATGGGCTCACTTTCCAGGACTCTTCATCTCATGTTATCAATATTCCTTGATTATTTATTTACTATTATTTTTTTCTTTTTTTATTTGCATAGACAATAGACAGTAGGTGCAGGAGTAGGCCATTCGGCCCTTCTAGCCAGCACCACCATTCACTGTGATCATGGCTGATCATACACAATCAGTACCCCGTTCCTGCCCTCTCCCCATATCCCTTGACCCCGCTATCTATAAGAGCTCTATCTAACTCTCTCTTGAATGCATTCAGAGACTTGGCCTCCACTGCCTTCTGGGGCAGAGCAGTCCACATATCCACCACTCTCTGGGTGAAAAAGTTTTTCCGCATCTCTGTTCTAAATGGCCTACCCCTTATTCTTAAACTGTGGCCTCTAGTTCTGGACTCACCCATCAGTGGGAACATGCTTCCTGCCTCCAGTGTGTCCAATCCCTTAATAATCTTATATGTTTCAATCAGATCCCCTCTCATCCTTCTAAATTCCAGTGTATACAAGCCCAGTCGCTCCAATCTTTCAACATATGACAGTCCCGCCATTCCGGGAATTAACCTTGTGAACCTACGCTGCACTCCCTCCAAAGCAAGAATGTCCTTCCTCAAATTTGGAGACCAAAACTACACACAGTACTCCAGGTGGGGTCTCACCAGGGCCCTGTACAGCTGCATAGTGTGTTGTCTTTTGCACACTGGTTGTCTGCCCTGTTGGTATAGTCTTTCATTAGTTCTATTGTAGTGATTGGATTTATTGAGTACTCTCACAAGAAAATGAATCGCTGGGTTGTATATAGTGACATATATGAACTTTGATAATAAATTTACTTTGAACTTTGAAATTGTATTGATGGGCCGAATGGCCTATTGCTGCTCCTATTTTCTCATGTTCTCTCCCTTTGACAGCACTGGACCACCTTCCCAAGGAGGCTTCCGCCAGCAGGCTGTCACCAAACCTCAACTCTTTCCTTGGCTCAGCCCTTGGGTCTGTGGTTACAACCCTGCCAAGTCCCTTCAGGCATTTTCTTGTGAGAACTGGTGTGTTGTTTCTGGTTCCATTTCAATGAATGGGCTGTCGCAGTACTGCCTCCGGCCACAAGAGGGAAGCAGATTGCTTTGTGATTTAACAGGAATTCAATTACCAGGCCGCAAACGCCCAATTTATGGACACCCTTACGTACAAAGGAACTCATATTAAATTCCACAGTCCATCAAGCATGTTAATGCTAACTACTTCCTCATGATTTTTAAAAATTGTTCTTTTTAAATTGGGTTTGGTTTATTATTGTCACATGTACCAAGATATAATGAACAATTTTTGTTTAAGTTCCATCCAGTCATGTCATTCTGTACATAAATACATCAAGGTAATACAACAGGAAAAGCAATAACAATTTACTTATTAACTTATTGAGATACAGCATTTTCAAACTCTCACTGCTACGGTCAGAAGTTCCCACCTACTTCAGAAAGGCAACAATTATACCAGTGCCTAAGAAGAGTAGTGTGAGCTGCCTTAATGTCTATTGCCCAGAAACACTCAAATCTACAGTGATGAAATGCTTTGAGAGATTGGTCATGGCTAGACTAAACTCCTGTTTCAGCAAGGACATGGACTTATTGCCACAATAGGTCTATGGCAGATGTAGTCTCAATGGCTCTTCACACAGCCTTAGATCAACTGGACAATACAAACACCTACGTCAGGATGCTGTTCATTGACTATATCTCAGCATTTAACACCGTCATACCCACAGTCCGGATCAATAAGCTATCGAACCTGGCTCTCTGTGCTTCCCTCTACAATTGGATCCTCGACTTCTTAACCAGAAGACCACAAGCTATGCAGATTGGTGATATCTCCTCCTCGCTGATGATCAATACTGGCACACCTCAGAGGTGTGTGCTAAGCCCACTGCTCTTTGTTTTTTACATAGTTCAGTCTAGTTTTTGTACCGTGTCATGTAACACCATGGTCCTGAAAAACATTGTCTCATTTTTACTATGTACTGTACCAGCAGTTATGGTTGAAATGACAATAAAAAGTAACTTGATTTGACTGTAAGGCTAGGCATAGCTCAAACACCATCTATAAAGTTGCTGATGATATAACCATTGTTGGCAGAATCTCAGATGGAGATGAGAGGGCATACAGGAACAAGATATACCAACTAGTTGAGTGATGTCATAGCAACAACCTTGCATTCAATGGCTGTAAGACCAAAAAGCTGATTGTGGACTTCAGGAAGCATAAGATGAGGGAACACGAACCATTCCTCAAAGGGGGATCAGAAGTGGAGAGAGTGAGAAATTCCAAGTTCCTGGGTATCAAGATCTCTGAGGATCTAACCTGGTCCCAACATATTGATGCAGCTATAAAGAAGGCAAGACAGTGGCTGTATTTCATTAGGAGTTTGAAGATATTTGGTTTTTCATCTAAAACACTCAAACTTCTACTGATTTACAATGGAGAGTATTCTAACAGGTTGCATCACTCTCTGGTATGGGGGTGGGGGCTACGGCATAGGGCCGGAAGAAGCTACAGAAAGTTGTAAAATTAGTCAGCTCCATCTTGAGTACTCGCTTCCGTAGTATCAAAGACATCTTCAAGGAGCAGTGCCTCAGAAAGGCGATGTCCATTATTAAGGACCTCCATCACCCAGGGCATGTCCTCTTCTCATTGTTATCGTCAGGAAGGAGATGCAAAAGCCGTCAGGCACATATTCAGCAATTCAGGACCATCTTCTTCCCCTCTGCCATATGGAGATTGAACCCATAAACATTACCTCACTTTTTTATATTTTTTCTGTTTTGCACTATTTTAAATCCAACTATTGGTGGTTGGCATCTGTCTGTCTCAAAGGACAATGGGTGATGGTCATCATCATCACAAGCCTGGGTGGGGGTATGGAAATCTTGAGATCCCCTTCTTGGCCTCACCAGTGCAGTCTAAAGGAAAGCTTATGAAGCATCACATTTGGTACCAGCTTGGCTGCAGGAACTGTCAGAAGGACATTCAATGATGTCCAGCCGCCTTAGGGGCTCTGCTTCAAGTTTGCTGTCTGGGTTTACTCTCGTAACCTTTGTCTCTCCTGAGGCTACCCACAAGGTAGTGGGGCCAAACGGTACGTCTTTGAACTATGGAAGGAAACTAGTGCACCCGGAGGAAACCCACACGGTCATGGGGAGAACATATGAACTCCTTACAGGCAGCAGTGGGATTTGAACCCAGGTCACCTGTACTGTACTGCTAATCACTAAGCTACTGTGCTGCCCATTGCAGAATGTAGTATTACAGTTTCAGAGAAAGTATGTGTAAGCAGACAAAGAAACGTCAAGAGCTACATTGATGTAGGCGGACAGATCAAGAGTCCATCGTTATTGTACAAGAGGTGAATTCAACAGACTAGCATCAGAGGGTGGAAGCTGTCCTTCAGTCTGGCAGTACATATCTACTGCTTGAGGGGAGAGAAGAGAGAATGTCCAGGGTGGGAGGAGTCCATGACTATGTTTGTATTTTCTCCCTGTTTAGATCATAGTCTGCACTTTTGTTCCTTCCACCAAAACGCAAAACACTATTTCATCTGCCACTTTTTTGCACATTCTTCCAATTTGTCTAAGTCCTGCTGAAATCATGTTGCTTCCTCAGCACTACCTACCCCTCCACCTATCTTCATATCATTTGCAAACTTTGCCACAAAGTCATCAATTCTGTTATGCAAATTATTGACAAACAATGTGAAAAGTAACAGACCCAATACTGACCCCTGAGGAACACCACTAGTCACTGGCAGCCAACCAGAAAAGGCCCCCTTTATTCCCACTTGCTACCTCCTGCCTGTCAGCCATTCCTCTATCCATGCCAGTATCTTTCCTGTAATGCCATAGGATTTTATCTTGTTAAGCAGCCTCGTGTGGCACCTTATCAAGTGTCTTCTGAAAATGCAATTAAATGATATCCACTGTCTGTCCTTTGTCCACTCTACTTTTTACTTCCTCAAGGAACTCTAATAGTTTCATCAGGCTAGATTTCCCTTGACATGCTGGCTTTTATCATCAGTCTCCAATTACCCTGCAACCTCATCCTTAATAATAGACTCCAATTAGGCTAACTGGCCTATAATTTCCTTTCTTTTGTCTTCCTCCTTTCTTTAAGGGTGGAGTGACAATTGCAATCTTCCAACCCTCCAAAACCATTCCAGAATCAAGTGATTCATGAAAGATCATAACCAATGCATCTGCTATCTCTTCAGCAACCTCTTTCAGAACTCTGGGATGTAGTCCATCTGTTCCAGGTGACTTATCCACCTTAAGACCATTCTTAGCAATTTTTCCTTCATACTAACAAGGGCACTCCTGCTCTCTGATAGTCATGGACCTCTGGCACACTGCTAGTGTCTTTCATAGTGAAAACTGATGCAAAGTACTCATTAAGTTCATCTGCCATTTCTTTGTAACCAATTACTACCTCACCAGCATAATTTTCCAGCAGTTGAATGTCAACTTTCACCTCCCTTTTTCTCTTTATATAACTGAAAAATCTTTTAGTATCCTGCTTTATATTATTGGCTAATTTGCCCACATATTTCATCTTTTTCCTTTTTATGGCTTTTCAGCTGCCTTTTGCTGAATTTTAAAAACTTCCCAAACATCCAACTTCTCACTCAGTTTTGCTACTTTATATGCCCTTTCCTTGGTTTTTATGCAGTCCTTAACTTCCCTTGTCAGCCACAGTTGTCTACCCCTGCCATTTGAGAACTACTTTTTCAATGGGACATATTTATCCTGCGCCTTGTGAACTATTCCCAGAAATGTCAGCTACATCTGCTCTGCCGTCATTCCACCAGTATCCCCCGCCAAAGCACCCAGGCAAGCTCCTCTCTCATGGCTATATAATTCCCTTTATTCCATTGCTCCACTAATGCATCTAACATACGTTTCTCCCTCTCAAATTGCAGTATGAATTCAATCACATTATCATCTTTGGCTCCCAAGGGTTACTTCACATTAAGCTCCCTAATAAAATCTGAATTATTACACAACATCCAGTCTAAGGTAGCCTTTCCCAGAGTAGGCTCAAGCACAAGCTGCTCTAAAAAGCCATCTCATAGGCATTCAATAAATTCCGATATCAACCTGATTTTCCCAATCCCCTTGTATTTTGAAGCCCCCCCCCCCCACTGCAATTGTGACATTTCCCTATTACATGCCCTTTCCAGCTCCCTCTGCAATCTCAACCCCACATCTTGCATACTATTTGGGGGCCTATATGATTCCCATAATGTTTTTTTTTCCCCTTGCAGTTTCTTAACTCCACTCTCAAAGATTTGATATTCTTTGACCCTATGTCATGTCTTTCTAAATATGTAATTACATCTCTTACCAACAGTGCCATGCCACCACCTATGCCTTCCTGCCTATCCTTAAGATACAAAGCATATCTTTTGATACTAAGCTCCCAACTATGTTCTTTTAGCCATGACTCAGTGATGCCCACAACATCAATCTCTAATTGCGCCACGAGTTCATCCACTTTATTCTGAATTTTATGTACATTTAAATACAGCACCTTCAGTCCTGCATTTGTTGCCCTTTTGCATCTGCAGTATAACTTAACTCTTTGCACTATGCATTTGGACCCAATCATTGGCTTGTCCTTCCTTACATTCATATTACACCCATCATCTACTGGTAAACCTGTTGGCTGATCTTCAGCTTTATCATATTGATTCCTATCCCCCTGCCATGTTAGTTTAAACTACTCCTAACAGCTTTAGGAGTGTATGGGGTGGCTAGGGAGGTGTAGCACCTCTGGTGGAGGGCCTGCGGTGCCCTTTTTCAGGGCAGCTCTTCCACCTTTGGTCCCCACCTGGCGCTCAGCTCTCACCTGTGGCTCCAAGTAGCTGTTGCACGCGCAGCGGCCACACCCCAGTAAACCGTCTCGGCAGACGGGGCCGACGGATCTTCAATCCTCGGTGAGGTAGGGGATTTGCCTATCCCAGTATGTGAAGTCTGGCCCTGGCGGATTGAGCGGAGGAGACCGATTAATGGTCCAACGGTCAAGAAGGCAGGCCAGCAGGCGTTGGTGGAGCGCTAAGAGCATGACAAGGCACTTAGATGTCCTGGTCATCCACTGCAGGAGTAGGCAATGGCAAACCACTGCTGTAACCTGCCGAGTTCATGATTTCCCAATATGTCAGAGCGGCGTGGAGGGAAATCGTCCGCCAACTGGAAATTCCAGATGCGACCTAAAGTGAACAGCTTTAGCAAACCTGCCTGCAAAGATATTGGTCCCGCTTGGATTCAAGTGCAACCCATCCCTTTTGTATAGGTCACACTGCCCCAGAAGAGGTCCCAATGATCCAGAAATCTGAATCCCTGCCCACTGCTCCAATTCTTTAGCCACATATTTATCTGCCACTTAATTTTATTCCTATCCTCACTGTTGTGTGGCATAGGCAACTCCTGAGATCCTTGAGGTCCCTCTTCACAACTTCTTTCCCTAACTTCCTATATTCCGTTTCCAGGACCTCCTCCCTTTTTTCTACCTATGTCGTTGGCACCAATATGTACCACGACTTCTGGCTGCTCACTCTCCCTTTTCAGGATATTGTGGTCGCGTTCAGAAGCATCACGCACCCTGACACCTGGGAGACAAATTACCATTTGTGTTTTTTTTTGCATCCACAGAATCATCTATCTATCCTCCTAACTATAAAGTCCCCTGTTACTGCTGCCATCCTCTTCAGTTCCCTACCCTTCTGAGCCAGAAGCACTGCCGCTGCTGCTTCTCCCAGGGAGGTCATCCCACTGCCCCCAACAGTATTCAAATTGGAGTACTTATTGTTAAAGAGGACAGCCACAGGGGTGCTCTCCACTATCTGACATTTTCCCTTCTCTATCTTGATAGTCACCCATTTATCTGCCTCCTGTAGCCTTGCGGTGACTACCTCCCTGTAGCTCCTATCTATCACCTCTTCATTTTCACTAACAAGCTGAAGGTCATTGAACTGCAGCTCGTTCCCTAACATGGTCTCTAAGGAGCTGCATTTTGATGCACTTGTGTAGATGTGGCCATCGGGGAGGCTGGAAGTCTCCTGCAAATCCCACATCTAACACCCAGAACAGTACACCTTCCCTGCAGACATACCCCCCTATTATTCTTTCAAAAGTTAAATAAGAAAAATAAATAAGAAATAAACTTAACTACTTACCTTCCCTCCATTTGTTCTCGCCTGTTAAGCCAAAGCCTTACCACTCTGGCTCAGACCACTCCACCAACGGCCACTCTGCTAGATGGTACCTTTCTTTTATGGAGACTGGGTTTTCAATAGAGACTGTGTTAGGGAACTGGAGCTGCAGCGCGAAGACCTTCGGCTTGTTAGGGAAAGTGAGGCAGTAATAGACAGAAATTATAGGGAGGTAGTCACCCCAAGGCTACAGGAGACATATAATTTAAAAAGAAATGGTCCCAACGCTGACCATTGCGGAATACCACTAGCCACTGGCAACCGACCAGAAAGGGCTCCCTTCATTCCCACACTGTCTCCTGGCATTCTTTTATCTATGCCAGTATCTTTCCTGTAATACCATGGGCACTTATCTTGTTAATAGCCTCATTGTCATAGGCCTTCTGAAAATCCACCAATTCTCATTTGTCTATTCTGCCTGTTATTTCCTCAAAGATTTTCCAACAGATTTGTTCGGTAAGATTTCCCCTTCAGGAAACCATGCCAATTTTATCATGTGCCTCCAAGTACTCCGAAGCCCCATTCTTAATAATGGACTCCAACATCTTCCCAACCACTGAAGTCAGGCTAAGTGGCCTATAATTTCCTTTCTTCTGCCTCCTTCCCTTCTTAGAGTGAAGTGAGGTTTATAATTTTACAGTCCTCTGGAACCATTTCAGAATCTAGTGATTCTTGAAAGATCCATCACCAATACCTCCACAGTCACTTTAGCTACCTCTTTCAGAATCCTAGGGTGTAGTCAATCTAGTCCAGGTTACATCCACCTTCTCCTTACTGACATTTTTGAATTTCTGGCATACTGCAAGTGTATTCCACAGTGAAAATGGACGTAAATTACTTATTAAGTTCGTCCACCATTTCTTTGTCCCACATTACTACCTCTGCAACATCATTTTCCAGCGGTCCAATATCCACTCTTGCTTTTTTTTTACTCTTTCTGAAATAAATATTTGGTATTCTCTTTTAATTTATTGGCTAGCTTACCTTAATATTTCATCTTTCTTTCCTTATGGCTTTTTATTTGCCTTCTGTTGGTTTTTAAAAGCTTCCCAATCCACTAACTTCCTGCCAATTTTTGCTATATTATGAACAATATCAAAAGGCCTAGATGGAGAGGATGTTTCCTATAGTGGGGAGTTCAGGATTAGCCTCAGAATAAAAGGACCTTCCTTTAGAACAGAGATGAAGATGAATTTCTTTGATTAATCTGTGGAAATCATTGCTACAAATAGATCTGGAGGCCATATATTGTGTATATTTAAAGCGGAGGTTGACAGGTTCTTGATTAGACAGTGCATCAAAGGTTGCGGGGAAAAGGCAGAAGAATGGGTTTGAGAGAGATAATAAGTCAGCCATGATGGAATGGTGGAGAAGACTCGATGGGCTGAATGGCCTAATTCTGCTCCTATGTCTTATAGTCTCAAATATCTAGTGATAAACAGAGAGATGAGGATTAACATTTTCCCTGCATTTTTAATTAACAAAATACTTTTTCATTTTTGTTTGAAAAAATGTAAATAGCACCATGTGGTTCAAATAACTATCACAGATATAAACTATGAAATCCCCTCAGTACATTCCTGGAATACCATTTTATAGATTATAATTCTTATTGCTATCCTTTCTTTTGGGAGCATTCTGTTGAATTTTTCTTTCTAATCCCACTTTCAGCAAGAATACATCCAGCAGATGGCAAAGAGGTCGGACAAAACACACAATCAAATTATCAGCTTGAGTGACGAAAACCAGAGGAAACTAGAAGAAATCAGGAAAGCAAAGGAGAAAATATTGGACAACTTTGAGTCTCAGAAACAAGGTTTGGTCAATTTCTATTAACGTAGTGCAGAGGCTTAAACTAAAGATTAGAACATTGGAATTTCAACCCAATTAACTCAGAAATCTGGACTGGGAAGTGATTAGCAAGTAAATAGTATGGTGGCCTTTATTATGACTGAGTTACAATATAATAGTACATATATCTCACTAATTATCTAAGGGTTGGGTGAATCACATTCGAGTATTGAGTACAATTTTACCCTCTTTATCCAAGAAAGCCATACACTCATTAGCTACCCCTTGAACCTCATAAAGTGGCCACCGAGTAAATGTTCCTGGTCTTCTGCTGCTGTAGCCCATCCACTTCAAGGTTCAATATGTTGTGCATTTAGAGATGCTCTTCTGCACACCATGTTACTTCCTGTCAGCTTGAACCAGTCTGGCCATTCCCTTCTGAACTCTCTCATTAACAAGGTGTTTTTGTCCACAGAACCACAGCTCAATGGATGTTTTCTATTTTTTACACCATTCTCTGTAAACTCTGGACTAGAGACTGTTGTGCATGAAAATCTCAAGGGATCATCCATTTTTGAGATACTCAAACCACCCCGTCAAGCACCAACAATCATTCCACGGTCAAAGTCACTTAGATCGCATCTTTCTTTATTCTAATGTTTGGTCTGAGCAACAACTGAAATTCTTTGACCATGTCTGCATGCTTTTATACATTGAGCTGCTGCCACATGATTGGCTGATTAGATGTTTGTATTAACAAGCAGGTGTACCTAATAAAGTGCCCACTGAGTGTATGCCTCATTGTAATTATCTAAGGGTTGGGCGAACCACACCTGGAGTATTGTGTACAGTTTTAGTTTCTTTATCTAAAAAATGCATATACTTGCAATTGAAAGGGTGCAGTAAAGATTCTCCAGACTAGTTCCAAGGGTTTGGTGTATCAGGAGAGATTGGGTAACAGAGACTGTATTCTTTTGAGCTGAGCAAAGATCCCACAAAAACTTATAAATACCTACATGGCTAGTTCAGCGAGCTACAGGGAGGTATCCTAACACTACCTTATAAGCTTGTGACAACACTTCCAGTCTGCCCAGCACAATCTGCGCCAATCTGTCTTGACGCAAACGATGCATTTCACTGTATGTTTCAATATACATGTGACAAATAAAGCTAATATTTTTGAATCTCTTTGACTTTATTTCCTGGAGCATAGGAGGACAAAAGGCGATCTTATAAAATGCATACAAAATGCATACAAAATTATGTGGGTATAACCCGATTTCTCAAACTGTATTTCTTTCTTTTCTCCCTCAACTAGCACTAATATCATGAGTTTGTAGTATAAGTTACATATAAATTGTGTTAATTATGTAAACTTGTGTTCATAATATTCTGTGCTGCTGATGCACAGAAGGTAATTTTCATGTACTTATATCTTGAGTATGTATGCCAATGACAATAAACTTGAACTTGGCTTGGTAGATAAGAATGACCTAATGCTAGGGGTTGTCATCTCAAATTAAGGGGCACGTTATCCAGAACTGAGGTGAGAGGAGATTGTTTCATGCAGAGAACTGGAATTCTCCACCAAAAGTGAGTCACGGGGTACATTTAAAGAGTGATTGACAGATTGTGGGCCTTAAGGGGATTAAGGGATATGATGTTTATAAGACCCAAAGGTATCAATGAGAGTCAGTGGATGCTGTATACTTGGATTTTCAGAAGGCCTTTGAAAGGAGGAATTTCTTTAGCCTGAGGGTACTGAATCTGTGGAATTCATTGCCACAGACAACTATGGAAGTCAAGTCATTGAATGTATTTAAAGCAGAGGCTGATAAGTTCTTGATTAGTCAGGACTTCAAAAGTTACAAGGAGAAGGCAGAAGATTGAGGTTGCGAGGGAAAATAAATCAGCCATGATCAAATGGTGGTGCAGACTTGATGGGCTGAATAGCTTAATTCTGCTTCTAAGTTTTATGGTCTAAGATAGTTCAGAAGATGGAGCTGAAGTGTGAGATTGTGTATGGATGGTGTGGCAGTCTAGTGAATATAAAATGTCAGATTGATTCAAGACCTATCTGCCTCACCAATGATACTAATGACTCTGCAGTGGAGCAGCCTGTGTGTGGGTCCTCCCACACAGTACAGTAATGTTGTTGACTCATTACTTCACCAAAAATAGTCCAACTAACCAGAGTTCAAGGGTAAGTAGCGATGGGTGTAAATATTGGCCTTGCCATTGTCATCCACAATCTTCAAGTCATCAAACTCTCCTCGTACATTAACCCTTCCATTCCCGGAGTCATTCTTCCAAATGTCCTCTGGACCCTTTTCAATGCCAACACATTCAGGCACAGCCTCAGAATAGATTTACATCCCTTTAGAACAAAGATAAAGTGGAATTTTTTTAGACAGATCATAGTGAATCTGCAAAATTCATTGCAATGGACAGCTATGAAGGCTAAGTCATTGGGCATACAGTATTTAAAACAGAGGTTGATAGGTTTTTGGTTAGTAAGGGTATCAAAGGTTAACGAGACAAGACAGGAGAATGGCATTGAGAGGCCTAATAAATCAGTCGTGATGGAGTGGCGGAGCAGACCCAATGAGTCAAATGGCCTAATTTTGCTCATATCTTACGGTCTTGTAGATACAGGACCAAAAATTACTCACAATATTCTAAATGTAGTCTGACCATTCATTGCCTTATACAGGCTCAGAAGTACATCCTTACTTTTATGTTCTCACATGACATCTGATACTTTGACAAATTTGGCTAGATATCTAATACTTTGACAAACTTGTGTGGTGGATTGACTGGTTGCATCACAGGTTGATATGGAAACACCAATGCCCTTGAATAGAAAATCCTTCAAAAATAGTCAGAATCCGAATCAGGTTCATTATCACCAGCATGTTACGTGAAATTAGTTAACTTCGTAGCAGCAGTTTAATGCAGTACATAATATAGAAAAAAACACAAAATAAAATAATAATAAATACATTACAGTATACGTATATTGAATAGATTAAAAATTGTGCAAAAACAGAAATACTATATATTAAAAAAGTGAGGTAGTATCCAAGGGTTCAATGTCCATTTAGGAATCAGATGGCAGAGGGGAAGAAGCTGTTTGTGAATTGCTGAGTGTGTGCCTTCAGGCTTCTGTATCTCCTACCTGATGGTAACAGTGAGAAAAGGGCATCTCCTGGGTGCTGGAGGTCCTTAATAATTGATGCTGCCTTTCTGAGATACCACTCCTGGAAGATGTCCTGTGTACTTTATAGGCTAGTACCCAAGATGATAAATATCTCAATATGTATTGCTTTATTATGTTTATTATTATTTTTATTGTTATTATTATTATTATTATTATTCTCTCTTACATTTGCACCATTTGTTGTTTTTTTTGCATGTTGGTTGTTTGTCCGTCCTGTTCATGTGATTTTTCATTGACTCTACTATGGTTCTTGTATTTACTGTGAATGCCCACAAGAAAATTAATCTCAGGGTTATATATGGTGACATATGTGTACTTTGATAATCAATTTACTTTGAAATTTGAATGTGCTTTGAACTAGTCTTCTCAGAATGAATGATAACATTGCCTTTAGCTTCCAGCTACCAACTCAACATGCAAAGTTAACCGGAAGGGAATCCTGAACTTAGAACATAGAAATCTACAGCACATTACAGGCCCTTCGGCCCACAATGTTGTGCCAACCATGTAACCTACTCTAGAGACTGCCTGGAATTACCCTGCTGCATAGCTCTATTTTTCTAAGCTCCATATACCTATCTAAGAGTCTCTTAAACGACACTGTTGTATCCGCCTCCACCACCATCACTGGCAATGCATTGCATACACCCTCCACTCTCTGTGTGAAAATCTTGCCCATGCCAACGCCTCTGTACCTACTTCCAAGCATCTTAAAACTATGCCCCCTCGTGTTAGCCATTTCAGCACTGGGAAAAAGCCTCTAGCTATCCACGTGATCAATGCCTTTCATCATCTTTCATCAACCGCCAGGACTTAAGAACTTTTTAAAAGCTATTATTAATGCTTTTTGAGATAGTGATTTAGATGCATATCATATTTTTTTACTGAGTTAAGTATTGTATGTTATTAGTTTTGCTACAACAAGTGTATGGGACATTGGAAAAAAAATTGAATTTCCCCATGGGGATGAATAAAGTATCTATCTATCTATCTATCTTATAGACCTCCTTCAGGTCACCTCTCATCCTGCGTCACTCCAAAGAGAAATGGCCAAGTTCACTCAACCTGTTCTTATATGGCAAACCATCCAATCCAGGCAACATTTTCAAAATCTCCTCTGCACTCTCTCTATAGTATCCACATCCTTCCTGTAGTGAGGTGACCAGAACTGAACACAGTATTCCAAGTAGGGTCTGACTAAGGTCTTATACAGTATAGCTGTAACATTACCTCACAGCTCTTGAACTCAATCCCACAGTTGATGAAGACCAATGCACCGTATGCCTTCTTAACCACAGGGTCAACCTGTGTAGCAGCTTTGAGTGTCCTATAGACTCGGACCCCAAGATCCCTCTGATTCTCCACACTGCCAAGAGTCTTTCCATTAATACTATATTCTGCCATCATATTTGACCTACCAGAATGAGCCACCTCACATTTATTTGTGCTGAAATCCATCTGCCACTTCTCAGCCCAGTTCTGCATCCTATCGATGTCCCGTTGTAACCTCGGACAACCCTCCACACTATCCACAACACCCCAAACCTTTCTGTCATCAGCAAACTTACTGACCCATCCCTTCACTTCCTCTAAAAAGCTCATTTATAAAAATCGCAAAGAGGAGGGGTCTTAGAAAAGATTCCTATGGAACACCACTGGTCACCAAACTCCATGCAAAGTATGAACCATCTACAACCACCCTTTGCCTTCTGTGGGCAAGTCTAATCTGGATCCACAAAGCAAGGTCTCCTTAGATCCCATGCCTCCTTACTTTCTGAAGGAGCCTTAGAAACATAGAAAATAGGTGCAGGAATAGGCAGGCCATTCAGCTCTTCGAGCCTGCACCGCCATTCAGTATGATCATGGCTGATCATCCAACTCAGAACCCTGTACCTGCTTTCTCTCCATACCCCCTGATCCCTTTAGCCACAAGGGCCATATCTAACTCCCTCTTAAATATAACCAATGAACTGGCCTCAACTGTTTCCTGTGGCAGAGAGTTCCACAGATTCACCACTCTGTGTGAAGAAGTTTTTCCTCATCCAGTCCTAAAAGGCTTCCCCTTTATCCTTAAACTGTGACCTCTCGTTCTGGACTTCCCCAACATCAGAAACAATCTTCCTGCATCTAGCCTGTCCAATCCCTTTAGAATTTTATATGTTTCAATAAGATCCCCCCTCAATCTTCTAAATTCTAGCGAGTATAAGCCTAGTCGATCCAGTCTTTCTTCATATAAAAGTCCTGCCATCCCAGGAATCAATCTGGTGAACCTTCTCTGTACTCCCTCTATGGCAAGTATGTCTTTCCTCAGATTAGGGGACCAAAACTACACACAATACTCCAGCTGTGGTCTCACCAAGACTTTGTACAACTGCAGTAGAACCTCCCTGTTCCTGTACTCGAATCCTCTTGCTATGAATGCCAACATACCATTTGCCTTTTTCACCGCCTGCTGTACCTGCATGCCCACTTTCAATGACTGGTGTACAATGACACCCAGGTCTCGTTGCACCTCCCCTTTTCCTAATCGGCCACCATTCAGATAATAATCTGTTTTCCTGTTCTTGCAACCAAAGTGAACACCTCACATTTATCCACATTAAATTGCATCTGCCATGAATTTGCCCACTCACCTAACCTATCCAAGCCACCCTGCATCCTCTTAGCATCCTCCTCACAGCTAACACCGCTGCCCAGCTTCGTGTCATCCGCAAACTTGGAGATGCTGCATTTAATTCCCTCGTCTAAATCATTAATATATATTGTAAACAACTGGGGTCCCAGCACCGAGCCTTGCGGTACCCCACTAGTCACTGCCTGCCATTCTGAAAAGGTCCCGTTTATTCCCACTCTTTGCTTCCTGTTTGCCAACCAATTCTCTATCCACATCAATACCATACCCCCAATACCGTGTGCTTTAAGTTTGCACACTAATCTCCTGTGTGGGACCTTGTCAAAAGCCTTTTGAAAATCCAAATATACCACATCCACTGGTTCTCCCCTATCCATTCTACTAGCTACATCTTCAAAAAATTCTATAAGATTTGTCAGACATGATTTTCCTTTCACAAATCCATGCTGACTTTGTCTGATGATTTCACCTCTTTCCAAATGTGCTGTTATCACATCTTTGGTAACCGACTCTAGCATTTTCCCCACCACCGATGTCAGGCTAACCGGTCTATAATTCCCTGGTTTCTCTCTCCCTCCTTTTTTAAAAAGTCGGGTTACATTAGCCACCCTCCAATCCTCAGGAACTAATCCAGAATCTAAGGAGTTTTGAAAAATTATCACTAATGCATCCACTATTTCTTGGGCTACTTCCTTAAGCACTCTGGGATGCAGACCATCTGGCCCTGGGGATTTATCTGCCTTTAATCCCTTCAATTTACCTAACACCACTTCCCTACTAACATGTATTTCCCTCAGTTCCTCCATCTCACTAGACCCTTGGTCCCCTACTATTTCCGGAAGATTATTTATGTCCTCCTTAGTGAAGACAGAACCAAAGTAGTTATTCAGTTGGTCTTCCATGTTCTTGTTCCCCATGATCAATTCACCTGTTTCTGACTGTAAGGGTCCTACATTTGTCTTAACCAATCTTTTTCTTTTCACGTATCTATAAAAGCTTTTACAGTCAGTTTTTATGTTCCCTGCCAGCTTTCTCTCATAATCTTTTTTCCCTTTCCTAATTAAGCCCTTTGTCCTCCTCTGCTGGTCTCTGAATTTCTCCCAGTCCTCAGGTGTGCCGCTTTTTCTGGCTAATTTGTATGTTTCTTCTTTGGAATTGATACTATCCCTAATTTCCCTTGTTAGCCACGGGTGCACTACCTTCCCTGGTTTATTCTTTTGCCAAACCGGGATGAACACTTGTTGTAGTTCATCTATGCGATCTTTAAATGCTTGCCATTTCATATCCACCGTCAACCCTTTAAGTATCATTTGCCAGTCTATCTTAGCTAATTCATGTCTCATACCTTCAAAATTACCCTTCTTTAAGTTCAGAACCTTTGTTTCTGAATTAACTATGTCACTCTCCATCTTAATGAAGAATTCCACCATATTATGGTCACTCTTACCCAAGGGGCCTCGCATGACAAGATTGCTAACTAACCCTTCCTCATTGCTCAATACCCAATCTAGAATGGCCTGCTCTGTAGTTGGTTCCTTGACATGTTGGTTCAGAAAACCATCCCGCATACATTCCAAGAAATCCTCTTCCTCAGCACCCTTACCAATTTGGTTCACCCAATCTATATGTAGATTGAAGTCACCCATTATAACTACTGTTCCTTTATTGCACGCATTTCTAATTTCCTGTTTAATGCCATCCCCAACCTCACTACTACTGTTAGGTGGCCTGTACACAACTCCCACCAGCCTTTTCTGCCCCTTAGTGTTATGCAGCTCTAACCATATTGATTCCACATCCTCCAGGCTAATGTCCTTCCTTTCTATTGTGTTAATCTCCTCTCTAACCAGCAACGCTACCCCACCTCCTTTTCTTTCCTGTCTATCCCTCCTGAATATTGAAGATCCCTGGATGTTGAGCTCCCATCCTTGGTCACCCTGGAGCCATGTCTCTGTGATCCCAACTATATCATATTCATTAATAACTCTGCACATTCAATTCATCCACCTTGTTATGAATGCTCCTCGCATTGACACACAAAGCCTTCAGGCTTGTTTTTACAACACTCTTAGCCCTTATACAATTATGTCGAAAAGCGGCCCCTTTTGATTTTTGCCCTGGATTTGCCTGCCTACCACTTTTACTTTTCACCTTACTACTTTTTGCTTCTACCCTCATTTTGCACCCCTCTGTCTCTCTGCACTTGTTCCCATCCCCCTGCCCCATTAATTTAAATCCTCCTGAACAGCAGTAGTAAACACTCCCCCTAGGACATGGTTTCCAGTTTAGCCCAGGTGCAGACTGTCCTGTTTGTACCAGTCCCAACTCCCCCAGAACTGGTTCCAATGCCCCAGAAATTTGAATCCCTCCCCCTTGCACCATTTTTCAAGCCACGTATTTATCTGAAATATCCTCCTATTTCTACTCTGACTAGCACGTGGCACTGGTAGTAATCCAGAGATTATTACTTTTGTGGTCCTACTTTTTAGTTTATCTCCTAACTCCCTAAATTCACCTTTTAGGACCTCATCCCATTTTTTACCAATATCGTTGGTACCTATGTGCACCACAACCACTAGCTGTTCACCCTCCCACTCCAGAATGTCCTGCAGCCGCTTAGAGACATGCTTGACCCTTGCACCAGGGAGGCAACATACCATCCTGGTGTCTCGTTTGCGGCTGCAGAAACGCCTGTTTATTCCCCTTACAATCGAATCCCCTATCACTATAGCTCTCCCACTCCTTTTCCTTCCCTTCTGTGCCGCAGAGCCACCCATGGTGCAATGAACTCGGCTGCTGCTGCCTTCCCCTGATGAGACATCTCCCCCAATAGTATCCAAAACAGTATATCTGTTTAGGAGGGAGATGACTTCAGGGGACTCCTGCACTACCTGCCTGCTGCTATGCTGTCTAGTGGCCACCCCTTCCCTTTCTGCCTGTGTAGCCTTTACCTGCGGTGTGGCCAACTCACTGAACGTGCTATTCACGACTTTCTCAGCATCGCGGATGCTCCAGTATGAATCCAATCGCAGCTCCAGACGCTCAATGCGGTCTGCCAGAAGCTGCAGATGGACACACTTCTTGCACACACAGTCATCAGGGACACTGGAAGTATCCCTGGTTTCCCACATGCTGCAGGATGAACAAACCACAGGGCCGATCTCAGCTGTCATGACCTACCCAATACTTACCTCAACTTTTGAAACTTTCTCCTTTAAAGGAACTTACCCGGCCTTACCTCACTTGGAGTGAAGCTCGTCCTCAGCCTCTGCTCGCCGAAACCTCTTGAGACAAAGCCTTCCTACTCTGTCTCCCTCTACTCCGTCACCCACTCCGTCTAACTGCTCTCTTTAAATACTCCCGTTGCGTCACGGTCCGACTTACATGCGCTTGCGCAGTTGTGCCCCCGTTAAACTGCCGAAGAAAAGCCTTGCATGTACTTTATCATATGCCTTATGTAATCTATATACACTACATCCACTGCTCTACCTTCATCAATGTGTTTTGTTACATCCTCAAAGAATCCAACTAGTCTCGTAAGGTATGACCTTTCCTTGATGAAACCATGCTGACTACCCCGAATCAGATTATGCCTCTCCAAATGCTCGTAAGTCCTGCCTCTTAGGATTTTCTCCAACAACTTGTCCACCACTGAAGTAAGACTCACTGGTCTATATTTTCCTCAGTTATCTCTACTCCCTTTCTTGAACAAGGGAATAACATTTGCAACCCTCCGATACTCTGGTACTTCTTCCATCCCTATTGATGATGCAAAGATCATTGTCAGAGACTCAGCAATCTCCTCCCTCACTTCCCACTGTAGCCTGGGGTGTATCTCGTCCGTTACCGGCAACTTATCTAACTTAATGCTTTTTGAAAGCTCCAGAACTAGTCCCTTTGAACCTCTGATTTCTGAATACTCACCCCATTTAGAAAATAGTTCTATTTACTCTATTCAAAACCTTTCAACATATTGAGAAGTGCATTAACATTGTGAGGCCATTCTCCACTTAACTTTCAACTTTCTTGAACCAGTAACCATTCTCCTCTCTGTGTCCTCAACACCTTTCCCAATCCATGCGTGGAGTTAGGCACGTTCAGCACATGACGCACAGCAGGGACAGTTACAAAGCTCTGACAGGAAATAACATGTCTATTCGGAGAGTATTCCCTCACAACCAAGCAGTCTGTGCAGGGAATTACCAGGGAGTACTCCATGTAAATGGTAGTGAAAATGTGGAAGCTATAGTCAGTTAAATGTTATAAAACTGAGACTACTTAGGGAAATGGTAATATGGTAGCCATATTACAGGTAGAAAGAGAACTCAAATTGATTGAATAAAGTTGGAACAAAACTCTAGTTTTTTTTTAATGCATTCATTTGTTGGACGTAGACATCGCTATAGGACCCAGCATTTACTGCAACACATAAAACATTCAGCAAGCCATCAGCATCTATGAGGGGGATAAATAGTCAACGTTTCGGGCTGAGATTCTTCATTAGGGTTGGAAAGAAAGGGGGCAGAACCCAGAATACGAAGATGTGAAGAGGGGAAGGAGTAAGCTGGAGGGGAGAGAAATTACCAAAAGTCAGAGAAATCAATGTTCATGGCATTAGGTCAGAGGCCACCCAGACAGAATATGGGGTGTTGTTCCTCCAACCTGAATTTGGCAACATTGTGGCAATAGAGGTGGCCATGGACTGACATGTTAGAATGGGAATGGGAGATCAATTTGAAATGGGTAGCCACCTGGAAATCCTGCTTTTTGTGACAGAGTGCTTGCTTGACAAGACCGTCCTCCAACCTGCGCAGGTGAGTTTGTGTCACCTACAGACTTACTCTTGATATTGGTATTGGTTTATTATTGTCACATGTCCCAAGATACAGTTCTTGTCTCGCATACTGATCAAAGATTCAAAATACAATTATTATCAAAGCATGTATGCAGTATACAACCTTCCCACAGACAGCTGTGAAACAAAGAAACACCATGGAACCCATTCAGAGAAAAATGTCAACCCCCCCCCATGTGCAAACGGCAACAAAAAAGAAGCAAAAAAAAACAGAATATAAAACACAAAATCGAAGCAGTCCAGACACACAGAATATAAAACACAAAATCGAAGCAGTCCAGACACATTCGGTTTCATTATCTGCAGGTTATCCCAGTTCAAAATTGCCCAAAATAGCAACAAAAAAAGTAGCAACTAGAATCTAGAAACACATCGTAATGTAAACTACAGACTCCAATCCACAAACAGCATCGATTAAACCTTGCCCAGGACCAGAAATCTAGCACCACCCTCTGAGAGCATCGAGAGAAAGGGAGACCATACTGTTCATACAGATCAAATCATTACACAGTGCATTGAGCTAGAATGAGATAAAACAATAACCAGGCAAAATAAAGTATAAAACCACTGGAAAAATGTAGTGCAGGTGAATGATAAAGTGCAAGATCATAATGAGGTAGATTGTGAGGCCAAGAGTGCATCTTATCGTACAAGAGAGCCATTCAAGCATCTGATAACAGAGGAATGAAAGTTGCCCTTGAGCCTGGTGGTACTTGTTTTTTAGTCATTTGTATTTTCTGCCTGATAGAAGAGGGAATAACACATTCTCTTCCATATCTTTAATAATTATGACAAACAACTAAGGATTCAGCGCTGATGCCTGTGGCAAAAGGCATTTGGTCTGATTAGCTTAATTAGTTTAGCACAGCATCCTGGGCTGAGGGTACACTCCTGTGTTGTATGTTCTGTTTCCTGCTCATGACTGCTCCAAGTGGAAAAGAAACTTCCAAGATGGTGTGGAGGACTTTGAGTCCATGCCTGAGATTGACACTGGAGGGGTGGGTAGCACAGAACACTGCACAAACAACTGCCTACATGGTTATCCTGACCCATCCATGTGAGACACCCCATTATTGTTATCCTTGAATGACTGCTGAGGTACTTAATGAATACTTTGCTTCAGTATTCACTATGGAAAAGGACCTTGGTGATTGTAGGGATGATTTACAGTGGATTGAAAAGCTTCAGCATATAGACATTAAGAAAGAGGATGTGCTGGAGCTTTTAGAAAGCATCAAGTTGGATAAGTCTCCAGGACCAGACGAGATATACCCTGGGCTTCAATGGGAGGTGAGGGAGGAGATTGCTGAGCCTCTGGCAATGATCTTTGCATCATCAATGGGAATGGGGGAGGTTCCGGAGGAGTGGAGGGTTGTAGATGTCGTTCCCTTATTCAAGAAAGGGAGTAGAGATAGCCCAGGAAGTTATAGACCAGTGAGTCTTACTTCAGTGGTTGGTAAGTTGATGGAGAAGAGCATGAGAGGCAGTATTTATAAGCATTTGGAGAGGCATAATATGATTAGGAATAGTCAGCATGGCTTTGTCAAAGGCAGGTCAGACCTTACAAGTCTGATTTAATTTTTTGAGGATGTGACTAAACACATTGATGATGTTAGAGCAGTAGATGTAGTGTATCTGGATTTCAGCAAGGCATTTGATAAGGTACCCCATGCAAGGCTTATTGAGAAAGTAAGGAGGCATGGGTTCCAAGGGGACCTTGCTTTGTGGATCCAGAACTGGCTTGCCCACAGGAGGCAAAGTGTGGTTGTAGACGGGTCATTTTCTGCATGGAGATCGGTGACCAGTGGTGTGCCTCAGGGATCTGTTCTGGGACCCCTTCTCTTCGTGACTTTTATAAATGACCTGGATGAGGAAGTGGAGGGATAGGTTAGTAAATTTGTTGAGGACACAAAGGTTGGGTATGTTGTGGACAGTGTGGAGGGCTGTCAGAGATTACAGCAGGACATTGATAGGATGAAAAACTGGGCTGAGAAGTGGCAGATGGAGTTCAACCCAGATAAGTGTGAGGTGGTTCATTCTGGTAGGTCAAATATGATGACAGAATATAGTATTATTGGTAAGATGGCAGTGTGGAGGATCAAAGGGATCTTGGGGTCCAAGTCCATAGGACACTCAAAGCAGCTACGCAGGTTGACTCTGTGGTTAAGAAAGCATAGGATGCATTGGCCTACATCAACCGTGGGATTGAGTTTAAGAGCCGTGAGGTAATATTACATCTATATAGGACCCTGGTCAGACCCCACTTGGAATACTGTGCTCAACTCTGGTCACTTCACTACAGGAAGCATGTGGAAACTATAGAAAGAATGCAGAGGAGATTTACAAGGAAGTTGCCTGGATTGGGGAGCATGCCTTACAAGAATAGGTTGAATGTACTTGGCCTTTTCTCCTTGGAATGATGGAGTATGGAGAGGTACCCTGATAGAGGTGATGAGAGGCATTGATCATGTGGTTAGTCAGAGGCTTTTTCCCAGGGTTGAAATGGCTATCATGAGAGGGCACAGTTTTAAGGTACTTGGTAGTAGGTACAGAGGAGATGTCAGGGGTAAGATTTTTTACACAGAGGGCGGTGAGTGCATGGAATGGGCTGCCAGCGATGGTGGTGGAGGTGGATACGATAGGGTCTTTTAAGAGACTCCTGGATAAGTACATGGAGCTTCGAAAAATAGAGGGCTATGGGTAACCCTAGGTAATTTCTAAAGAAAGTACATGTTTGGCACACCATTGTGGACCAAAGGGCCTGTATTGTGCTGTAGTTTTTCTATGTTTCTAATTGCCAAAGTCTTGATTAGTAAGGACTTCAAAGGGTACATGGTGGGGTTGAGAGGGCTAATAAATCACAATAAAAATAAATGAAATAAAATTGGCCCTTGTGGATGGCAGAGTAGGCTGAATGGCCTAATTGTGATCCTATGTCTTCTGGTCTGATGGCAGACCCGATCACCTACACTTCACACAGTCTGCTCCAATCCACTCAGTGTGAAATTTGTTCTGTGATTCCCAACATTTCTTTGAGATGAAACAAGCTGAAGTCACGGAGTTTAAGCATAGCTTAATTCTGGCACAGATCGTGGTCAGTCTGCATTCAATCCTGTCCAATCCAATAAATTTTGTTTACTCTTTCCCTGCAGAACTGAAAAATGTTCAGATTGAGAAAGAGACTGAGCTGGTTCAGATTAATAAGGAGATCGAGAGCCTGAGTGAATATAAAGTAAGTGAGGACTTTCTCATTGCTTTGATTGGAACATGAATCAAGTGTGTGCTCACTGGAGCACAGAGTCATGGACTCATACAGCATGAGAACAGCTCTTTCATCCCAACTGGTCCATGCTGACCAAAATGCCAAGCTAGTTAGTTCCATTTACCAGTATTTGGTCCATATCCTCTAAACCACAGTTTCCCAACCTTTTTTATGCCATAGGCCCTTTCCATTAAGCAAGGGGTCCATGGACCCTAGGCTGGGACCCCCTGCTCTAAACTTTCCATATTCATGTGTCTATCCAATTGCCCTTTAAACGTCTGCCTCAACCACCTCCTCTGTAGCTCCTTCCACACAGCTACCACCCTTTGTGTAATAAAAAGTTGCCCCTCAAGTTCCTATTAAATCTTTTCCCTCTCACCTTAATTCTGTGCCCTGTAGTTTTTAATTCTCCAACCTTGGGGTAAAAGACAGTGTGCATTCATCCTATCTATACTCCTCATGATTTTATACACTTCTACAGGATCACTTCTCAGTCTTCTATGCTCTAAGGAATAAAGTCCTAGTCTGTCTAATTATCTTTCTTGAACAAAGGAATAATATTTGCCTCTCTCCAATCTTCTGGTACTACTTCTACAGCCAGTAAGGATGCAAAGGTCATCACTAAAGACGCAGCAATCTCTTCCATCCCTTCTGTTAGTAACCTGGGGTATATTCCTTCTGGCCCCGGAGACTTATTTATCCTAATAGTTTTCAAAAGTGCCAGAACATGCTCTTTCTTAACATCAATACTGTACGTTCCAGCATATCAGCCTGCTTTACACTGTCCTCACAAACGTCAAAGTCCCTCTCACTGTTGAATACTGAAGTAAAGTATTCATTAAAGTTCTCACTCACCCCCTCTGACTCCAGGCACATTTCTTCTTTTATCTTTATCTTTATCTTTTATCTTTAAGGTAAGGGGTGGGAAGTTCAAGAGGGATATTAGAGGAAGGTTTTTTACTCGGAGAGTGGTTGGTGCGTGGAATGCCCTTCCTGAGTCTGTGGTGGAGGCAGATACACTAGTGAAATTTAAGAGACTACTAGACAGCTATATGGAGGAATTTAAGGTGGGGAGTTATATGGAAGCAGGGTTTAAGGGTCGGCACAACATTGTGAGCCAAAGGGCCTGTACTGTGCTGTACTATTCTATGTTCTGTCCCTCGTTTACAATGCCCTTTCCCCATGCAGTGCAAGCTGAGTACTGCCTCCACCTTGGGCGAGTCTCCAGGAGGCATCAGTTGAGTTGTGGACCTAAGCAAGGGATAGGGTGTTGAGGGAAGGTGAAAAACCAATCTCTGTGCTCTGTGTTTTTTCCTCACCCTGCTCTGACCCCTCCACCATCTCCACCCTCCTAATCCAGGAACTGCGGAAGATACAACTAGCCAGGATCCAAGAGCTGGACAAGCAGGTGATGGAAGCTCGGGCCTTGCACTCTCAGAAGTTGCACAACCTCAAGGTCAAGTTCAACAAAGAGAAGGCTGAGTACAAACAAAATGCCAAAAAGATGGTGAAGCAGTTGGAGAGAGAAGCCAACAAGGTGAGGAAGCCAGGGCTTGGCACTTCAGATAGCTGTCATTTATTGGTGCTGTTACTCTGTGTGTCACCTACTATAACAACCCGACAGCTGTATCCCACACAAAAGATTCTCCCTTTTATTATTCTAAGTTTGACCATTTGACTTTGCTCCTACAGGAACATCCTTTCTATTTACTGCTGTGGTGTTTTCCGTAAACAATATCACAATTCCATCTCCTCACTTACCTCCACCTCCTATCCCTTTTGAAGCATCTGTACCCCAAACACTGAAGGTCCAGTCCTGGCCTTGACAAACAAGAGAAAATCTGCAGATGCTGGAAATCTGAGCAACACACACAAAATGCTGGAGGAACTCAGCAGGCCAGGCAGCATCTATGGGAAAAAGTACAGTGGATATTTCAGGCCGAAACCATTCGGAAGGATGAGAGAAAAAAAAAGCTGAGGAGTAGATTTTAAAGGTGGGGGGAGGGGAGAGAGAAACACAAGGTGACAGGTGAAACCTGGAGGGGGAAGGATGAAGTAAAGAGCTGGGAAGTGATTGGTAAAAGAGACAGAAGGCCACGGAAGAAAGAAAGGGGGGAGGAGCACCAAAGGGGAGGCAAGGAGATAAAGTGAGAGAGGGAATAGGGGCTGGGAAATGGTGAAGGAGGGAGGGGTGAAGGTGAGGGCATTACCGGAAGTTTGAGAAATCAATGTTCATGCCATCAGGTTGAAGGCTACCCAAACAGAATATAAGGTGTTGTTCCTCCAACCTAAGTGTGGCCTCATCATGGAAGAGGCCATGGATGGACATATCGGAATGGGAATAGAAAGTGGAATTACAATATGATAGATGATATTTTTCCCTTTAAACCATTTCAAAAAGGATTGATAGCCATTATGTATAAATGGCTAATGAATTTACGAATGATGTCTAATGATAAGGTTAAACATGCTTGGGAATTGGAACTTCAGGAGTCACTTTCAGATGATCAATGGAATATAATTTATCATTTAGTTAACAATTTATCTATCCACACCCATCACTCCTTGATTCAGTTCAAGGTAGTTCACAGGGCGCATATGTCAAAAGATAAACGAGTGCATATTTTTTCTAATATAAATCCCACCTGTGATAGATGTAACACTGAGGTGGCTACCTTAACTCATATGTTTTGGTCTTGTATAAAGTTAAATAATTTTTGGAGAGATGTTTTTAGAACATTATCAAAAGTCATAGGTTTGGACCTATAACCTAATTCACTTACGGCAATCTTTGGGATCATTCCAAAGGAAGCAGGAAATGTTCCGCTTTTTCAACTTTATTGGCTGGGAGAGATATTCTGTTGTATTGGAAGGATCCCAATCCACCTACTGTTTTTTTCTGGCTCTCCTCCATTATGTCATGTTTAAGCTTGGAGAAAATTAGAAGTCGGACGTTTGATACATCTTTTGAATTTGAGCAAACCTGGCGAACTTTCATTCAATATTTTCATATGATCTAATTTTTATTTTTTTTAAACTTTTTTTAGGTAATCTTTTTTTTCTTTTCCGCAAAGTTTCAGATTTGACCAGAAGGATTTTTCCCTTTTTTTTTGTAATTATAGCCTCAATGGACTGCCCAGTCTTCTTTTTTTTTGTGTTTTAGGTTAGTTTAGTGGGTTTTTTCTTTCTCAATAATAGAAATTTTGAGTCTTTTTTTATGAATTGTCAAGAGGAGTTGTGGTTCCTTTTTTATATTAGCTCAATATTATACTATAGATGATTTTGACCGTGTATATTCCTTTCTTTGTACTTTTATTGAAATATGTATTTGATATAACTTCTCCTCAGATTTGTATTTATCCTTATATTTTTTTAAATCAATAAAAATAGATTGAAAATGAAAATGGGTGGCCACTGGGAGATTCCACTTTTTCTGGCAGATGAACTGTAGGTGCTCAGCGAAGCAGTCTCCCAATTTACTTCGGGTCTCACCAATTTACAGGAGGCCACACTGGGAGAATCAGACACAGTGTATGATGCCAACAGACTCACAGGTGAAGTGTCGTCTCATCTGGAAGGACTGTTTAGGGTCCTGAATGGTAGTGAGGGAAAAAGTGTAGGGGCAGATGTAGCACTTGTTTCGCTTGCAAGGATAAGTGCCAGAAAGGAGATCAGTGAGGAGGGACAAATGGGCAAGGAAGTCACATAGGGGGCAATCTCTGTGGAAAGCAGAAAGTTGCGGGGGGGGGGGGGAGAGACATGTAGACATGTATGGTGGTGGGATCCTGTTGGAGGCGGTGGAAGTTCTGGAGAATTGGAGAATTATGTGCTGGATGTGGAGGCTGGTGGGGTGGTAGGTGAGGACAAGAGGAACCCTACCCCTGGTAGAGTGGTGGGAGGATGGGTTAAGAGCAGACATGCATGAAGTGGAAGAGATGTGATTGAGGACAACGTTGATGGTGGAGGAAGGGGAGCCCCTTTCTTTGAAAAAGGAGGACATCTCCTTCAATCTAGAATGAAAAGCCTCATCCTGAGAGCAGTTGTGGCAGAGACGGAGGAATTGAGAGAAGGGGATGGCGTCTTTACAGGTAACAGGGTGGGAAGAGGTATAGTCCAGTCTATGTGAGTTCTCCAGCATTTTGTGTGTGTTGCTTGGTGTTAATTTTCAGGCTTCTTACATTAAAGTAAATACATTTTAGATTATCAGACCTTTTTATGCTCCCTGTCCTGCTTACTGGACTTGCTTTAATCTGTAATTGGAAGTGGAATTAGATTATTATTATTAATTGATTTTAAAATTTAATTATGTGGTTCCGGTGACGTCATCGTCAAGAATGGCAGCTTAAGTCACTAGCTCCTCCGGAAAAACGTGTATTAAGCCCCATTATCCCATCAAATATAATATTTTTCGAAAAATATTTGAACTGAAAAGAGGGGCAAGAATGGGGAAAAAGAACGGAAATAAAAAATGTGAAATTGCGGAGCCTATGTCCGAGAGGAGTGCAGAGAGCGGCTCCCCGACCCGACTGCGTGCTAGCGAGACGGCCGCTGGGCCTCGCTCAGGTGAAGGGGGGAATATCTTCGAAATCCTGAAAGAAATAATGGAGGTCCAGAAAGAAATAAAGCAGCAGCTCCATGATATTAAGGCAGAGCTCACCAGCGTTAATCAAAAAATAGCGGTGGCAGAGACTCAAATTGAGAAGGTGGAAGATCGTGTTCAAAACGTGGAACAGATACTGAGTAAGACAATAAAAATATTACATCACCAAGAAGGTAAACTGCTTGACCTGGAGGGAAGATCACGATGGAAAAATATCAGAATCTACAACGTTCCCGAAGGAGCGGAGGGCTCGTCCATGACGGAGTTTGTTGGAAAGTTACTGCGGGACGCGCTGGCTATTCCCTCGGCTATGAAGCTGGAAGTCGAAAGAGCCCACCACGCGTTAGTTCCAAAACCTACCCAGGATAGAAAGCCACGCTCAATTATAATTAAATTCCTTCGGTACAGCACCAAGGCGGAGATACTTCGAAGGGCCTGGGGTAAGAAGAGAGTAAGAGAGTGTTTTTTGATGATAAATTAATATATTTCGACCAAGCTTACCCCCCCCCCCCCGCGGTCCTGCTGAAATGCAAAGAATACTCTGAAGTAAAGCGAGTACTAAAGCAAAAAAAGATTAAATTTCAAACTCCATACCCTGTTAAACTTTGAGTGTTTTATGACAACGGGACACGGTTGTACCAGACAGTGGAAGAGGCGACTACAGACATGAAGGCCAGAGGGTTGCCCGTCAACATGACCAAAACGAAGGAAAGCCTGACTGAGGAATTATCCCGCTCCGCTTGGGAAATAGTGCGAAAATCGAGAATGCAGGAGACGGGAGGAGGCCGAGAGAAATATATCAGGAAGAGACCAGGAGTTTCCTAAAGACAGTCCTCACCCCCTTCAGAAGAGCCATAAGGTTTGGCTAACTTTAAAAATGTTGAGAAGCTAAACGGAAGCAAAAGTACACAGTGATATGTACTTATTATAATGTGGATTTTATATTACTTAGTTGTTATTCTTTATTCGCTCACTTACTCCTTTTTCCCCACCAAAATGAGAATATATATATAAACGTAGTGTATGTGTGTGTGTATATATAGGAGGAGGAGGAGGAGGAGTGCACGGGAAAATCTTTTCTGTGTAATGGATTTGTTCACTGACTTTTATCAATACTGCAATGGGGGCCCTCAACTCACAAGTAAGAGGGGTTATCCCCCACAGCTAGACATTTCCTCTAGCTCAACGCAGGGTCATCTACTAGAGAACTTAGCCTTGGAATCACACGTTTGTTGCCATTTTTGTTATTATTTGCATTTCTTGGTTCTTATTTGTTCAGGGAGTAGATCGATTAAGTTTTATTCTAATTTCAATGATACATTGACAGATAAATACAGATGGCTAAGGACAAGGTAAAATTCATTTCTTTTAATGTCAATGGGCTATTAAATCCAATCAAACGTAAGAGAATTTTATTCAATTTGGAACAATTTGATTCATACTGGGAAAAATGGTTTAACTACATAATGCCTCATAGGCCTGATTTTATTCTCACAAATCAATGAATCTGTTGTTAAAAAAAAGATCACTCCCTACTTGTACATAGTTCTTTCCTTTTGCTTGTTTTTTCTTTCCACTCTTTTCTATAAGTGTGTACCTTAGATAAATTGTGGGAATTTGTGATATAATGTGATATATATGTACAATGTCTGAAATACATCTTATGGAAATGTTTGTTTGATGATGAACTTCAATAAAAAAATAAATTATATAAAAAATAAAGTTTAATTATGTAATTATATATTAGATAAGTGTACAATATAATAATATAAAACTATATTATATTTAAATCAGAATCAGATATAATATCATCTGCACAAATGAAATTTGTTAACTTTACGGCAGCAGTACAATGAAAGACACGATAAATATAGAGAAAAAACTGAATACAGTAAGTACATGTATGTCTTATTAAAAAGTTCAAATAAATGACGCAAAATAACAGAAATAAAAATGTAGTGAGGTAGTGTTCACGGGTTCAATCCCCATTTAGGAATCAGATGGCAGAGGGGAGGAAGCTGTTCCTGAATCATTGAGTGCATGTTTTCAGGCTTCTGTACCTCCTTCCCAACCATAACAGTGTGAAAAGGGCATGTCCTGGGTGGTGAGGATCCTTAATGATGGACATCGCCTTTCTAAGGCGCTGCTCTTTGAAGGTGTCTTGGATACCATAATTAAAACTATATAGTATTATCATTAAGAATGCTTAAAAATTTATTTATGTATTTTGAGATTAAGCATAGAACAGGCCCTTCTGGGCCAACGAGCTGCACCACCATCCCCCCCCCCCCCCCCCCACCGCCCAGCAACCCACCCATTTAATACTAGCCTAATCATAAGACAATTTACAATGAACAATTAACCTACTAACTGGTACGTCTTGGAACTGTGAAAGGAAAACAGTGCATTCATACGGCCATGGGAAGAACATATAAACTCCTTACAGACGGTGCCAGAATTGAACTTCGAACTCTAGAACAACCCGAGCTGTAATTGCGCTAACCAATAAAATAATAACATATTAACTGTTTAGCATAACGTTATTACAGCGCCAGTGACCCAGGTTCAATTCTCGCTGCTATCTGTACATTCTCCCCATGATTGTGAGGATTTCCTCCGAGTGCTCTGGTTTTCTCCCACATTCCAAAGACATATGTGTTAGTAGGTTAATTGTTCACGTGTGTAATTGTGCAGTGTGAGCTCATTGGACCAGAAGAGCCTATTATCATCCTGTATCTCTAAAATAATATAAAAATACATTTTAAAAAGGCATTGAGACTGTTAAAGGGAGTTGGTGTTCCTCTGCCTCTCCACAGGAGGCGGTCTGCTGTCTGATCCAGCATATTGAAGCAATCAAGACTGAGAACCAGGAGATGCGGGATGAGCTAGTTTGCCTGATTCGTCGCTCCCGTGTCCTCCGCCAGCAGCAGCTGGAGTTAGAGGAACAGCAGGGCCAGTTGCTCCGGGAGAGGGAATACTGCACCAAGCTGAGGGCACTGAGGCACAGGAAGCATCTCAGTGAGTACCCTCAGCTCCAGACCAAGGAGGCAGACCAGATCCAAGGAGAAGCCAAAGACTCAGGAACAGCCAGAGACTCGGCTGCAGCCAGTGTTGGGGGAGGCAACAGGGTCAGAGGGAGTGAGTGATGGAATGAAGATCGAGGAGGTGGAAGTCAAGTAGCTGGAGGATTTGGAAGAAGTTGAACCAGCACAGTGTCAGATGAGCCTCCCCCACCTTGGCCAGACAAAAATGGGAAACCTTCCTCGTTCCAGGGATTGTCTGATCATGTAGCATTTTCTATATCACGTACGTCTTCAACTTTTGATTCTTTTGCAAAATTTGTATCTTCTTTCTCTTTGTCGATGAATATTAAAATACTTTGGGTACAAGTCATTTCTTAGAGGAGATTTCATTCCTTTAGCATCACTGCTGGGTAACCCCACTAATTTCTCCAGCTCTTTTACACAGCTAAACAATGCAAGCCGGTCTTAGATGGTGGTGGGATGGTTCTGAGGCAGACTGGTGATATTGGCAAAGCAGCAGGTTCTGGGATAGGCAAAGAAAGAGAGTGGTGGAGGATCAGACAATGAAATCAGATCATACACTCCAGAACTTTTATAGGAGAACTCCCTCCCCCCACCCCGTTACCGGTGTTGGGGTGGGGGGGTTCTCATTACTTGAAAATGGTACATATCACAATCTTCTGCAATGTATCAAAAAATGCAAGTAAACAAATTTGTGTTTACTTCTTTAGTTTTTTTCTCACATAATTTCTCTTGAGCAAAATTTGTATTCCCCATCTGACTTATTTTGAGTAGTGATTTGTGAATTGTGTAAGGACAAATCTCTGTTACCTGTACTTTCTCTGACAACACATTCAACAGACATACAAATCTTTGTGTAAAAAGTTGTCCCTCAAGTTCCTATTGAATCTTTCCCCTCACACCTTAAACCCAAGTCCTCAAGTTCTTAATTCCCCAACACTGGGAATAAAATTTGAGTGTATTCCCCCTGTCTATACCCCTTATGATTTTAAATACTGCTATGAGATTATCTCATTCTCCCATGTTCCAAGCCCTTGACTTCCCAACCTCTCCTGATAATGTAATCCCTCAAGTCCTGGCAACATCTCTGGCAAAATTTCTTCTGCATTCTTTTGTGTTCATTAATATCTTAACCAATAGCAAGTGACCAAAACTGAATACGGTACTCCCAAGTGGAGCCTCACTAGCATCCTGTACAACTGCACCATGACCTTGCAACTTTCATATCCTGTTTTTGTGCTGTATGACTCCGTACCACCCCAGGACAGCTGCTGCGGACGCATGCAATTTGATTTCAAAGCAGTCTCACCTTGATCCAGTTAGATCTCTGTTCTTTGCAACACAGGAGCAACCTAAGCTTTAAAAGCAGTGATAAACCACCTAGGAACAGTATCCTTATTACGCAAGATATTTCATTTGTGAACAGATTGAACATTAAACCAGCAGATTGCTGTTCATAACAGAGACAAGGCTGTATATTATGAGTATTCTGTGGTACTACTGGAACAATAATGAGAAGATGGCTGTTCTTCAGGAAGACAGAATGCCATAAGACAATAAAGCATAGCTGCAGAATTAGACCATTCAGCCTATCGAGTTTACTCTGTCATTCTATTATGGAGGATCTATTATTCGTCTCAACCCCATTCTCCTACCTTCCCCCTAACTTACTTATCAACTTCAGCTTTAAATATACGTAGACTTGGCCTCCACAGTCATCTGTGGCAATGAATTCCACAGATTCAGCAGCCTCTGGCTAAAGAAATTCCTCCCCATCTCAGTTCTAAAGGAACATCAGTGCATTCTAACTCTGTGCCCTTTGATCCTAGGCTCACCCATTATAGGAAACATCCTCTCCCACACCTCTTCATTTTTAGAAGACTCCAATTCATATTTAATAGGGAGAATTCTTTTTTTAAAAAAAAGTCAGAACATAGAAACAAGGCGCAGGAGTAGGCCATTCAGCCCTTCGAGCCTGCACCGCCATTCAGTATGATCATGGCTGATCATCCAACTCCTGTACTTGCTTTCTCTCCATACCCCCTGATCCCTTTAGCCACAAGGGCCATATTTAACTTCCTCTTAAATATAGCCAATGAACCGGCCTCAACTGTTTCCTGTGGCAGAGAATTCCACAGATTCACCACTCTCCGTGTGAAGAAGTTTTTCCTCATCTCGGTCCTAAAAGGCTTCCCCTTTATCCTTAAACTCTGACCCCTCGTTCTGGACTTCCCCAACATCGGAAACAATCTTCCTGCATCTAGCCTGTCCAATGCCTTTAGAATTTTCTACATTTCAATAAGATCCCCCCTCAATCTTCTAAATTCCAGTGAGTATAAGCCTAGTCGATCCAGTCTTTCTTCATATGAAAGTCCTGCCATCCCAGGAATCAATCTAGTGAACCTTCTTTGTACTCCCTCTATGGCAAGGATGTCTTTCCTCAGATTAGGGGACCAAAACTACACACAATACTCTAGGTGCAGTCTCACCAAGGCCTTGTACAACTGCAGTAGAACCTCCCTGCTCCTGTACTCAAATCCTTTTGCTATGAATGCCAACATACCATTTGCCTTTTTCACCAGCGGTCAAGGGTGAAATATTTAAGGGGAACCTGAGTGGGTATTTCTTCACTCATATGGTGGTGACAGTGTGGAACCAGCTGCCAGTAGAAGTGGTAGATGTGTTTTTAATTTCAACAGTTTAAAGAAGTTTGGATAGACACATGGATGGGAGGGATATGGAGGGCTATTATCCAGGTGCGGGTCAATGGGACCAGGCAGTATGATAGATCAGCACAGACTAGATAGGTCTGATCCTGTACTGTAGTGTTTTATGATCCTTTGATTCACATCTCATCTCATACACCTATACCTTACAATCAGCCACAGGAGTATTCTTCAATTGGACTTGGACAGTACTCAGAAGCACTGTCTAGCAGGGGTTCCCAAGCTAGGGCCCACGGATCCCTCAGTTAATGGTAAGGCTCCATGGCATAATAAAGATTGAGAACCCCGGAGCAAGAAGTTCTCATGGTCATTGAAGACATCTGTACAGCTTAAGCAAATCCTTGACTGTGGCCAGATCATGATGCACATAGGAATTCATGTTAAAGAAATTATAGCCTCACTACTGCTGACCATATGATTATGGTAGAGCTGCCATGTTAATCCTGTGATGATGGTGTATAACCTCCAATATTAAGCTGATCACTACCTGATAACATACATAAAATGCTGGAGGAACTCAGCAGGCCAGACAGCATCTATGCAGAGGAATAAAGAGCCAATTTTTCAGGCTGATCTACCTGACCTGCTGAGTTCCTCCAATGTTTTGTGTGTGTCACTCAGGATCTTAAGCACCTGTAGAATCTCTTGTGTTTATTAATACCAAGTGATTCCTATGTCCTGCTTGTTCTGATCTTTCAATATCCATGGTCATTTAAAAAGGAGAGAAATATGAGGGAGGTTGCATGGTGAAATATCTGCTGTTATTACAAAAGGCAATGAATTCTAGAAGTCTGATTAGGTGAAGCTAACATGGATTTCTGGAAGGAAAAGTGTGTTAATAAACCAGATACCTCTTTCATATTGGTGCCTTGGAGAAGCAGCCAACCTAATCAGAAACCCCACTCCCTCTGGACATTCTCTCTTATCTCCCACCCATTGGCCAGAAAGACAAAATCCCAAATGCACATACCACCAGATTCAAGGACAGCTTCTATCCCACTGTTATAAAACTATTAAATGAACCTTTTGTAAATTTGGGGACTACTTCATCAAGCACATCTGCTAAAAGCAGAACTTCCTGGTGGCCAAACATTTTAATTCCAATTCCCATTCCAACATGTTGGTCCATGACCTCCTCTTGTACCAAGATGAGGCCACACTCGGTGGAAAAGCAACACCTTATGTTCTCTCTAGGTAGCCTCCAACTCAATGGCACAAATATCAATTTCTCCATAAGACCATAAGGTATAGGAACAGAATTAGGCCATTTGGACCATTGAGTCTACTCTGCCATTTCATCATGGCTGATCCATTTTCCTTTTCAGCCCCAATTTTGTACCTTCTCCCCATATGCCTTCATGCCCTGACTAATCAAGAATTTATCAAGCTCTGCCTTAAATATACTCATTGACTTGGCCTCCACAGCTGCTTGTGGCAATGAATTCCAGATTCACCCTTCTCTGGCTAAAGAAATTCCTCATCTCTGTTCTAAAAGGACGCCCCTCTATCATGAGGCTGTCCGCTCTGGTTTTAGACTCCTCCGCATCCAATAGAGGCCTTTCAACATTCTATAGGTTTCAACGAGGATGCCCCTCATTCTTCTGAATTCCAGTGAGTATAGGCCCAGAGCCATCAAATGCTCTTCATATGACAAACATTTCAATCCCAGAATCATTTTTGTGAATCTTATTTGAACCCTCTCCAACGTCAGCACATTCTTTTTCAGATAAGGGGCCCAGAACTGCTCACAATACTCCAAGTGAGGCCTCACCAGCATTTTATAAAGCCTCAGTAATACATCCTCGATTTTATATTCTGGTCTCCCTGAAATGAATGCTAATATCGCATTTGCCTTCCTCACCACCAGCTCAACCTGCAAATTAACCTTTAGGGAATCCTGAACAAGGACTCACAGGTCTCTTTGAATTTTCTCTCCTTTTAGAAAATAGTCTACCCTTTTATTTCTTCCTCCAAAGTACATAAACGTACACTTCCTGACACTGTATTCCATCTGCCATCTTTTTGCCCATTCTCCTAAATTCTTCTGTAGCATACTTCCTCACAATTACCTGCCCCTCCACCTATCTTTGCATTGTCCGCAAACTTTACCATAAGGCCCCCAATACCGTCATCCAAGTCATTGATATCAGCTTCCAGTTAAAAAAGATCCTTCCCCCTCTCCTCTCCTACTAGTCCCCACACCAGTCTTTTACCTCTTCCCACCTCACTATCACTTACTGCTAAGTCCTTCCTTCTTCCCTCCTCTCTTATCCGACTCCTTCTTTAGCCCTTTGCTTTCCCACCTACTTGGCTTCATATATCACCTTCTACCTACCCTCCTTCCCCTTCATTTTTATTCTGGCATCTGCCCCTTTCCTTTCCAGTCCTGAAGAAGGGTCTCAGCCCGAAATGTCGACTGCAGTTATTTCCATAGATGCTGCCTGGCCTGCTGAGTTCCTCCAGCATTGTGCGTGTTGCTCTTGTATGATAAGATAGTCTCTTGACCTCAAAATCAATCATAGCCTTGCACCTTATTGTCTGTGTTGTAGTTTTTCTGTAACACTTTATTCTGCATTCTGGTTTCCCTTCTACAACCTCGATGAACTGAAGCAGTGCAATAATCTATATGGATGGTATGCAAAACAAAGTTCACTGTACCTCAATATATGTGATAATAATAAACCCATTACAGCTCCCTCCACACTCCAGTACTCTTAACTCTTGGAGAGAGGCAGAAGAAAAGAAATTATAGGGCAGTTAGACTGACCTCTGGTTGGGAAGATGTTGGAATTGATTATTAAGGATGTGGTTTTGGGTACTTAGAGGAATGTGATAAAATAGGCCATGGCATGCTTTTGTGATGTTGTGTACTTGGATTTTCAGAAGGCCTTTGACAAGGTGCCACACATAAAAGGGTGACACAGCAGCTTAGTGGTTAGCACAACATTTTGCAATACCAGTGATCCAGATTCAGTTCTTGTTGCTGCCTGTAAGGAGTTTCTCCGTTCTTCCCGTAACCACGTGGGTTTCCTCCAGGTGCTCCAAGTTCCTCCCACAATCCAAAGATGTACTGGTTAGTCAGTTAGTTGGTCATTGTAAATTGTCTAGTGATTAGGGTAGGATTAAATCTAGGGATTGCTTGGTGGCGTGGCTTGAAGGGTCTGTTCCATGCAGAATCTCAATAAATAAATAAATAACTGTTTAACAAGCTATGAGCCTATGGTATCATAGGAAAGATTCTAGCATGGATAGAGCATTGGTTGATTGACAGGAGTCAAAGAGTGGAAATAAAGGGAGCTTTTTCTAATTGACTGCCAGTGACTAGTGGTGTTCCACAGGGGTCTGTGTTGACCCCGATTCTTTTTACATTATATGTCAATGAATTGATTGAGGAAATTAATGGCTCTTTGGCCAAATTTGCAGAATTATGGTTATTCCATGATTGTCATTTTTTTATGACTTTGGATTGAATTACAATCTTTGCACCATTCTGTTTTCTGCCCGTTGTTCTCTAAATTCTATTTAAGATTACTCTGTATACTGTTTACTCTGTGAAATTCACACAAGCAAGAAATTTCATTCCAGCCAGCTGTACATGAGAAGCTAATCCAAATCTGAACGAGAGCTATTTTTGAGGAATTTTTTCAGGTTCATTATCATTGTCTTATATGGTGTGAAATGTTTTTTTTGTGTGGCAGCAGTGCAGTGCCAAGTCAAAAAAAGTACTATAAGTTACTATAAATAGTGCAAAAGAAGAGAAATGGGACAGTGTTCATGGATTATTGGACTTTCTGAACTCTGATGATGGAGGGGAAGAAGCCGTTTATGAATAGTTGAGTATGGGTCTTCAGGCTCCTGTCCCTGCTCCCCATTGTTGGTATTGAGAAGGCATGTCCCAGATGGTGGGAGTCATGAGATGACTCCCTTTTGACTCTCTGCCTCTTGATGATGTTCTTGGTGGGGAGGGTTGTCCTCTGATGAAAATGGCTGAGTCTGCAACCCTCTGCAGCCTCTTGCGATCCAGTGCATATAATGGTAGAACCATCCGGTGGCAGATGCTACAAACTGCGTTTGCAGTGGAGTGAGTGAATGGTTGTGGATGGGATGTCTATCAATTGCATACAGAGCACTTGGACTAAATTGCATGTAAAAAGGTTCGTGAAAATTTGAAGCATGAGTTGAGAAGTAATTATTGGCATGGATTGAAAATTAGCTGACAGAGGAAATAATGGAATAACTGCAACACACACAAAATGCTGGAGGAACTCAGCAGGTTAGGTAGCGTCTATGGAAATGAATAAACAGTCAGGCCAAGACACTTCTTCATTTTTCCAATGGAACACTGGGTCATTTTGGGGTGGCAGATGGTAAACTATAGAGGTATTAGAGGGATCAGTGCTCAAGCCTCACCCAGTTATAAATCAATAATTTGGACAAGGGAATAGAAGAGCAGAATTGGGCCATTTGTCCCATCAAGTCGGCTCCACATTTCATCATTTTTTCCTCTCAGCCCCAATCCCCCACCTTCTCCCTGTATTGCTTCATGCCCTGACCAATCAAGAATCATCAACCTCTGCCTTAAATATACATAAAGATGGTCTCCACAGCTGCCTCTGGCAAAGTATTCCACAGATTCACCACTCTTTGGCTAAAGCAATTCCTCCTCATCTCCATTCTAAAAGGATGTTCCTCTGTTCTGAGGCTGTGTCCTCTGTTCTTAGACTCTCCCATCATTGGAAAAATCCTCTCCACATCCACTCAATCAAGGCCTTACACCATTTGAAAGGGTTCAAATAGGTCACCACTCATTCTTCTGAATTCCAGTGCCATCAAATACTTTCTATGACAAGCCATTCAAACATAGAATAAATTCCTGAACCTCCTTTGAACCTTTTTCAGTTTCAGCACATCTTTTCTAAGTTAAGGGGCCCCAAAGCTGCTCACAATACTCCAAGTGAGGCCTCATCAGTAAAGGCTTAACATAACATCCTTGCTTTGAGATTCTAGTCCTCTTTGAAATGAATGCTAACGTTGATTTGCCTTCCTTACCCCAGACTCAACCTGTAAATTGACCTTCAGGGAATCCTGCATCAGGACTCCTAAGTCCCTTTACGCCTCAGATTTTTGTATTTTCTCTCCATTTAGAAAATAGTCAACCCTTTCTTCTACCAAAGTGCATGACCATACATTTCCCGGCACTGTATTCCATCTGCCACTTCTTTGTCCAATCTCCTAATCTGTGTAATTCCTTCTGTAGTCTCTCTACTTCCTCAAAACTACCTGCCCCTCTACCTGTCTTCTTATCATCTGCAACTTTTGCAGCAAAGCCATCAGTTACATTACTTACTGACATATAACATAAAAACAACCAGTCCCAACACAGACCGCAGTGAAACACCGCTAGTTACTGGAAGCCAACTAGAAAAGGGTCCCTTTATTCCCACTCTTTACCTCCTGCCAATCACCCATTGCTTTATCCATGCTGGATTCTTTTCTGTAATAGCATGGGCTCGTAGTTTGTTAAGTAGCCTCGTGTGGCACCTTCTGATGATCCAAGTACACAACATCAAGTGATTTTCCTTTGCCTATCCTGCTTGTCATTTTTTCCCAAAGTATTTCAAAAGATATGTCAGGCAGATTTTCCCTTGAGGAAGCTATGCTGAGTATGGCCTATTTTATCATGTGCCACCAAGTACCCCAAAACCCTAACCCTTAACAATCGACTCCAACATCTTTCCAACCACTGAGGTCAGATTAACTGGCCAATAATTTCCTTTTTTCTGCCTCTCTGCCTTCTTGAAGAGTGGAGTGACATTTTTAATTTTCCTGTCTTCTGGACCCATTTCAGAATTTGGTGATCCTTGAAAGATCATTACTAATGCCTCCACAATTTCTTCAGCCACCTTCTTCAGAACCCTGGAGTGTACCCCATCTGGTCCAGGTGTCTTATCTACCTTCAGACCTTCCAGTTTCCCAAGAACCTTCTTCCTAGTAATGGTAACTTCACACACTTCATGGCCCGACACCTGGAATTTCCACCTTACTGCTAGTGACTTCCACAGTGAAGACTGATGCAAAATACTTACAGTATTCAATTTGTCTGCCATTTCCTTGTCCCCTTTTGCTTTCTCTCTTTTACACTTTATATATCTAAAGAAACTTTAGGTATCCTCTTTAATATTATTGGCTAGCTTACTTTTGTATTCCATCTTTACCTTCTGAATGCCTTTTTCAGTTGCCTTCTGTTAGTATTTAGAAGCATCCTAATCCTCTAACCACACTAACTTTTGCTCTGTTGCCCTCTCTTTGGCTTTTATGTTGGCTTTTACTTCCCTTGTTAGCCATGGTAGTGTCATCTTGCCTTTAGAATACTTCTCCCTCTTTGGGATGTATGTATCCTGTACCTTCCGAATTGCTTCCAGAAATCCCAGCCATTGCTGCTCTGCCATCATCCCTGCCAGTGTTCTTTTCCAATCAATTCTGGCCAACTCCCCGTTCATACCTCTGTAATTTACTCCACTGTGATACTGATTTTAGTTTCTCCTCAAATTTCAGGGAGAATTTGATCATATTATCTCTGGAGTTTTGAAGCATGATAGGGGAATGGTTACAGCACCAGGATAATCTACGGTTCAATTCCCACCACAAACACAGGAAAATCTGCAGATGCTGGAGATCCAATGCAACATGCACAAAATGCTGGAGGAACCCAGCTGGCCAGAGTAAACAGTCAACGTTTCTGGCTGGGACACTCCTCCAGTCCTGAGGAAGTATCTCGGCCTGAAACATCGACTTTTTACTCTTTTCCATAGATGCTGCCTGGCTGGCTGAGTTCCTCGAACATTTTGTATGTGTTGCTTCAATTCCCACTGCTATCTCTAAAGAGTTCTCCCCGTGACCAGATGGGTTTCATCCGGGTGCTTCAGTTTCTTCCCACATTGCAAACGTGTATGGGTGAGTTTTGGGGCATGCTATGTTGAAGTCACTTTGGGGTGGCCCTCAGTATATTTGCAGACTGTGTTGGTGGTTGACGCAAAGTGACACATTTCACTGTATGTTTCGATGTACAGGTGGCAAATAAATAAAGCTTATCGTTATCTTTACTGAGTGTGAGGAGGATGTTGCCCTTGGCTGGGATGTCTACACTGTTCAAGGTTACAGTTTACAGGACAAGTTATTTAGGACTGAGGTGAGGAGAAATTTCTTCACTCGAGGTTTGGGGGACGCAAACAAGTTCATTATCACAGAGGGCTACTGAATAAGTCACTGAATGCATTTAAAGAAATGGAATACACTTCTAGATGCAAGCAACATCAAGGAATATAGAGAAAGGACAGAAATATGATGCACATCATATTGAATGGCTTAGTAGACTCAAGTGGCTGAATGAGGCACATTTGTTTTGAGTCAAGCAGCTAATGGAAGAATCAATAACGAGTGACCATTAATGATAAAGTTGAAAGCAAAAAAAATTACAGATAGACTGGTTAATGAAACACTTTGCTTGACTGAAGTGGCTGAATAGAATTTAAACATATTTTTAAAAATACCACAAAATAGTAATTTATTTAGAAAACAAAACATTGGATAATACAGCAGTGAATACTGAGGATCCCTCAGTCAGCTAATAATAACATTAACTATTTCCATTCTCTCTGCCAGAATTATGCAGGTGAAGTTCAAACTGAACAGTCATATTTTTGCTCTGGCAGCATACAGCAATGAGTTAGATAGAACAACATTTCAAAAAATCTTAAAAGAGATATAAAACCACATTGTAACTGGGCATAAATTCACATAAAAAGATCGTTGCTAACTGCAACATTCAGAAAATCTAAATAATCTTTCAAGAATTAAGCTTATCAGCATTGAACCCCGCCCCAAATCGTAAACCACTCCCCTCTCTATAGGGCACCAAACTGCAGTGGGCATCATTTCGAACCGGAGGTCCTTCAGTGTCCGTTCATGTACAGCGACAAGTGATATGAGACTAGTTAGTGACGGAATAATTAACTAAGTGTAAGCTGATAACACCCTCTACACACCCAAACAATTGTAAACAAAAGTCACTGTGATATTTTCTCCTCATTATCTGAGGGCCATCGATAAAAATCTCTATCATCCACACTGTTACCCCTGCCGTGCCCCTTGTACTCCGCCTGGGCCAGTACCAACCAGACGCCGTTCAATCCTTGCATCCATCAAGCAAAGCCCACCCCAATTTGCCCTTCCCCCACATCCTACCCCATTCTTTTAAAAAACCTCCATGCCCAATTTTTTTTAAAATCTACTCTAATCTGCATTACTATTTAAATTTTTTGCCAAGTCATTAAATCAATACCATAGAATACTGGAAAGGCTCAGACTTTTCACTAAATACTGATAATGGCGAGGAGCACAGTCTAGTTCCAGGCCACATAAACACATGGAGTGATGGCTATTTTATAACAGCACTCCTATCCTAGGATGCCTTGGTCAACTAGGATTTCAGTCATGCTCCACTTGGACTTTGTAGAGAATATCTAGCAACAGAACTCTACGTTCTGCCAATCCAATGTGCATGTTAAACTCTGCAAGACAAAGGCAGAATTGTAACTTTAATCAGTGGAGTTCATACATTATATACAATCATCCTGTTCTCTGAGGATTGTCACCTTGTTATGGTGGACAGGCTTGTGAATCCCAAGATCCTGAAAGTGATGCCACCTGGAGTTCAGCTTCTGGTAGGGTCACCCATGGAGGCAAGGTCAAGGGGGAGTTTCCAGACAAAGATAGATGCAACCAGGACCTGAACGGTGGAGTTGGCGGAGGATGATGACACATCACAATGGCAGTGAAGGATCTCCAGACATCTCGCACTCCATGCCACAGGACCCTGACTTCGCTGCCCATACATCATCTTCCCCGTGTTAACCCAATTTGCACTCATTAAGAGAAGCCAGCCTAATATCTCGGAAAATGTGGATTCTGGATAGGCCTCTACAGTCACCTGAGGACCCAGCTGCAGACAATCCTTTAGGAGAACATCATACTCAACTCGAGTGATCTCATTACCACTACCTTTCAGGAGAAATTTATGCATGAAAATGATGGGTAGAGTTAAAAAATGAAAAAGGTATTTTGTTTGTGACCAAACTTTGAAATCATGCCTTAAATACTAATGGTTATAGGTCAGATATTGGTGGGGGAAATTTGAAGTGATTAAAAGAAAAACAATATAAATTTACTTGTTGGATTAAAGCATGGCTCTTCACCCAAACAGCAGGGTTAGAGTCTATGATCTAAATAATCTTAGAAACAGTAGTTAAGGTCCTCTCAAATCCAGTGGTTTTCTAGGTTACACTGTAACAATTGATAACGAGTGAACACAACAATCATATTCCAACCCCACAATTACATCTGTGGTCCAAAACCATTTGGACAGCATCAGTTAATAGACCCTTATAATGTGAACTTTGAGAGAAGGGAGAGCAAATCTTAAAACTCCAAACATCAATTACAGAGCAGTCTCTAAATATCAAAACTAAACTGAGAACAACTCAACAAAACTCCCATTTGCAGCACATTTTTGCAGTAGTTTCAGGAGTCCACACTGCTGGTTGTATAAAGAAATCCACCACATTGGAACCATTTGGAAGAGATAATGGAGGCACCAGCAGTTCCTTTCTGCTGCACTCCAGAACACCAGACTAGAAATGGATGCAGATTTCAGCTATTCTTTACAATTCCCTGTCCACCCAGGGGCAGAAGTGATTGCAAGTAGTCGCAGAGTATAAATATTGACTCTATGAAGAGGGTTGTGGACCATTTACAGCGGTAGTCCTTCTTTGAGAGCTGGCCAAGCACAACTTGCATTGAATACCCTAGCAATCATTTTACTGCTCAAGTATAGCAACTTTTATGTATTTGAAACAGGTGAGAGGTTCCCAACAACCTAGTGTCTTATGATTGCTGACATTTACGATATCCAGACGGCACTGAATCCTATTCGGTGTGGACCCTTCCACATGGGGTCACTCACCGTAACCTTACTGAGAAAAACCATTTGGTACCTCGCGCTCGCTATTCTGAAAGGGTTATCTCACTGTTTCTCTCTTTCATCACTGTTCTCCGTACAGTGAGGACATTAGAGGCCAGTTCCAATTCTTCACTTATCTAGAAGTGTCCTCTGTGGCAGTGGTCACTGGAGCAGAAATTCTTAGTGCTGATGTTTACTCTTCTTGGTCAGGGGCTGAGTCCTCACTGGTATCCCAGTGAATTCAACATAGAACAGCAGATAATCCTGAGCTCCATGGTCCAAGTACCTCAAGTTACGTAACTGGTGTCTTTCCAAATGCATTTGCATTTTGCAGAATGTGCATATTTATTCACCAAATCAAATTATTTCAACTCCTTAAGTATTTTGATGTAAATAAAACTGGCAAAACTTGGGTTGTCTATAGAAAATCAAAGGTCACAAGGTAACCACATAACATGTCAAACAGTGCAACTGTAAATAAGAAGGTGTTGCAAACCCCACCCACTCCACCCAAGGAGGCAGGGACGCAGATGTGACAACAATGTTGCTGAGTAGGGGTTGGGCTGGGACAACGGTCATGTTCTCTCTTGGAAGGAAGACGAGTGGGCAGTGTTAAAAGCAACACCATGAATGCAATAAGGAAGATAGCAGCAAAGCAAATGCCTGGCTATTCTTTCAGGGCAAATTTTTCATGGGCTCGAGTCTGACCTTGATTAAATCGAGGTTTCATCCTGGCCGGATATGATCGAAATGGTCTGGTTTCTTGGAGGGCCCAAGTTCATTCCGTTCACCTCCTTCTCCTTGTTTTCATGAACCGCCTCTTTCTCACGGGTTCCACTTCCACCTGATTCACTCTGCTGGGTAATGGTTAAGGGCCGGACTTCATCAGTAGAGTCCAAGCTGTGAACCGCGGTGCCGTGCGGTGCATCGGTGTAGTCTCTGCCACAGCCACCCTTAGATCCTAGTATTTTCATACACCATGAGTGACCATACTTGTAGAGGACACCAAGAGTAATGCCAAGAACAAGGAAGACAAACATCAGGAAATAACTAATGGAATTTGTAACCTTGCTGGGACTATTTGAAGATCTAGTCTCCAAACTGTAGTAAGCTTCCAGAATGTGTACTTTTTCCTCAATACACAAACATTTATATTCACCCAGAGTGCTCTGTGTGACCACGATATGAATCCCTCCAACGTTGTCATTGTTGACCAAGGTTCCGTTTGGTGTTGTCCATTGGCAGGTCGACCAGGCAGAACTGGGAATGCACTGAAGAAACACGGTAAGTCCCTCCACCACTGATACTACCTTTGCCAAGAGGTCAGAATGTTCTGGAGAGAAAAGCACAAGCCAAAAGTTTATGTGTAGGATCTCCTCAGTAACTTTCAACTCCCCGGCCCCGACTGCCTCATCTTAACCATGGATGCTTAGTCCCCCATCAAGAAGGCCTCAAAGCTCCCTACTTCTTCCTTGACCAAAAACAACCAATCCCCTCCACCACCACCCTCCTCCATCCAGCAAAACTGCTCCTCACCCTGAACAATTTTTCCTTTGTCTTCTCCCACTTTCTCCAATCTCAAGGGGTAGCCATGGACACTCGCATGGCACCAGCTATGCCTGCCATTTTGTGGGCTATTAGACCAGTCCATGTTCAAAGACTTCCCTGGTTATACTCCTCAACTCTTCCTCCGCTACACTGGCGACTGCATTGCTGCTGCTTCATGCACTCGTACTGAGCTGGTCAATTTGATCAACTTCCACCCTGCTATTAAATTCACTTGGTCCACCTCTGACACCTCCCTCCCCCTTCTCAATTTCTCTACCTCCATCTCTGGAAACAAACTGTCAACCAACATCTTTTATAACCCTGCTGATTCCCACGATTATCTGGATCATACCTCTTCCAACCCTATCACCTGTAAAAATGCTATTCCCTTTTCTCAGTTTCTTCCCCTCCACAACATCTCTTCCCAGGATATGGCTTTCAGCTCCAGGATATCAGAGAAGCCCTCCTTCATTTAAAGAATGTTGTTTCCCTCCTTCAACTATGTTGCTGTTCTCAACCGTATCTCCTCCATTTCCCATACATCCACGCTTACTCTACCTTCCTGCTGCCTTAATTGGGATAGATCCTCGTATCCTTACCTTAGCCTCCACACCCAACACGTTCCTCTGTAATCTCCACCATCTCCAAAGGGATCCTACTACTAAACATAACTTTACCTCCCCCTTGTGTTTTCTAAAGGGATCGCTCACTCTGCAATTCCCTTGTCCATTCATCCCTCCCACTGATCTCCCTCCCAGCACTTGTCCCTGCAAACAGCCTAAGTGCTACACCTGCCCCTACACCTCCTCCCTCACCCCCGTTCAGGGCCCCAAACAGTCCTTCCAGGTGAGGCAGCACTCCACATGTGAATCTGCTGTGGTTGTCTATTGTGTCTGGTGCTCCCGATGCAGCCTCCTCTACATTGGTGAGACCCGTCGTAAATTGGGGAACCGCTTCATCAAGCACATCTGCACCATCCGCCACATGTGGGGCTTTCCAGTGGCCAAACATTTCAATTCTGATTCCCATTCCTGTTCCAATGTATCTGTACATGGTCTCCTCTTGCACCAAGATGAGGGCCACCCTCAGGAGGAGCAACACCTTATATTCTGCTGGGTACCCTCCAACCTGACGGCATGAATATTGATTTCTTCTTCCTGTAAATAAATTCCCCCCCTTCCACCACCACTTTCCTTTATTTCCTACTCTGACCTTTCACTTCCTCTCACCTGCCTATCATCTCCCCCTGGGACTCCTCATTCCATTTTTCCAATGGTCCACTCTCCTCTCTTATTAGATTCCTTCTTCTCCAGTCCTTTACCTTTCACACCCACCTGGCTTCACCTATAACCTTCTAGCTAGCTTGTTTCCCCTCCCCCACTTTTTTTCAGGTACCTTACCCCTTTTTTCTCAGTCCTGAAGAAGGGTCTCGGCCCAAAACGTCTACTTTTTACTCATTTCCATAGATGCTGCCTGACCTGCTGAGTTCCTCCAGCAATTTGTGTGTGTTTGTTTCTCTGGATTTCCAGCATCTGCTGACTTTCTCATTTTATGTATAGGATAAAGCTTTATACATACACCCAGTGGCTACTTTATTAGGTACACCTGCTCATTAATATAAATATCTAATCAGCTAATCGTGGCAGCAACTCAATGCATAAAAGCATGCTGGTCAAGAGTTTCGGTTGTTGTTCCGACTGAACATCAGAATGGGGAGGAAATGTGACCCAAGTGACTTTCACTGTGAAATGATTGTTGGCTCCAGTTGGGGTGGTTTGAGTATCTCAGAAACTGCTGATCTCTTGGGATTTACGCACACAACAGTCTTTAGAGTTTACAGGGAATGGTGCGAGAAACATAAATCGTTCAGTGAGCAGCAGTCCTGTGGGTGAAAACACCTTGTTAATGAAAGAGGTCAGAGGAGAATACCAGACTGGTTCAAGCTGACAGGAAGGTGACAGTAACTCACATAACCACGTGTTGTACAGAAGAGCATCTCTGGACACACAACACCTCAAACCTTGACGTATATGGGCTACAGCAGCAGAAGACCACACCGGGTTCCACTCCTGTACCTAATAAAGTTGCCATTGAGTGTACATAGAGCATGGTCCAAAAGTACTTTTCAGGCAATGCAATACATACAAACAAAAAGTTTTCTCAAAGATGTTTTTACGTCCAAATAATCTGTTTTGGCAACATTGGGAAGAAATAATCATTGACAGGACACTGAGCCAAATTTCTCTGAGAAAACTGAAGAGATTATTGCTTTCTAAACACGATCGCCAATAGCATCAGTCATTAAAAGAAAGAAGAGCAGAAGCACAGGAAGACAGTGAGTGCCTAAAGCTAATCAAGAGCAGTGGTGAGAGTGGTGGTAGTTTTACACAATAATGGGTTACTTTTTAATCAATAATAAAAAAAAACATAAATGACTCAATATAATAAACATGAGAAATTCTGCAGATGCTGGAAATCCAGAGCAACACGTACAAAATGTTGGAGGAACTCAGCAGGCCAGGCAGCATTGATGGAAGTGAATAAACAGTCAAAGAGGGTCCAGAGGAGATTGATGAGAATTATTCCAGCAATGAAAGGGTTAATATATGAGGAGTATTTGATGGCTCTGGGCCTGTACTCACTGGAGTTTAGAAGAATGCTCATTGAAAGGTCTTGCATATTGAAAGGCCTAGACTAAGTGGACATGAAAATGATGTTTCCAAAAGTGTGAGAGTCTAAAACCAGAGGGCACAGCCTCAGAATACAAGGACATCCCTTTAGAACAGGGATGAGGAGGAATTTCTTTAGCCAGAGAATGGTGAATCTGTGAAATTAATTGCCATAGACAGCTGTGGAGGCCAAGTCATTGGGTATATTTAAAACAGAGATGGATAGGCTCTTGATTAATAAGGTTATGGGGAGAAGGCAGGAGAATGGGGTTAAAATAATAAATCACCATGATGGAATGTCAGAGCAGACTCGATGGGCCAAATGGCCTAATTATGCTCCTATGTTTTATGGTCTTATGGGTTGGTAGGTCAATTGGTCACATCGGTGCAACTGGATGGTGCAGACTTGAAGAGACTCGTGTTGCATCTCTAAAATAAAATTTAAAAATTGTCACTGGAGCATAGTGACGAGCCCTCAACTGGGGTCCTGGTACGGCAATGCGGAACAGCAGGGAGAGCCTTCACACCAAGCCCCTGGAGCAACAGTGTTCTCAATAAAACCTGTGTTGACTTCACAGGAACAGCTGTTCCCAGGAGTGCACGAAGTGAGCCATCAGTATACAGGACGATGACTAGAATCTGCAAAACTGCAGGAAATTACCACCACCGTTAGAACACCGCGTTCAGAATTGAGAAATGACAGATTAAAGATCGTATCTTATCAAACATACCTTTTCCATTCTTGCATAAGGTGTCAACTTTCTGATGGACATCCTCCACACTTACAGATCTGCTGAGATTAATTCATATTTTAGTGGTGTGAAAAAGCATCACAAGTAGCATTTCATAGTAGCAATTCTATATTAAAAATCTAATTCACCAGAATTTGATCATCAAAATGGTGCACAACACAAGCAAGATGCCACGACTGGGCTTCTACCACTGAAGGGTGCTAAGACAGTACAACATGTTTACATTGTTCCATTTTATGAAAAATGTGGATGTAAATTTACAGTAGATATATAGGGAACACGCTGAGGATTGATCAGACCACATAGAGTATCGTGAGCGGTGTTGGGCTCCTATCTAAGAAAAGACGTGCTGACATTGGAGAGGGTCCAGAGGAGAATAATCCCTAGAAGGAAAGGGTTAACATGTGAAGAACATGTAATTAACGTAGGCCTGGAGATTAGAAGATTTGGGGGGGGGGGGGGGTGTGGGATATCACTGAAACCTGTTGAATATTGAAAGACCTCAACAAAGTTGATGTGGAGAGGATGATTCCTGTAGCGGGGGAGTCTAGGATCAGAGGGCACAGCCTCAGAATAGAAGGATGTCCCTTTAGAATAGAGATGAGGAAGAATTTCTACAGATTCCTCCATAGGGCGCAGAATCTGTGGCTTTCATTTCTACAGATGGCCAAGTCATTGAGTATATTTAAAGCAGAGGTTGAAAGCTTCTTGACTAGTCAGGGTGTCAAGGAGAAAGTAAGAGAATGGGATTGAGAAGGATAATAAATTAGCCATGATGGAATGGCGGAGCAGACTTGTCCTTATGTCCTAATTCTGATCTTATATTTTATGGTATTATGGTCTAAATGCACACTCAAGACATTTAGTGGATCATTTGAATGAAAATCCCAATGATTTAAGGAATCAATTCACTCCCGAATAGTCTAAGGTTCCACCCATTTTTCTGGGATCCTAAAACAAATAGTGGCTGAGAAACTCTGTCACATAATACGGTTTGTATACTGCTCTATGACTGAATTTCAAATAAAAATCAAGGGCCGTACATAGATTTTAAAATCCATTGTAGTCTAACCCAGAACTGTGTGTAGTTCTGATCTCACCACACGATAGTAAGGATGTAATTGACCTAGAGGAGGAGCAGAGAAATTTCACAGGGGCGTTGACTGGACCAGAAAGCTTGAGTTACAAGTAGAGACTGGATAGGGCAGGACTGTTTTCACTGAAGCAGAAGAGGCTGGGGGTGACAAGAACATGTTTATGGAATTATAAGGAGCATAAAAAGGGTAAATGATAAAAGTTCTTTTGCTTATTGGGTAGCAGAGTCTATAACTAGAAGGCGTATGGATAAATTGAGAGGGAAAAGATTTAAAGGAGCTTTGAGAAGGTATATGGAACAAGTCAACAGAGGAAATGATAGAGACAGGTGTAATTACAATGTTAAAGTGTGACATGTAACATTTGCTTATTATTTATTATTATTTCTTTTCTCTTTCTTTTCGTATTTGCAGGTTTTTTTGCGCATTCATCATTATCTACTCCCTTAGGTGCAGTCTTTCATTGATTCTAATATGTTTCTAGTATTTACTGTGATTGCCCATGAGAAAATGAATCTCAGGGCTGTATATGGTGACATATATGTAGTCTGATAAAAAATTTACTTTGAATATTGAAAAGTCTGGATAAAATGGTTATGAAGAGGATGTTTCGTATAGTAAGAGAGTCTAAGGCCAGAGGGCACAGCCGCAGAATAGAGGGGCATCCATTTAGAACAGAGATGAGGAAATATTTATTCAACTAGAGGGTGATGGCCTTTAAAGACACTTGGCTAGGTAGATTGATAGGAAAGGTTTAAAGGGATTTAGACCAAATGCAGGCAGATGGGATTAACTCAGATGGCCATCTTGATCAGCATGGATTTTTTTGGGATTTTAGGGTAGTTAAGAAGGCTAGGCTTCATTAACGGGGATTGAGTTCAAGAGTAGAAAGGTCATGTTGCAACTCTACAAATCTCTGGTGAGACCGCACTTAGAGTATTGTGTTCAGTTCTGGTCACCTCATTATAGGAAGGATGTGGAAGCTATGGAGAGGGTGCAGAGGAGATTTACCAGGATGTTGCCTGGTTTGGAGAACAAGTCATATGAAGCAAGGTTAGCAGAGCTGGGACTTTTCTCTTTGGAGCGTAGCAGAATGAGAGGGGCTTGATAGAGGTCTACAAGATTATGAGAGGCATAGATAGGGTGGATAGTCAGTACCTGTTTCCCAGGGCACCAACAGCAAACACCAGAGGGCATATGTACAAAATTAAGGGAGGGAAGTTTAGCGGAGACATCAGGGGTAATTTTTTGTTTACATAGAGGGTTGTGAGTGCCTGGAATGACTTTCCAGGGATGGTGGTGGAGGCTAAAACATTAGGGGTATTTAAGAGTCTCTTGGACAGGATGAAAGTAAAATAGAGGGTTATGGGGTAGTGTGGGTTTAGTACTATTTTTTTAAGGATTATATGGGTCAGCACAACATGGAGGGCTGAAGGGCCTGTACTGTGCTGTAGTGTTCTATGTTAAAGAACTTGTTTTCTTGCTGCATAACACTGTGATTCATGTTTCCTTTGGTATCATTCACCCAAAGGCTGCTTGTAATCTGGAACACACTGAGTGTGTGAATGCAAGAACCCTCCATGTTTAAATGGTATCAAACACCCAAACTGACAAAATGCAGAAGGTTAGGGACAAAGTGATGCTAAACGTCTTGGGTGCCACAGTAGAGTAGCGGTTAGCAGGACACTATTACAGCTTGGAGCTCAATTCCAGCACCGTTCTATAGGGACAACCCATGCAAGATGCTGGAGAAACTCAGCAGGTCAGGCAGCATCTATGGAAAAAAGTACAGTCGATGTTTTGTGCCGAAACCCTTCAGCAGGACTGGAGAAAAAAAAGCTGAGGAGTAGATTTGAAAAATGGGGGGAGAGAAGAGAGAAACGCCAGGCAATAGGTGAAACTTGGAGAGGGAGGGATGAAGTAAAGAGCTGGGAAGTTGATTTGTGAAAGAGACAGAAGGCCATGGAAGAAAGGAAAAAGATGGGGTGGGGAGGAGCACCAGAGGGAGGCGATGGGCGGGCAAGGGGATACAGTTGAAGTCAGAAGTTTACGTACACCCGAACCAAATACATTTAAAATCAGTTTTCACAATTCCTGACACTTAATCCTAGAAAACATTCCCTGTCTTAGTCAGTTAGGATTACTACTTTATTTTAAGAATGTGAAATGTCAGAATAATAGTAGAGAGAATGATTTATTTCAGCTTTTATCTCTTTCACTACTTTCCTAGTGGGTCAGAAGTTTACATACACTTTGTTTGTATTTGGTAGCATTGCCTTTAAGTTGTTTAACTTGGATCAAATGTTTTGGGTAGCCTTCCACAAGCTTCTCACAGTAAGTTGCTGGAGTTTTGTTTCATTCCTCCAGACAGAACTGGTGTAACTGAGTCAGGTTTGTAGGCCTCCTTGCTCGTTTGGATAGATACACAGTCGGAGGGTTATGGAGGGATATGGTCGACGGGACTAGGCTGTATGGTTCTGCATGGACTAACTGAGCCGTATATAAATATGTACTTGGTTATCAAAATGATCCCAGTGGAGTGTACGGCTGGTTTCCGTCCCCTATGATTCTTGATTTTTACACGCACGCCTCTTTGCAATGAAGTATTTCCAAATGAGCCTGTCCTCTTTCTATTCACCAAATTATGTATCCACAATTTTGTTCGATGGTCTTCAGCGAACTAACCCTCAATTTATATTTGGTATTAAAGCATTTCCCTGTTGAAATTCATTCATAGTTTTAAGACCACACACCTCTGGATGCTTATGCGAATACATTCCGATTTCTGGGCATCCCAGGTACACGATGGATCCCTTGCCAGGAGACAGGCAGCACAGCGGGAATATCGGCTGCAGTTCACTGCTGGAAGTTGAACCAGCCTGTTATATGATCCAATGTAGAGAAACCCCTGAAAAATATTAATCAGTGCATAATTCACATTTAACCAACACGCAGCTCACATACAAATTCTTCTTCATTAAACAATTTCCAAACTAAAGTCTTCTTTCTTTGATACAAGATCAAGATACAAGATTGGTACAGGAGACTCAGGACCCACACCACCAGGTTCAGGGACAGTTATTATCTCTCAACCATCAGGAAGGAGATACAGGAGCCTCAGCACCCACCTCACCAGGTTCAGGGATAGCTATTACCCCTCAGCCATCAGGCTCCTGAACCAGAATGGTTAACTTCACCTACCTCAAAACTGAACTGATTCCACAACCTATGGACTCACTTTTAAGGACTGTACAACTCATGTTCTAAATATTTATTGGGTATTTATTCATTATTTTTATTTATTTATTTATCCTTTTATGTTTTTGCACAATTTGTTATCTTTTGCACATTGGCTGTTTGTACGACTTTGTTCTGTGTGGGTTTTCATTGGTTCTATTGCGTTTCTTTGTATTTACTGTGAATGCCCACAGGAAAATGAAACTCAAGGTACTAAATGGTGACATAGCATGTACTTTGATAATAAATTTACTCTGAAGTTCAAAAAAGTGGTGGATACAGCCCAGTCCACCACGGGTAAAGCCCTCCCCACCACTGAGTACATCTACACAGAGTATTGTCACAGGAAAGCAGCATCTATCATCATGGACACCCACCACCCAGGCTGTACTCTCTTCTCACAGCTGCCATCAGGAAGAAGGCACAGAAGCGTCAGGACTCACACCACCAGGTAGAGGAACTGTTATTACCCCTCAACCATCAAGCTCTTGAAACAAAAGTTCAAAGTACAAACTTATAAAAGTACATAGATGTCACAATATTACAACCCTGAAATTCATTTCCTTGCAGGCATACTCAATAAATCCACAGAAATCCACAACAGTATGAATGAAAGACCACACTAACTTGGGTGTTTAACCAGTGGGCAAAAGTAGCAATCTGTGCAAATACAAAAAGAACGAAATAAAAATAATAAGTAAAAAAGAAATATCGAGAACATGGGATGAGAGTCCTTAAAAGTGAGTCCATTGGTTGTGGGAACATTTCAATAATAGGGCTAATGAAGGGGGTTCAGGAGCCTGAGGGGTAATAACTGTTCCTGAACTTGATGGTGTGGGTCCTGAGGCAGCAGCGAGGAGAGAGCGTGTCCCGGGTGGTATGGGTCCCACATAATGGACACTGCTTTCCTGCGACAGTGTTTTGGGTAGATGTACTGAATGGTGCGGAAGGCTTTACTCATGATGGACTTGGCCATATTCACTACATTTTGCAAGTCTTTCCCTTCAAGGGCATTGGTGATACAGCCAGTCAATATACTCTCCACCACACATCTACAGAAGTTCATCAAAGTTTTAGATGTCATGCCGAATCTTCACGAACTCCAAGGAAGTAGAGATGCGGCTGTGCTTTCTTTGTAATTGAACTTGGGTGCTGGGCCCAGGACAGCTTCACCAGAATAACAACAATTGAGGAATTTAAAGTTGCTGGCCCTGTCCACCTCTGATCCTCCAATGAGGACTGGCTCATAGGCCACCAGACTCCCCTCCTAAAGTCAACAATCAGCTCCTTGGTTTTGCTGACGCAACGTAAGAGGTGGTTGTTATGGAACCACTCAGCCAAGTTTTCAATCTCCTTCCAACATGCTGATTTATCATCACCTTTGATTCGGCTAATGACAGTAGTGTTGTCACCAAACTTGAACATGGCTGTGCTTAGCCTCACAGTCAAAAGTGTAAAGTGAGTAGAGCAGGGGGCTGAGCACACAACCCTGTGGTGTACCTGTGCTGATGCAGATTATAAAGGAGAGGAGGAGGAATTTTGGGCTATGGGGCTAGGCGTTTCCAGCAGGACAGATGATTCATACTTCATGTCTCTTAATGAAACATCATTAATATGCAGAACCATTAGTGTGTTGTATTGCGTCATCAACTAAAGCTTGTTAATGAAAAGGAAGCTTTACATAAAACTGTCCGTCGATTAATACAGAAAGGCTTATTTAGACAGAGGGAGGTGAATCTCTGGAACTCATTGCCACAGATGGCTGTGGAGACCAAGTCATTGAATATATTTAAAGCTGAGGTTTATAGGTTCTTGATTAGTAAGAGCGTCAGACTTGCAGGGAGAAGGCAAGCAAATGGGGATTAGAGGGATAATAAATCAGCCATGATGAACGGACCAAATGGCTGAACTCTGCTCTTACAGTCCTGTGCACAAGTCTTAGGCACATGAATATAGCCAAGGTGCCTAAGACATTTGCACAGTACTATAGTCATTTTATGCATTGCACTGTATTACTGCTGCAAAGAAACAACAAATTTCATGACCTGTGCAAGTGATGATAAACCTGATTCTGATATGGATCTCTTTTGTGTACTGAGAGTGGGAAGGGAGCAGGGAGTGGGGAATCATGGTTGGGGAGAGGGGAGGGAGTGGGAAGCACCAGAGAGACATACTGTAATGATCAGTAAATCAATTCTTTGGAATCAAATGACCTTGCGTGGTGTCTCAGGGCTGAGTGTGTCTGCACCCCTGCCACCCCACGCCCCTGGCACTCCTTCCCTGACACCCGTCCCACACCCCTCCCACAGCACTCCACTCTCACCATTCCCAACATCCTTTACTCCCGCCAGATTTACAAACTCACCCTCAGCTCCACGTTGACAAGTACAGGGCAAAAGTCTATATATATGCCAAAGACTATTGTACAGCACTCCAAGTCTGCGGCTGACACCAGTACTGTATGTGTTATTATATTATACTCTTGGAGCCAGCTCCTCTAACACACTGACAGAGGCTGGAGAGTTAGCTTCATGGCTTGCTCCCTGACTCTGAAGCAACAGTAACTGTTGAAGACAGAAGGAAAACAGATGCTGCGATCCAGAACGAAACTCCTGACCTGAGAATGAAAATGTCGACTCACACTCTCTGCTGTTTGAAGCACTTGAGAGGGATAGTAAATCAGCCAGGATGGAATGGCAGGGCATCATTGATGGGCTGAATGGCCTTATTCTGCTCCTATCTCCTATGGCCTTATTATGCTAAAGTCTTCTTTCTTCTTCTATAGCACTGAGAAAACACAATCAGCACATGGCTCTTTTGTTTGGATTTTCCTTCAGTTCATTGCATCTGCAATGTACAGTGGAACACCGGAATAGCCTGTTGAACCTGCTCCACCATCGACATATCCATCCTCTAACTCCTACACAGCACAATAAAAATCTCAGACATGCAGCCACTTTATTAGGTACACCCATACACCTGCTCGTTAATGCAAATATCTAATCATCCAATCAGGTGGCAGCAACTCAATCAAGTATTCAGATATGGTCAAGACGTTCAGACCAACCACCAGAATGGGGAGGAAATGCGATCTAAGTGACTTTGACCGCGGAATGATGTTGATGCCAGATGGGGTGGTTTGAGTATCTCAGAAGCTGGTGATCTCCTGGGATTTTCAGACAGCAGGGCTCTCTAGAGCAGGGGTTCCCAAGCTGGGGTTCACAGACCCCTTGGTCTAGGCATAAAAAAGGCTAGGGATCCCTGCTCTAGAATTTACAGAGAATGGTGCGGAAAACAAACAAAAAAATCCCGTCAGCAGCAGTTCTGTGGGTGAAAATGCCTTGTTAATGAGAGAGGTTAAGGAAATTGGCCAAACTGGTTCAAGCTGACAGGAAGGTGACAGCAACTCAAATAACCATGTTACGAAAGTGGCGTGCAGAAAAACACACAACACATCGAACCTTTAAGTAGGTGGGCTACATCAGCAGAAAACCACGAACGTACACTCAGTGCCCGATTTATTAGGTACAGGAGATGCTTAGTAAACTGACCACTGTGGATACAACCACTGGATCAACATGGCAATGAGTTCAACAGGAATTGGACAGAATGTGCAATGCAGCTTATAGAACAGGAAGTCTGCTGAGATGAATGGCCACCCATAGTTACCAGAGTGTTGGCATCAATCTAATTTCTGTTCACTCCGTTAAGTTTGATCGACTGCCATCCTTACCTGCTGTAATATAATGCTGACTACTTTCTCCTCTGGTTCAAAGATGACATAATCCTCCACCACAAGAACTTTGGAGCCAGTCTTGATCACTTTATGCAAATGTCCAGTTTCTATGATAAAGTACAAAATAAATCTATGCTGTTTTTTTAAAATTTTATTTAGAGATGCAGGGTGGCACTTCCACCCCAACGAACCGCACCACCCAGCAACCAATCTATTTAACCCCAGCCTAATCACAGGACAACTTACAATGACCAATTAACCTACTAACTGGCTGTGAACTGCGGGAGGAAACCAGAGGACCTGGGGAAATCCATGCACTCATGGGGAAGGACAGACAAACTCATTACAGACAGCAATGGAGCTGAACTCTGAACTCCGACGCCCCAAGCTGTAATAGTGTTGCACTAACTGCTACACTACCATGGTGACCCCTTGTTTGTTCTCAATTAAATTTAAACAGATGCAGTATACAAAAACCTCCAGTTCATATGGCAGGTTTAGGAGATAAATCTGACTTTAGCCTTAAAGCTTTCCACTTTAAGGACTCTCAGCATCTCATGACTGGCTTATTTGATAAAGATGGAATACTATGATAACACAACTGCTTCACTGGCACTGTGGCATGCTCTGTATAATAGATGGTGAATTAAATGCACCTTAGCATTTTAAATTGCTACATTCATAAATTCACTACTTTCTCATGAAATAAAACAAAAATATCTCCCCAAAACTTATGTGAATGACTTATAGACAATCAGTGTCATAGCCCTCCAAGATGATCACAACCTTTTTGGAGGCTTGCGTGCCTCAATGACCCAGAGAGCTATGTTGGCTGGAGTCAGGGCTTTATGCTTTGGCTCTTGGTAGGGTCACCCATGTCAAACAGGTCAAAGGGTAGAGGACAGACTAGGAGTGGTCCACTGGTCCTCCCAGGTTCGGGGGTCAGCTCAGGGCTGGCAACCGACTGGTAAAGAGCCATTATGGAAATAGCTATGAAGAATCCTTCTACATCTGAGTATGATGGTATTCCAGAGTCTCCACCCGAGACTTGCATGGCAGACAGGAGTGAAAACCTAGAGGAAGCTACTGAGACGATGAAGGAAGCCCTGAACACCACCAGAGGTGGAAGACCTTCATTGCTGCCCTGAATGCCAACAATGTAACAGGCAATAAGTTAGTGTCATAGCTGTCTTGTTTCAATGTGAGCAACTGGATGACAGCCAACAATGGAATTTATGTCTACATAAGCAGACCCTTGGACAAAATGTTAAACTGCATTCCATTTGGCTAAGGTGAATGTTAAAAGATTCCACAGCCCTATTTCTAAAGTGTTATAAAATTGAATGGGTGACACTCTGGAGCCAAATTCAGTCCCTCAGAAATGATTGCAGTATTGATTGACGATGCTAGTGCATACTTTGGGCTAAATACTTCCTCATACAGCAATCAATGGCAGATGACAATAAAATAGATGGTATAGTGGACAATAAAGAAGGTTATCAAAAATTGGAGGGGGTTCTTTGTCAGCTGAGTACGTGGGCTGAAGAATGGCAAATGAGTTTAATTCGGATAAATAAATACAAGGTGTTGCATTTTGGGAAGTCCAGTCCAGGTCGGATTTTCACAGTGAACGACAGGGCTCTGTGGGGGAGACAGAGAACAGAAGACGTGGTTCACTGAAAGTGAAGTCACAGACAGAGTGGTGAAGAAAACATTTGGCACGCTGGACTTGGTGATTCAGGGCACTGAGTATAAAAGTTGGAAGGTTGTACAGGACACTGGTTAGCTTCAGAATCAGGATTATTATCACTGGCATATGTTCTGAAAATTGTTGTTTTGTGGCAGCAGTACAATGCAATACACAAAAAACTATAAATTACAAAAAGACATATATATGAAATACTAAATTAAAAGTGAACAAAAATAGTTTTCACGGGTTGCTTCAGAAAGCTGATCGCAGAGGTGAAGAAGCTGTTGCAGAATCATTGAGTGTACTCCTCCCTGATGGTAGCAATGGGAAGAGGGCATATCCTGGGTGATGGGGGTCCTTAATTTAAGTCCACAATTGCAGAACTGTGCTTTGGTCACCCTGATGTAGGAAAGATGTGATTAAACTGGAAAAAGTGAAGAAAAGATTTACAGGGCTGCTGAAAGACCTTGAGGGCCTGAGGCAGAGGATGGGTAAGCTAGACCTTATTCCGTAGAGCAGGGGTTCCCAACCTCTTTATGCTATGGTCCAATACCATTAAGGAAGGGGTCTGTGGACCACTGGTCGGGACCCCTGCCTTTAAGGTGATCTTATAGAAGTGTATAAAAATCAATAGGGGCTTAGATAGGGTGAATGCATTCAGTCTTCCCTCCACAGCAAGAACTAGAGGGCAAAAGTTTAAAATGCGGAGGAAAGGTTTAAGAGGAACAGACTGTCAAGAATACAGGCATATCAATAACCTTCAGACAGTCAGTCGGTGTTGCTACATCTCAAACTGCATTCAAATTGTAGAAGGCATGAAACTAGAGCATAGACAGCAGACATTGTGGGTTAAATGGCCCCTCTCTGTACCATAACCAATAACGATACTGTGAATACTCTGCGGCAAAGAGACACCATAATTGATCTTATCTAGATGTCCAAACAGGAAAGCTGCTACTTAATAATCAGCTTCAGAACTCTGGATAGGTTCTTTCACCCTCTGCCCAAAAGTGACGGCATTATAATTTAGAAGGCAACCATGAAGTGGGTAACAGTCAGAAGAGGGAAGGGCAGGAGTCAGAGGCTAGAGAGTACCCCTGTGGCTGCCCCCCTTTACAATAAGTACTCCTGCTTCAGTACTGTTGGGGGGAACAGCCTACCTGGGGGAAGCAACAGTGGCACAGAGTCCGGCTCTGTGGCTCAGGAAGGGTAGGGAAAGGAAGAGATGGCAACAATAATGGGGGACTCTATAATTAGGGGGTCAGACAGGCAATTCTGTGGACGCAGGAAAGAAACATGGATGGTAGTTTGCCTCCCAGGTGCCAAGGTCCAGCATGTTTCTGATCGTGTCCACGATATCCTGAAGTGGGAAGGAGAACAGCCAGAGGACATGGTACATATTGGTACCAACGACATAGGTAGGAATCTCAGGATTACTGCCTGTGCCACATGAGTGAGCACAGGGATAGAATGAGTTGGAAGATAAACGCATGGCTGAGGCATTGGAACAGGGGGCAGGGATCATTTCTGGATCATTGGGACCTCTTTTGGGGCAGGTGTGACCTGTACAAAAAGAATGGGTTGCACTTAAACCTCAGGGGGACCAGTATCCTGGCGGGTAGCTTTGCTAAGGCAAGGGGGAGAGTTTAAACTAGAATTGTTGGGGGGGTGGGAGCCGAACTGAAGAGACAGAGGAAGAGGCATCTGGCTCACAAATACAGAAAGCTTGAAGACAGTGTGAGAGGGAGGATAGGTAGGTGATAGAGAAGGGACGCGCTTAGACCAATGGTTTGGGTTGTGTCTATTTTAGTGCAAGGAGTATTATGAACAAAGCGGATGAGCTTAGAGCGTGGATCAGAACTTGGAGCTATGACATGGTGGCCATTACAGAGACTTGGATAGCTCAGGGGCAGGAATCGTTACTTCAACTGCCAGGCTTTAGATCCAGAAAGGACGGGGAGGAGGGCAAAAGGGGTGGGAGTGTGGCATTGTTGATCAGAGATAGTCACGGCTGCAAAAAAGGAGGAAGACATGGAGGGATTGTCTACTGAGTCTCTGTGGGTGGAAGTTAGGAACAGAAAGTGGTCAATAACTCTACTGGGTGTTTTTTATAGACCATCCACTAGTAACAGGGACATCAAGGAGCAGATAGGGAGACAGATTCTGAAAAGGTGTAATAATAACAGGGTTGTCGTGGTGGGAGATTTTAATTTCCCAAATATTGATTGGCATCTCCCTAGAATGAAGGGTTTAGATGGGGTAGAGTTTGTTAGATGCATTCAGGAAGGTTTCTTGACACAATATGTCGATAAGCCTGCAAGAGGAGAGGCTGTACTTGATCTGGTATTGGGAAATGAACCTAGTCAGGTGTCAGGTCTCTCAGCGGGAGAGCATTTTGGAAATAGTGATCACAATTCTATCTGCATTACCATAACATTGGAGAGGGACAGGAACAGACAAGTTAGGGAAGTGTTTAATTGGAGTAAAGGAAATATGAGGCTATCAGGTAGGAACTTGGAAGCAAAAATTGGGAAGAGATGTTCTCAAGGAAATGTACAGCAGGAATGTGGCAAATGTTCAGGGGATATTTGCGTGGAGTTCTACATAGGTACATTCCAATGAGACAGGGAAAGGATGGTAGGGTACAGGAACCGTGGTGTACAAAGGCTGTTGTAAATCTAGTCAAGAAGAAAAGAAGAGCTTACAAAAGGTTCAAAAAACGAGGTAATGATAGAGATCTAAAAGATTATAAGGCTAGCAGGAAGAAGCTTAAGAATAAAATTAGGAGTACCAGAAGAGGCCATGAGAAGGCCTTGGTGGACAGGATTAAGGAAACCCCAAAGCATTCTACAAGTATGTGAAGAGCAAGAGGATAAGACATGAGAGAATAAGACCAATCAAGTGTGACAGTGGAAATGTGTGTACGGAACCAGAGGAGAGAGCAGAGGTACCTAATGAGTACTTTGCTTCAGTATTCATCGGAAAAAGGATTTGGCAATTGTGGGGATGACTTACAGAGGACTGAAAAGCTTGAGCATGTAGATATTAAGAAAGAGGATGTGCTGGAGCTTTTGGAAAGCATCTACTTGGATAAGTCACCTGGACCGGACAAGATGTACCCCAGTCTACTGTGGGAAGTGAGTGAAGAGATTGCTGAGCCTCTGGCGATGATCTTTGCATCATCAATGGGTACGGGACAGGTTCCGGATGATTGCGGATGTTATTCCCTTATTTAAGAAACAGTGTAGAGACAGCCCAGGAAATGATAGACCAGTGAGTCTTCAGTTGATGGAGAAGATCCTGAGAGGAAGGATTTACGAACATTTGGAAAGGCATAATCTGATTAGGAATAGTCAGCATGGCTTTGTCAAAGGCAGGTCGTGCCTTACGAGCCTGATCGGATTTTTTGAGGATGTGACTAAACACACTGATGAAGCAGTAGATGTAGTGTATATGGGTTTCAGCAAGACATTTGATAAGGCACCCCATGCAAGGTTTATTGAGAAAGTAAGGAGGCATGGGATCCAAGGGGACATTGCTTTGTGGATCCAGAACTGGCTTGCCCACAAAAGGCAAAGAGTGGTTGTAGACGGGTCATATTCTGCATGGAGGTCAGTCACCAGTGGAGTGCCTCAGGTATCTCTTCTGGGACCCCTACTCTTCGTGATTTTTATAAATGACCTGGATGAGGAAGTGGAGGGATGGATTAGTAAATCTGCTGATGACACAAAAGTTGGGTGTGTTGTGGACAGTGTGGAGGGCTGTCAGAGGTTACAGCAGGCTGCAAAACTGGGCTGAGAAGTGGCAGATGGAGTTCAACCCATTTAAGTGTGAAGTGGTTCATTTTGGTAGGTCAAATATGATAGCAGAATATAGTATTAATGGTAAGACTCTTGGCAGTGTGGAGGATCAGAGGGATCTTGGGGTCCGAGTCCATAGGACACTCAAAGCTGCTGCGCAGGTTGACGCTGTGGTTAAGAAGGCATACAGTGCATTGGCCTCATGGGATTGATTTTTGGAGCACAGTGAGAGTATTGCAGCTAATAGGACCCTGGTCAGACCCCACTTGGAGTACTGTGCTCAGTTCTGGTCGCCTCACTACAGGAAGGATGTGGAAACCATAGAAAGGGTGCAGAGGAGATTTACCAGGATGTTGCCTGGATTGGGGAGCATGCCTCATGAGAATAGGTTGAATGAACTCAGCCTTTTCTCCTTGGAGCAACAGAGGATAAGAGGTGACCTGATAGAGGTGTGCGAGATGATGAGAGACATTGATCGTGTGGATAGCCAGAGGCTTTTTCCCAGGGCTGAAATGGCTATCATGAGAGGGCACAGTTTTAGGGAGCTACAGCTTGGAAGTAGGTACAGAGGAGATGTCAGAGGTAGGTATGGTTTTTTTTTTTTACACAGAGTGGTGAGTGTGTGGAATGGGCTGCCGCTGACGTTGGTGGAGGCGGATACCATAGGGTATTTTTAGAGGCTCCTGGATGGATACATGGAGCTTAGGAAAATAGAGGGCTATGGGTAACCCTAGGTAATTTCTAAGGTAAGGACTTGTTCGGAAGAGCTTTGTACGCCAAAGGGCCTGTATTGTGCTGTAGGTTTTCTATGTTTCTGTTTTTCTGTTTCTATGATGCCCTTCCTGTGCTTCAGGTCAAGAGGAATTAATTCTACTTGGTATAAGTTCTATTGCTGTCTCAGGAACTGCAAGAAAAGCAACTTTCATATTGATTCTCACGTTTTGGGTATCACTGAGAAGACCATAATGTTTTGTCAATCCACAAAATGCTTTTGAAAGGAATTCCACCGGGGGGGGGGGGGGGGGGGGGGACACTCAGTGGCCACTTTATTAGGTACACCCATACACCTGCACATTAATGCAAATATCTAATCAGCCAATCACGTGGCAACAACTAACTGTGTAAAAACATGCAAACATGGTCAAGAGGTTCAGTTGTTGCTCAGACCAAATATCAGAATGGGGGAAAAATGTGTTCTAAGTACTTTGACCGTGGAATGATTGTTGGTGCCAGATGGGGTGATTTGAGTATCTCAGAAACTGATGATCTCCAGGAATTTTCACAAATAGTCTTTTGAGTTTTCAGAGAATGGTACAAAAACAAAAAGCATTCAGTGAGTGGTGGTTCTGTGGGTGAAGACACCTTATTAATGAGTGAGGGCAGAGGAGAATGGCCAGACTGGTTCAAACTAACAGGAAAGCGACAGTAACTTAAATACTGAACAGGATACAGGTCAAACCTCGAAGTGGATGGGCTACAGCAGCAGAAGACCATGAGCATACACTCAGCGGCCACTGGGTTAGGTGCACGAATAAACTGGCCACTGAATGTACCGCCCAAACAGCAAAGGAGAAAGCTGACCACTGATATACAAGAAGACAGGGTACAGCTTCTTACCTGTTCCCAAGTAGAAAATTTCATAACCATTTCGGGAATTTTCTCTCTGGACAGTAATCTTGGAATACCGCGTGTCTTTCATGATTAGGAGTGGCTTCTTATCAATTGGAGTTATAGTTCCTGCCAATAGCAGATGATCTCGAATAAACATTAGCACGTTGTCTGGAAGATCTAACGATGTATTATAGCCTTTCTTTTTCAGCTCATCAGTGATGCACTAAAATAAAACATGGAAAATATCACTCGGATTTTGGATCTCTGATGATGGCTGCTTCTTTAACAATGTTTGCCACAGTCAGATAGTTTCTTAACCAGTTCCCTTTCACTCAGGTACCCCTCGTCCTAATTCTCTACATAGACAGTGCCTTGGAAAAGTATTCATCCCCAAACCCTTTGTCCTCATGAGTGAGTATTACAACCAGGGATTTTGATCAATTTAACTGAGAATTTTTATTTATGAATCACCTGCTCCTTTTTCCCCCACAGTAGAGCCCAAAAAAAACAGGGAAAATTGTAAAGCACCTAAAATCTTTAAAATTCAAAAACTGAAATGTTAACAGTTCAAAAGTATTCATCCCCCTTTGCTCAATACTTAGTTGAATCATCCCCTGCAGATATTACAGCCAATAGTCTTTTTGGATAAGTTTCTTTTAGCTTTCCACAACATGATGGAACAAAATTTGCCCATTCCTCCTTGCAAAATTGCTCAAGCTGTGCCAGGTTATTTGGGGAGTAGCGGTGGACAGCAATCTTGAGGTCTTGCCAGAGATATTTGATCGGGTTAAGGTCAGGTTGACTGGGCCACTCGAGGACAACAATTTCCTTCGTTTGAGCCACTCCGTGGTTGCTCTGGCAGTGTGCTTTGGGTCGTTGTCCTGCTGAAAGACGATCTACCTGGCAGATGCTAGCAGCTTTTTTTCCTAGAATCTCTCTGTATCAAGCAGTAGTCATCTTCCCATCCATCCTGACCAGATTTCCAGTCCCTGCTGCTGAAAAGCATTCCCATGGCATGATGCTACCTCCACCAAACTTTACAGTAGGGATGGTTTTACCAGGCTGATAGGTAGTGTTAAATTCATGTCACATGTACCACTTGGCATTGAGGCCAAAAAGTTCCACTTTAGTCTTGCCTGATCACGTTGCTACAGTACCTTCTAAATGATGCTTTGCAAATTCCTTACGGACAAGGAAATGCTCCTTTTTAGCCAGGGTTTCTTCCTTGCCACTTTTCATAAATGCCCTTTTTGTGCCAGGCCTTAGAGATTGTGAAGCCATGAACTTCATCTCCAGTTGTAGCCGCTGACTTCTGCAGCTCACTCAGAGTGACTGTTGGCATCACGGTAGCCTCTCTTACAAATGCCATTCTTCTCTGGGGGCTAAGTTTAGAGGGGTGGCCTGACCAAGGCAGTGCGACTGTGGATTCATATTTTTTCCGCTTTTCCCACAAAGTATTGCCTCTGAGCTCTGAGGAATCTTCCGTGCCTTTGAGATGGTCTTGTCCCCTTCCTCAGATTTGTGCTTTTCTATTATCATTTCCCTGACTTGTTTTCAATGCTCTTTGCCTTCATTTTGGTTTGGCCTGCTGAAAATATACCATACTGTCGGACCTCACAGAGGGAGAGGGTATTTATTCTTATGGATTCATGGAAAACAGGTGATCCCTCCTATTTTCTACATTAACAAATTGGGTAAGTCGGTAAGGTAGGAAAGTTAGCGTAGTAATTACAAAGGAGACGAATACTTTTACAGCCTCATAATTTTGTTTTTTTAAAAATATTTAGTAAATTGTTGACAGATTTTTAAATTTTTCTTCTGATTTGACATGATGCACAATGTTTTGTAGATCAGTTCAAAAAACCTACTTCAATATATTTTGAATTTAGAAAATGGGGTAGTAAAAGGTGGAAATAGTTGTGGGGGCTGAATACTTTATCAAGCCACTGTAGCTCAAATGACAATAGTCCACTCTAAGGACCTACAGAGACTCCTTACAGAACGGTGCCCCCAGAACACCCCGAGCTGTAACAGCGTCACGCTAATCACTACGCCACCATGAGTACTGGGATTTCAGCAGTCCTTCTGCCCAGAGGCACAGACAGAGTGGAGAGCCAGCATCTTTTTCCTCCAGCACAGCAACGGCCGATACCAGAGGACATCTGTTGAGGGCGAGTGGAGGAAAGCATCAGGGAGATGTCAGAGGAAGGTGTTTTTCTCAATAACACACAGAGTGGTGGGTGCCTGGAACGCAGTGCTGGGGATGGTGGCAGAGGTTAATATAATATGGACATCTAAGAGACTCTTTGACAGACTCATGGATGATAGAAAAATGGAAGGCTATGGGCTGTTTCAGAGGAAAGGGCAAGATTGATCCTGGAGTATGTCTAGATAGGATAGCACAACATCGAAGGACAAAGAGCCTACACTGTGCTGTGCTATGTTTAATGCCATCACTCCCTTCCAATTCTCCTATTTCTGATTCCCTTAATGCTCAAAAATATAATGATTTCAGAAATGAATGTTCAAGCCCTTTTTAATGCCCTCTGAGCTGGAAAATTCCACAGAACCCTCTATATGAAAAGTTGCATTTTCTTGTCCATAAGGCACAAGACATTGGAACAGAATTAGGGCATTCAGCCTATCGAGTCTGCTCTGCTATTTTATCATGGCCAATTTACTATCCTGCTCAACCACATTCACCTGCCTTCTCCCCATAACCTTTGACGTTCGTTCACTATGTTCATATGCTGTAGACTATAATGGTCTTTCCATGACAATGATTGCTCTTGCCAAATCTTTGTACAGAAGTGTTTTACCATTGTCTTCTTCTGGGCAGTGTCTTTACAAGACAGAAATTGTCTGCTTGGCATCTACGGTTGCATAACCAGGACCTGTGATATGCACCAGCTGCTCAAACAACCATCACATTAGGCCTGCTCCCATGGCTTCACGTGACCTGATTGGGGCGGAGGTGTGGTGGGGAGCTAAGCAGGTGCTACACCTTGCCCTCCTGCAGGCTAGTGGAGGGAAGGAGCACCCTACACCTCTTTTGATAGCAACACCTCCAGTCCACCACTCAACCTGAGACATACTGAATAATCAAGAACCTATCAACCTCCGCTTCAAATATATCCATTGATCTGGCCTCCACAGCCGTTTGTGGCAATGAATTCACCAGCTTCTGGCTGAAGAAATTCCTACTCATCTCATTCTAAAGGGACATCCTTGCAGTGTGAAATCACTGGCCCCTGATCTTGACACCTTGACGCAATGCAATTGTGAATTCTAATACAGAGAGATGAAAAGGGAGAAATTTGCAAGTGTTGGAAATCAGAAATAAAAACAAAAGAATGCTGGGGGTAAACAGTGTATACTGCACGTCGATGACTTCTCAACTGACAGGGAAAAGGAAAAAATAAGCATGTTTTAAATTTCAGAGGAGCATGAAGAGGTGGAGAGAACAAAGGAGATCTCTGTGACAGGATGTAGGGTGGAGTTTTGGGGATCAAGTCTGTAGCTCGCTGAAAGTGGCCTCACAAGTGGATAAGGCCAGTAGAGGTGGAGGAAGTCACACTTGCCTTTATTAGCTGAGGTATTGAGTTGAGTTTATGGTATGAGTTTATGAGCTGAGTTGAAGACTCCAGAATAAGACTCTAATTAGCTTGTAGCTGGAGTATTGCATTCAGTTTAGCTCATCACATTACACGAAAGATGATGAAAGTTCAAAGTAAATTTATTTTCAGAATATATGTCACCATATACAATCCTGAGATTCATTTTCTTGCAGGCATACTCTATAAATCCATATAATAACCATATCACAATCAATGAAAGACTGCACCAACTTGGGCAATCAACCAATGTGTAAAGGACAACAAACTATGAATACAAAAATAAAGAAATAATAATAATAAATAAATAAGCAGTAAGTATCGAGACCGTGAGATAAAGAGTCCTTGAAAGTCAGTCCATAGGTTGTGGGAACATTTCAAAGATGGGGCAAGTTGAGTGAAATTATCCCCTTTGGTTCAGGAACCTGATGATTGAGGGGTAATAACTGTAGAAGCACATGGTGGTGTGAGTCCTGTGGCTCCTGTACCTTCTTCCTGATGGCAGCAGCAAGAAGAGAGCAAGACCTGGGTGATGGAGTCCACGATGATGGATGCTGCCTTCCTGCGACAATGCTCCGTGTAGATGTACTCAATTGAGGGGAGGGCTTTACTCGTGATGAACTGAGATGTATCCACTACTTTTTGTAGGATTTTCCGTTTAAGGCTTTGGTGTTTTCATACCAGGCTGTGATACAGCCAGTCAATATACTCTCTGCTACGCATCTACAGAAGTTTGTCAAAGTTTTAGATATCATACAGAGTCTTCACAATTCCCAAGGAAGTAGAGGCCGCCATGCATTCTTCATAATTGCACCTATATGCTGGGCCCAGGACAGGTCCTCTAAAATGATAACACCAAGGAATTAAAAGTTACTGATTCTCTCCACCTTTGATACCCGATAAGGACCGTCTCATGGACCTCTGGTTTCCTCCTCCTGAAGTCAATAATCAGCTCCTTGGTCTTGATGACATTGAGTAAACAGGTTGTTGTTGTGGCACCACTCGGCCAGATTTTCAGCCTCTCTCCTATGTGCTGATTCGTCTCCACCTTTGATTCGGCCGACAACAGTGGTGTCGTCACCAATTTGAATATGACATTGGGGCTCTGCTTTGCCACACAGTCATGAGTATTTAGTAAAGAGAGCATGGGGCTAAGCACACAGCCCATGTTGTACCTATGCTGATGGACACATTATTATCAATACATTCATTATCAAAGCACATATATGTCACCAATTACCCTGAGATTCATTTTCCTGTGGGCATTTACTATTATATATATAGAAGAAAAACAGTAGAACCAATGAAAAACTGCACTCAACAAAGACAGACCAACAACCAATATGCAAAAGACAAAACATTTTGGAAATACAAAAAAACTAATAATTATAAATAAATAAAGAAAGAAAGAAAGAATAAATATTGAGAATATGAGTTGTGATGCCCTTGAAAGTGTGTCCATAGGTTGCGGACAACAACACACACAAAATGCTGGTAGAACACAGCAGGCCAGGCAGCATCTATAGGGAGAAGCGCTGTCAACGTTTCGGGCCGAAACCCTTTGTCAGGACTAACCGAAAGGAAAGATAGTAAGTTCAGTGTTGGGCTGAGTGAGGTTTTTTTGGTTAGTGAAGTTATCCATTTCTGGTTCTTGTTCTTAACTTGAGGTTTCCATCTGTCACCTATCAGCCTTTTAATTTAATACTCCTACTCTCTCCCTAACCTCCCTGGCTCCATCTGTCACCCACACCCTGTACATGATTCCACAAGACATCTACCGACCTCTGTCTCAACCCCTGCCTTTCACTTTGACATACGGTCCATCATCCCTCAGCCCTTTAATAGGATTTGAACCCAAAACGTCCACCAGTCCTTTGGTTCCACAGATACTGCTTAACCCACAGTTTAACTTCTGATCCAAATTCCAGTAGCTGCAGTCTCTTGTATCTCCTGAAAATTACTTTTAAGACCTTAAAAATGGTCTTACATATTTGAAAAACCAACAAACAATGTTTTCCTCATTTCAAGGTGCAGTATTCCACTGTTTGGAAATTCCTTACTGTGGTACTGCTTCCTCTTACCATGCCAGGTCGGGGATCCGGAACTTCACCCTCGAATACAACCCATTTCCTCGCATCGCCTTTATATTCCATGTATGGCCCATGGAAAGTGCGATTCACTTCCTTAATGCTGTAGGTACACACTGCAGAAATAACTTTGTTGTCCCTGGAGACAAGAAATGGCAGTTTAAACAAGAACATTATTTCTCCCCAATGTAGTCCTTACTACTTAGCAAATATCGTGATTTCAAGTTCATTGTCATTCCACCCCATACATGTATACCACCAAACAAAACAACAGTCCTGTGGACCAAGGTGCACAATACAGTACCTATAACTCACACATAAAGTAATATCACCACAAGTAAATTAATAATAAAATATATTCCAGAAGATAGATATTTTGCATAAGGTGCATCTACAAAACAAGTAAAAAAATAACCAATGTAACGCTACTGGCGCTTCATGTGTGATGAGACCTGAGTTCAGTAGTCTCATGACCTGTGGGAGAAGCTGTTTGCCATCCTAACAGTTCTTGTCTTAATGCTACAGTAGTTCCTGCCTGATGGTAGGAGGTCAAAGAGAGTGTTGGACGTATGGGTGGATTTAAAAATACCCTCCAAGCTGAAGTTCTAAAAGGGAACCAGGTCTATAATAGAAAACATTCTTGGTCAAGGACAGATGTGGTTCTTATATTCCTTGAGATCCAATAAACAGTCAGATAGTACTCCCAGCAGTTAAGCAGCAAGTCAATGCTTAAAGCAGATTCAGTTGTTGTTCAGATCAAACATCAGAATGGGAAAGAAATGAGATCTAAGTGACTTTGACCATGGAATGACTGTTGGTGTCAGACAATGTGATATGAGTATCTCAGAAATTGCTGATCTCTTGGGATATTAATGCACAACAGTCTTCAGAGCAGGGGTTCCCAACCTTTTTTATGCAATGGACCCCCACCGTTAACTGAGGGGTCGGTAGAGTCCGTAGAAAACTCTAGAGTTTTCGGAGAATGTCGCAAACAACAGAAAACATCCCGTGAGCAGCAGTCTGTAGGCAAAACCATTTTGCTAATGAGAGAGATCAGAGGAGAATGGCCAGGCTGGTTCAAGCTGACAGGAAGGCAATGCAAGGGAAGCCAGGGAAGTAACCATATGGGTTTCCTCCACACATTAGAACAGTGATGTGCAGGAGAGCATCTCTGAACAACATGACTGGATGGGCTACAGCAGCAGAAGACCATGAACATACACTCAGTGGCCTCTCTATTAGGTACAGGAGGTCTCTAATAATGTGGTGTAGTGTGGAGGTGTAGCTTATTTGTCAGCTGAAAACCACCTCCGCCATATCAACTCTGATTGGTGCATTTGAAAACTGCAGCTGCTTTCTTCCGGGTCGGATTGTGTGCCACGACATCCAGTATCCAGTTTCAAACACTCCAGCTATAAAGAATAGCATGTGCAGGAGACTTCCTCTCTAAAGCGTACCTCATAGAACTTGGGAAGGTAACAAACCATCCATTTGTTGGATGAATATTCAGTTTTTGCAGTTTGTGTAACTTAAGGGAACTTAAATGTTTGGTCGAAGTTTTACAGTTTGTAAATAAATGATTAATATACTTATTTGTAGTCAGTGTTTTCTATCTCGTTTACCAAACCCACGAACCTGCTTCCACGTTACATGCGGCCACTGAAAGTACATCTTCCTTGAGCTGTCAAACACGTGGAAATCCACACCACTGAAATTAGATATTTCTTGCAAGCTGTACTCACCATTTTGTGGAAAAGACTCCGTAGAAAACAGTGGACTCTGCGTCACCTGGGTCCCGCTGCAGCGTAAATACATCATGAATTGTATTAAAATACATCTCATTTTCCTCATCAAAGCACACCAAACGGGCTTTAAGGAAAGAAGTCCATTTCTTCTGAAGTGTCTTTAGGCCACCAACATCATTCTGGATTAAAAAAAAGATATATTACGATGGTTGATATACAGGAACAGCTGACCATCTTCATAGATTATCATGGACTGCAGGAAAAAGTATGTGAAGTTCAATCGCAGATTAGACATTATCTCACTGAATGACAGAATAGGCTCAAGGAATTCAGTGACATCCTCCTAACCCTAATGAACTTATGAAGTGAATGAGCAATTAAAATGCATTAATACAACTAATGACTTAAAAAAGAATTTAAAGTCAAAGCTAATGTAAAAGCAAAAGAGAGCGTATGCAACAATGCAAAAATTAGTGGTAAGACAGAAAACTGGTTTTAAAAGCCTAGAGAGGGCAACTAAAAGAATTGTTAGGAGGGAAAAGATGAAATATGAATGCAAGCTAGTAAACAATCTCAAAAGTGGATAGCAAAGGCTTTTTCAAATATGTGAAAAATAAAAGAGGAATGAGAGTGGATATAGGACCACTAGAAAATGAGGCCAGAGAAATAGCAACGGGGAACAAGGAGATGCTGGATGAACTAAATGGGTATTTTGCATCAGTCTTCACTGTGGAAGACACTAGCAGTGTGTCAGATGTTGAAGGGAGTGAGGGATGAGAACTGGGTGCAGTTACTATTACGAGGGAGAAGGTGATCAAAAGCTGAAACCTAAGGGTACATATGTCATCAGGACAAGATGAACTGCACCCTAGAGTTCCGAAAGAGATAGTGTTAAGAGATTGTGGAGGTATTAGTAATGATCTTTCAAAAAATCATTGGACTCTGGCATGGTGCTAGAGGACTGGAAAATTGCAAATGTCACTCCATTCTTTAAGAAAGGAAAAAGGCAGCAGAAAGGAAATTATAGATTAGTTAGCCTGACCTCAATGGTTTGGAAAATCTTGAGTCAATTGTTAAGGATGAGGTGATGAAGTACTTGGTGACACCGGACAAGATAGGACAAAGCCAGCATGGTTTCCTTAAGGGAAAATCTTGCCTGTTGGAATTCTTTGAGTTAACTACAAGTAGGATAGATAAAGGGGATGTAGTGGATGTTGTATATTTGGACTTTCAGAAGGCCTTTGACAAGGTGCCATAAATGAGGCTGCTTACCAAGTTAAGGGCCAATGTTATTACAAGTTAGAGCATTGGCTGATTGGTAGGAGGAAGCGAGTGGGAATAAAAGGATCCTTTTCTGGTTGGCTGCCAGTGACTGGTGGAGTTCCACAGGGGTCTGTGTTGGGACCGCATCTTTTTATGCTGTATATCAATGATTTAGATGATGGAATAGATGGATTTGTTGCCAGGTTTGCAGATGATATGAAGATTGGTGGAGGGGTAGGTAGTGTTGGGGAAATAGGTAGGCTGCAAGATGACTTAGACAGATTAGGATAATGGACAAGAAAGTGGCAAATGAAATACAATGTTGGAAAATGCCTGGTCATGCACTTTGATAGAAGAAATAAATGTGCAGACTATTTTCTAAATGGAGAGAAAATCCAAAAATCTGAGATGCAAAGGGGCTTTGGAGTCTTTGTGCAGAACACCCTAAAGGTTAACTTGCAGGTAATTGGTGGTGAGGAAGGCAAATGCAATGTTAGCATTCATTTTAAGAGGTCTAGAATACAAGCACCAGCATGTGATGCTGAGGCTTTATAAGGTACTGGTGAGGCCCCACTTTGAGTATTGTGGACAGTTTTGGGCTCCTCGACTATGAAAGGATGTGCTAGCATTGGAGAGGGTTCAGAGGCTGTTCACAAGGATGATTCTGGGAATGTAAGGGTTATCATACAAAGAACGTTTGATAGCTCTGGATCTGTACATGCTGGAATTTAGAAGGAAGAGGTGGGATCTCATTGAAACCTTTTGAGTGCAAAAAGGCCTAGAAAGAGTTGATGTAGAAAGGATGTTTCCCATGATGGGGGAGGCTAGGACAAGAGGGCACAGCCTCAGGATAGATGGGCGTCCATTTAAAACAGAGATGCAGAGAAATTTCTTTAACCAGAGGATGGCGAATTTAAGGAGTTTATTACCACAGACAGCTGTGGAGGCTAGGTCATTGGGTGCCTTTAAGGCAGAGCTTGATGGATTCTGGATTGGACACAGGGAGAAGGCTGGGGAGTGGGGTTGAGGAGGGGAAAGAAAAGGATCAGCCAAGATTAAATGGTGGAGAGACTTGAAGGGCCAAATGGCCTAATTCTACTCCTATATCTTATGATCTTACGGATTTTTATCATTAAAAAGAACAAAATTTGAATCCTCAACTCTCAGGAGAACTTGGACCATAAGACAGGAGCAGAATTCGGCCATTTAACCTATCGAGTCTGTGGTGTCATTCCATCATGGCTAATTTATTAGTCCTCTCAACTCAATTCTCCTATATTCCCTCCATAACCTTTGACACCCATACTAATCAAGAATCTACCAATCTCTGCTTTAAGTATACCTAATGACTTGGTCTCCATAGCACTCTGTGGCAATACTTACACAAATTCACCAGCCTCTGGCTAAAGAAATTCCTCCTCATCTCTATTCTAAAGGGACGTCCTTGTATTAGGAGGTTGAGTCCTTTGGTCCTAGGCTCCCCCACTATAGGAAACATACCCTCTATGTCCACTCTTTCGAGATTCCTCCCCCCTCCATTCTTCTAAACTCCAGCTAATACAAGCCTAGAACTTGAGACAAATATAGAAAAATGATTGTAAGAGCATTACTGTATTTCGTATAATTTTCTTAGATTTGACCCCCAAAATTATACACCTCATCTGGATTAAATTCCATCTGCCATTTCCAACTGATCTATATTGTGCTATATCATGCAACAACCTTTCTCACTAATCACAACTCCATCATTTCTCATGTGCACTGTCATCCATATCATTTATATGAGAATCCCAGCAGGGATCCATGCGGAGCACCTCCAACGAAGGATGCCCTACTCCACCATTACCTTCTGTCTTTCACATGGAAGCCAATTGTCAGTCCAATTTATCAACTCGCCTTGTATTCCATGTGACTTAATCTTCTGGGCCAGCCTAAAAAGGAGGTCCTCATCAAACTAAGGTCCATGTAGATAATATCCCACTACCTACACTCAAACATCTTTGGCACTTACTCGAACTGTGAAATTGGATCTCCACAACACTATGTTGACTACTCCTAATAAGTACACACTTTTCCACATCTGGGCAGATGCTGTCTATGGGAATCTTTTCCAATAATTTCGCTATTACCAATCTGTAATTTCCTGCTTTGTTCCGATCTCCAACATCTTGGTCCTTACTATCAGGGGAGTGTGAATCGAGAATGATGATTCTGCAACATGTTGAATTCAGTCACCTTAGAAATCTGACAAAAATATAGAGAAAGCACTTCTAAAGAGATATAGGTAGTTAAAATGGGGAAGTGGAGTTGAGTTCAATCAAAAGTATTCTTATGAGGGGTGATTGATATGTTTGTGGCCTAAGGTAGAAGGAGTCAATTTTAGAAAACCTAGCACAACATAGTCTCCTCCTACATTTACACACTTAGTCCTGCAGTCATGGAGCATACAGATCTTTAACCTCCAGAAAGTGTCCATAGATGGGTGATTGATAAGTTCGTGGCCTAAGGTAGAAGGAGATGAGTTATACAGCTCTTGTTACATGAACATGCAGTTCAACTCTTCAAGTGATTATGCAGAAAGTTTGAAGTTAATAACTCATCAGGGGTGAATGATAAGTTCGTGGCCTAAGGTAGAAGGAGATGAGTTATTAACTTCAAACTTTCAGAAAAGAGTTGACCTATATGTGCATGTAATGAGAGCTGTATAACTCATCAACGGCTACCTTAGGCCACGAACTTATCAATCATCCCCGCTGTGGACACTTTCTAGAGGTTCAAGATCCGTATCCTCTACGACCGCTGGACTAAGTGTGTAAACGTAGGAGGGGACTATGTTGAAAAATAAATGTGCTAGGTTTTCTAAAACTGACTCCTTCTACCTTAGGCCATGAACTTATCAAACACCCTTGTGATTGTAGTGTCATAAAGCACTACAGCACAGAAACAGATCCTTTGGCCCATCTCATTCTATTATTCTGCCTATTTCCATCAGCCTGCCACTGGACCATGGCCCTCCATCTACGTCATTCATTCTTTATGTGCTGTTGTGGTGGGTGATCATAGTCTTGGCCATGTTCGCTCTTGCAAATTTCTCTAGAGAAGTGGTTTGCCATTTCCTTCTTCAGGGCAGTGTCTTTACAAGACGGGTGACCCCAGCCATTATCAATACTCTTCTGAGATTGTCTGCCTAGTGTCAGTGGTCGCATAACCAGGACTTGTGATCTGCATCAGCTGCTCATACGACCATCCACCACCTGCTCCCATGGCTTCACCTGACCCTGATCTGGGGGTTGAGCAGGTGCTACACCTTGCCCAAGGGTGACCTGCAGGCTAGCAGAGAGAAGGAACACACTACACCTTCTTGGAAGAGATGCATTTCCTCCCCGCCACTCCCTTCCCATCCGTGTACATATCCAAATTTTTCTTAAGTGTTGAAATCAAATCCGCATGCAGTACTTCTGCTGGCAGCTCGTTCCTCACTTGCACCACCCTCTGCGTGAAGAGCATAACCCTCTTGGTGAAGTCTTTGTTCTTTTCCGCAGAAATTGTGTCAATAGATCTGAAGGGTTTGGAGGGTTCCAAACTGACCTTGCAAACACGGGCCACCCTCGGAACTCGCAGGGTCTTAAAGTAATCAAACTCTCGAGCTGCCTCATTGAAGAAAAAGTAGAGTTTGTCATCGTCACCACTTCCTTCATTTTCTCTGACAAATGTTGATGCCACAAACTGTGGATCTAGGAGAAAACAGAAAGTTAGATGATTGCCAATATAAACTGACAAAGTGCTTGCTTATTGAATAAACAGATACAACTAAACAGAAGATGTCGGTACCTTCCACATTTAGCCTATCGGAGCCATGTATTCTACATTACGTGTTTATTAAGGAAATTCATCCCATCAGTGGGGGCGCAGTAAAAGCGAAGATGAATTACCTTTGTAATCATGCTTATTTCATGGCTGTTTGTAGCCTGGGGTCAGCAGAGGTAATTTCTTTGCTGACCACTGAGATAATGCTCAATAATGCTTAATTATACGTTTGCTAATTGCTAATAAAGGATCAAGTACAGGGTTTGACTTTTTAGAGCAATCACTGGAGCTGTGGACATGTCACGCAAGCATAACAAGTTCATACGTTTGCAGGTAGGTGACAATTGTTTTGATTTTGGATCAGTTTTGCCGTTACACAGCCATCGGGGATGCTGAAAGGAAAATGCTTTTGGAGCACTGTTATCAGAAAATTTTAATTCAACTATATACCGAACATCTGAACTAAATCAGTAATAATGATCAGAGAAATATACGGTCAGGAGCTGGCTGAGAGGTACCAGAACAACAAGCTCTCACTCAATGTCAGCAAGAACAACCAGCTGATTATTGACCTCAAGAGGAGGAAACTGGAGCTCCATGAGCCAGCCCTCATTGGGGGCTCAGAAGTGGAGAGGGTCAGAAATTTCAAAATTCCTCAGTGTTATCATCTTGGAGGCCCTGTCCTGGGCCCAGCATGTAAGTGCTGTTGGTCAGAAGAAACTAGAATTAGTGGATTTGATGAATCAAGGACAGGGGAAGCAGACAAACCAGTTGTCTCTGTTTTGCCCCATTTTGTGGACTCTGAACTGATTTCTGCTCTGGGATAATCTAATCAGAGCAACTGAATGTGGACACAAGGATCTTCAGGTAATGACCTGCTAAACCTGAGACCATTCTCAGATCAGTAACTACTTAAGTAAAATGCCAGACCTACCAATAAAGAAATCCGTAATCTCGTCAGACTCTGTCTGGGTCACCTCATTTAAATGGTTTAGACCAATCAGAGTTGAAAGACACAAACAGACAAGGCTGGGGTGGGCAGAACCATGAAACAATGTTGGTTGTAGCCCTGGACTACAACCAGTAAGCAGGTGACCCAGGTAGGTCAGGTGATCTTGACACAATGGGATGGAGATCCACCAGTTCAATTAATGAGGAATACTGTAAGAGTCAGGAGCTCCAAATAAGCAGAGGCAATAACTCTCCAGCAACCAGAGGCCAACCATCGCGGATGAGGACAACCTCACAGACATATGGAGATCAGGACCGCGAGGATCGCCAAACCAGCATAGACTCCTTTCCCAGGTAGTACCCTTTCTCTTCATTGACTGTTCATGGATGGACAGCGAATTCTAATAGGGTGCACACAGGTAGTTAGTTTGTGAACCCACATGCCTTTTAGTTGAGACAATGAAAGTTACTTGTTGGAAAATACAGATTCTCTGCGCCTCACTGATCACTATTGCAAGAGATGATTCTTGTAACAGTGTAATTATGAAGAAAGCATAGCAGCAACTCTACTTCATGAGGAGTTTGCAAAGATTCGGCATGACATCTAAAACTTTGACAAACTTCTATAGATGTGTGGTGGAGTGTATATTGACTGACTGCATCACAGCCTGGTATAGAAACACCAATGCCCTTGAATGGAAAATCCTATGAAAAGTAGTGAATACAGCCCAATCCGTCATGGGTAAAGCCCTCCCCCTCTACAGAGCACATCTACACAGAGTGCTGTCGCAGGAAAGCAGCAGCCATTGTCAGGGAATTCCAGCATCCAAGACATGATCTTTTCTCGCTGCTCCCATCAGGAAGAAGCTACAAGAATCTCAGGACTCACACCACCAGGTTCAGGAATAGTTATTACCCCTCAACCATCAGGATTCAGGATCTTGAACCAAAGGGGATAACTTCACTGAACTCTACTTGCCCCATCACTGAAATGCTCCCACAGCCTATAGACTACTTTCAAGGATTCTTCATCTCATGCTCTCAATATTTATTGCTTATTTAATTACTATTATTTCTTTCTTTTTGTATTTGCACAGTTTGTTGTATTTGTACACTGGTTTATCGCCCAAGTTGGTGTGGTCTTTCATTGATTCTATTATGATTATTCTATTATGGACTTATTGAGTATGCTCACAAGAAAATGAATCTCAAGGTTGTATATGGTGGCAAATAGGTACTTCGATAATAAATTTATTTTGAACTTTGATAATAGGAGTGAGATACATCAGCAGATTGAGTGGTATCGCAACATTAACAGCCCACTCAATGGCAGCAAGTCCAAGGAAGGGGAAGTCAGGAGAACTCACCAGTCTCATCAAGGGATCAGCAATGGAAATAGTGAACAGCTTCAAGTTCCAAGGCATCAACATTTCAGAGGATCAACTTGGGCCCAACACACGGATACAATCATGAACGAATGATAGCGGCTAGCCTAAAGAGTTTGAGAATATTTGGTATGTCACCAAACACTCTTGCCAACTTCTATAGCTGAACAGTGGAGAGCACCTTGACTGTCAACATCACTGCCTAGCCTTATCCTCATCTATCCTCCTACTTAGAAGTACTTGATTTATCAGACATGATTTCCCACGTACAAAACAGTGTTGACTGTCCCAAATCAGATCCTGTCTCTTCAGATGTTGGTAGATCCTGTCCCTCAGAATCCCCTCAAGCAGTTTATTCACCATTGATGTTACACTCACAGGTCTCCTGTTTCCTAGCTTATTTCTGCTCCCTTCTTTAAACAATAGTACCACATTAGCTGTTCCACAGTCCTCTGGAACCTCATCTATGATGAGAGATGAAGCAAAAATCTCTGCAAGAGCCTCTGCAAGTACTTGCTTGGCTTCCAAAATGCCCAAGGGTTTTACCCACCTTGATGCACTCTAAGGCTTCTGATAAACTCTTCCCAGCTAATGTGTATGTGGTCTAAGACAACACCATTCTCTCCCTCATTTCTTTAACTTACATCATATTTATTTATTTAGTGAAACAGCGCGGAACAGACCCTTCTGGCCCACCAAGACGCACTGCCCAGCAGCGCACCTATTTAATCCTAGTCTAATCATAGGGTAGATGGCTCGTCAGCCTGGGAAGGCAGTCCATCTAAGAGAGGGAAAACTCTGATTTCAAACCTCCGCTGCCTTGCGGCCATACCCACTCATGGGATAGGCTTTGGGAGTAAACCCTGAGGACAAATCCAGAGCTGGAGTCCCTGAGGCAGTCCAACGTTGTCTTCAACCTCGTTCTAGCAACTCCTGCGACGTCACTGATGCCAAGCTGTATCGGCCCTTGCCCTTCCCTTGGACAACATCAGTGTCGTGGAGAGGGGAGACTTGCTGCATGGGCAACTGCCGGTCTTCCATACAACCTTGCCCAGGCCTGCACCCTGGAGAGGGACTGAAGCAAGACATCCTAGGCGCAGATCCATGGTCTCAAGAGACTAACGGATGCCATCTATCACAGTGCAATTTACAATGACCAATGAACTTACTAATCGGTACATCTTCAGACTGTGGGAGGAAACCAGAGCACCTGGAGGAAACTGAAGCACTCGCAGGAAGGACATACAAACTTCTTACAGAGGATGCCCAAATCGAACGGCTCAAGCTGTGATGGAGTTGTGTTAACCGTGATGCTGCCATATTACCCCCTAATCCACAGTAAAAACTGAAAGCTCAGTAAAAACTGAGATATATAAAAATCTCACGCATTTGGTCCCACATGCTGATCCATTCTCTCCCAAGCAACCCTTTTATTCTTAATATACAGTACATACTGAATCTCTTGGCTTTATACTATATTGTTCTATATTCTACAGATTGTAAGAATGCTCAAAGTTCAAAGTAAATTTACAATCAACATACGTATATGTTACCATATACTATCTTGAAATTTACTTTCTTGTAGGCTTTTGCAGAAAATCAAAAAATACAATAGAATTTATGAAAAACTATACAACAACGATTGACAAACAATGTACAAAAGAAGACAAACTGTGTAAATAATAAAAAACTTAAATAATTGATACTAAGCTGTGGAGTCCTTGAAAGTGAGTCCATAGGTTGTGAAATCAGTTCAGCATTGAGTTGAGTGAAGTTATCCACTCTGGCTCAGAAGTCTGATGGTTGAAGAGTAGTAACTGTACCTGAACCTGGTGGTGTATGACCTAAAGCTCCGGTATTTCCTTTCTGATAGCAGCAGCAAGAAGACTGCATGCCCTGGATGGTGGGGGTTCTTGACAGATACTGTTTTTTCATGCCAGCGTTCTTTGTAGATGTGTTCAGTGGCGGGGAGGGCTTTGCCTGTGATGGACTGTCATCATCTTCTCTCCGCTCCTCTGTTGAGAATTCGTTGGATCTGGAGCCACGCCTTGACCATGAGAGAACCACACCATGATGACCCTGTAAAGAGCTAAGCTCCAGAGGGCATCACTCTAGTTTTGAGAACGTTACATCTCCTGGTGTCACTCGGCCGAACCACCAATGTTCTGCTGGAATTGTTAAGAATAAACTGTAGTCGTCATCTCTATGCCGAGCCTGTCTTTATTCCGCAGATGGGTTCCAATACTGCCAGCACACATTGTGACAATGTAAGTAACATGGATTTTTCAAACGTACTAACAAAATTTCCTACTCCTAATTATTACACAAAGTAGAGGATGAGCAGTCAGCATTGCAGATCCCTGATGGCCAGCCTACCAATCAGTAAAACATCTATCAACCATTATTTTTTGCTTTTTGCCCGTGAGTCAACTTTGGATGTAACTTTCCTTGGATTCTACAGGCCTCAATTTTCTGATTAGCCTGCGTCTGGGAACTCATCACAGTAAAATTATATACACTAGGTCAAACAATCTTACCAAACCATTACTAATCTTGCTATATCCTGAAAACCAGAATCAACCCAAGTCATAGAATCAGTCAGTTGCTGTTCAGGGGCTGGAAATCTCAAAGTGACATTTCTTCATTCAGCTCACTTGCGAAACCTCACCACTATCTACCACACACAACAGGAGTGTAGTAAGATACTCTCCACTTGACTGGATGAGTACATCTCCAACAACAAGCAAAGAAGGTCAATACCATTCTGGATTTAAAAACTCCTTTACTGGCACCCCACCCACTACCCTGAACATTTACCCCCTCCATCTCTGGCAGGTATTAGTGGTTCAAGATGGTGATTCAGTAATACATCAGTATTGCCAACATCCCATCAATGAATCCATTAAGCCAGAGATGACAGTTTCTTAACAAATCTGTGCTGACTGACCACATCATTACAGGATTAACGATTAACGATTTGTGTGGATGAGGATTAAAACACTTATCTGCACTTGAAGAACAGTGTTGACCATTCATCAATAAAACTAGGTTAGGCAATTCACTACACAACTCGTAATTAATCGAAGCTCACACTTTATTCTCTCTGCACAAGCTACAATGGAAGTATTTTGACCCCTAGGCCAACAACTTAGAACACGAATGCTGCTGTTCCCTTTGTACCAATTCTCACTCAGACAACATGGCTAATTTATAACACCATAGGCAATCTCCACTGGCCAGATGGTCTATCCTTTCTCCTCCCAGCCCTAGCATGGGGGTTCTCCCTTGCAACGGTGGGTCTCGAAACAGAATTATCGCTGATAGCACACTGGCAGTGGCCACTTTTATACTTGTTCCTTACCAATTCAAATGCTGCATTCCAATGGCATTGGCTTTAGGTCATGTGTCTGACCTTTAACACCTTTTTATTGGCTCTGCATCCATTTATTGCCCTTTTCCCAGCAAGCGACAGTCGGTAATTTATGGCTCTTTGTTCTCTTCAGTAACTAAGTTCAATCACTCCAGGCAGGCACAGACCCAAATATTCACAAACCTGCATGTTATATTATATCAAAGACACCCCACAAATAACTTCTTATTTGGAAATAGTCTCTAGTCCATTACCTGAACCAACACTGTGTTTACTTTAAAACACAGAAAGCAAAGCAACTTCATCTCACAAAATGGAGGATGTAAAACAGTTCCACACAATGGCAGCCTCCAACTCCAAAAACATTGGCAGGAACAAAGACAATTCATCTGTCTGCTTCCACTGTCCTTGACCCATTTGAGTTTGACATTCTCTTCCATATTTTAAATAGCCAACAACATTACAGCCAAGAACAATAACCCATCTGAAGTAAGTGCAGCAACCATGCCTGGATAACAACTTGAAGTAAGAACCTCACTAAAAAAGTAGCGTGTGCATTACTGTGCAAAAGTCTGAGGCACAAATACATAGCTAGGGTGCCTAAGACTTTTGCACAGTACTGTATTTGTCAATGTGGAACGGAGAGCCAGATTGTAAATCTGGCAGGAGCAAAGGATGCTGGGAATGGTGAGGGTGGAGCACTGCGAGAGGGCTGTGGGACTGGTGACAGAGAAGGGGGGGGTGTGGTGCAGGTGCAGACACACCCAGCCCCGAGACACCAGGCAAGGTCATCTGATTCAAAACTATTGATTTATTGATCATTATAGAATGTCTCTCTGGTGCTTTCCACTTCCTTCCCCTTTTCCCAACCATGACTCCCCTCTCCCTACCCCCTTTCCACTCTCAGTCCACAACAGAGACCCATATCAGAGTCAGGTGTGTCATCGCTCACACAACATGAAATATGTTGCTTTCTGTGGCAGCAGTACATGTAAGCCTCCGTTAGTCTCGATAGACCATGGATTTGCATCTTGGAAAGTTTCCAGGGCACAAGCCTGGGCAAGGTTTTTTTTAAATGGAAGACCAGCAGTTGCCCAAGCTGCAAATCTCTCCTCTCCACGCCACCAATGTTGTCCAAGGGAAGGGCATTAGGGCATTGGCAGCAGTACAGTACAATATATAAAATTACTACAGTACTGCACAAAAGTCTTAGGCACCCTAGCTATATATGTGTATACCTATGTGCATATACACACACACACACACACACACATATATAAATAATGCCTAAGACTTTGAACAGCAGTGTGCAAATTTCAAAGCAAATTTATTATCAGTATACACAGGGAGTTTGTCACCTTCACTACCCCACCTACCATTCACTTTCTACTTATACTACTAGTGCAGGCATTCACAGTGGAACAGAGAAATACAATAGAATCAACAAAAAACCACACACACAGATGGACAAGCAGCCAACGTGCAGACGAGGAGAATTTTTGCAAATAGAAAACAAGAAGTCATAATACACACTATAAATAAATAATACTGAGAACATGAGTTGGCGAGTCCCTGAAACTGAGTCCCCAGGTTGAGTTCACTGATCCAGTTCAGTGTTGAGGTGAGTAAGGTATCCACGCTGGTTTAGGAGCCTAATGGGTTTTTTAGAGGCTGAGAAATTGTAGGGTTTCAGCTATCTACCATGGTTTCACTCAGAATCAGATAAAGTTGGGGCCTTTATACTTTGAACCACCAACTTTTTTCACCCTTTTCTAGATTTGCACACAGCAGCCAATCCCAGTGAGAGTAGCAATATGATGGGGTCAATTCACAAGAAAAATCCTTTCCCAAACCATCTGCAATTCTCACAGCAGCAGCAATATGCTATTAGACTGTAAGGCAACAAGAAATAGCAGGAGAATTCTGCCATTCAGCCCATCGAGTCAGCTCAGCCATTCCATCAAGGTCGATTGTCCTTCTGCCTTCCTCTGTAACCTGTGACACCCTTTCTAATCAAGAATCTTTCAAACTTCACTTTAAATATACCCAACGACTTGATTCCACAGCTGTCTGTGGCAATAAATACCACAGATTCACCAGTCTCTGGCTAAAGAAATTCCTCCTCATCTCTGTCCTTCAATTCAGAGGCTGTGCCCTCTGGTCCTAGGCTAGCTCACTATGGGAAACATCTTCTCCACTCTATCTAGGCCTTTCAATATTTGATAGGTTACACTGAGTTGCAATTTCAACCGAACCATTAAACTTTCCTACCTGGAAAATTAAGTTAATACAATAGATTAGGCATTGTAAATGACCGGGGTATAGTGGGTCAAAGAAATTTTTGTCAGAGGAGCCAATACTAAGACAGACATCAACACACGCGATCTAAGGTACTGTACAATTACTGAATAAGTCTTATATTGAGAAAATCAGAAATCAAGCCTGCAGCCAGGGAGTTACAGAGTGAGGGGCTTGTGAATGTCTGCATGAAGGCTGGGAAGGAGTTTTATTCCCAAATCTTTTGCTGCAGGGTTTGGATAATTACCTACAAGGGTGATTTCTGATTTTCTCAATATAAGCCAACTGAACTGATTGCACGACACAACCTGCAGACTCACTTCAACCACTCATGTTTTCAGTATTATTTATTTAAATATACCGCATACTTTATTTTATTTGCACTATTTGTCTTTTGCACATTGGTTGTTTGTCAGTCTTTATGTATAGTTTTTTTCTTAAATTCTAATGTATTCATCTTCATGTAAATGCCTGAAAGAAAATTAACTTCATGGTAGTATATACCTTCTGTACCTAATAAAGTGGCCACTGAGTGTATGTTTGTGGTCTTCCGCTGCTGTAGACCCACTTCAAGGTTTGACGTGTTTTGTGATCTGAGATGTTCTTCTGCACACCACTGTTGTATCCTGTGGTTATGAGTTACTGTAGCCTTCCTGTCAGCTTGAACCAGTCTGGTCGTTCTCCTCTGACCGCTCGCATTAACAAGGCATTTTCGCCTGCAGAACCAACATTCTGCTTTTTTTACACCATTCTCTGCAAACTCTGGAGACTGTGTGTGAAAATCCCAGGAGATCAGCAGTTTCTGAGATAGTCAAACCACCCGTCTGGCACCAACAATCATTCCACAGTCAAAGTAACTTAGATCACACTTCTTCCCCATTCTGATGTTTGGGCTGTACAACAACTGAACTTCAATAGCTTTCAATAGGTATATTTAATGTCAGAGAAACGTGTACAATATACATCCTGAAATTCTTTTTCTTCACAAACATCTACAAAAACAGAGTGCTCCAAAGAATGAATGACAGTTAAATGTTAGAACCCCAAAGATCCCCCCCCACAGCTCCCACCTCCGACACAGCAGCAAAGCAACAACACCCCCCCCCCCACAACACCAGCAAAAAAGTATCAGCACCCTCCACCGAGCACTCAAGCCTGCAGCAAATCAACAATAAAGACACAGACTTGTAGTATGCCACGGACTACTCTTTCACCCAGTAATTTGACATCTCTCTCTCATAAAAAGATGTGTCCCTGTTTCTTGACTGCATCATAGAAACATAGAAAATAGGTGCAGGAGTAGGCCATTCGGCCCTTCGAGCCTGCACCGCCATTCAGTATGATCATGGCTGATCATCCAACTCAGAACCCTGTACCTGCCTTCTCTCCATACCCTCTGATCCCTTTAGCCACAAGGGCCATATCTAACTCCCTCTTAAATAAGGCCATGAACCAGCCTCAACTGTTTCCTGTGGCAGAGAATTCCACAGATTCACCACTCTCTGTGTGAAGAAGTTTTTCCTCATCTCGGTCCTAAAAGGCTTCCCCTTTATCCTTAAACTGTGACCCCTCATTTTGGACTTCCCCAACATCGGAAACAATCTTCCTGCATCTAGTCTGTCCAATCCCTTTAGAATTTTATAGGTTTCAATAAGATCCCCCCCTCAATCTTCTAAATTCCAGTGAGTATAAGCCTAGTCGATCCAGTCTTTCTTCATATGAAAGTCCTGCTATCCCAGCATATGAGTTGCTGTTACATAATTGCCAGATTAGATATTTGCAATCACGAGCAGGTGTACCTAATAAAGTGGCCACCAGAAGTATGTGTAACTTGGTTAAACTTTACTGAGACTTTTGAACAATAACCAGGGATCAGTGCCTGTATCAGTAGCTTATCATTATGTAACAACAGCTAAGAAATGCACCACTGATCTCAAGTGCAGTAGGTTAATCATTTATTGTGAAAGACACTCTGCATTTGCAAGTTTTTCTAAATGGTTCTTTCTCCAACAATTGTACCTTATCTTCCACAAACCTCACTCCAACTCTGAGCCGCGGTCTGTAGTTAAAGCTGTTCATACTTGTGTGCTGGGCTATGCAACAGAGGTAGAGGAGAATTCATGCAGGTTAGAGATTAGCACACTCTCTTCTCACTGCTGCCATCAGGAAGAAGGTACAGGAGCCTCAGGACCCACAGCACCAGGTTCAGGAACAGTTATTACTCCTCAACCATCATCGTGTGTGGTTTTTAATTGACTCCATTGATGGTCATTAAATCTACTAAGAATGCCCACAAGAAAATGAATCTCAGGGTTGCATATAGTGACATATACTGTCTGTCTCTAAATTAATAATGTATTTACTTGGAACACTGAAGAAACGGCCTCAGAATCTGGCAGTGCCTTATGTGGGTGTTGGGCTCTGTTGTAAAGTGTTTTTTTTACACAATGTTCAAGAAGGAATTGTGGCTGCTTTAAACTTTAAATGGTACATTGGGAGCCGACGTTAGATGCCAAGTAGATTTGCATAGTGTAACAATATCTGAACCCACAAATGAAAGGCTGTATTGTCAGTGATGGTGGGAAACCCTGAATGTGACACTCTATCATACTGTGTCCTCAGTGCTTCTGTGCCTGGGTTTCTTGCCAGCCCAATCTAACCAGCGATTACATTATTGTGAACTGAGGCAACAGCAGGACGTGTCAACCCAAGTATACCATTCGACAGAAGTCTGAAGCTCTGCACGAAGACTACAGCTTGTCTTTGCCGATGTTATTTATTCTTGTTTTGCCAATCATATGATTCATAACTTGTTGGCATTTTTGCAAGTACAATCACTGTAGGCTTAATGAAACAGCTTCAAGGTATTTTAATCAAGAACACACACAAAATGCTGGAGGAAGTCAGCAGGTCAGGCAGCATCTATGGAGAGAAATAGACAATTGACACTTCAAGCCAAGAGCCTTCACCAGGACTGTAAAGGAAGGACTGGCTTCTTCCCCCTTTCTTTTCAGTCCTGATAAAGGGTCTCAGCCCAAAATGACATTCATTTTCTACAAGAAGGATGCTTACTTGAAGTCTTATGTTGATCTTCAGTTCTGCTGTTATGTTTGGTTATTGTATTTAGAAGAGGGTGATGAGAGCAGAGTAGTGTCAGGGAGTTCAGTAGTCTCATGGCCTGGGCGAAGAAGTTGTTTCCCATCCTAACAGTCCTCCTGTACCTCCTGCCTATGGTAGGGGGTCAAAAAGATTGTGGGATGGTTGCTAGGGTTCCTCGGCAAAGCTAGGGGTCCTGTGTCAGCAGTGCTCCTAATAAATATCTCAAGAAAGTGGAAGAGAGACCCCGATGATCCCCTCAGCAGTCCTCACTCTGCTTTGTAGGGTCATGCCATCAGATGCCTTGCAATTCCCGTATCAGATGGCGATACGACTGGTCAGTAGAACTATTGTAAAAATAGGCGCTGAAGGTAGTGTACATATGCAAGGAGCTGCCGGAGGAAGTGGTTGAGGTACAACAATAATGACAGTTAAAATACATTTTGATAGGTATGTAGATATGAAAAGTTCACATAGATACGGGCCAAACATATGCTGCACCTGATGACCCTGTATTCTCTGTCTCAGAGGCCGATGTTAGGCTGTCTTTAAAGAGAGTGAACCCTCCCAAGGCGGAAGGTCCCGATGGAGTACCTGGTAAGGCTCTGAAAACCTGTGCCAACTAGCGGAGTACTCAAGGACATTTTCAACCTCTCACTGCAACGGGCAGAAGTTCCCACTGGCTTCAAAAAGGCAACAATTAAACCAGTGCCTAGAAAGAATATATGTGGGCTGCCTTAATGACTATCGCCCGGTAGCCGTCACATCGACAGTGATGAAATGCTTTGAGGTTGGTCATGACTAGGCTGAACTCCTGCCTCAGCAAGGACCTGGACCCATTGCAATTTGCCTATCATCACCATAGGTCAACGGCAGATGCAATTTCAATGGATCTCCCCACGGCTTTAGACCACCTGGACAACACAAACATCCTCTCCATTTAGACCTGTAGGGAATCCTGCACAAGGACTCCCAAGTCCCTTTAATCCATGGAATTTTGAATTTTCTGCCAGTTTAGAAAATAGTCTGTGCTTTTGTTCCTTCTATCAAAGTGCATGACCATACACTCTCCGACACTGTATTCCATCAACTACTTTGCCATTCTCCTAATCTGTCCAAGTCCTTTTATAGCCTCTCTACTTCCTTCCATGGAAACAGGCCATTATAAAGCTATGGAATGGTTCCTTAGTACAATAAGATGGACTCGAAATCTCACAATCTACTTGGTTATGATTTTGTACATTAATGTCTACCTGCACTGCACTGTTTCTGTAGCTGCTACACGTTAGTCTGTGTTCTGTTATTGTTTTCCTTGTATTACAATGCACCAGGTAATACTTTAAACCGTATGCTAGACAAGCTCTTCACACTCAAGGGTCTTCCGAGCAGCATACCAAGATCCCCTGCTCTCAATACTCCGAAAAATCTTATGTTCATGATGTTCCACTGGGGCTCTTTGCTTTGTGGCTGGCTGTTGGAGACAATTCTCTGTTGTATATAGTATACAATATTGTGCAAAAGTCTTAGGCACAAATACATAGCTAGGGAGTCTAAGACTTTTGCACAGTACTGTAGTAATTTTATGTATTGCACTGTACTCCAGTTACAAAAAAAAAACAAATTCATGACATACGTGAGTGATGATAAACCTGATTCTGATCTCGGTCTCTATTGTGGACTGAAAGTGGGAAGGAGGCAGGGAGAGGGGAATCATGGTTGGGAAAAGGGGAAGGAACGGGAAGCACCAGAGAGACATTCAGTAACGATCAATAAACCAATTGTTCAGTATCAAATAACCTTGCCTGGTGTCTCAGGGCTGGGTGTGCCTGCACCCGCGCGACCCCCGCCCCAGTACTCCTCCTTTCCCACCTGTCCCACACCCCTGCTGCAGCAGCCCACTCTCACCATTCCCAACACCTTTTGTTCCTGCCAGATTTATAAACTCACTCTCCGCTTCACATTGACAAATATACATGTGCATAAATCTTAGTGACCCTAGCTATATAAATATGCCAAAGACTTTTGCACAGTACTCAACATACTGATAATAAATTTACTTTGAACTTTGTCCCAGCCTCATTCGTTTTCCTAGAATGCATCACCTCACACCAACTTTAAACTCCATTTCTCAGCCTATTTCACAAAAATATTAATATTACCATGTAGCCAAAGACTACCAGCCACACTGTCAACTTCTCCACCAATCATCTGCAGGCTTGGTGATTGTGCCACTCAGATTCATATCCAAATCATTCTCATCTATTACAAATAGTACGGGCTCCATCATTGGTTCCTGTGGAACAACGCTAGGATCAGACATCCAATCACAAAAATACCCATATTCTATAAACACATACAAACAAGCTGGATGAACTCAGCAGGTCGGACAGCATCCTTTGAAAGGAGCAGTCAACGTTTCGGGCCGAGACTCTTCGTCAGGACTGAAGAAGGAGGGGGCAGGGGCCCTATAAAGAAGGTGGGGGGAGGGTGGAATGTGCCAGGTGAAAAACCAATCAGAGGAAAGATCAAAGGGTGGGGAAGGGGAAGCAGGGGGCCCCTGCCCCCTCCTTCTTCAGTCCTGACGAAGGGTCTCGGCCCGAAACGTTGACTGCTCCTTTCAACGGATGCTGCCCAACCTGCTGAGTTCATCCAGCTTGTTTGTACATGTTAATCTGACCACAGCATCTGCAGTGTACTTTGTGTTTACCCATATTCTATAAACTTCCATCTACTGCCAAGGCAGTTTAGGAAGGCACTATATCATGGTGGTTAGCGTAATGCCTTACACTGGCAGTGTTTGGAAGGACCACTGCTGTCTATAAGGAGCTTGTATATTCTCCTTGTGAGACCACCTAAGTTTTCTCCAAGTGCTCCAGTTTCCTTCTACATTCCAAAGACGTACGGGTTAGGAAGCATAGGGAAGGTGTGGACGGGCAATGTCGGACGCTTGTGGGCTGCCCTCAGCACATCTTCAAATCTGTTGACGCAAATTTGTTGAGTGGACTGAGGCAGAGTGGGTCGGCTTTGGCGAGATCAGGCAGAGGCGAGGTTTGAACGGGGCACAACTGTGCAAGCGCATGAAAGTCGGCCCGTGAGGCAGCGGGAGAATTTAAAAAGCGAGCAGAGGCTGAGTACGAGTTTCACTCCAAGTGAGGTAAGGCCGGGTAAGCTCCTTTAATTAATCTAATTAGCTTAGGAGTAGGTAATGGAGGCAGCAGTTAGGGCAGTTGAGTGCTCTGTTTGCAGTATGTGGGAAGTCGGGGTGAGCACTGTTGTCCCTGATGACTACACCTACAAAAGGTGCATCCAGCTGCAGCTCCTGACAAACCGTGTTAGGGAACTGGAGCTGGAGCTGGATGAACTTTGGATCATTCGGGAGGCAGAAATAGACAGGAGTTTCAGGGAGATAGTCACCCCTAGGAGTCAGGAGACAGGTAGTTGGGTGACTGTCAGGAGAGTGAAGGGGAATAGACAGGAAGAGCAGAGCACCCCTGTGGCCATTCCCATCAACAATAACTATACCGTTTTGGATACTGTTGGTGGGGACGACCTACCAGGGACAAGTTGCAGTGGTTGCGTCTCAGCTCAGAAGGGAAGGAGGGAAAAGAGGAGAGCAGTAGTGATAGGGGGTTCGATAGTTAGGGGGACAGATAGGAGGTTCTGTGGAAGAGATTGAGAATCCCGGATGGTCTGTTGCCTCGCTGGTGCCAGGGTCTGCGATATCTCAGATCGAGTTCTCAGTATTCTCAAGAGGAAGGGCGAGCAGCCAGATGTCGTGGTCCATGTATGGACCAATGACGTGGGTAGGAAGAGTGAGGAGGTCCTGAAAGGTGCGTTTAGGGAGCTAGGTGCCAAGTTAAAGGACAGGACCTCCAGGATAGCAATCTCAGGATTGCTACCAGTGCCACGTGCAGGTGGGTTTAGAAATAGTAAGATAGCGCAGATCAACACATGGCTGAAGACATGGTGCAGGAGGGAGGGCTTCAGATTTATAGATGTAACACTTACCCAACAGGCTGGTATATGTCTAGGGGAAAAGGAGATCCAGCCACTCACCAACCCCACCTCCCGTACACGCAGGTGCTGTGAGAATCAAGTTTATGCCGCGCTTACACACACCATATCAAACTCACACCAGATACCGTTATGGAATACACTTTAAAGAGTTTACTAAAACTAAAAGAGTACTATGCAATACAGTATATATGAAGGAAAAGAAAATAAAGCAAAAGGCGCCAACTTATCAAAGTTCAGTCAGTTTAGTGCACATCGTTGGAGCTCAACCATCGAACCATTCGACCCCTCGTCACTTTCCTCCGACCTCCACGTCCTCGCACCTGGGACCACCCCCGGTGGTCGACCGAGCAGTGCAGTGCACGTCCACCTTCCTCGGCATCTCCTTTCCGCCTCCCCTGAAAAGACCGCGAAACCCCCCAAGCTCCCAGCCCCACAAGACAAAATAACATTCCCCATTGGTTAACAAATGAATACAATCCCCATATCAGCAAGTCCAAAGCTAAACAACTGCGAGAAAAAAACACTTATCAGACATAAAAGCATTCCTACTCTAGCAAACCAAAGAAGTCATTTTGATTACATACACAGTACACTGTACATAGATAATTGGGCAGTTTTCCAGGGAAGATGGGACCTGTTTCGGCGGGACAATTTACATCTGAACTGGAGGGGGACAAATATTCTTGCAGGTAGGTTTGCTAGAGAGGCTCCAGTGGATTTAAACTAGATACGAGGGGGGAGGGGAATCAGAACAGATTCAGAATCAGATTAGGAACAGATGTATGGGAGAAGGAAGAAAAAGAAGACAGTAAAGTTCTTTGTACTGTTAGAGATAAACAGAGATGACGAGGTGGAGAATTTCTTAAGTGCATTTATTTTAATGCTAGGAGCATTGTAAGAAAGGTGGATGAGCTTAGAGCATGGATTGATACCTGGAAATAAGATGTTGTAGTTTTAGTGAAACATGGTTGCAGGATGGGTGTGATTGGCAACTAAATATTTCAGGATTTCGTTGCTTCAGGTGTGATAGAATCAGAGGGACAAGGGGGGAGGTGTTGCGTTGCTTGTCAGAGAAAATACTACAGCAGTGCTCTGGCAGGATAGATTAGAGGGCTCGTCTAGGGAGACTATTTGGGTGGAATTGAGGAATGGGAAAGGTGTAGTAAAACTTTTAGGGACCACCTAATGGGGAGCGAGAATTGGAGAAGCAAATTTGCAAGGAGATAGCAGATATTTGTAGTAAGCACAGGGTTGTGATTGTGGGAGATTTTAATTTTCCACACATAGACTGGGAAGCCCATACTGTAAAAGGGATGGATGGTTTGGAATTTGTAAAATGTGTGCAGGATAGTTTTTTGCAGCAATATACAGAGGTACCAACTAGAGAAGGGGCAGTGTTGGATCTCCTGTTAGGGAATGAGATAGGTCAGGTGACGGAGGTACGTGTTGGGGAGCACTTCGGGTCCAGAGATCACAATGCCATTAGTTTCAATATAATTATGGAGAAGGATAGGACTGGACCCAGGGTTGAGATTTTTGATTAGAGAAAGGCTAACTTTGAGGAGATGTGAAAGGATTTAGAAGGAGTGGATTGGGACAATTTGTTTTATGGGAAGGATGTAATAGAGAAATGGAGGTCATTTAAAGGTGAAATTTTGAGGGTACAGAATCTTTATGTTCCTGTTAGGTTGAAAGGAAAGGTTGAAAGTTTGAGAGAGCCAAGGTTTTCAAGGGATATTGGAAACTTGGTTAGGAAAAAGAGAGATATCTACAATAAATATACGCAGCATGGAGTAAATGAGGTGCTCGAGGAATATAAAGAATGTAAGAAGAATCTTAAGAAAGAAATTAGAAAAGCTAAAAGAAGATAGGAGGTTGCTTTGGCAAGTAAGCTGAAAATAAATCCGAAGGGTTTCTACAGTTAGTTATATTAATAGCAAAAGGATAGTGAGGGAAAAAATTGGTCCTTTAGAGAATCAGAGTGGACAGCTATGTGTGGAGCCAAAAGAGATGGGGGAGATTTTGAACAATTTCTTTTCTTCAGTATTCACTAAGGAGAAGGATATCGAATTGTGTAAGATAAGGGAAACAAGTAGGGAAGTTATGGAAACTATGACGATTAAAGAGGAGGAAGTACTGACGCTTTTAAGGAATATAAAAGTGGATAATTCTCTGGATCCTGACAGGATATTCCCTAGGACCTCGAGGGAAGTTGGTGTAGAAATAGCAGGGGCTCTGACAGAAATATTTCAAATGTCATTAGAAGCGGGGATGGTGCCGGGGGATTGGCGTATTGCTCATGTGGTTCCATTGTTTAAAAAGGGTTCTAAGAGTAAACCTAGCAATTATAGGCCTGTCAGTTTGACGTCAGTGGTGGGTAAATTAATGGAAAGTATTCTTAGAGATGGTATATGTAATTATCTGGATAGACAGGGTCTGATTAGGAACAGTCAGCATGTATTTGTGCGTGGAAGGTCATGAATGACAAATCTTATTGCGTTTTTTGAAGAGGTTACGAGGAAAGTTAACGAGGGTAAAGCAGTGGATGTTGTCTATATGGACTTCAGTAAGGCTTTTGACAAGGTTCCGCACAGAAGGTTAGTTAGGAAGGTTCAATCGTTAGGTACTAATATTGAAGTAGTAAAATGGATTCAACAGTGGCTGGATGGGAGATGCCAGAGAGTAGTGGTGGATAACTGTTTGTCAGGTTGGAGGCCGGTGACTAGTGGTGTGCCTCAGGGATCTGAACCAATGTTGTTTGTCACATACATTAATGATCTGGATGATGGGGTGGCAAATTGGATTAGTAAGTATGCAGATGATACTAAGATAGGTGGCGTTGGGGATAATGAAATAGGTTTTCAAAGTTTGCAGAGAGATTTAGGCCAGTTAGAAGAGTGGGCTGAACAATAGCAGATGGAGTTTAATGCTGATAAGTGTGAGGTGCTACATTTTGGTAGGAATAATCCAAATAGGACATACATGGTAAATGGTAGGGCATTGAAGAATGCAGTAGAACAGAGTGATCTAGGAATAATGGTGCATAGTTCCCTGAAGGTGGAATCTCATGTGGATAGGGTGGTGAAGAAAGCTTTTGGTATGCTGGCCTTTATAAATCAGAGCATTGAGTATAGGAGTTGGGATGTAATGTTAAAATTGTACAAGGCATTGGTAAGGCCAAATTTGAAGTATTGTGTACAGTTCTGGTCACCAAATTATAGGAAAGATATCAACAAAATAGAGAGAGTACAGAGGAGATTTACTAGAATGGTACCCGGGTTTCCGCACCTAAGTTACAGGGAAAGGTTGAACAAGTTAGGTCTTTATTCTTTACAGCGTAGAAGGTTGAGGGGGGATTTGATAGAGGTATTTAAAAATATGAGGGGGAGAGATAGAGTTGACATGGATAGGCTTTTTCCATTGAGAGTAGGGGAGATTCAAACAAGAGGACATGAGTTGAGAGTTAGGGAGCAAAAGTTTAAGGGTAACACAAAGGGGAATTTCTTTACTCAGAGAGTGGAGCTTCCAGTAGAAGTGGTAGAGGCAGGTTCAATATTGTCATTTAAAGTAAAATTGGATAGGTATATGGACAGGAAAGGAATGGAGGGTTATGGGCTGAGTGCGGGTCAGTGGGACTAGGTGAGAGTAAGCATTCAGCACGGACTAGAAGGGCCGAGATGGCCTGTTTCCGTGCTGTAATTGTTATATGGTTAAATGCCACATTTCACTAGAAACTTCAATGTACATGCGACAAATAAAGCTAATCTTTAATTGTTACCTTTAAATTTTGGATCCATAGAGTACCAAAAATGGAGCACTACCTCACTATTTTGGCTTCTTTTTTGCACAACTTTTTAAATTAATTTTTCTTAATACACACACTCAATGACTACTATATTAGGTAAGGGAGGTCGCTAATAAAGTGGCCACTGTGTGTATGCTCATGGTCTCCTGCTGCTGTAGCCCATCCACTTCAAGGTTCAATGTGTTGTGTGTTCAGAGATGCTCTTCTGCACACCACTGTTGTAACGTATACTGTAGTTATTTGAGTTACAGTCGCCTTCCTGTCAGCATGAACCAATTAGGCCGTTCTCCTCTGACCTCTCTCATTAACAAGGCAATTTCTCCCACAGAACTGCTGCTCATTGGACTTTTTTTGATTTTCACACCAAACTCTAAAGATTGCAGTGCACTAAAATCCCAGGAGAACAGCAGTTTCCGAGGTACTCAAACCACCCCATCTGGCACCAGCAATGATTCCACAATCAAATTCATTTAGATCACATTTCTTCCCCATTCTGCTGTTTGCTCTGAACAATAACTGAACCTCTTGACCATGTCTGCATGCTTTTGTGCATTGAGTTGCCACCACGATTGGATGATTTACATTAATGAACAGGTGTACCTAATAAAGTGACCCATAAGTGTATACTTCTTATTGTAATTTATAGTTGTTTTTTAATATATTGCACTGTACTGCTGCCACAAAACATCAAATTTCACAACAAACGTTGATGACAATAATCTTGATTTGACTCTAAGAATGTGGAAGGACTTCACAGACCACATAGCCCACGATAAGTACCCAATATCTCCTTCTGCAATATTTCTTCACACTGACAGTTTTGAGTTAGCATTCAATGTTGTTGAGAAGGTGATGATAAACAATCTTCTTGAATTGCCGTGGTCTTTCAAATGAAGATACTCCCTAAGTGTTGATGCACTCCCGATCAGTGGGTATAAAATATTAATAGATTCTCACCACTCAGCCAATTGATAGATTCTTCCGTACGAATCCTGTCCAAGTGCCCTTTACTCTTGACCACAGCTATATCCTTGCCCTGAAAGTCAACTGCGATCGCTGCATACAGCACTTTGTCTGGAAACAAACATACAGAGGAAGGAATTAATCTCTCTCTTCCAACCAATCACCAAATAGTTACATTCATCTGTAAGTAATTACATTTATATATATATTTATTTACACATATACACATTATATAAGCTTTCTGATGTATTTATATTTATTGAGGTTTTTTTATTATTGTGTTTTTGGATCTGGAGGAACAATTATTTTGTTCTCCTTTACACTGGGTCATTAATTAAAGTGGATATCTCTACACGGACACAAGTGATTGTGCAGACGCTGGGAAGCCAGAGCAGCACACAGAGAACGGTGGAGGAGCTCAGCAGGTCAGGCAGTGTCTACCGAGAGGGATAAAGGACTACATTCAGACCAAGACCCTTCATGAGGACCTATCTATCTACATGGAACTTTGATGAGGAAGGGGAAGGGCCAGTCAGTAAGTTCGCAGACGGCATGAAGGTTGGCAAAGTTGTAGAAGGTAGCCGTAGGTTACAATGGGACATGAACGGGATGCAGAGCTGGGCTGAGAAGTGGCAGATAGAGTAGAACTTGGAAAAGTGTGAAGTGATTCACTTTGGAAGGTCAAATTTTAATGCAGCAAATGGGGTTAATTGGCAGGATTTTTGGAAGTGTGCAGGAACACTGGGATCTTGGGATCCTTCAAAGTTGCTGCACAAGTTGATAGGATGGTTAAGAAGGCATATGGAGTGTTGGCCTTCATCAGTTGGGAGACTGAGTTCAAGAGCCACGAGGTAATGTTACAGCTCTATAAAATTCTGGTTAGACCACACTTGGAATATTGTGTTCAGTTTTCATTGCCTCACTATAGGAAGGATGTGGAAGCTTTAGAGAGGGTGCAGAGGAGATTTACCAAGATGCTACCTGGATTAGAGAACAGGTCTCATAGGATAGGTTGCGTGAGCTATGACTTTTCTCTTTGGAGAGATAGATTATCTGAGATGACTTGGTAGAGGTGTACAAGGTATAAGAGGCACAGATCAAGTGGACAGTCAGAGACTTGTTCCCCAGGGAGAAAATGACTAAGACGAGGGGGCCCAATTTTAAGGTGACTGGAGGGAAGTACAGGGGAGAATGTCACAGGTAGGTTTGTTACACAGAGAGTGGTGGCTGCGTGGAATTCGCTACCAGGGGTAATGGTAGAGGCAGATACATTAAGGACATCAAGCAGTAGTAAATCAAGGCAACTGGACTTGCTGCGTTGTCTGGAAGACATTTCGCCACTCGTCTGAGAGGCTTCCTCAGTTCTGATCCATGGTGAGTCATTTTCCAGCTTATAAACTCTGTGAGTTGTTTAAAGGTATAGCAATCACACGAGGGTTGTTAAGAGTTGAGAGCATCTATCGACAGGAATAAAGAATTGATGCTTCGGGCCGAAATGAAGGGTAATTGCTCAAAACGTTGACTGGTAATTCCTTTCCTCAGATGCTGTCTGACCTGCTGGGTTCCTCCAGCATTTTGTATGAGCTTCTCAAAGTGAATGTGGACAGCTAATCATGGAACATTCATACACCTTGAATAATTTATTTCAGTCATTTGAATCTTGTGAGGAAACAGTAGGAGACAGAGAGTTCAGGAGAGAGTTACAAAGGGACTCAGCATTGTGATGCCACAGGTAAGGGTGGGTGTGAATGTGGTCTAAATTTAAATGATCACAGAACATCTAATTTTAGCAACTGAAATTATTTAATGAACTAAATGAGGTAAATAATTAACACTAAATTAATTAACTACAACTAAACTACTTAATATGAGAATGATTGGTCCGGAGATATATTGCTGAGACATGTGGGAATTTGTGGACACTTTTGTCCTAAGTGTCTCCAGACTTAGGAAATACACTCTATCCCCATTATGTGCATCTTCAGACAATTCGTTTTCACAGTTGTGCGTCGAACCTATTCCTACCAACTTCTCCTTAAATGCGTCCAAAACTCACAGTTATGCCTGCATGTGCGGTGGAGTCTGCGAGGCTGTTGGCTGACCAGTATTGTGTGGGACGAGACGCACCTCTTCCCCGCCAAAACAAGCCACGCTCGCACGCCTCACAGTCTCACTCCCATCAACTCTCGCATTGGTAGTGGCACCGTGTGGGTGTGCAATCTTGCGCTCCTAACCTTTTGTTGTTATTACCTACGATGCAGTGATTTTGTGCTTGAAATATTTAACCACACCTCCTAAGCATCCGATGTCAAGTCCTGGGCCATCAGTCAAGCGGCAGAGAACCGCTTTAACACTTGAAAAATAGTTGGAAATTATAAACAGGGCTGCATCAGGTGAAGGTAACACAGCTCTGGGACGTTACTTCGGCCTGGGTGAGTCCATGATCAGGAACATAAAGAAAAATGCTGAGAAAATAAAGAGTGCAGTGATTGATTCATCTCAAGTGTCTTCAAAGATTGTTACCAAAGTGCATCACCCAACTATGACAAAAATGGAGAAAATGTTGAGTTTGTAGATTGAGCATGAAACAAAGAAAAAAACAACATTCCGTTCCGATCATGTTCGTGTGAAAGCTTTGGAAATTTATGGTCGCCTTTGTTCAGAGGCTAGTGAGGAAGTGTCAAGTGATATTGTTAGCTTTAATGCAAGTAGGACGTGGTTTTCTAAGTTTGTTAATAATCAGAGGCTTCACATTAGCTCTGCGTGGTGAGCAGGCTAGTGCTGACCACGAAGCTGCTGAATGCTACCCTGTGCAGTTGTGGGCTATGATAGCTGAATTAGGCATCACAACAAAGCAGGTGTTTAATGCAGACGAGACTGGGCTTTTTTGGAAGCGTATGCTGAAACGCTCTTACATCAGGAAGGATGAAAAGACTGCGTCAGGTTTCAAGGCCACAAAGGATAGGTTGACTCTGCTTATGTGTTCCAATGCTGAAGGAGACTGTAAGATGAAGCCTCTCATAATTTACCATTCACTAAACCCCCATGCTCTTAAGGCTTTGAGTAAGAATATGCTTCCTGTCCACTGGGCAGCTAACAAGAAAGCATGGGTCACTGGTCAAGTCTTTGAAGATTGGTTTGCTAATTATTTTGCTGTTGAGGCTGAACGCTACTGCCAGGAACAGAATCTTGCCTTTAAAGTTGTTGACAATGCACCAGCCCATCCTAAACATTTGGACAGTATTCATCCTAACATAACAGTGTGTTACCTGCCACCTAACACATCGCTGACTCAATCACTCGACCAAGGTGTGATCCACATTCAAGGCGTATTTTTTTTTACGGTGAACCATCTCTCAGATGCTGCAAACAGCAGATGATTTTGAAAATCCCGGGAGTTTACCAAAGGTGAGGGAATGGTGGAAGTCCTCCAACATCAGACATGCCATCAACAACATTGATGAATCCTGGAAAGAGGTCAGGTCTTCCACTCTCAATGGAGCATGGAAATCAATTTGGGTGGAGTGTGTGCACACCCTCAAGGGGTTTCCTGCCTTCACTGCAGCTGTCCAGGATTGTGTGGCCCTGAGCTGTAAAATCGGTGGGGAAGGAGTCTCAGATCTCGAGACTACTGACGTGGTAGAACTCCTGGATTCTCATGATGAAGAATTAAGTGTGGATGACCTTCTGCGTTTAACTCAGACTGAAGGTGATAACAACGATGAAGAAGGAAGTGTCGATTTTATGGTTTTAAGGATTTATGGTGAAGCAACTGGCAGATTTTTTAAGGCTGGCGAATACTTGGCAGAAATGGCGATGGACATGGACCCAAGTTTAGAACGGAGTCAGCATTTCAGTCATTCCCTGCAGGCAATCCTTCTTCCCTACAAGCAAATTTATGCTGAAAAACAAAAAGCTACCAAGCAAACAACCCCTCACCACTTTCTTCAAACCGGTGTCATCCACACCAACTCCAGCTCCACACTTGTTGCATCTCCTGCTACCGGCAGTTCTGAGAGTTCCACTAACTTGCCAGAGAGTTCTGTGAATCTTCCTTCACCCCCTGCCATCCTTGATGATCCTGACGACCCACAACCATCCACTTCATCAATGTAAAGCTGCTCAACACCACTGCACAACCACTCATCTCCCTGAGCCTACACACCTGCCACTGTTGGTGAGTACTGTGCACCCTAGTATGTTAACTTTCTATGATTTATTATGTTGATGAAATATAATACGAATGTTGCCTTGTGGTACTGCTTTTGTGTCGTATTGGTATGAAAATATGAATTACAGATAAAACATATTTATGAAGCCCGCCAGAACGCATCCCTATTTTCTCCACTTAAATGATTATTCACATAATGTGTTTTCCATACTATGCATTAACTGTGAGGAAAGTATCCCTTGCATATAATGGGGATAGGGTGTATTCAGATCTGGGTTGAGAGTGAACATCCAAGTTGCAGGCACTGAGAGACATGAGGAAAGAGTAAGTTAATTGAATCATTTGGTTTGGGAGATTAATATATCAAAGTTCAAAGTAAATCTATTATCAAAGTACATGTATGTCCAACTCCACCACGGATCGTTCCAAGCCCAGCTGTGAAGGGAGGAGGGTTGATCACCCCATTCCGTTAAAAAAAAAGTGCTACAGAAACGCTAACAGAAGCTCCAAAGATCTCATCCCTGGGAGAGGAAAGATCTTCGATGGGCTACAGCTGGGACAACTTGGGAAACACCCAGGATACAGGACTTTGGCAAGCTGCTGTTGGTGGCCTTTGCCCCATAGGGTTGATGAGCTTAAGAAGCAGACATGCATGTCACCATAAACTACCCTGAGATTCATTTTCTTGCAGGCATTCACAGAAAAACAAAGAAATACAATAGAATTAATGAAAAACAACACACAAGGACTGACAACCATTGTGTAAAAGAAGACAAACAATGTAAATACAACTTATAATAGTAACTAATAACTTTTGAGTTTAACTCTGTCTCTGACACTGGATCAGACCTGTATTTATAGTAGGTGTCTTTTATGAGTTTGTATTTTAAAACAAGATTCTGGTGAATGATGTTTGCCACTTGATAATGCCTGTGTAAATAATCAGACTGAGTCCTACAAATTATATTACAACTGATCCATTATTACAAAAGGACCATCTGGATATAATATTACAGGGTAAACAAGCAAGAACAACTTACTGAATAGATACAGCCATTCCAAACGCACACAATGTACAGAAACCAATAAGCGAAGAACACCAGAAATTGAAAGACTATGGAACATGAACAGGGTATACATTATCCCAATAGTAATATCTACAACCGATATCATCCCACAGTCACTACACATTAGCAGTAAACAATTAGAGCTATTCAGCAATATCTATGTAAACCTTCAGAAAGACACAATACTAAACACCACTAGAATTGTCCAAAAGTTCCTAGCAATTGAGAAATGAGTGTGCTTGGCTAATAATAATAATAATAATAATAATAATAATAATAATAATAATAATAATAGGAAGCACTTTATTGATACCAAGCAGTAAATTCTTTATGCTCGCACCTCAGGTTTTACCAGCTTGAGCTGAGAAAAAATAAAAATAATAATAAATAAATAAGCAATACATATCAAGAACATAAGTTGTAGAGTCCTTGAAAATGAGATTGTTGGTCATAGAGTCAGTTCAGTGTTGAGGTGAGTGAAGTTATCCGTGCTGGTCCAGGAGCCCGATGGTTGTTGGATAATAACTGTTCCTGACCCTGGTTGTGTGGAACCCGAGGCTCCTGAACCTGGTTGTGTGGAGCCCGAGGCTCCTGTCCCTCCTTTCTGATGTTGTGCAAGTATCATAGACATTGCATTGAACTTCAAGTCTGGCCACCATTGTGTCTAGTAAGCAAATTCAATTCCAGTAAAAGCAATGATCATCGCATGCACAGTATAAATTTACCATTTTTATTGATTTAAGTTGATATTTCAATTTGCCCCTATATTTTTTAATCTCACTGGATTGAAACCTATTGAATTTTGAAAGGTCTGGATAGAGTGGATGTTTGCTGTGGTGAGGGGGTCTATTCCAGAGGGCACAGCTTCAGAAGAGACGGATGTCCATTTGGAACACAGATGAGGAGGAGTTTCTTTAGCCAGAGTGTGATTATGTATATTTTTGATAAATTCTATTGTATTTATTTATTTTCCTCTAAATAGCTACAAGAAAATAAATCTCAGGGTTGTATATGCTGATGTCTATGTTCTTAGATGATAAATTCACTTTGACTTTGACTTCTGTGCAGCTCTCACATTCACCGCTTTGTATCAGGTCTTAGTAATATTTCCAATCTTCATTTCACATCTCTATCACCTTCCTTTGCTTTTCTCCCTCTCTCACAAACATCCTCTCAATCTCTCTCCCCCTCCCTCACCCCTCTCTCCCTCACCTTCTTTCCATCTAGCTCCCTCTCACTCTCTCCCCTTTCCCTCCAGCTCCCTCTCACTCTCTCTCCCTCTTTCCCTCGAGCCACCCCTCACTCTCTCTCCCTCTTCCCCTCTAGCTTCCACTCCCTCTCTCCCCCTCCCACATCCCTCCCTGCCCCCCTCCTTCCCCTCACTATCTGTTCCACACACAACCGGATCACCACAATAACCCTGGCTCCATCCTATTAAAGATACTTCCCACATCCATTCCACAGCCTCTGCACTCAAAACCTCACTTCAACTCTCTCTCCCTCTCTTTCCATATACTGTCGGACAGTTGCAGCTATCACCAATTTTACTTCCGATTTCTAGCATCATCATTTTCTTGTGTGAGTTAGCCGTTTCAATAAAAAAAAATACTCAGCCCAGTAATACACCAACTCAGGTCATTTACCTGCCAAAGTTGCTGCAAAAGGATGCGTCGGCTCGAACGGACACCTTCCTCGGCCCTTCCCCATTCCTGAAATTCTGCTCTCTGTTGCATTGACTGAACCAAAGACTTTCTGAAATACAAGATTACATATTGCTGTTAAGTAAAATTTAAAAAGCGTTTCAAAGTAAATTTATTATTGAAGTACATTTATGTCACTATATACAACCCTGAGATTCATTTTCTTGCAGGCATTCACAGTAAATACAAGAAACACAAAAGAATCAATGAAAAAACGCCCCCAACAGGACAAACAACCGGTGTACAAAAGACAACAAACTGTGCATATACAAAAAGAAAAAAAATAAGCAATAAATATTGAGAATATAGGGTGAAGAGTCCTTGAAAGGCAGAGGACAAATCATACTAAAGCACACAGCAAACAATTTTGAGAAGTCGAGGACAGAAATATTTAAGGAGAAGCCTGATCCCAACGATCCGACGTTTTAGGTTTAATGTAGGTGATTTTGGATTCATCCCAGCAAACGGTCTCAGGTGGGTTGCAGTCTTCAATCTTTTAGGAAGGATGTTGAAATAATTTCAACCTATTTTATTATTTGTATCGCAACTGAAAGAAATTAGGATGTGTGTTTCTGGCCTCGAAAAAGGCTATTTCAGCTGGGTGAATGAAAAGGCAGTTTGAAGCAACGGGGACAGGCAGTACACTCAGTGCCCACTTTACTCGGTAGAGGAGTGGAACCCGGCGTGGTCTTGTGCTGCTGTAGCACGTCCACTTCAAGGTGCACTCAGCGATGCTCCTCTGCGCACCACTGTTGTAACATGTAGTCATTTGAGTTACTGTCACCTTCCTGTCAGCTTGAACCAGCACTGCACTTCCTCTGCAGCTTTTACACTTTATTCTGAATTATCCTTTCTTTACTTTGAAGGGATCTCAGAACTGATCCCTGTGGAACCGACCACCAGGCAGAACACACTCGATCTACCAAAAATCTCTTCATTCTGTAGGCAAACCAATTCCGAATCCACACAGCCTTGGACCCCATGCCTTACGACTTCCCTAATGAGCCTACCTTGTCAAACGGCTTACTAAAATCCATGAGCACCATGTACATCTTGCTGGTGATGGACAATGAAGTTCCCATGCGCAGAACAGACTCGATGCTTTCAGTCCCTCCCCACCCTCACCACAGGTTCTTGCTTGCCATCTGAGGGATGGTGGTAGAGGGTAATCAGGAAAAGGGCTCCTTGCCCAAATTAGACCTGATACCATGAGAATTCATGGGGAGTCAATGTGGAAGATTCCACGGGCCATGCAGTCTCATCCTACTGGAAGGACAAGATCTACCCAGGAACTGCAAGGGAGGAATCTCGAATACTGTCTGCAAAGCATCATTCTGTGGGTAAAACTATGTCAGGCTGTGGCCCATTGTCACACAGATCTGCCAATTTAGATGCAAGAATTTACAAGGTCCACTGTTCTTGGAGCAATGTTGGTGTATCTGATTTTGGTGCCTGTATTGATGCTAGTAGTCAATGATGTTTTATTCCTTCTGTGTCTAAGTAAGACCTCAAGAATCAAGCCATTTGGCCCATTGAATCATCATGGTTGATCTATTATCCCTCTGAACCCCATTCTCCTGCCTCCTCCCTGTAACCTCAGATGTCCTTACTAATCAAAAACCTATCAACCTACATACCCAATGACTTGGCCTCCACAGCCATCTGGGGCAATGAATACCACAGATTCATGACACGCTGGCTAAAGAAATTCATCTTCATCTTTGTTCTAAAGGGACGTCCCTCTGTCTTGAGGATGTGCCTTCTGGTCCTAGACTCCTCCACTTTAGGAAACATCCTCTCCACTTCCACTGTATCGAGGCCTTTCAATATTTAGTAGGTTTCAATTAGATCCGCCCTCATTCTTCTAAGCTCCAGCAAGTACAGGCTCAGAGCCATCAAATATAGCAATAATGGTGCTACTAGGTGGCTAGCTACCCCTTAGAGGCAGAAACGAGACAAGCACATGTGTACGAGAGAATATTATTCCATTTACCAAGAGACAAAACCCATTAGAGTATCTTTAAAGCACTTAGTACGGACAGGAAAGGAAATATATTAACGTGGGAAATAAAGTTCAAAAGCAGTTTTGGCCGGAGTTCACACTGTATTAATAAACGACACTTACGATAAACGCACAATGAGGGTCAAAGGCGTAGGTCCCACAGGCAAAGAGATGCGTCTCATTCCAGATTTCCAGGATTCGAATATAATTGTTACATTTAGACTACACCAAAAACAAAAGGAAGTCAGTCAATAATAGCCACACAGTCACAGAACACTACAGCACAGAAACAGGCCCTTCAGCCCATCCAGTTTATGCTGAGCCATTAATCTGCCTAGTCCCAGTAACCTGCACCTGGACCACAGCCCTCCATACCCCTCCCATCCACATACCTATCCAAGTTTCTCTTAAATGTTCAAATCAACCCTGTATCTACCATTAGCTCCAGCAGCTTGTTCCACACTCTCACTACCGTCCGAGTGAAGAAGTTCCCCCTCAGGTTCCCCTTAAACTTTTTACCTTTCACCCTTAACCCATGACCTTTACTTGTAGTCTCACCCAACCTCGGTGGAAAAAGCCTGCCTGCATTTACCCTATCAATACATTTCATAATTTTGTATACCTCTTTCAAATCTCCGGTCATTCTTCTACACTTTAGGGAATAAAGTTGTAACCTATTCAACCTTTCCCTATGTTGACCATCTCTAATCAGCCCACATCTATCCAAATACTCATCTATCTGGTCCCTTAGAATACCTTCCAATAACTTTCCCACTACTGATATCAGGCTCACTGGCCAATAACTTCCTGTTTTATTCTTCGAGCCTTCCTTAAACAACAGAACAATCCTCCATCACCTCACCCATGGCTAAAATGGTTTTAAATATCTCTGCTAGGGCCGCTGCCATTTCTGTGCTATCTTCTTGTAGGGCCTGAGGGAACACCTCGTCAGGCCTTGGGGATTTATCCACCCTGATGTGCCCCAAGAGAGCAAACACCTCCTCTGTAACCTGTATAGAGTCCACGACCTCGCTAATGCTTTGCCTCACATCAATAGACTCTGCGTCCATCCCCCCGAGTAAATACTGATGAAAAAAATCCATTGAAGAGCTCCCCCCAGCTCTTTCGGTTCTAAGCATAGATCTTCCAGAGGATCAATTTGGTCCCTTGCCATCCTTTTGCTCTGAACATATCTGTAGATTCCCTCAGGATTCTCCTTCACCGTGTCCGCTGTAACCTCATGTCTTCTTTCAGTCTTCCTGTGTTCTCCTGCATTTCTTGTACTTCATAAGTACCTCATTTCTTCCTATCTGCCTATACCTCCTAAGTACCTCCTTTCGTCCCTCAACCAGGGCCTCAATATCTCTTGAAAACCAAGGTTTCCTAAATCTATAATCCTTGCCTTTTATTTTGAAGGGACCATACAAACCCAAACTCTCTCAAAATGTCACTTTTGAAGGCCTCCCAATTACTAAAGCAACACATCCAAAATGCTGGAGGAATTCAGCAGATCAGCCAGCATCTGTGGAAATGTTTTGAGCCGAGACCCTTCTTCAGGACTGAGAAGGACAGGGGGAGATGCCAGAATGAAAAAGGTGAGGGGTTGTGAAGGAGGCTAGCTGGAAGGTGAAACCGGGGTGGGGGGGCAGGGAAGGTCAAGAGCTGGAGAAGAAGGAATCAAATATGGGAGGAGAGTGGACCATAGGAGAAAGGGGAGGAGGAGGAGGTACCGGTGGAGATGATAGGCCAGTGAGAAGAGATAAAAGGTCAGAGTGGGGAATAGAAGAGGCGGGGGGGTGGAATTTGTTTACCAGAAGGAGAAATTGATATTCATGCCATCAGGTTGGAGGCTACCCAGACAGAATATAATGTATTGCTCCTCCACCCTGAGGGTGGCCTCTTCTTGGCACAAGAGAAGGTCATGGACCAACACATAGAATAGGAATTAAAATGTTTGGCCACCTGGAGGACACGCTTGTGTCAGATGGTGCGGAGGTCTCAACAAAGCAGTGTACAGGCCACAGGGCCAGGTTCCTGACCACTGCAGCTTTCCTCTGCTAGGTCACCCTCCCCCCCCCAACAGTTTCCAAAGTGTTTTTGAGTGTGATGGCCACGGGGTGTTCTGTACTGACTAATCTAGAAATCAAACCACTGAACAGGAAAATTCATGATATTTCTCATCCCAAGTCCTGATGCAGGGAGCATGAGGAATTTCTTTAGCAAGAGGATGGTGAATCCATGAAATTCATTGCCACAAATAGCTGTGCAGGCCAAGTCATTGGATGTATTTAAAGAGCAGGTGTCAACGGTTACAGGGAGAAGGCAGGAGAATGGCATTGAGAAGGATAATAAATCAGCCGTGATGTAATGGTGGAGCAGACTCGATGGGATGAATGGTCTAATCATGGCCCTATGTCTTATTGTAGGCTAGAGTCTCGACCTAAAACATCAACAATCACTTTGACTCCACAGATACTTCACAACCCTGCAAGTTCCTTCAGCAGCATTTTATCTCGAGATTCCCAGCCCTACAAGGTTCAAGCTTATTTGTGGTGTGTTCATCAAAACGTACAGTGAAATGTGCAAGGGACGCCAAACGTTCCAGCGCTAACGTAGCATGTCCACCATGTTCAGCAGAACATCGCAGAACAAGCAACAAACAGTAACTGTAAAGCCAGCCCCGTTCCACGCACGCACGCACACACACACCCTGAATGTTTTACAACAGAGGAGACGGCTATTTGACCGGATCTCAGAATATTCAGAATCGAATCAGGTTAAATATCACTGGCGTATGTTGTGAAATCCGTTAATATGTAGCAGCAGTACATTGCAATACACAATAATAAAAATAGTGAATTACAGAAAGTATATATATTTAAAAAGTTAAACTAAGTAAGTAGTGCAAAAAGAGAGGGAAAAATGTAGTGAGGTGGTGTTTCATAGGCTCAATGCAATTCCATACAATCCCAGTCTCACACTTACTTCCCTGGCAACGGAAAGGGTCCAGAAGAGAATGGTCCTGGGAGTGAAAGGGTTAATGTATAAGGAGTATTTGATGGCTCTGGGCCTGTAACTCACTGGAGTTTAGAAGAATGAGGGGGGATCTCATTGAAAGATGTTGCATATTGAAAGGCCCAGATAGAATAGATATAGAGAGGATATTTCCTATAGTGGGGGGGGGGGGATCTAGGACCAGAGGGCACAGGCTCCAAATAGGTCAGCCTTTTGGCACAGAGACGATGAGGAATTTCTTTAGCCAGATGGCAGTAAATCTGTGGAATTCATTGCCACTGAGACCAAGTCATTGAGTATATTGAAGACAGGGGTCAATAGGTTTTTGATTAGTTGGGGCATCAAAGGTCACAGAGAAAAAGCAGGAAAATGGAGTTGAGAGGATAATAAATAAGCCATGATGGAATGGTGGAGAGGACTTGATAGGCTGAATGGCCTAATTCTATCCTGTGTCTTATGGTCCCATGGTCTTAATTCTAATACCCAACGAAAATTTCCCCACATCTGACTTGAAAGATAATTATCGCAGATATTTGATGTGGAGAGTTTGGTTTTGTTTCTCTCTGTGAAACAAGTAGAAAAGAAATGCCTGCTTCTGACGGTGCATGAAAGCTGAAGGTCTCTTACCCACATTTTCCTTTCATGGAATTCAGACCGCACAGTCCAAGAATATTCTTTCCTCAATCATCCGGATCAGACACCACCAGAGTTAAAATTAGGAGCTGCGTCACGTGGGAACTGACTAACCAATAAAAGCAAACGTATCCCAAAACTATTTAAATTCTATGCGTTTCTGCTCTAAGCAATATTCTTAGTGACCGAGTCTCCCTTTTCCCCAGCCTTTCATCTATAATTAATAAAAAGGACTTTGTTTAACCGCAGAACTTTCATGTGGCCTTAATCTGCTATTAAGCTCAAATTTTAAACGTTTCTTTGCCCCCACAAAGTGGAAAGCAGTCCAATTACACCAATTTTGTCGTTTTCCTTTTTTCGGTCATACCTTCCTTGCGCCGTAAACACACTGCAGTTTAGTGAATAATAGAGCCATTATGGGAAACTGGCCTTATTGTTCTCTTGTCACGGCATTCACAATGACAGCATTTGTTAAAAGCTGCAGTATCTTCCTCACTTGTCTTACTGCGACCATGAAATGATAGAATATCTTCTGATCAAATGAATTATGAATTATTGTACAAAAGGAATGCTTATCACTGAACCTCATCTAACCTTAAAAATAGATTGGAAATTATTAGATTTCCACATTTTTCAGATTCCACTCACTACTAACTGTCATCAGTTTTGCCTTGATGGCCTGTTGAAACAGCAGCTCTCTCTATATATATATATATATTTATCTGTGTGGGACTGGAGAAGAATCACGTGGCCCAATGCCATATGAGGAGCATTTGAAGGCTCTGAGCCTGTGCTTGCTAGAATTTAGAAGACTGGGGTGAGGGGGCAGGGTGGAACCTCATTGAACCGTAATTCATTCATTGAAAGCTATCGAATGTTGAAAGGCCTAGATAGAGTAGATGTGGAGGGGACATAAGGACACAAACTGAGAGTAGAAGGGCATCCATTTAGAATGGAGATGAGAAGGAATCTCTTTAGCCAAAGGATGGTGAAACTGAGGAATTCGTTGCCACAGGCAGCTGTGGAGGCCAAGTCATTGGGTGGATTTAAAGCAGAAGCTGGAGGCCTTCGATCAGTCAGGGGCATGAAAGGTCTCGGGGAGAAGGCAGGAGAACGGGTTTGAGAGGGAAATGGAACCACCATGATCAAATGACAGAGTAGACTTGATGGGCCAAATGGCATAATTTTGCTCCAATATCTTCTGGTCTAATACATGGCTTCATGTACTTCAGAAATACCCCGTCAGCTTGTAATACTCAATAGCTTTCACCTTCTACTTTCAAAACAGAACTAACACTTTTCATTTATTATGGTCATCCCTGACGGTTTCTGATACCTCGGTAGACAGTCCACACAAATTCTCTTGATCTTCTATGGATGAGTTACTGACAGGGTGTATCTCAGGCTGCTCTGCTCTTGACCAAGTGAACCTGCGGAGAGCTCATCACAGTTTTTCCCTACTTCTTTCCATTCAACCCACCTTCACAGTGAATTGCTTCAGGAAGACCTTCCCTGGGAGAAGGTACAGAAGCTTGAACGTCCAGACATTCAGAAGGAGGAAGAGCCTTCTCCTTCATTATTATCTGACCCCTGAACCAATCACCTCTTTCACATCCCATGGTACATGGAAGTTACTGTAGCGTAGCGGTTAACACGACGCCATTAGAGCTCGGGGTGTTCCAGAGTTGAGTTCAATCCCGACGTCCCCTGTACATCCTCCCACTGGAACTCATGGGTTTCCTCTGGGTGCTCTGGTTTCCTCCCACAGTCCAAAGACATACTGGGTTAGGCTAACTGGTCATTGTAAACTGTCCCGTGATTAGGTTAGGGTTAATTGGGGTTGTCAGGGGTTGCTGGGGCAATGTGTCTCAAAGGGCCAGAAGGCCCTACTCCGAGATGTATCGCTAAATAAAACAAATAACTAAATCCACTTGGTTGCACACATACAAAATGCTGGAAGAACTCAGCAGGTCAGGCAACATCTATAGAGGGGAATAAACAGTTGACATTTCAGGCCAAGACCCTTCATCAGAAGCCAAAATAAAAAGCTGGGGGGTGGGTGGAGGAGCACAAGCTGGTAACGGAGGCAAGAGATTTTGCATATTGCTGGGAGATAGGTGGTTAGGGGAAAGGGAATGAAAGAGAGAGGTGGAAGAGGTAACGGGCTGATTAAAGTTCAAACGCTCAAAGTTAATTTATTATCAAAATATGTATATGTCACCATATACAACCCTGAGATTCATTTTCTTGCAGGCATACTCAATAAATCTAAATAGATAGATAGATAGAAAGAATAATAACTATTGAAAAAACAATGAAAGACCACACCAACTTGGGTGTTTAACCAATGTGTAAAAAACAACAAACTGTGCAAATACAAGAAGAAAGAAATAATAGATGGATAAATAAGCAAGCAAGCAATAAATAAAAAGAACATGAGATGAGGAGTTCTTGAAAGCGAGTCCAGAGGTTTTGGGAAGTGAAGTTATCCCCTCTGGCTGAAGAGCCTGATGGTTAAGGGGCAATAACTGTTCCTGAACCTGGTGATGTGGGTCCTCAGGCTCCTATACCTTCTTCTTGATGGCAGCAGTGGGAAGAGAGCATGACCTGGCCGGTGGGGGTTCCTGATGGATGCTGCTTTCCTGTGACGATGTTTCATGTAGATGAGCTCACTGATGGGGAGATCACTGTAAATTGACCTGTGATTAGGCTAGGGTTACCGCGCTGAGCTGCTGACCCGTGCAGCTCGTTGGGCTGTGCCGCACTGCATCTCTAAATAAATAAACAGACATAAAGAGTGTAGTTGACGTGATTAGTAAGCTTGGAGATGATACCAAAATTGGTGGTGTACTGGAAAGTGAAGTAGGCCAATTAAGACTGGAACAGAATCCAGCTCAAATTGGGGAAATGGATCAAAGATTGGCAGCCTCCGGGTGTTCCGCTTTCCTCATACATTCCAAAGACATACCAGTTAAAAGGTTAATTAGTCCTTATATACATTTGTGCAAAAGTCTTAGGTGTGTGTACATTATATATATATATAAAATAGTAAGGGTGCCTAAGACTTTTGCACAATACTAAAGTAACTTTATGTACTGCACAGTACTGCTGCCTTAAAATAAACAAATTTCATGACATATGTGAGTGATGATAAACCTGATTCTGATATGGGTCTCTATTGTGGACTGAGAGTGGGAAGGGGGCACGGAGAGGGGAATCATGGTTGGGAAAAGGGGAAGGGATAAGGGAGGGAACGGGAAGCACTGGAGAGACATTTTGTAATGATCAGTAAACCAATTGTTTGGAATCATTTGCCCCTGCCTGGTGTCTCAGAGCTGGGTGTGTCTGCATGTACACCACCCCTCCTCATCTCCGGCACTCCTTCTCTGCCACCAGTCCCACAACCCCTCCTGCAGTGCTCCACCCTCACCATTCCCAACATCCTCTGTTTCCGCCAGATTTACAAACTTGCTCTCTGCTTCATGTTGACAAATACAGTACTTTGCAAAACCCTTAGGCACCTGCGCTATACAAATGTGCCTCAGACTGTGAGTTGTCCTCTGATTAGGCTGGGGTTAATAGGTTGCTTGCTGGACAGTGTGGCTCATGGGCCAGAAGAGCCTTTTGCGAGCTGCATCTCTAAATAAATACCTACTTGTTACTACAAAAGTTAGAAGGCAAATGAGAAAAATATTTGAAACAAACCTTTTTGCCTTTTCGTAAACAGTTCTGACGTTCCTCCTCTGTGACCTTCCATTCGATCTGTAAAACAAATAATTTCAATAAAGTCCACTTCTGATGCTTTTGCTGCTGCTGGTGCAAAGTGAGGGGAGGGACTTCGGGGTTTCAGTGCTTCTATCATTCATTCTATGGAGTTTCTTATTTCTTGATTGTCTTTGAAGAGTAAGAATTTCAGGTTGTATACAGTATACACTCTCAGATATTAAAAGAACCTTTGAAACTTGGAAGGTATTTATTTCTCTCCAACTGAAGAGAGCCGGACTTTGCACATCTATACTCATGTCATTCTACAGATGTGCAGTAGAGAGCATCCTCTCTGTGGACAGGATCAAAGGGCCTGTAACATCAAGAATTCCACCCGCCCTGCTCGTGGACTGTTTGTCTCACTCCTATCAGGGAGGAGGCTGGTAGCATCCACACCAGGATCACCCAGACTCGAAAACAGTTACTTTCCCCAATCAGTAAGGCTGATCAACACCTCCACACACTAACGCACCCCTCCACACCCCACATCGCCACAAGTTTATCATTTGCTGTCAGAGTCACCTTATGTACAGACATGCCTGTGCCTAGCGTCACTCTGTGAATGCATAATCAATCCATGTACGTAAGCCATCTTGTGTATTCATAGCGATTGTGTGTTTTTCATTATTGTGTTTCTTCAGGCTGCATCAGATCTGGAGTAACAATTATTTCACTCTCCTTTACACTTGCGTACTGGAAATGACATTAAACAATTTGAATCTTGAATTTTATTTTAATATTTGCTTAATAATTTGTTGGCACTGACATCCAAACTCAAGGATTTGTCTGAATATTCTTCTTAATGTTGTACCATGCGATCACCAAAAAGCAAGCTGATTCAACATTACATCCTTGCTTTTATATTTGTGCCCTTGAAATGAAAGCTAACATCACATTTGCCTTCCTCATCACAGACTTAACCTGCAAATTAACCTTTAGGGAATCCAGCACAAGGATTCCCAAGTTCTGCGCCTCAGGTTTTTTGTGCTTTCTTTCCATTTAGAAAATAGTCAACCCTTTCATTTCTTCTACCAAAGTGCATGACCATACACTTCCCGTCACTGTATCCCATCTGCCATTTCTTTAACTGGTCTCCTAATCTGTCCAAGTCCTTCTGTAGCCTCTCTACTTCCTCAAAATTACCTACATCTACCTATCTTCATATCGTCTGCAAACTTTGCAACAAAGGCATCAATTCTGTCATCCAAATTATTAACAAATAACGTAAAAAGAATCGGTCCCAACACAAACCCCTGTGGAATACCACTAGCCACCAGCAGCCAACCAGAAAAGGCTCCCTTTATTCCCACTCTTTGCTTCCTGCCAATCAGCCACTGCTTTATCCATGCTGGAGTCTTTTCTGTAATACCATGGTAGCTTGGTACCTATGGTAGCTTGTTCAGTAGCCTCATAGGCGGCACCTAGTCAAAGGCCTTCTGAAAATCCAAGTACACAACATCAACCGAATCTCCTTTGTCTATCCTGCTTGTTATTTCTTCAAAGAAATCCAACAAACCTGTCAGGCAAGATTTTCTGTCGTTATTGATTTACTGTTACTGTTGACAATGTTTAATGTTTTGCAAAGTGATTTACAAAGTCTACCGATTACAAGATTTACTGTTACTCTAGCCTTCCTATCAGCTGGAACCAGTATGGCCACTCTCCTCTGACCTCTCCCATTAACGAGGCCATTCAGTGGATGTTTTTGTGTGTATGGCACTATTCTCTGAACTCTAGAGACTGCTGTGTGTGAAAATCCCAGGAGATCGACAGTTTCTGAGATACTCAAACCACCCCATCTGGCACCAACAGTCAAAGTCACTCAGACCACATTTCTTCCCCATTCTGATGCTAGGTCTGAACAACTGAACCTCTTTTACACCTACATGCTTTTATCCCTTGAGTTGCTGCCACATGATTGGCTGATTCGATAGTTGCATTAACGACCAAGTGTGCAGGTGTTCCTAATAGAGTGGCCACTGAGTGTGGATGGATTAAGTGAGTGGCAAAGATCAGGCAAGTAAAATATAATACAGCAAAACATGGCCTGGAGGGTCTGTTTCCCTGGTACAAACTCTGTTTAAAATGTGAAATTATCCATTTCAACATGAAAATACAAAATGGTGAAAGGCTGAAGAACTGTAAGATGCAGAAATACCCGGATGTCCTACAGTGCGACTCACAAAAAGCTGGTGTGCAGATAGCACAATTAGAAATACTAAGCAAATGTTATCAGTTACTCAGGGAGGAATTAAATACAAATATAAGGAGGTTCTGCTCTGGGTACAGAGGGCATTGAGCATTAGGAACACCGTACAGTTTTGGTCTTTCTTAAGGAACTGCTGATACTCTGGAAGGAGCTCAGAGAAGCTTTATTAGACTAACAGTAGGGTGATCGAGTATGATGTTCTCCAACGGAGTTTTCTATTGCATGGTCCTCAGGTGGCAGTGGAGGCTGATCCAGGATCCATATATCCGGGATGTTGGTGAGGATTCCCTGTGTGTGACTTTGTTTAACCTGCACGGGCAGACACCACACCATCCATGACAGATCGGCATCAGGGTCCGGTGGTACGGATTGCAAGACGACTGACGCAGCCTTCCTGCCATTCTGACACGTCATCATCTTCCACCAGCTCCATTGTTGAGGATATGTTGGATCACTGTTTGTCTGCAGCCTCCCCTTTGACCTTACTGCCCACCAAGAGCGAGTCTCCAGTCTGCATCCGTCACGGGATCTTAGGAATTCACAAGTCTCTCAACACCAACAAGGTGACGAGGATGAGAAGACTGGACTACTACTTGGAAAGGGAAGATTGACTTGGTATATAGAACTGGACAGACCAGACCATACCTAATGAAATTTAGAAGTGTGAGAGGGCAGCTGATTGAAGCATGCAGAGATTCTGAGCAATCTTCATTAAGTTAGACAGGAAAGGAAGCTTCCTTCTGTGAGAAAATCTAGATCTAGAGACCACTGCTTAAACTAAATAGATTGCCCACTTAAGATAGATGAGATGATGTTATTTCCACCTAAAGGGTTGAGGGTGTTTGTAACTCTCTTCAGCAAGTGGTGGTGGAGAAGCTGAATACTTTGAAGGCAGAGATGGACAAGTTCTGGAAAATCAAGAGGGGGGTGTGGGGGTGGGAATATTAAGTTACTGTAAGTAGGCAGGAATATGAAATTGAAGTTAGTAAAATATTATTTTATTAAGTGGTCTAGCAAGTTTGAGACACCAAATGGCCTACTCTTAAAGTTTTTTGTCATTCAACTGTACACATGTATATCGCCAAACCAAACAACGGCCCTCCAGACTAAGGTGCACAAAGCAGTACCTATAAGTCACACGCATAACATAATAAGTAATATTGTCACAAAGAAAAGCACCTTATTATTTATTAATTTATGATACAGGTTAAAAAGTAAACAGTATATCATTAGAAACATAGAATCATAGAAAATAGGCGCAGGAGTAGGCCATTCGGCCCTTCGAGCCTGCACCGCCATTCAGTATGATCATGGCTGATCATCCAACTCAGAACCCTGTACCTGCTTTCTCTCCATACCCCCTGATCCCTTTAGCCACAAGGTCCATATCTAACTTATTATTGGTGTTTCATCTGTGATGAGACCTGGGGAGTGGCAGGGAGTTCAGAAGTCTCATGGTCTGGGGAAAGCAGCTGTTTCCAGTTCTAATAGTTCTTGTCCTAATGCTATGGTTCCTCCTGTCTGATGGAACGGGGTCAATAATATTGTGTGACAGATGGCAGAGAGCATTGATGACACTAATGGCCCTTCATACACAGTATTCCTGATAAACATCTTAAATAAGTATCCTGATAAATATCTTCTGTTCCTAATTTGTTCAGATATAGCAAATTCACTCCAGCATAACACTGTAGTCAGTTGATCTGAGCAATCTTAATTTAATTTTCTGATTATAGTTGTTGGACTTAATCCAAAGTACTGAGCAAAATTCAAGCATTATGTCTAATTGACCTACTGTAAATATAGCATGCTCCCCAAATACAATCACGTCCTTATTAAAACAAGTGTGATGCATTTTCTTTAATGACAGCTTGTACCTCATCAATATACCTACAGGTTAAAGATGAACTTTAAATCGACATTTTCCAAAGTCCTCAGTGAGTCTCAGACACTCTGACCATGAGTCCTCAGCACTGTGCCGGCAGTAATCAAAGTTCAAAGTAATATATGTCACCACATACAACCCTAACAGCATACTCATCAAATGTATAAACTAGTAGCTGTAGTTGAAAGATCAACCAGAGTGCAGAAGACAACAAGCTGTGAAAATGCAAACATAAATAAATAGCAATAAATAACGAGATCATAAGGTAACAGGAAAGAGAGTCCTTAAAGTGAGATCATTGGTTGTGGGAACATCTCAATGGATGAGCAAGTGAGTCTAGGTATCCCGTTCTGTTCAAGAGCCTGATGGTTGAGGGGTAATAACTGTTCTTGAACCTGGTGGTGTGAATCCTGAGGCTCTTGTACCTTTCACCTGAGGGCAACAGTGAGAAAAGAGCATGGCCTGGGCGGTGGTGATCCCCGATGATGGATGCTGTTTTGCATTTCATGTAGATGTGCTCATTGCTTGGGACAGCTTTACCGATGATTGGCTGGGCCGAATCCACTACTTTTTGAAGGATTTTCCGTTCAAAGGCATTGTTGTTTCCATACCAGGCTGTGATGCAGCAAGTCAAACCCTCTCCACTACATATCTATAGAAGTTTGTCAAAGTTTCAGATGTCATGCTGCATCTTCACAAACTCCTAAGTAGAGGCACTGCAGGGCTTTCTTTGTAATTGTACTTACGTGCTGTGTCCAGAACAGATCCTCTAAAATAGTAACTCCAGGAATCTAAAGTCGTTAACCTTCTCCACCTCTGATCCTCTGATGAAGACCGGCTCACGGACCTCTGGTTTCCCTCTCCTAAAGTCTACAGTCAGTTCCTTGGTCTTGCTGGCATTGAGTTAGAGGTAGTTATTTGCTATAGTCATGCAAATAGTAAAGAAAAAGTAAACTAAAACACATGGGGCGTGAACGGCAGAGCACCCAAAAGTGAGCCCGCAGCTGCGGAGCCCGCTCAGCGCTGACGCGGGTGGAACCCGTGCAGAAGCCCGATGGCCGCAGGGCAACAGTGGTCCTGAACCTTGCGGTGTGGGACCCATGACTCCTGCACTTTCCTCCCACCGGCAGCAGCGAAAAGAGACCGGTTAAACACAGGCAGGCGGCGCAGAACACAAGTTCAGTTCTCTGCTCTCATCCTCAATGATTTTAACCTTGCTCGACATTTTAACTGAGTAATGGAGCGGGCCGCGGGTTCACGTTCCGCCACAAGGGACAACCCCCAACGACGGCCATGGCTGCACTCTCCACTCCCCAGGAGACTGCAGAAGCACCAGACCGTTCCATCTGCTCAAAGGCACATTCTTAGAAGGGAAATTACAGGCTGCAATCAAATGCAGTTCAGTGAAAGAAGACGTACATTTAGAGGAAGAAGACTATCTGGTAGTTTAGTAAGTTGTCTGCAAGATGTTGCCATTGGTTGCAGCTTTCAAAAACAAATGTACACATGAAAGTACAAATGCTAACTGTGAATTCATCATCTATTTGGAGATGCAGGGGAGTCTGGCAAGTTTGATTTCCCTTGCCACAAATATCCAGCTTTAGGGGCGACAGGGTAGTGTAGTGGTTAGCACACTGCTTTACAGGGTTCAGTTCCCTCCAGTGTCTGTAACGAGTTCTCCCTGTGACCACGTGGGTTTCCTCCGGGTGCTCTGGTTTCCTCCCACAGTCCAAAGACCCTTCTGTTACCATGCTGTGTCACTAAATTACAACACTGGGCAACAAAGATTTTGCTTCCTGAATATTTTTGAGTGTACCTTACTGATTTTGGGCTGCTGATCATGAAAATCGCCATGGAATTTCCCTATCTTTGACCTTTTTTCTGGAAATCGCTTATATTTGTTACTTCAATTCATAATTCAAGTCAGAAAAACTGATGCCAAGATTAAGGAAGGTTTTTTTTTGTTGATCCACAAATCAAACACATCATCAACAATAGACAATTCAAACAACTTCCAATGGGACCAGAGGAAAATACAGGAGGCTGCACCTGGAGCACTACAGTATATGATCCCAAAAGACTCACAGGTGAAGAGTCACCTCACCTGGACCCTGAATGGTAGTAAGTGAGGAGGTGTGGGGGCACTTGCAAGGTGAGTGTCAGGAGGGAGATCAGTGTGGAGGGATGACTGGACAAGAGAGTCATGTAGGAAGTGATCCCAGCGGAAAGCAGAAAGTGAGGGGCGGGGTAGAGAAAGATGTGCTTGGTGGAGGGATCCTGTTGGAGATGGCAAAAGTTGCGAAGAATTACGTGCTGGACGCGGAGGCTGGTGAGGTGGTAGGTGAGGACAAGAGGAATCAAATCCTTGATAGGGTGAGGCGAACACACAAAATGCTGGAGAAAGAGATACAGCTTTTTGAAACAAACGTGCTGTCCAGTATAATTGATATAAATGAACAGGCTTCACTCCATAAATACAGGATCATCAGTTGAAAGCTCCAGGCTCGTTGTTTTAACTTCATTCTTAATGAAGTGCGCAAAAACTTTTAAATCTGCAGTTAATTTCTCTGTAAAAGAACACAAATCGTTGCTGTTCTGATACACATTTCCCTTTTCCTTTACTTAAAGTGGCCATTGGATTACTTGGGTGTTGGGGTGGAGATACGTCGTCTCTACCGAAGGAGGTGTAAAGTGCTCCCTCCCTCCGCTAGCCTGCAGGTCACCTGTGGGCAAGATGTACCGGTAGCTCCTGCTTAGACCCCCACCCCCCGATCTGGGTCACACAAAGCCATGGCAGCAGGAGGTGGATGGTTGTATGAGCAGCTGTTGCAGCTCACCAGTCCTGGTTATACGACCACTGACGTCAGGCAGAAAATCTCTAAAGAGTGTTGATAACAGCTGGGGTCACCCATCTTGTAAAGACACTGCTCAGAAAGCGGCAATGGCAAACCACTTCTGTAGAAACATTTGCAAAGAACAATAATGGCTATGGGAAGTCCTTGATCGTCTACGTACTTAAGAGCAACTTTTAAGACTGTAAGATCTTAAAAGACCTAAGATACAGGAGCAGAATTAGGCCATTTGGCCCATCGAGTCTGCTCCACCATTCCGTCATGGCTGATTCATTTGCTTCTCAGCCGCTATCTCCTGAGTTCTCCCCGTGTCCCTTCATGCCCTGACTAATCATGAATCTATCTACCTCTGCCTTAAATATACCCAATGACTCAGCCTCCACAGCTGCCTTTGGCAAAGAATTTCACAGATTCGACACTCTCTGGCTAAAGAAATTCCTCCTCATCTCCATTCTAAAAGGACACCCCTCTATTCTGAGGCAGTGTCCTCTGGTCATAGACTCCCCCACCATTGCAAACATCCTGTCTGTATCAGCCACATCTCACACTCGAATCCAGTCCCTCACCACCTCCCGTGCACAGCTCACCACACCATGCAGTTTGGATTCAAGTGATCTGACCCACAACAGATTCTGCAGCTGCTGAAAATCCAAAATGTTGGAGGAACTCTGCAAGTCAGGCAAAATCTATGAAAGGAACAGAGAGTCGACATTCGCTAGGACACTACGATAACTATACGACAAAGAGATTTTTTAAACCACACAAGAAAATGTCTCGCAGCTATGCTTGTGGTGAACTTACCGTAAATAGGTCCTGGTCCACAGCAGTCAAGTTGAGGACATAGATCGCGTTACTTGCTCCCACATAAAAGCGGTTACGTGGTTCATCGACCAAAAAGCTGCTAAAAGTTTTGTTATTGCTCTTGACAAAGCTTCGCATTGATGTCAGCTGCTGGAGCTCTGAAAACAAAAGAAACACATTAAGATGTTAAAACATGATCTTTTTATTAACTGTTTATTTATGTATTGAGATACACCACAGAATAGGCCCTTCGAGTCACACCGCCCAGCCACCACCGAGTTAATCCTAGCCGACTCATAGGACAATTTAAAATGACCAACTATAACCTGCCAACCGGTATGTTTTTGAACTGTGGGAGGAAACTGGAACACCTGGCCAAAACCCATGCAGTCACAGCGCGAACATACAAACTCCTTACAGTCGGTGGTGGGAATGGCATCATTCTGGTATAAAAAAAAGGCCTGAAACTTCAGCTTAAATAAAATGCAAATCTGTATCCTGTAACAATTTAAGCACATTAGAGTCCCCCTACCCCGTACGCTGCACTGCAGTTTCTGAATACCTTTCATACAGTGCTGTTGTGTTCTGACGGAGTGTTGGTGAATGGAGGGTCAAAATACTTTCAATTTAGAATAGAAGAGAACTTGTTGGCAGTAGTGCCCACAGCGCTGATTTTGTTTAGAAAGGTTTTTTTGTTAAGTACACTCACATTCAGTGGCCACTTTATTAGGTACACCTGTCCATCAGCTCATTAATGTAAATATCTAACCAGCCAATCACGTGGCAGCAACACAGTGCATAAAAGCATGCAGACATGGTCAAGAGGTTCAGTTGTTATTCTGACCAAACATCAGAATGGGCTAGGACTGTGGTCAAAGTGACTTTGGCCATGGTGCCAGACGGGGCAGTTTGAGTGTCTCAGAAACGGCTGACCTCCTGGCGCAGTCTCTGTCGCAGGGGTTCCCGGCCTCCATCGTTAAGCAAGGGCTCCCAGACCCCAGGTTGTTAACGTGCTCTAGAGTTTACAGAGAATGATGCGATATACAAAAACCATCCAGTGACCGGCAGCTGTGTGGGGGGAAAGGCCAAGTTAATGAGAGGGGTCAGAGGAGAACGGCCAGACTGGTTCAAGCTGACAGGAAGGTGACAGTAACTCAAATAACCACACGTTACAACAGTGGTGGGCAGGAGAGCATCTCTGAATGCACAACACATTGAACCTTGAAGTGGACGGGCTACAGCAGCAGAAGACCACGAACACGCACTCAGTAGCCACTTTATTCAGTAAATGAGGTGCCCAATAAAGTGGACGCTAAGTGCATTTCATTGATTGCAGCTATTAATGACAAAACTGGCATTCAGAACCTGTTCCAAATTGTTCTTGAAATCAAGCAGGTTCAGAGGCCAGTTGCAAGTCATCACAAAAGGCCAGTTAATGTGGACAAGGATTTTTTCAGAAAGGCCCAATGGGCTGTTTTTGGTTCCTTTGGAGCAGAGTGTTCTGTGATTCTATTGGTCCAGGTGCAGGTTGATGGGACGAGGCAGATGACTGGTTTAGCACAGACTAGATGGGCTAAAGGGCCTGTATCTGTGCTGCAGTACTCTATGATTCTCTGACTCTAAGGTGAGGCAGGAAACCCAAAAGAACCGTCCAATATATGAGGGGTACAGATGAGGTAGATGGCCTAAGTTTCCCCTATAGTGGATGTGTGTGAAACCAGACGGCAGAGATTTAAGGTTAAAGGAGATCCCAGGAAGATTCTTATTTCCCCACACAGAGGATAGTTACAGTCTGGAAAGAATTGTGGGACAGAGTGTTGGAGCTCATGACCTTCATAACATTTAACAAGGAGCTACACAAGTACAAGACCATAAAATAGAGGAGCAGAATTAGGACATACAGCCCATAGAGTCTGCTCTGTTATTTATCATGGCTGATTTACTGTTCCTCTCATCTTCATTCTCCTGACTTCTCCCTGTAACCTTTGACACCCTGATTAATCAAAAATCTATCAACGTCCAGCTTATATATACACCCAATGACTTAGCCTTCGCAGTCTTCTTTGGCAATCAATTCCACAGATTCACCATCTTCTGGCTAAAGAAACTATTCCTCATCTCTGTTCCAAATGAACGTTCCTCTATTCAAAGGCTGCGACCTTCAGTCCTGGACTCCCCCACTACAGGAAACATCCTCTCCACATCCACTCTATCTAGGCCTTTCAATATCCAATAGGTTTCAGTAAGATCCGCCCTCATTCTTTTAAACTTCAGCGAGTACAAGCCCAGAGCCATCAAACACTCCTCATATGCTAAACCTTTCATTTCTAACAAGTACCGTACTTCATCCTAATGAAGTGTCGTGGCCTGAAACATTAACTATTTACTCATTTCATCTACTGAGTTCCTCCAGCATTTTGTGTGTGTTGCTCTGGATTTCCAGCATCCGCAGAAACTCCTGTGTTTAAGTAATTTAACTCCACTATGGACGGTCCCAAGCCCAGCTGTGAAAGGAGGAGTGTTGGATATGGGGCTCGCAACCCCATCCCGTGAAACCCCAGAGCTACAGAAATGACAACAGAAGCTCCTGAAACTTTATTCCTGGGAGGGGACGGATCTTCGATGGGCTACACCTGGGGATAGCATGAAGGGCCGCCTCAGGATGGGGGACTCTGTCGAGCTGCTGGCAGCGGCCTATGCCCCAGTGGGGGTGATGGCCTTAAGTAAACAAGTATTTGAACCACCTAGGCTGCAGACCAAGTACCAGCAGGTACACAGAACATAGAACAGTACCTTCCCAACCAATTAAATTCATAATCAAATGGCCATCTAAGCTAATCCCTCTGCCTACACACTATCCATATCCTTCCATTTCCCTCACATTCCCGTGCCTATCGAACTTACTGCCTGTCATGCCACCGGTGTTTCGGGCAGCAATGAAGGTCTTCTTCCATCCCTGTCTGTCCACGCCGTCGCACACAGATATAGAAGGGTTCCTCACTGCTGTTTCTGTAACAAATGTTTTTGACCAGTCAGGGTTGTTAGCCCTGAGCTGAACCCCCAAACCTGGGAGGACCAGTGTCCTCTACCCTTTGAGCTGTCTGGCGTGGGTGACCCTACCAAGAGCCAAAGCATAAAGTCCTGACTCCAGCCAACTTTTCTCTTTGGATCATCGAGACATGCAAGCCTCGAAACCCAATGACAAGGTTGTGATCTGCTTGGAGGACACGCCTATCTAAACGAACCTACAAAGACCCTAATGTATCTGCCCCTACCGCCACCCCGGGCAGCACATTCCAGGCAGCCACCACTCTCTGAGGACTAGAATACTGGCAATGGGCAGAGTGGACAGGAAGACCTAAAGAATCATTCGTGACTCTTTTTTTAAAAATCCATTTTGCTTAGCGAAACAGATCTTTAAACAATCCTGAAATGCAAGTTCATAATTTCAGAATATGTTTTATGTGTCTTCACAGAACGGGGGATCACAGAGGGAAAGTGTAAACCACAAGCAATTATAAAAATAGAGAGTAGGCAATTTCGAGAAGGACTGGAATATAAAAGCAAGGATTTAATGCTGAGGCTTCATAAGGCATCGGTCAGTCCGCACTTGGAGAAATGTCAGCCGTTTTGAACCTCTTATGTAAGAAAATGGGTGCCACAGTAGTGTAGTGATTAATGTGACACAACCACAGCCCTGTAATGAGTCTCTGTATGTTTTCCCCATGACATGCGTGTGCTTTCCGCAGCTGCTCTGGTTTCTTCCCACAGTCCAAAGGTGGGTTCACTGATCATTGTAAACTGTCCCGTGATTAGGTTAGGGTTAAATCGGGGCTGTCGGGGGTTACTGCCGGGTGTGGCTCAGTGGGCCACACTGTATCTCTAAAGAAATAGAAATAAAAGATACGTTGACTTTGGAGAGGACGTTCACGAGAATGATTGTGGGAACAAAAGTGTTAACATATGAGGAGCACTTGATGGCTCCAGTCTGTGGAGATCTAATCATTGAGTATACTTAAAGCAGTGGCTGATTAGTCAGGGCATCAAAGGTTTTGGGAGAAGGCAGCAGAACGGGGTTGAGAGGGAAATGAATCCGCTGTGTTGAAATGGCAGAGCAGACTCGATGGGCCAAATGGCTTGTGTCTCACATTTTAGTAGCTTTAGAACAGAACTGACTGCTAGTTCTGATGACCTGAAACATTTAATTTTCTCCTGTATAAAATGCTGCTTTTCTATTTCTAGACTTTCTAAGGTGACCATGATCTGTTACTTGCAGTGTACGCACGTTCCCCAACACAAGCCCAAGTACGAATGGTCAGAATGAAGCAGTCTCTCTCAGTGGCTGAAGAATTGCAAACAAACAGTACTTGATTATGTTACAAAAATCCATAATTCTGATCCAGATTCACATTTATTTATCAGATCAACACAGAAACACACAGCGAAATGTTAACAACCAACACACACAAGTGTCACCACACATTCTGGTGCCAACATTACATGCCCAGAATGCTCGGCAGATCAACACAGAACACAACAAGCAAGAACAACAGCACCAAACCAAGACCGACTGTTCCCTCCCTCACTCCCACCCACCCACTCACAGACACACACAGTCCTCTACCTGCCAGGACAGGCCATCTTCAGCCCCAGTCTCAAGTCAAGTCACTTTTATTGTCATTTCGACCATAACTGCTGGTACAGTACACAGTAAAAATGAGACAATGTTTTTCAGGACCATGATGTTACATGACACAATACAAAAACTAGACTGAACTAAGTAAAAAACAACACAGAGAGAAAAAAAACTACACTAGACTACAGACCTACCCAGGACTGCACAAAGTGCACAAAACAGTGCAGGCATTACAATAAATAATAAACAAGACAATAAGGCAGTAAGGTGTCAGTCCAGGCTCTGGGTATTGAGGAGTCTGGTAGCTTGGGGGAAGAAACTGTTACATAGTCTGGTCGTGACAGCCCGAATGCTTCGGTGCCTTTTCCCAGACGGCAGGAGGGAGAAGAGTTTGTATGAGCGGTGCGTGGGGTCCTTCATAATGCTGTTTGCTTTGCGGATGCAGCATGTAGTGTAAACATCCGTGATGGCGGGAAGAGAGACCCTGATGATCTTCTCAGCTGATCTCACTATCCGCTGCAGGGTCTTGCGATCCGAGATGATCAACCACTGGGTGACTGGAAGGGCCAGTGATGAAACTTGCCTTGCAATTGCACTGTGAATATTACTTACAAAGCCTTGTGGCTGAAATTAAGGCCTTCAACAACCATTACCACCTTCCTTGTGCAAGATACAAATCTGGATAATATATCCATTTACGCCAACTATATTGGGACTCATTGGCACCCTGAACGTCCATTCCCTTCACAAGTGGGCTACTGAAACAATGCATTCCAGTTATTCTTCAAAGATGACAAGAGAGCCCTTTGCAAACCTGTAAGCCAACAAGGAGGGCAATAACCTTATGAAATTACCATTTCCTTCCAAATCCTCTCCAGTACAGAGCCTGATGTGGAGAACCTGGATGGGCTGAGGTGGTTTTCTCTGGAGTAGAGAATGCTGTGAGGCAACTTGACAGAGGTATAACAAAACTGTGAAGGGAACAGATAGTAAAAAATCTCATGCTAGGGGTGTCAAAGGCAAGAGGCAAAGGTCATAGAAATGTACATCATAGAAACAGGCCCTATGGCCCATTCAGTCCATGCCAAACCATTTAAACTGCCTAGTCCCATCACCCTGCACTGGACAACAGCCCTCCATACCCACTACCATCCATGTATCTATCCAAACTTCTCTTAAACGTTGAAATCAAACTCACATACACCACTTGTGCTGAGAGTTTGCTCCACACTCTCACAACCCTCCGAGTGAAGAAGTTTCCCCTAATGCTCCCCTTAAACTTCTCACCTTTCACCCTTAAATCTATCCCTTGGCCAGGTCAGCCATGGTCTTACTGAATGGTGGAGCAAGCTCGACGGGCCAGACAGCCTGCTCTCGCTCCTATTTCTTATCTTCTTAACCCATAACCTCTGGTATTTACAAAGAACGGTGCAAAAAACAGAAAAACATCAAGTGAGTGGCAGCTCTGTGGGTGAAAATGCCTTGTTAACGAGAGAGATCACAGGAGAATGGTCGGACTTGTTCAAGCTGACAGGAAGATAACAGTAACTCAAATAGCCATGCACTACAACAGTGGTGTGCAGAAGAGCATCTCTAAACGCACAACACATTGAACCTTGAAGCGGACAGGCTACTGCAGCAGAAGACCATGAACGCACACGCTTTATTAGGTACAGGAGGGACCTATAATGTGGCCACTGGTGTAATAGGAGCACGTAGAAGGGATTAGTGTAGAGAAGCGTAACAGGCTGAGGAGCATTTTTCTGCGCTATTTGACTCCATCACCCCAGCACACTGACATTTTTGAAGTTGCAAGATTGAACCACATTTGCTGAAGAGAGAAAAAAAAATAATTACAGACATTGAAAAACCGAAACAAAAATAGTACGTGCAAGATATAATTAGCAGGTCCAGCAGTCAAATGTAACCTCAAAGAACAGCATCTCGTCTACCGTATAGACCCACTGCAATCCACAGACCCATGTTCAATTTAACAATTTCACAGGTAACCAAGCTTTTCTATTTCACAAGTGGTCAGTTCAGATGCAAAGTTTTCCACCCGTAACGTTGACTCAATCTTTCCCTCACCACAGAGGCTGCATGACCTGGAGGGTATTTTCAACACGTCTTCCACACCCCCACTGCCTCCATATTCCCGGCATCTGCTTTATTCTACATTTAAATTGTTCTAAACATTCTACGTTTAGCCCTTCGCACAACTACCCTTAATCCCAATTTCCCTCGGGATCAATAAAGTATGTCTGTCTGTCTGTCAGTCAACAATGAGGCTCCAAAAACGTCATGTCATCCCAACAACCTTGGGGTTCTCCCCCCCAAGCGATCAGAAACAGCCCCTTTGTCTTCTCCAACTCCATTTCTAAGTACAATCACCAGAATCAGAATCAGGTTTATTATCACTGGCACATGTGGTGGAATTTGTTGCTTTGTGACAGCAGTACGGTGCAAGACATAGTATATTATAAATCACAACAATAAGAAAAATTATGTATCGTGGATTCCGGTTAATTGTGACACATCCGGTAGATTTTGGCCCAGTTAAGCGGCTGCCCCAAATAGCCGAAGTTTCATGGAAATCGTTAAAAGGTATATAAAAAAAAGTCAAACTATCGTTTAAATAAGTAACAAATTATGTATTTAAATGAAACGCAGATCAAATTAGAACACTACCAATATTACTACAGAACTATAAAACTGTGTATTAGTTCCTAATATTTAATCGAAGGAGGAATTCAGCCAGTGCCCGCTGCCGTGTTCTTTTGATTGACTGTAAATGAACAAGGTCAGTGCAGACACCTCGGGCAGATGATGGACTGCCTTCATTGCCCTGCTTCACGCAGTCAAAATAAAATGATCAAAACTCACTGCTTTTTGAATCGGTGTTCATCAGCCCAAATAGATAACAAACCATAGAATCATGCAGCCGTTGCTATTTAAAAAGATGCATATTCTGACTGGATACTGAGGCTTTGGGCCTACTTCGGGCTGCTCCAGGGATTTGGATCGAAGGACTCAATTTAGTACAGAATGCTGTAGTTGTTATTCACTTCTATTTTTATACCTGGTTTGTTCTGTGTTTTTTTTCCCCTCCTTCTCTGTGAGCACTGGTGGGGGTAGTCTTATTTTTGCTAATTGGGTTCTTTTGGGTTCCTTGCTTGCCAATTGCCTGTTAAGCAAACAAATCTCAAGATTGTATAATTTATACATTCTTTGGTAATAAATGCACTTTGAATTTAGCGTGCATGACTGATGCTAGTTAGAAACTGTTCGGCAACACCCCCAATTAAGTGGCAGTGTCCCAAATAAATGAAGGGAACCCCAGCTATTTTCTTGTTTAGTTTTTGTTCTTTAAAAGTTGCCCCAAATGAGTAGCTGCCTCGATTAACCATGGATATAATATAGAACATATTCTGTGCAAAAATAGTGAGGTAGTGTACATGGGGTCATCGTCCATTCAAAAATCGAATGGCAGAGGGGAAGAAGCTGTTCCTGAAACGTTGAGTGTATGTCTTCAGGCTCCTGTACCTCCTCCCTGATGGCAGCAATGAAATGAGGGCATGGCCTGGGTGTTGGGGGTCCTTAATGATGGATGCCACCTTTTTGAGGCATCACCTTTTGAAGGTGTCCTGGATTCTGGGAAGGCTAGTGCCGATGATGGAGCTGCCTGAGTTTACAACTGTCTGAATCTTTTACTGATCTTGTGCAGTGGTCCCTCCACACCAGACCAGTAAGAATGTAGAAATTTATGACTGACTTTGGTAACATGCCAAATCTCCTGAAACTCTGAACTCCTTATGAAATATAGCCACTGGCAAGTTTTCTTGGTAACTGCATCAACATGTTAGGCCCAGAATCAATCCTTAGACACCCAGGGACTTGGAAATGCTCGCTCTCTCCACTGCTGTGCATTCCCTCGACTGCCCCTTCCTCTCCACAATTAATTCTGGAGGCCCAGTCAGTGGCAGGAGAAAACCACAGCAATGAGGTTTCTCGCAGGTTGGCGACGCTTGTTTAAAAGGAGAGCTTCGCGGGTGTTCGGACATTCTGGAGGCCCAATCAGCAGGAGCAGAGCATAGCGATTTTAATAAAAGTACAGAAGAGACAAACGGGACGGCCACTGTTGGGAGTAGGATAGTGGTGAGGGTAGGAGTGTCAGGCTTTGGCTCAAAGGAAGCTTAGGCTCAGAAGAGGCATTGGCTCTGGGTAAGTTTCTGTTCAAGTTCCCTGTTTTTCTCTCTCTTACTGTACCTTGCGTAGTAAATGGCTGTTGTGTGTTCTTCATGCCGAATGTCGGAACCCTGGGAGACCCAGAGTGTCCCAGGGAACTACGTCTTCATAAAATGCATCCAGTTGCAGCTCCTCGAAGACTGTGTTAGGGATCTGGAGCAGCAACTGGATGACCTTCGACTTACACGGGACAGCGAGGAGATAATCAATCAGAGTTACAGGGAAGTAGTCACCCCTAAGCTGCAGCAGGTGAGTAGCTGGGTGACTGTCAGGAGAAATGGAAATGTGAATAAGCAGTTAGCACAGACCACTCCTGTGGCCATTCCCCTCAATAATAAGCATACTGTTGTGGGGGATGACCTCCCAGGGGAGTGCCATGGAAACCAGGTGTAATGCCCTGGTACCAGGGGGTTGCACAGGTTACAGGCACTGAGCAAAGGAAAGAGGGAGAAGAGGGGAGTGGTAGTGATTGGGGACTCAGTAGTGAGGGGAACAGACAGGAGATTCTGTGGATGTGAACGGGGCACCCGGATGGTATGTTGCCTCTCAGGTGCCAGGGTCAGTGACATCTCGGATCGCATCCACAGCATTTTGGAGGGGGAGGGAGAGCAGCCAGATGTCTTGGTACATATTGGTACCAATGACATAGGAAGGAAAAGTAATGAGGTCCTGAAGAGAGAATCTAGAGAGCTAGGTAGAAAGCCGAGAAGCAGCACCTCTAGGTTCGTGATTTCTGGATTTCTACCTGTCCTACGCACCAGTGAGGTTGGAAACAGGATGATGTGGCTGATAAATGTGTGGCTGAGAAGCTGGTGCAGGGGGCAAGGCTTCAGATTCTTGGATCATTGGGATCTCTTTCTGGGGGAGGTATGATCTGTTCAAAAGTGACGGGTTGCACCTGAACCCGAGGGGGACCGATATTCTCGTAGGCTGGTTTGTTAGAACTGTTGGGGACGGTTTAAACTAATTTCTCAGGGGTTGAGAACCAGAGTGAAGATAAGATGGATGGTGAAAAGAAAGCAAAGATAGCATGCAGACGGGCAGGGAGATGATAGGACACAATTGCAGCCTGCAGGGTGTGTTTCAGTGCATTAGGGATGCAGAATCAAAAAGGGTAGCAAATGCAGCACTCAAGGCGTTGTATCTCAATGCAGAGTATAAGAAATAAGGTGGATGATATTGTTACATGATTACAGTTTGTTAACTATGATGTTGAGGCCATCACTGAATCGTATCTGGAGGATAGTTGTAGTTGGGAGCTGAATCTTCAAGGTTACACGTTGTATTGGAGGGATAGGAAGGTAGACAGAGGGGGTGGTATGGCTCTACTGGTAAAGAATGGCATCAAATCAGTAGAAAGATGTAGCATAGGATCGGAAGATGTTGAATCCTTGTTGGTTCAGAAAATGCAACAGTAAAAGGACTCTGATGGCAGTTATATACAGGCCTCCCAACAGTAGCTGGGATGTGGACCACAGATTACAACAGGAAATAGAAAAGGCATGTCAAAAGGGCATAAATGATGGTCATCGGAGATTTTAACATGCAGGTCAATTGGGAAAATTAACTGGGTAATGGATCTCAAGAGAGTGAGTTTATTGAATGCCTACGAGATGGCTTTTTAGAGCCTGCTAGGGGATCAGCTATACAGGATTGGGTGTTTTGTAATGAACCAGAGGCGATTAGGGAGCTTAAGGTAATGGGACCCTTAGAAGACAGTGATCACAATATGATTGAGTTCAACTTGAAATTTGATAGGGAGAAAGTAAAGTCTGATGTAGCAGAATTTCTGTGGAGTAAGGGAAATTACAGTGGTATGAGAGAGGAGTTGGCCAAAGTGAATTGGAAGGAGCTGCTGGCAGGGATGTCAGCAGAGCAGCAATGGCGTGAGTTTCTGGGGAAAATGAGGAAGTGCATTCCAAAAACAAAGAAATATTCAAAAGGCAAAATAGTACAACCATGGCTAACAAGGGAAGTCAAAGCTAATGTAAAAACCAAAGAGAGGACATACAACAAAGCGAAAATTAGCGAGAAGATAGAGGATTGGGAAACTTTATAGGAGATTCTAAAAACCTATAGGAGAGTTCAAAGAAGGTTCACAAGGATGATCCAGGAATGAAAGGATTATCATACAAGGAACTTTTGATAGCTCTGCGTCTGTACTTGCTGGAATTTAGAAAGATGCGTGGGGGGTGGGGGTAGAAATCTCATTGAAACCTTTCAAATATTGAAAGGCCTAGACAGAGTAGATGCGGAAAGGATGTTTCCCATGGTGGGGGAGTCTAGGAGCGCACAGCCTCAGGATAGAGGGGTGTCCATTTAAAACAGAGATGAGGAGAAATTTCTTTAGCCAGAGGGTGGTGAATTTGGGGAATTTATTACCATATGCAGCTGTGGAGGCCAGGTCATTGGGTGTTTTTAAGGCAAAGTTTGATAGGTTCTTGATTGGACACAGCATCAAAGGTTACGGGGAGAAGGCGGGGGAATGGGGTTGAGGAGGGGATAAAAGGATCAGCCAGGATTGAATGGCAGGGCAGACAAATGGCCTAATTCTGCTCCTACGCCTTAGTAATTCCTTGCTCTTACCGACATTGAGTTGACTTGTTTTTCTGTGTTCCAGTTTTGATAAAGGGTCAACTCTGTTACTTTTTCAATGCTGCATCATCTGCTCTTTATCTCCAACACCTGTTTGGAGTTAGGAGTTTGAGGAGATTTGGTACGTCTCTATAAACACTCACAAATTTCTACAGATGGACCATGGAGAACAGTCAAAGCTCTGACCCACAATGCCTCTGCCAGCCACCACATGCGAATCCAAACTAATCCCATATGGCTTCATGTGGTCTTTCACCCTCCATTCCTGGGTTTTTTGTGTGCTTTTATCCTGATAAAGAGTCTCAGCCCAAAATGACAACTCAGCCGGCCAACTGTTTACTCATTTCAGTAGATGCTGCCCGACCTCCTGAGTTCCCCCAGCATTTTGTGTGGTGCTCTGGATTACCAACATCTGCAGAACCTCTTATGTTAATTTTTCTCTCTTAAATATTGCTATGATAAAAGAAAGATGCAGCAGAAAGGCCCAAATTGTTTTTCTTTTGGTTTCAAGTGAATAGCACCATTCCCCAGGGACCAACTTGACTTTTCTTTTGCACCAACGTTAAGGAACTGGCTTGCAAGCCCACGGTTTCTAAATTTGCAGATTCGGCAAAACTTGGAAGTATTATGAAGTGCAGGAATTGTAGCTCAATGGCAGAAGGGCACTGCTGAATGGCACAGCGGATACTCGTTACCTCACTACTCCAGCGACCCACAGTCACTCCTCACCCCCATTGTGTTTATGCAAAACGCAGTGACCATCTGGGCTTCTTTCGAATACTCAGTGCCTTCCCAGGCAAATTCCTACAGTGAATATCACTGCTTCACATCGAGATACACAACTATTGGGATGGGGTCCTGGTAGGCAATTTCCATTACAAAAAAGGAAAAAAAAAATCTCTGGGATGTGGAGGGGATGTTTCCTATGGTGGGGGAGTCCAGGACCAGAGGGCACAGCCTCAGAATAGAAGGACTGTGGCGGGCTGCTACGCGCAGCGCTGAAATTACGACACGGAGTCGATAAACTGCAGCCACAGAATCTCTTTATTTCAAAAACACAGTCTCGCTTTAAAGCCTGTCTCCCCCACTCGATACTTCGAGAGGCAAGTAACTGAAACTCCTTGAGGCTATCTACCTTTGTCTCTGGCTCTGGCTAATTGTCCGCCGGTTCGAGTGTGCTAGTAATTGGGTCGCCACAGGACAACACTTCAGAACAGAAATGAAGGGGAATTTCTTTAGCCAGAGGCTGGTAATTCAGTGGAATTCATTGCCACATGTGGCTGTGGAGGCCAAATCACTGGGTATACTAGGGTGATTGATAAGTTCGTGGCCTAAGGTAGAAGGAGTCCATTTTATAAAACCTAGCACATTTATTTTTCAACACAGTCCCCTCCTACGTGTACACACTTAGTCCAACAGTCGTGGAACATACAGATCCCTTCTTTGTAGAAGTGGTCCACAGCAGGGGTGATTGATAAGTGATTGATAAGTTCGTGGCCCAAGGTAGAAGGAGATTAGTTACACAGCTCTCGTTACACGCACGTACAGTTCAACTCTTTGAGCAAAAATGCAGAAAGTTTGAAGTTAATAACTGATCTCCTTCTACCTTAGGCCACAAACTTATCAATCACCCCCTGCTGTGGACCACTTCTGGAGGTCCAAGACGCTGACTTCTACAAAGAAGGGATCCATATGCTCCACAACCACTGGACTAAGTGTGTAAATGTAGGAAGAACAAATGTGCTAGGTTTTATAAAATTGACTCCTTCTACCTTAGGCCACAAACTTATCAATCACCCCTCGTATTTAAAGCAGAGGTTGACAGGTTCTTGATTAGTCAGGGCATCAAAGTTACAGGAAGAAGGCAGGAGAATGGGGTTGAGAGGCACAATAAATCAGCCATGATGGAATGGTGGAGTAGACCCAATGGGGGTGGACTGAATGTCCTAATTCTCCTCTCATGTCTTATAGTCATCATCATTATTACGTGCTGTGCCATACAACATGAGTGATCATGGTCTGACCATGACTGTTCTTGGTAAATTTTTCTGCAGAAGTGGTTTGCCATTGCCTCTTCTGGGCAGTGTCTTTACAAGACGGGTGACCCCAGCCATTATCAATACTCTTCAGAGACTGTCTGCCTGATGTCAGTGGTCGCATAACCGGGATTTGTGATATGCACCAGCTGCTCATACGACCATCCATCAGCCGCTCCCATGGCTTCACATGACCCTGATCGGGGGGTGGGGGGGCTAAGCAGGTGCTACACCTTGCCCAAGAGTGACCGGCAGGCTAGCAGAGGGAAGGAGCGCCTTACGCCTCCTTTGGCAGAGAGGTATCACCACTTCACTGTCAATGGCTTGTAGTAACTCTATGCAAATGCATACATATTGCTAATTATGCAAAGCATTTCCCAAACAGCTAAATGCCTAATAGTCCTTTCAGTAGTGTAGGTGGAACCACAGGCAGAAAGAAGAGGAAGTCTAAGATGATTCACAACTTTATAGAAACAGACAATAGGAGCAGAAGGCGGCCACTTGGGTAATCACATTCAGTCATCTATTCTGCCTTCCCCACTTTCAGAAGTGCAGCACATCTACCTCCTTCTCGAATAACATACCAGATGCTGGAAGAACTCAGCAGGTCAGGCAGCATTTATGGAGGGCAGTATAGAGTCGACGCTTTGGGCCGAAACATAGAAAACCTACAGCACAATACAGGACCTTGTGCCGAACACATCCCTACCTCAGAAATTACTAGGCTTACCCATAGTGCAGTAATTTCCAAGCTCCATGTACCTATCCAAAAGTCTCTTAAAAGACCCTATCGTATCTGCCTCCACCACCGTCATCAGGACTGGAAAGGGAAGAGAGTGGAGGGAGGGGAAGGAGTACAAACTGGCAGGGATAGGTGAAGCCAGTTGAGGGGGGAGGTGAATGGAGTATGAAGCTGGAATATGATAGGTGAGAAAAGTAAAAGGCTAAAGACAGAATCTGATTGGAGAGGAGAGAGAACCATGGGATAGAGGGACACAGAGGGAGATGATCGGGAGGTGAGAAGGGAAGAGGCAGGAGGGAATCAGAAAGGGGAATTTTAAAAGAGAGAGGGGGAGAGGAGGGAAAAGTCTGTTGAGTTCCTCAGTTGCATCTGCAGATTCTCTTGTGTTCTGACTTGAACGTATTACTGATTACTCCATTATCAACGTTTATTGTTGTCACATCTACAGTGGAAAACATTTTGCATGACATTCATACACAGCATTTCACAAAGCAGGTATATCATGCTAGACCAAAAATCCAGTATAGTGTTACACAGAAAGGCAACGCAAGCAGACAACAAAGTTTAAAGTATATTTATTATCGAAGTATGTACACCTGGAGTTTTGTCTCCTTAAAGACAGCCACAAAACAGAAACCCAATAGAACCTATTTTTAAAAAAGACTGACAGACACTCAATGTGCAAAGAAAAAAAATCAATAAAAGTAAGCAAACATATTCAGATCTGAAATTCACGAAAGTGAATTCACAGACACAAAGCCAGCCGATTCAGGAGCCTGTTAGTGCAGGCCACAGCCTCCATTCAGCGCAGAGCTGAGTAAACCTCACGAAGCAGCAAGCTGAACTGGCCGATCTCTCACCTCTGGCCCTGACACCCTGACCTTTTCAATCTGGCCTGGCGCTTAGATCATCCGAATCTTAGATCATTTCTTGCTCTCAGACCTGGGCTCAGCGGCTTCAATACACTCTTAGGCCGGTGCCTCAATTCGGCCAAGGGTGAAAGTGCAAGGACTGTGACAAGCAAGATTTGTGAGGTAAAGAGTTTGCCTTTGTTGCACAATCGTCTAAAATTCACAGGGTAGAAGCTGTCCTTGAGCCTTTTGGGACAATTTCAATCTTTTGTTCTTCCACCCTAGGATGGGACGATAAGGGAATGACTGGGGTGGGAGGCGGCCTTTGATAACATTGGCTGCTTTCCCAAGACAGCAGGACACGTAGACAGTGCCTGTGAAGGGGAGGCTAGTTTCTGTGATAGACTGAACTGTGTTTGGAACGCTCTGCAGTTTTCTTGCAGTCTTGGACAGCACAATTGTCAGTCTGGTTCTGACTTAATCTCCACTGCCTTCACCCTACCAACGAAGAAATTTTTTGTGCTCTTAGTTCTAAATGGCACAGACCAGTTCCCGAAGCAGACAAAGGTTCAAAGTACATTATCAAAATACATATGCAGTAAGCAACCCTGAGATTCGTCTTCCTCACAGACAGCAACAAAACAAAGAAAACCATGGAACCCGTTCAAAGAAAATCATCAAACCACTCCCCCCACTCCCTCCACAGGCAAAAATAACATGCGAACTGCAACAAACAAAAAGGCAAGTGAAAAAACACAGAATACAGAACTCAAAATCAAAAGAGTCCATGTGGAGTTCAGCTCAGTTTTCGTCATCTGCAAGCCACCCCGATACAAAGACGCCCAAGACAGCAACAGGTAAAAGCGCACCAGAAACCAGAAATATATAATGTGAACTACAGTCTAATCCACAAATTGCAAACCAAGAAATTTTGGCAGCAAGTGAGAGACCATTCGAATGCAGGGACTTTACTTTGGGAGCAGTGAGTGAGAGGGAGAGAGAGACAGCCACATGTGGACACGTTCCTCCAGCAGAATCAAGCGACAACACTCGTTCACCTTCCGCACCCGCCTCGATATTTTCAATCTTTAATTGCCGAGAAATGGAGTCGATCATGGGCTCGCGCCCCGTCTCTGAGCCTCTCACTTCGCTCAAAGCCTCTCGGAGACAGCAAGCGCCAGATCACTCAATCGGTCCATAAACAGACCATCAAACTGCAGATCACAGTAGCAGAACCACATTTGAAAGAAAAAGATGATGTAAAAGAAGAGAAAGTGGTAGTTTTGTGAACCATGTGGAGGATGTTGCCCATGGTGGGGGTGTTTGCTGGTGATCTTTCTGGTTATAGATACCTAAGCCAACAGAAACATCTTCCCCCTCTCCAGCAGGTCCAGTCCTGCTTATATCTTATCAGTTTTCACAACATACACCTTCATTCTTCTAAACTCTTGTGAGGTACGCTGTGGAAGTCTTATGCACATATACATAGCTAGGGTGCCCAAGACATTTTTCACTGTAGTCATTTTGTGTACTGCACTGTATCGTTGGAGCAAAAAACCTATGATATGCCTACATGGGTCTCTCTTACACACAGAGAATGGGAAGGGATCAGGGAGAGGGGAATCATGGTTGGGAAAAGGGAGAGGGGAGGGAGCAGGAAGCACCGGAGAGACATTCAGTAATGATCAATCAACCAATCGTTTGGAATCAAGTGAACCTGCCTGGTGTCTCAGTGCTGGGTACGGCTACACATGTGCCACTCCCCCACCCCAGAAATCCTCCACTGCCACCTGTCCCTCACCCCTCCCACAGCACTCCACCCTCACCATTCCCAACACCCTTTGCTCTCACAAGATTTACAAACTCACTCTCCGCTCCATGCTAACTAATACATCACTGGGCAAAAGTCTAAGTCACCCCAGCTATAAATATACATGTCCCTAAAACGTTTGCACAGTACTGTATTCCACCCAATATCAGTCCTATTGTCTCAGTAAACCGGCTTGTAAATGTCTGCTGCACGCTCTCCACGCAACAAGAGCCTCCCTCAGGTCGATCAATGCAAGCTGCACACAAGAGTCTTGCCAAGGCTCTGTGCAACCTCAGCAAGGAATCCTTACTCCTTTGTCAAGGAATAAATGGTTGGGTGAGACTACAACCAGAGGTCATGGCTTAAGGGTGAAAGGTGAGAAGGTTAAGGGGAACACGCGGGGAAATTTCCTTCACTCAGAGGGTGGTGAGAGTGTGGATTGAGCTGCCAGCACAAATGGTGCATGCAAGCCCGATTTCAAAGTTTAAGAGAAGTTTGGGTAGATACGTAAATTGTAGGGGTATGGTGGGGGGGGGGGGGGGGGGAGGGCTATGGTCCAGGTCGATTGGTCTAGGCAGTTTAAATGAGTTGGCATAGACTAGATGGGCTGAAGGGCCTTTTTATGAGCTGTACTTCTCTACGACTATGTGACAGCAATGTATCATTTACTCTGAATAAAACACCTCCCGCAGAGCTGACATTTCCACTTTCTATGTAATAGCTTAAGTCTAATACGTGTTTATTTAATGACAACATTTTATTTTTAATTATTTATTTTAAACTGTCATCTTAATCCATGTCATATTTAAAACAGTCCTAAAAGAAGAGCGGACTTAGGTGAATTATGCTTCAGATAATTAGCCTAAACTGGTTATCCAGCCACCCCAACCAGAGGTTCCTGACAGTATGGGCTACAGAGAACAGATGTAACAGTGCAAGGACAAATGGTGGTGCGACGCTGTTACAGCATTGGGCGTTCCAGATTGGAGTTCAAGTCCGATGCCTTCTGTGAGAAGTTTGTACGTTCTCCCAGTGACAGTGTGGGTTTCCTCTGGGTGCTCTGGTTTCCTCCCACTTACCAGTTAGTTGGTCATTGTGCTGTGATTAGGCGAGGGTTAAGTAGATGGGTTGCTGGACGGTGTGGCTCAGTGGGCCGGAAAGAGCCTGTTTCACGCTGCATCTCAAATAAATAAGTGACAGAGCTAGATTTTTTTTTAAATCTCTCGGCTCCAGAAACACCAGCTGAACCTCAATCTTATAGTACGTATCCCACCACGATGGAGATGATGGTTTCCTGCAGCGACAGAAAGCCAAGGCAAAAGAAAAATAACAATGACAGAACTGTGTCTTAAAAGCCATGGTTAGAAGCGCAGACAACAGAGTCAAAACCAGAAATGAAAAGCCACAAACTCTGCAGATATGGTGAGTGGTTCGCCCTGCATCACTGTGTGAGCAGATGGAAGTGCACTAGACCATTAGTGTCTCTGTGCAAGGTTACACTTCCAAATACAGGCAGAGCCCTAGCACAGAAACAGACCTCAAAGACCGCAGTGGACGACTGCAGTCTGCCAAAAATTGACAGATTGGAGGAGAGTTCAGACAACAGACAGAAGACATTTCAAATGAAGAAGTGTAAAGTAATGGGTACTTCACTGAAGCATGAACAGGAACAGGAACAGCAGTGAATCAGGCCATGAAGCATCCTCAGACATTCAAATGTCGAAAGGACTAGAGAAGGTGGATGTGGAGAGGATGTTCCCTCTGGCAGGGGTATCCAGAACTAGAGGGCACAGCCTCAAAATTGAGGGGTGACCTTTGAGAACAGACGTAAGGATTTTTTAGCCAAGGAGTGGTGAATCTGTGGAATGCTCTGCCACAAACTGCGGTGGAGGGTAAATAAGTAGGTATATTTAAAGTAGAAGTTAATAGATTCCTAATTGGTCAGGGCATCGAGGAATATGGTGAGAAAGCAGGTGTGCGGGGTTGAATGGGATCCAGGATAGGCCACAACGGAACAGTGGAGTGGACTCGAAGGGCTGAATGGCCTAATGTACTCCAGCATATTATGGTTTTATGGTCTAACAAGCACTGTGCAAAAGATGACAAATAGTGCAAATACAATAAATAAATAAATAATATTGAGAACAAGAGTTGTAGAGTCATTGAAATTGAGTCCATGGGCTGTGGAATCAGCTCAGTGTCGAGGTGAGTGAAATTATCTACAATGGTTCAGGAGCCTGACGGCTGTAGAGTAATAACTGTTCTTGAACCTGGTGGTGTGGGATCTAAGGCTCTTGTAGCTCCTTCCCAATGACAGAAGTTAGAAGAGAGCATGGCCTGGATGGTGGGGGTCCTTGATGATGGGTGCTGCCTTCTTGTAGCAGAGCTCCTTGTACATGTACTCAAAATTGGATCAGTCTTCACAATCTAATCTTCACAGCAAATACTGCTTTCCCACTTTTAACTGCAAGACAGTTGAGTGGTATCAATAGTATTTGGATTTCAAAAAGATTGGCTTCCATTCTTCTGTATTCTGATGAGCTTAATCCTTACAGTGGTTCATATGTCAACCACTTCACCCCAGGTGAATCTCCTCTGCCCGGGCCGAATCAGGGCGTCGAGGCCTGGCAGGCCCCAGGTCCCAGAGCCAGGAACAACCCAAGGCTTGGACGATTTAAGCGCTGGGCCAGATTGAAAAGATCAGGGTGGGCGGGCCAGTTCAGGTCACTGTGCCGCGAGGTTTACTTGTCTCTGCGGTAAAAGGCTTACTCGTTTCCGTCTGAACTGAGGCCGTGGCCTGCAACTAACGGGCTTCTGTGGACTCACTTCCGTCAACTTCAGGTCTGAATGCCACTTGCTTACTTTTATTCTTTGCACAATTTGTTTCTCTCTTTCTCTCTCTGCACATTGGGCGTTCAACAGTCTTTTGTTTGAGTGGGTTCTATGAGGTCGTTTTGTTTTGTGCCCGCCTGTAAGGAGACGAATCTCTAAGTTGTACATACTTCAATAATAAATGCACTTTCAACTTTGAACACACGTGCCCTGTGAAGCTGCATCCAAATTCCCTGTTTTTTTGTAGACCAGACCCCTTAGTGAACTTGGCTATAATCAAATCAACCCTCTGCATTTCAATGACTAGGCCTCTCAGATTCATATGTACCATGACATTCTGCAGTCTAGTCTCAGTCAATTTAAACAATATTATTCTTTATTCTTCCTCTGGAGCCTACAGAACAGAGTGGGTGGAACAAGAGAAGCCCTCCTCGCCAATGAGTACAGTTACACGGAGCGATGCCCCAAGAAAGCAGCATCCGTCATCAGTTACCGACCCCACCCTGCACTCCCCACCATCCAGGCCATGCTCTCTTCTCGCTGCTGCCTCCGGGTAGGAGATACAGGAGCCTGTGGTCCCACACCACCAGGTTCAGGAACAGTTATCCGTCAGGCTCCACAGTCAGTGTGGATAACTTCACTCAACTCAACACTGAACTGGTTCCATAACCAGTTATGGAATTGATATAAACCTGTGTGTATAATTCACAAAGACAGAATAAAAGCAAATTATACACAAACAGTATAAAAATATGCCGGGCAATTTTCCACTGATGGCCCCATCTCCCAGTACCACTTTGAAGAAGGGAGATTACCTGCACAAACTCGGCTAAAGTACAACCATCCACCCGTGCAAAGACTTCCTCTGAAAGAGGAGCTGCAGTGGAAAGTGTCTGGCCCCTTCCGAAACCATTAGAGCACCCCCAGACAAGGTTAAAACGTGGCACCCATACAGATAAAATGAATGCTGAAATCCCAGTCCTTATTTAAAAACCCGGCACTCAATTTAGTTCAGTTTCAGCTTATTGTCATTCAGAAACCACAAATGCAATACAGTTAAAAAATGAGACAATGTTCTCCAGAATGAAATCACAAAAGCACATGACAAAACAGACTACACCAGAAAATCCACATAATGTTTGGTAATCCCCAATCCAGAGTCCGGAGAGGCTGCTGTCTATTAATATCACGCTACCGTCTTAGCGCGTTCCCCGGAAAGGAGCTCCAAACCCACCAGACAAAACAAGACTACCCAGACACACCAAGTCAGGAGACCAACGCTACCACCCAACAAATCAAAAACTAAAGCTACAAGACCTACACAAAACCACATAGTTACATATAGTTATAGTTAACATATAGTTACAACAGTGCAGATAAAAGGAATGCTGAAATCCCAGTCCTCACTTAAAAACCTGGGGACCACTGCAGCATAGTGGCCAACAGGACACTATTGCAGTTTGGTGTATTCTGGAGTTCAGAGTTCAGAGTTCAACTCCAGCACCGGCCTGTAAGAAGTCTCCATACATCCTCCCCGTGGATGTACAATCTTCCACGGGTGCTTCGGTATCCTCCCGCAGTCCAAAGATGTACTGGGTAGGTTAATTGGGGTCATTGGAAATTGTCCCGTGATTAGGTTAGGGTTCATTAGGGTTGTGGGGTTGCTGGGGTAGCATGGCTCGAAGGGCTGGAAGGACCCACTCCACGTTGTATCTCTAAATAAATAAATATAATTTTTTAAAGACTCTTAAATTATTGAGCATCTATAATGTAAAAAGGTGGATATAATTAATCAGCTATGATGTCTCCAACTGCTTGAGCAGAAAATTTCAATTTGAAACTTCCATTTCATTCTCTTTTGTCCCTTTTAAAATGTCAAGCTCATCATCCATTCTATTCATTTCAAAAATAAACCGAAAGAAAATGTACACCCACACAGAGTTTAACTCTGCAGTTGGTGGTTTCATGTCTATCTGCTTCTAGGCTCCCCACAATGCACAATGGCCGTAATGAAAGTCTATTAACTCTTCATATACAGAAAGATAGAACATCGAACAGTGCAATATCCCCTTCAGCCCGCTGTGCTGTGCAGATCTTTTCACCTACTCGAAGTTCAATTTAACCCTTCCCTCCTAGATAACCTTCCATTCTTCTACCATCATGTGCAATGTACGAATTTCTTAAATGTATCTGACTGGGGGGCAGTGTGGGGATACGTCTCTACCAAAGGAGGTGCAAGGCTTTCCTTCCCTTCACTAGCCTGCAGGCCACCCTTGGACAAGGTGTAGCACCTGCTAAGACCCCGCTAGCCTGCAGGTGTACAGGTGTACCTAATAAAGTGGCCACTGAGTGTATGTCATAAATACTACAACTGAACTTCATTTCAGCCCACCGTCAGTGTGTGCTGACGGCTCTGTCCTCCGATCTTTGTTGTTGGGGATGGCAAGTGAGGGAGGGCAAGAGCCTGGCCTTCAGGGGTGGGGGATTGATAGTGGAGAAACTGAGACGCAACTTGTTCTGCATCACAGTTTAAAACATTCCACTACTGGTCAATCTGATTTTTTTAGCTGCCAACTTCTGAGAATGAAGTTGGCAGCGAAAAAGCCTTAACATTTCCATCTGCTGAACAGACATTAATCCTACTTTATCCCAGGGCTAGGGCATCTGTTTGAAACTCTCTAGATTCGAGATTGTTTAATGTCATTTTCAGTACACAAGTATAAATAGGAGAATGAAATAATTGTTACTCTGGATCCGATGCAGCAGAAAAAGAACACAATAATAAAAAAAACCACAATAAATATAATGACATAAGATAGCTTATATACAGAGATTGACTGTATATCCATAAAGTGATGCTAGGCACAGGCGTGTCTGCATATAAGGTGACTCTGACAGGAAATTATAAAGTAATTGTGGTTGGGGGTGTGGTGGGTGGGTTAGTGGGTGGAGGTGTTGTTCAGCCTTGCTGCTTGGGAAAAGAAACTGTTTTTGAGTCTGATGGTCCCAGTGTGGATGATACATAGCCTCCTCCCCAATGGGAGTGGGACAAACAGTCCATGAGCAGGGTGGGTGGGATCCCTCATTATGTAACTGGCCCTTTTCCTGCACCTTTCTGTATTTACAGCATATCCTTGATGACGGGTAGGCTGGTGCTGGTGAGAATTTTGTAAAATAATACATTTTTAGATACTTGCTTGCATAAATCCAAAGCATATGTAAATTATTACTGTTACTAGAAAGTGCTCTGCAAATTTCATGAGGTGAGAAACACTGGGTTAAGGGATTCAGACTTCAAAGTAAATTATTATCGAAGTACAGAAATGTTACCATATGCAACCCTCAGATTCATTTTTTTGTGGGCATACTCAATAAATCCATAACAGAACAGTAACCATAACAGAATCAATGAAAGACCACACCAACCTGGGAGTTTAACTAGAATGCCAAAGGCAACAAACTGAAAATACAAAAAGAAAGAAATAATAATAATGAATAAATAAGCAATAAATATCAAGAATATGAGGTGAAGAGTCCTTGAAAGCGAGTCCATAGGTTGTGGGAACAGTTCAAAGGCGTTACTGAGAACAAGCACTAATTCCCTAAAAGGTTAGACAAGATAAAATGGTTGTAGGATTGGATATTATGGGTAGATCTTCTCCAAGGGTCATCACCTTGTCATGATGGAGAGGCTTGTGAGTTCCTGAGATCCCAAGAGTGCTGCTGTCTGGAGCTTAGCTCCTGGTAGGGTCACCCATGAAGGTAAGGTCAGGGGGGGATGTTCCACACAACGAGCAATCCAACCAAAACCAATCCAACGGTGGAGCTGGCAGAAGATGATGTCACATCACAATGGCAGTGAAAGTGGAAGAAGGATGCAGTGGTGAAGTGGCCCTCGTCATCTTGCACTCCACGTCACTGGACCCTGACCTCAACCTGCCAAAGACCATATGTGGTGACTGCCCGTGCATCAGCCTCCAAACGTTAAACAAAGTCACGCACAGGTGTTCACCGTTAAGGGAACCCATTCTAACATCCTGGATCAGCCTCCTCAGACACCTGAGGACACACCAATAGACAACCCCTTAGGAAAACATCATACTCAACTCCAGTATGCTCAACTCAACATATGATGGGTAGGTACCATTTCAAAGGGAGAACACATTTCAGTTTCTGTCAACACTTTTGTTATACAAATTCTTTGATGACCTTCAATTCAAACAATCACACAAAGGTATTCAAAGAAATCTAACACTTAAGAACAGAATGCTCCAGGAACTCAGCACGTTGAGCAGCATCTGTAATGGTGTAAAGGAACTATTGACATTTCAGGTCAAGACTGAGAAAGGGGAGGGGATACAACCTGTATATAAAAGAAGAGGAAAAAGTGAGAGACAGGGTTCAGTAAGTGATAGGTGGACAGGCGAAGAATAACCACAAGATCATAAAACGCATTCCTGGAGAGGGATGGGCTCTGCCAGGTTTCAGATGCTCAAGACACGCCGTACGATGAGCAATCACCAAAAAAGATCGGTGCAAAAAGCTTGTCATGTCGGCGCCCCGACAACTCCACCAGGAGTTAAGGGCACACACACTTAAGACACAGCTGAAGAATTAGGCCATTCAGCCCATCGATTCTGCTTCACCATTCCAGCATGGCTGGTTTGTTTTCTCTTCTTAAGCCCTATTCTCCTGCCTTTTCCCAGTCTTATCAAACAAAAGGCCCATTCAATAGATTTATAACAGTGGGATAGAAGCTGTCCTTGTTTTTTGCTTTAGATTTCAGATTTCCAGAATCTGCAGGGGTTTTTTTGGACTTTCACTGACATTCTTACCTCCTTTCTTTTCCATTGCTGTTTAAAGATCCATTTTTATATTACTGGCAAACTTTATTATTTGCTGGTACTAGCTCTTTCACAGATTTCTGATTTAACTAATTCCCAGGAACTAAACTCCCAACCACTTAAAGAGGATTTGAATACACATCCCTGGATTAGTGGCCCAGGCCTCTGGATGCTGATAAACACTAAACCACTGGAATTCACAGCACACATGATAAACCTCAAAAGTAATTCTGTTGTTGTTAAGTGCTACGTGACATTAAAAAAAACCTGAGGACCATGTGCAGGTTTATGATGAGCCCATTCTCAGGGTGGAGGAGCAACACCTCATATTCCATTTGGGTAGCCTCCAACCTGATAGCACAACCATCGATTTCTCATGCCGGTAATTTTTTTCACCTCTCCCTTCCCACTTCTTCTGTTCCCCACTCCGGCCTCTTACCTCTTGTCCTCACCTGGGTCCCCTCCTCCTTCCCTTTCTCCTATGGCACCTCTCCAATCCGATTCCTTCCTTTACCTTTTCTACTCACCTGGCTTCACCCATCACCTTCTAGCTACCCTCCTTCTCCTCCCCCCACCTTTGTATTCTGGTGTCTTCCCCCCCCCCCCCCACCCTTCCTTTCCAGTCCTCAAGAAGGATCTTGGCCTGAAACGTTGACTCGTTATGGATGCTGCCTGACTCGTGTTTATGATTTGTAGTTTAAGATGCTTCTTTTAATGTTAACTACCCACAATATATTAGTCAGCATCAGAGAATCGGTAATAACAGTGTACGTACTCCAATTAAGTCACGATAAAGGAGGCATATGGGGTGGTAGGGTAGAGTTACGACTCTACCAAAGGAGGTGTAAGGCCCCCCGATCAGAGACATGTGAAGCCATGGAGCAGGTGGTGGATGGTGGTATGAGCAGCTGATATACATCACAAGTCCCGATTATGCAACCAGGGATACCAGGGAAAAGCTGAGGTCACCCATCTTGTAAAGACACTACCCAACGGAAGGCAATGGCAAACCACTTCCGTAGAAAAAAATTGTCATGCTCATGAAAAGACCATGATCGCCCATATCATATGACACAGCGCATAACAAGTGGCCAAACTATAGAAAGGGAGGGGGGAAATATTAAGACCAATTCTTGCCAACTCAACGTCTGGGGAGGAGCAATTCTTTTGAACAGAGAGACAAGCCGTATTGAATACTGAAGCTATTCTAAATAGGCAGCAAACTCAGAAATGAAAGGATTAATCTTCAAAGGGGAAAGTAAATTTATTATCAATGCACATGCATGTCACCTACTTCCTTGAGATTCATTTGCTTGCAGGCACACACAACAAGTCCAAGAAACACAATAGAATCGATGGAAGACCGCACCCAACACGATGGGCAAACAACTAATGTGTAAAAGAAAACAAACTGTGCAAATACAAAAGAGAAAAAAAGAAATAATAAAAAAAGAATAAATATTGAGAACCTAAGATGAAGAGTCCTTGAAAGTGAGTCCATAGGTTGTGGGAACAGTTCAGTAATGGGGTGAGTGAATTTGATTTGAAATCAAATCCCTCTGATTCAAAGGGACTTGGGAATCCTTGTGCAGGATTCCCAACCTTTTTTTATGCCATGGACCTCTACCAGGGGTCTGAGCCCACAGGTTGGGGACCCCCGCCCTACAGGTTAACTTGCAGGTTGAGTATTGAAGCTATTACACAGGAAGTTGCAGTTGGTTAATAGTTAAATGTTGTGTAAGATTGTTCAGAGTACACAAGTTGTAGTAATGCATACTATTTCATTATAGCTTGTGGCATTTCTTGATTATTTTGTTGTGTCTTGCAATATGGATGTTGCATCATTTGTAGTATTTTAGATCAATGTATTTGTACTTAACTTTAAAAGACTTTAAAAGAGCTTCCAGTGATGTTGATCTTTGTGTCTTGGCTAATTTAATCCACCAGTACAGATTCAGGACATTACATGCCACTGGAGGAAACTAGGACAATGCTTACTCACAATGTGTTCTCCACTACACTGCAGGAAACAAGCACTGATTGGGTAACTCACACAAAATGCTGTGAAACAAGAGACACCACTTTCTCCCTTATTAGGGAGAGAGAGAGAGAGAGCCTGTGGAACATTGAATACCGGGTACTGCAAGTCTGTGTCTTTGCTGGTGCTTCGCTGCACGCTCGAGTGCTCAGTGGTAGGTGCCAATGCGTGAAGAAGATCCCCTTCATGTTCCCCTTCAACATTGCACCTTTCACCCTTAACCCATGACCTCTAGTTCTAGTCTCACCGCTCAGTGGAAAAAGCATTCATCCTATCTATACCCCTCAGAATTTTATATACCTCTATTAAGTCTCCCCTCATTCTCTTACACTCCAGTAAATAAAGTTCTAATCTACTCAACCTTTCCCTATAACTCAGATCAAGACCTGGCAACATCCTTGTAAAATCTTCTCTTGTACTCTTTCAATCTTATTGATATCTTTCCAGTAGGTAGGTAACCAGAACTGCACACAATAAGGCATCACCAATGTCTCATACAATTTCAACATATCATCCCACTCCTGTGCTCAATTATTGATGATTACTTGATGATGATTTTGTCTCCAAAATTCCAAGCAATTCCAAGTTCCATAAACACGGGAAATTCTGCAGATGCAGGAAATCCAAAGCAACCCACACAATACGCTGGAGGAACGCAGCAGGCCAGGCAGCGTCCATGGAAATGAATAAACAGTCAGTGTTTTGGGCTGAGATCCTTCATCAGGATGAGTCTTAATCCAAAATGTCGACTGTTTATTCATCTTCAAGTCAACTTTTATTGTCATTTCTACCATAACTGCTGGTACAGTGCATAGTAAAAATGAGACAAATGTTTTTCAGGACCATGGTGTTACATGACACAGTACAAAAAACTAGACTGAACTATGTAATAAAACACAGAGAAAGCTATACTAGACTACAGACCTACACTGGACTGCATAAAGTGCACAAAAACAGTACCGGCATTACAATAAATAATAAACAGGACAGTAGGGCAAGGTATCAGTCCAGGCTTCGGGTATTGAGGAGTCTGATAGCTTGGAGGAAGAAGTTGTTATATAGTCGGGTCATAAGAGCTTGAATGCTTCGGAGCCTTTTCCCAGACGGCAGGAGGGAGAAGAGATTGTACGAGGGGTGCATGAGGTCCTTCATAATGCTGTTTCCTTTACAGATGCAGCGTGTAGTGTAAATGTCCGTGATGGCAGGAAGAGAGACCCCGATGATCTTCTCAGCTGACCTCACTATCCGCTGCAGGGTCTTGCAATCTGAGATGCTGCAATTTCCGAACCAGGCAGTGATGCAGCTGCTCAGGATGCTCTCAATACAACCCCTGTAGAATGTGATGAGGATGGGGGGTGGGAGATGGACTTTCCTCAGCCTTCGCAAAAAGTAGAGACGCTGCTGGGCTTTCTTTGCTATGGAGCTGGTGTTGAGGGACCAGGTGAGATTCTCCGTCAGGTGAACACCAAGAAATTTGGTGCTCTTTACGATCTCTACCACCTTCTTCATCTTCTTCCAACATTTTGTGTATGTTGTTTAATATTATGTTCCAAATATATAATGCACTCTGAGAGAAGAAATTTCTCCATCTTAAATAGCTGACCTTTATTCTTAAAAGTTTGCTAATTTTAGTTTCTCCCATGAAGGGAAACGTCCTTTCAACACAACCTTGGGGTTCTAACATTTAACTGTCACTCATTCCTTGGGGGCACTCCTCTGTTTTCATGGATGGTTGTGAAGAAAAAACATTTCAGGATGTATATTGTATACATTTCTCTGACATTAAATGTACCTTTGAAAGATACTCAGAAACCACGATCCCCAAAGAGCCAAGGAGAAAATGTGACAACATTCAGAAAACTCGGAATTGAAATTCCACTGCAGTGAGTCTGCGCAAAATTCAGAAGCACTTTCATACCTTGTCTGGTGCCTTGATGATTCAGATAGTTGCAAGAACTTGCCTAAAGATACCAAAAACCAGTCTGACGAGAACCTCTTCCATTTCATTCAGTTTATCCAGCTAGGAGTGTGTGCTGCCTTCTAAGTAAGTTTCACACTAAAGTCTGCAGTTATAAACATCTAATATGCACAAAAATGATCATGTCTTAACTGATAAGCAAACATCTGGAAATGCATTTGCACAGTATTTCAGTGAAGCTTTCATTAAGTTGGTGAAACATCTAACATATCTCTAACCCAAACAGGGAGTTAGACAGAGGGCATGAATTTACATGCAGGCAGGTGGTTTAACATCTGTCATTGAGGAATATTTTTTAAAGCTGTTTATGTAGAAATTCAAGTTAAGGTAATCAGGCAAAGACAATGTGGTTTGGTGAAACAGAAATCATGTCTGACTGAATTATTTTTAAAAGTTAAGTACTGTGAATAAAGAACAGGACACACATTACATCAAGAAAGTGTTAACATTGAAGAAGCATCTTAAACTACAAATCATAAACACAAGAGATTCTGCAGATGCTGGAAACCCAGAGTAACACACACACACACACACACACACACACACACACACACACACACACACACACACACACACACACACACACACACACACACACACACACACACACACACACACACACACACACACACACACACACAATAATTCAAAGCTAGTAGATAAATACTTGATAAGTAGGACAACATGGGAATGTGGAACTGAAGTAACAATCTGTCCCTCAAGAATTGGGCAGCGCAGTGGCGTAGTGGCTAGCAGTTTACAGTACCAGCGAGCCGGGTTCAATTCCCGTCGCTGCCTGTAAGGAATTTGCATGTTCTCCCTGTGACCACGTGGGTTTCCTCTGGGTGCTCCAATGTCCTCCCACAGTCCAAAGGTGCACCAGTACAATCCAAGGAGCTGCTGGTTGGTAGGTTAATTGGTCATTATAAATTGTCCTGTGATTAGGCTAGGGTGGGTCTTTGGGCTGCATGGCCAGAAGAGCCCGTTTTACACTGTATCTCAATAACTAGATACTTAGTAACAGAGCGAGCTTTTCTTTTCAAAGTTCAAGGTAAATTTAATATTAAAATATGTATATATCACCATATACAACCCTGAGATTTGTTTTCTTGCAGGCATACTCAATAAATCCAATGTAGGCCTCCGTTAGTCTCGATAGACCATGGATTTGCACCTTGGAAAGTTTCCAGGGCACAAGCCTGGGCAAGGTTTTTTTTATGGAAGACTGGCAGTTGCCCAAGTTGTGTCTCCCCTCTCTACGTCACCGATGTTGTCCAAGGGAAGGGCATTAGATAAATCCAATAACCATAATAGAATCAATGACAGACCGCACCAACTGAGAAGACAACCAGTGTGCAAAAGACAACAAACTGAAAATACAAAAAGAAAGAAAAATAAATAAACAAAAAATATTGAGAACATGAGAAGAGCTTGAAAGTGAGTCCATAGATTATGAAGACAGTTCAGTGATGGAGCAAGAGATGTTATCCCCACTGGTTCAAGAGTCTGGAGGCTGTAGGGTAACAACTGTTCTGTGCAAATGCAAATAAATAGGTAAATAAATAAATAATGCTGAGAACATGAGGTGCAGGGTCCTCGAAAGTTAATCAATAGGTTGTGGAATCAGTTCAATGCTGAGGTGAGTGAAATTATCAATGCTGCTCAGGAGACCGACGGTTGTAGGGGTAATAGCTGTTCCTGAACCTGGTGGTGAAGGTCCTGAGGCTTCTGGACTTCCTTCCCAATGGCAGCAGGGAGAAGAAAGAATGGCGTCCTTGATGGTGGACGCTGCTTTCCTGCGAAAGTGCTCCTTGTAGGTGCGCTCAGTGGTGGGGAGGGATTTTCCTGTGTTGGTTGGACCGCATCCCCACTACTTTTTGTAGGATTTTCCATTCATGAGCATTGGTGTTTCCATATCAGATCGAGATGCATCCAGTCAGGACGCTCTCCACCACACATCTAGAGGGAAGTTTGTCAAGGTTTTAGATGAATCTGCACAAAATTCTGAGGAGGTAGGGGCCTTTAGCAGATGAGTGTGGCACTTCTGCTCCAATATCACAGGATTTCTGTGTAAGTTTGGGGGTTCTTGTACCACAGTGTCTTCAAGATGGCCTCTGTGAAATGGTCTGACTATTTCCTCGTGTCACTTATAGAAAAGAGGAGAGCAATGATCTGCAAGGGATTAATTGGTTTACTAGATGGATGAATATCACAGCATCCATTATATTAAGAGCTGGTTCACCTGTAAGTGGGACTGACAGATGCTGTCCTGTTCCACTGCTAAATCTGCAAAGAAAGCTGATGCCTTGATGTGTCACTGCCTCTTTCTTGTATCATAGCGGTTCAGCAACCGTTAAAACCTCAAACTTTTGAGTCACATCCTGTCTTCCTGCTGTGATTAGCACTGAATGTTCATAAAATATAGTAATGGATTACCCAAGTTCAAAGTTAAATTTATTATCAAAGTACATAGATGTACTCTGAACCATGAGGATCCCACTCAGCCTGCTCAAGGATTGTCTGTCCCACTCCCGTTAGGGAGGAGGCTACGTATCATCCCCACCAGGGCCACCAGACTCAAAATCACTGACTTAGGGAAACGAAGCAGTAAGGCTGATCAACACCTACACCCACTAACCCACCCCTCCACTACTTTATCATTTTCTATCAGAATCACCTTATCTAAAATCACTCCTGTGCCTAGTTCCACCTTATACACATACAACCTATGTATACAATCTATCTTATGTATTTATATTTATAGTGTTTTTCTAATCTCATTTTTTTTATGTTGCATCGAATCCAGAGAAACAATTATTCATTTTCCTTTACAGTTATGTACCGGAAATTACAGTAAACAATCTTGAATATACTACCCTGACACTGATTTTCTTGCGGGCATTCACAGTACATAGAAAGAAACACAATAAAATCAATGAAAGCCAGACAAACAACCAACGTGCAAAAGACAACAAAGTATGCAAAAACAAACTGAAATACATAAATATATATATATATATATATACACCAAGAGCATGAGATGAAGAGCCCTTGAAAGTGAGTCCATTGGTTGTGGGAACAGTTCAGTGATGGGACAAGCAAAGTTGAGTGAAATTATTCCCTCTAGTTCAAGAGTCTGATGGTTGAGGGGTAATAACTGTTCCTAAACCTGGTGAGTGTGGAACCCAAGGCTTCTGAACCTCCTTGCTGATGGCAGCAGCGTGACAAAAACATGACCTAAATCAGGAGTTCCCAACCTTTCTTATGCCATGGACCATGCCATTAACAGAGGGCTCTGTGGACCCCAGGTGGGGAACTCCTGGCCTACACGGTGGCTGTCCTTAACGATGGATGCTGCTTTCTTGCGATACACTCTGTGCAGATGTACTCAATGGTAGTTCAATAATTCCTGTTCAAGAAATTTTTGCAAGGACAGTTGGGGGGCAATGAGGCTGATGTGCAAAACTCACAAAAACAATAATTCATTGAGACCAGCCCAGTGCTTTATAAAGGTTCAGATTGATATCACTCCTCTGAAAAAGTGAAATCCTATTGATAATGTCCCACACCATGTAGGCCTCACTAATAGATTTTAAACAAAAAGCAATGCCCAACACCAATCACTGGAGTAAGCCTGCCTTCCTTCACCTTCAAACACATCTTAACAAAAGCAATTACCGCAATCCACGGGTGTTTCTTACTTCACCAACTCTCATCCACACTATCACTACCTCCTTGTGCTCTAACTTCACAAATAAACAACAACTTATCAAGAAACCTTCTCGATGTCTCCATACACTGACGATACACTCGTAGCCTCTTTAATTGTTTCCTCCTTGTTACAGAGAAGCAGGTCCACGGGTTTGGTAAACGAGACAGAAGACACCGATTGCGAGTAACCACATTAGCCATACTATTTACAGATAGTCAATACATTCAACCAGACATCTAAGCCAGCCTGCTGCATCCCTCACCCGGGTCAGTCAACAACCGGGACAGAGAATGTGCCTTTCAACCAGCAAGCAAACTAAACTTGCACAATTCACTCCTGTACCCAATGAAGTGGCAACTGTGTACACATTTGTGATCCTCTTGCACAGTAGCCCATCCACTTCAAAGTTCGACTTGTGCATTCAGAGATGCTCGCCTGCACACCGCTGTTGTGACACGTGATTATCTGAGTTACTGTCACCTTCCAGTCAGCTTGAACCGGCCTGGCCATTCTCCTCTGACCTCTCTCATTAACAAGGCATTTTCACCCACAGAACTACTGCTCACTGGATGCATTTTGTTTTTCACACCATTCTCTGTAAACTCTAGAGACTGTTGTACGTGAAAAATCGCAGATCAGCAGTTCCTGAGATACTCAAACCACCCCATCTGACACCAACAAGCATTCCACAGTCAAAGCCAATTAGATCACATTTCTTCCCCATTTTGATGTTTGCTCTGAACAACTGAACTTCCTGACCACGCCTGCGTGATTTTATGCTCCGAGTTGCTGCCACATGATTAGCTGATTTGATATTTACATTAATGAGCAGATGTATGTAATAAAGTGGCCACTGAGTATATTACATCAACATTATTGTGTGCAGTTTTGGTCATAAAATTACAGGAAGGATATTAATTAGGTTGAAAGAGTGCAGAGAAGGTTAACAAGGATGTTGCCTGGAATTGAGAAACTGAGTTACAGAGAAAGGTTGAATAGGTTAGGACTTCATTCCCTGGAGCGTAGGAGAATGAGGGGAGATTTGATAGAGGCATATAAAATTATGATGGGTATAGATAGAGTGAATGCAAGCAGGCTTTTTCCACTCAGGCTAGGGGAGAAAAAAAAACAGAGAACATGGGTTAAGGGTGAAGGGGGAGAGGTTTAAAGGGAACATTAGAGGGGGCTTCTTCACACGGAGAGCGGTGGGAGTGTGGAATGAGCTGCCAGATGAAGTGGTGAATACAGGCTCACTTTATGAGAGGGGTATAGAGGGATATGGGCCAGGTGCAGGTCAGTGGGACTAGGCAGAAAAATTGTTCGGCACAGCCAAGAAGGGCCAAAAGGCCTGTTTCTGTGCTGTAATGTTCTATGGTAACAATCAATCCTTACAAAAGGTTCTGCAGATACTGGAAATCCACAGCAACACACACTAAAATGCTGGAGGAACTCAACAGGTCAGGCAGCATCTATGGAAATGAATAGTCAATGAATCAGGACTAGTATTTTGTATGTGTTGCTTACAGCAGACATTTCTTGCCAATACAATACGGGGTAGAAGGCTGAAAGCTCTGAAGGTTGGGGGAGTTACAGAAATGTAAGGGAGTATAGTAGACATTCCCAGAATTGAATGTTGCAATAGCAATAATGATTTCCTTTCCAAAAGATGGAATAACATGAAATTTTAAATGCCAGTTCTGTAATATTTTTCACACTTAAAGATGCATGTCTAAAAATCGTTTTCATTTAAATTTTAACTGAAATCAGTGAAGAGCTATCAAAATATGTACTCAAGGTTACAGTGACCTGCTGGGCAGTAAGTAATCTAAGGAGAGGTTAATAAGCAGCCTATTGCCAAGATCACTAAAACTTATTAAAATGCAAATCAGCTCTAATTCAGAATCAGGTTTATTAACACTGACATTTGTCGTGAAGTTTGTGGATTTACAGTGACAGAACACGGCAAGACAAAAGAATAACTGTACAACCAGCACACACAAAACGCTGGAGGAACTCAGCAGGCCAGGCAGCATGTATGGGGAAAAAGTAAACAGTCGACATTTCAGGCCGAGACCCTTCAGCACTATAGAGCAAGTTACAAAATAAATAAATAGTGCAAAGGAATGAACAGTGAGATGGTGTTCGTGAACTGTTCGGAAATCTGACGGTGGAGGAGAAAAGCTGGTCAAGATCTTAAGGCACAAACTAACGGAGATGGGAGTAGACTCTCACATGGTGGATTGGATAGTGGACTACTTGACAGATAGACCTCAGTATGTGCGGTTGGGAGACTGTAGGTCTGACACGGTGGTCAGCAGCACAGGGGCGCCGCAGGGAACCGTACTCTCTCCGGTCCTGTTCACCCTGTACACATCAGACTTCCAATATAACTCGGAGTCCTGCCATGTGCAGAAGTTCGCTGATGACACGGCCATAGTGGGGTGTGTCAGGAATGGACAGGAGGAGGAGTATAGGAAACTGATACAGGACTTTGTGATATGGTGCAACTCAAACTACCTGCGTCTCAATATCACCAAGACCAAGGAGATGGTGGTGGACTTTAGGAGATCTAGGCCTCATATGGAGCCAGTGATCATTAATGGAGAATGTGTGGAGCAGGTTAAGACCTACAAGTATCTGGGAGTACAGTTAGACGAGAAGCTAGACTGGACTGCCAACACAGATGCCTTGTGCAGGAAGGCACAGAGTCGACTGTACTTCCTAAGAAGGTTGGCGTCATTCAATGTCTGTAGTGAGATGCTGAAGATGTTCTATAGGTCAGTTGTGGAGAGCGCCCTCTTCTTTGTGGTGGCGTGTTGGGGAGGAAGCATTAAGAAGAGGGACGCCTCACGTCTTAATAAGCTGGTAAGGAAGGCGGAGAAGGGCGCTGAGTAGGCTACGGTCAATTATGGATAACTCTGAACATCCTCTACATAGCACCATCCAGAGACAGAGAAGCAGTTTCAGCGACAGGTTACTATCGATGCAATGCTCCTCAGACAGGATGAAGAGGTCAATACTCCCCAATGCCATTAGGCTTTACAATTCTACCGCCAGGACTTAAGAACTTTTTAAAAGCTATTATTAATGCTTTTTGAGATAGTGATTTAGATGCATATCATATTTTTTACTGAGTTAAGTATTGTATGTAATTAGTTTTGCTACAACAAGTGTATGGGACATTGGAAAAAAGTTGAATTTCCCCATGGGGATGAATAAAGTATCTATCTATCTATCTATCTATCTATCTATCTAAAGCATTGACTGTGGGCCTTCAGGTTCCTGTACTTCTTCCCCAATGATAGTAATGTGAAGTAGGTGATGGTCTTTAATGATGGATGCCTTTTTCTTGAGGTGCAGCCTCTTGAGGATGTCCACAGCGGTGGGGTGGAGTATGCCCATGATAGAACTGGCTGAGTCTACAGCCCTCTTGCACTCTGGAAGCTCCACACGAAGCCGTGGTGCAGTCAGGCAGAAAGTTCTGTACCAGACATCTGTAGAGATCCACACGAGTCATTGGTGGCATACCAACCCTCCTTGAACTCCAAATGAAGTAGAGCTGCTGCTGTACCCTCATTAATATCCTGGTCCCAGAACAGAACCTCGAGGACAGGGGTTCCCAAAATGGGGTCTTATGGACCCCTCAGTTAATGGTAGGGATCCATAATGTTAAATATATTGGGAACCCCTGCACTACGATGTTGACACCCAGGAACCTGAAGCTGCTCACCCTTTCCACTGCTGATCCCTCAATGAGGACTGGGTTGTCTTCCCTCAACTTCCCTTCCTACATTTCACAATCAATTCCTTGGTCTTCCTGACGCTGAGTGCGAGGTTATTGTTATGACACCACTCAACCACCTGATCTATCTCACTCCTGTACGCCTCAGCCTTTCAGGTCCTGCTACCATTACCATACTCAATTATGAGAATGTTAGGCTGGCATAACCTGTTACCATTGATTCTCCAATCCGATCAATAAATTGGGGATTTTGTGGAGGAAGCACCCACAGTACCTCACCAGTACTTTGACGTGGGTAGCCCAGGTTCACGATTCAAGTTTATTTGCCATGTCTACATTAAAACATACAGTGAAATGAGTTGTCACACACTCCACTGCCAACATATCATGGCCACAATGCTCGGCAGATCAACACAGAACACAACAAACAACAAAACAACAACAGCAAAACAAGTCTCATTCCTCCCTCCTACCCACACACATACATAGTTCTCCATCTCCAAAGCAAAGTGTCACAAAATTTATTCAATGAGTCTGTGGAATTGTTTGCCTCAGGCAGCTGTGGAGGTCAAATCTTTATGTATATTGAAGGCAGAGGTTGATAGATTCTTGATTGGTCGGGACATGAAGGGATATGGGGAGAAAGCTGAGAGGAAAATTGGATCAGCCGTGATGAACTGGCAGAGCAGACTTGATGGGTCAAATAGCTTAATACTGCTCCTATATCTTATGGTCCTATGGTCACATTCTACAGGGGTTGTATTGAGAGCATCCTGAGCAGCTGCATCACTGCCTGGTTCGGAAATTGCACCATCTTGGATCTCAAGACCCTGCAGCGGATAGTGAGGTCAGCTGAGATCATCGGGGTCTCTCTTCCCGCCATCATGGACACTTACACTACACGCTGCATCCACAAAGGAAACAGCATTATGAAGGACCCCATGCACCCCTCAAACAAACTCTTCTCCCTCCTGCCATCTGGGAAAAGGCACCGAAGCATTCGGGCTCTCACAACCAGTCTATTTAACAGCTTGGGGGAAGAAACCATCAGACTCCTCAATACCCAGAGCCTGGACTGACACCTTACTGCCCTATTGCCCTGTTTATTATTTATTGTAATGCCTGCACTGTATGCAGTCCTGTGTAGGTCTGTAGTCTAGTGTAGTTGTTGTGTGGTTTTTTCCCTCTTTTTTTTTTACGTAGTTCAGTCTAGTTTTTGTATTGTGTCATGTAAGACCATGGTCCTGAAAAACGTTGTCTTACTTTTACTATGTACTGTACCAGCAGTTATGGCCGAAATGACAATAAAAGTGACTTGACTTGAGACTGGGGCTGAGAAGGAAATTGATCAGCCATGGTGAAATGGTGGAGCAGACTTGTGGTCAAATGGTCTAATTCTACTCCTGTATCAGCAATAACTCAAAGATATTTCCGAAGTTCAAAGTTAATTCATTAAAGTACATGCATGTCACCTTATACTGTCTTGAGATTCATTTTTTGTGGCATTTACAATACAGTAAATGAAAAACAACTAAGATTGACAAACAACCAAAGTACAAAAGAAGACAAACTGTGCAGATAATACGTTGTGAATGTGTAAAAAGGGTTGACTGAGAGGCGCAGATTATCAGCTTGGTCTCACACAGCTTCTACTCCATTTTGGTTGGATTCCAAATATCTGACCACTCAACGTTGTAGCACTGTTCATTTTACTGTATTTAAATCAAGTTAATACTTAGCACTAAAACATCCTGAAGATGGCTTATATTCTCAGCCAACAGAGGAAATTCAAAAATGGATAATCAGCTACACAGTAGTGTTGGATTAGACTATATAATCATTATTTTGTTTGCGGCTTAACAACGAATTGTCTGCCTGTGTTTTATAATACTCGTGGACTTTAGGAAGACTAAGCCTGCACTGCTCCCTGTTACTATTGATGGTGAGGACCTACAAGCACCTGGGTAGCACCTGGATGACAGACTTGAGTGGAGCACCAACACAGAGGCTGTGTACAAGAATGGCCAGAGTCACCTCTACTTCCTGAGGAGACTGAGGCCCTTTGGAGTATGCAGGCCTCTCTTTCACACTTTCTATCTGTCGGTTATCACCAATACAACCTTCTATGCAGTGGCATGCTGGGGCAATGGCATCAACACAGGTGATACCAACAGGCTCAATAAACTGATTAGAAAGTCTGGCTCTGTTACAGGAGTCAAACTGGACATACTGGAGGCTGTGGTAGAACAAAGGACCCTATGGAAAATCCTGACAATTCTGGACAATATTTCTCACCCTCTGCATGCGACCTTGGCTGAACAGAGGAGCACTTTTGGTAATAGACTAAGACAACTGCGCTGCTCCAAACAGCGCTATATGAGGTCATTCTTACCCTCAGCCATTAGGCTCTATAATGAGTCTAGGGAAGTGATGACATCCTCCTGTTAGACTGTTTGAAGTAATTATTCTTTATTCTTTCTTACTTCTCTTCTAATATTTGTATATTTGCGCACTTGTAATGCTATGGTGACACTGTAATTTCCTTTGGGATCAATAAAGTATCTATCTATCTACATGACTACCTATACAGTACATTTAACTGTTTAGTATGCTTCCTACTGGTAACAGTATGTATATGTATTTGTTCAGTTTGTTTCCTAGTTCTTTGCATCCTGGAAAACGCTGGGAAACTTCTCTGATGATGTATTAATTGAACAGAAGCTATCTGATTGGTTAACTCTTATCTGCAAATTTAAATGGAATGTTTCTTATCAACGTGTATAAAAAGAGCTGACTGCAAGACAGCACCATCTCTTTTCTCCTTCTCTCTCCCTTCTGCTGCTAGCCTCTGCTACAGTTTTTCAATTTCTTTGTTCTATTAACACTTTAAAAAACAATCATGAAGCAACAAGTTTTGTGCCTCTTTCCTGACTTTCCTGACAAAGAACCTTGGATCAAAAACATCAGAACCCGACAGGAGGAAGCTCAAGTTATACCAAGGTTCCAATGCAGCTACAAATGCAACTGTGCGGTGGAAATTCAAAGGTTCAAAGTACATTGATTATCAAAGTATGTGTGCAGTATACAACCCTGGAGTTTTGTCTTCCCACAGACAGCCATGAAAGAAAGAAACACTGTGGGATCCATTCAAAGAAAACATCAAACACAATGCGCAAAAAAAGAACAAATCAAGCAAACGGCAATAAAAACAAGTGAAAACCACAGAGTCATTCAAACTGTCTAGGAATGTTAATTTCAGTTTAATTTAATGCTGTGTCGTTTGTTGACTACAAGCAGCAGAGCCAATCTGCTCTGATTATAATCACACAGAATAGTAATTTTTTAAAGAAGTCACCAGAATCATGAACTACAGAGTCCAATCCACAAACCACACTGATTAAACCTTGCCCAAGACCCCTTCTTGCAGCATCAAGCGAGAGGAGACACAAGAGAAATTTTGATTCTACATTTGCAAATGCTGGTAACATATTTTGCTGTTTGCTTTCTTTTAAGCAGTCATTTTGACAGTGCTAAATATCAGAAGTGATCACAAAATGTACCGTAGTTAAATGCAGTCTCATATCCGAAATCTCTTGGGCAAGCACTCAGTTAAAGATTACCGGTAAGTCTATTTTCTAATCAATATTGCTGGACTGAAGAGAATGTACAGGCAGCATCTTTTCCCCAGGTTTGAAATATTTAATACCAGAGGGCATGCATTTAAGTTGAGAGGGGAAATGAGGGGCAAGCTTGCTTCCCCCCCCCCCCCCCCCACAGAGACTGTTGGGCACCTGGAATAGTGATGGAGGCAGAAACGTTAAGAGACATTTAGTTGGGGAGCCACTGTAGTGTAGCATTTGCACGATGCTGTTTGGAGTTCAATTCCGGCACCAGCTGTAAGGAGTCTCCTCCCAATGGAATATGTGGGTTTCCCCAGCTGCTTCAGTTTCCTCCCACAGTCCATAGATGTACCGGGTAGATTAATTGGTCATTAATTGATTAGGCTAATGTTAACAGAGTTGGTCAGGGGTTGTTGGAGCACAGAGGCTCAAAGGGCAGAATGTCCTACTCCTTACTGTATCACTCAAAAAAATACATGGAAGGATACGGACATTGTGTAGGCAGAGGGCATTAGTTTAGTTGGCCATTTGATTTCTAATTTAATTGGTTCTGCACGACACTGTGGGCAGAAGGGCCTGTTCCTGTGCTATACTCTTCTATGTTCTAGACGTCACAAAGATCCTTTCCTGTCCTGTTGAAGCGTCTCGACCAGGAACATCTGACTGTTTGTTCCACTCCATAAATGCTGGTATGTGTGTGAGTGTGTATCGGTGGCATGGATTGGATGGGCTGAGGGTCCTGTTTCTGTGATGTACTTCTCTATGATTCTAATTATAAGGAGGGATTGGACAGGTTGGTTTTACTCTCTCTGAGGCCTAACCTTATTGAGGGGTAGAGATAGGGTAGATAGGAGTCTTTACCTTGGAGGGGGAGGTGTGTGGGACGGTGTCTAGAACTAGGTGAGAGGGCATATACTTACAGGAAATCTTCAGGACAAGATCTTCACAAACATGATGGTAATAAAATGGTACGATCTATTTGAGAAGTGATAGAGGCAGATACAATTAAGGCCTTTAAGTAAGCATTTGGGTAGGATTAGATAAAATGTGGAAGGTGTATGAGACGATAGCATGCAAATGGGATTAGCCTGGCAAGGCATCATACTCAGCGTGGATAAGTTAGGCCAAAGACCCCATTGCAATCCTGTGCCTCAATTACTCATAATAAACTCAGTGGTCTCTTTATTAGATACCTCTTGTACCAAATCAATGGTCACTCAGTACATGTTCGAGGTCTTCTGCTGCTGTAGCACATCCACTTCAGAGCTCAACGTGTTGTGCATTCGGAGATAGAAACACAGAAAACCTACGGCACAATACAGGCCCTTCAGCCCACAAAGCTGTGCCGAACATGTCCCTAATTTAGAACTACCTAGGCTTTACCCATAGCTCTCTATTTTTCAAAGCTCCATGTAGCCACCCAGGAGTCTCTCAAAAGACCCTATCGTTTCCCCCTCCACCGCACCGCCAGCAGTCCATTCCATGCACTCACCACTCTCTGAGTAAAAAAACTTACCCCCGACATCTCCTCTGTACCTACTCCCAAGCACCTTAAAAGTATATCCTCTATTGCTGACCTTTTCAGCCCTGGGAAAAAGCCTCTGACTATCCACATGATCAATGCCTCTCATCATCTTATACATCTCTATCAGGTCACCTCTCATCCTCTGTTGCTCCAAGGAGAAAAGGCCAAGTTCACTCAACCTATTCTCATAAGGCATGCTCCCCAATCCAGGCAACTTCCTTGTAAATCTCCTCTGCACCCTTTCTATGGTTTCCACATCCCTCCTGTAGTGAGGTGACCAGAACTGAGCACAGTACTCCAAGTGGGGTCTGACCAGGATCCTATATAGCTGCAACATTACCCCTCGGCTCTTAAACTCAATCCCATAATTGATGAAGGTCAATGCACCGTATGCCTTCTTAACCACAGAGTCAGCTTTGAACATCCTATGCACTCGGACCACAAGATCCCTCTGATCCTCCACCGTTAATACTATATTCTGCCATCATATTTGATCTACCAAAATGAACCACCTCACACTTATCTGGGTTGAACTCCATCAGCCACTTCTCAGCCCAGTTTTGCATCCTATTAATGTCCCGCTGTATCCTCTGACAGCCCTCCACACTATCCACAACTCCTCCAACTTTTGTGTCATCAGCAAATTTACTAACCCATCCCTCCACTCCATCATCCAGGTCATTTATAAAAATCACAAAGAGTAGGGATCTCAGAACAGATGCCCTTCTGCACATCACAGTTGTAAGTTGTGGTTATTTGAGTTACTGTCACCTTGAACCACTCTACTGTGATCTAGACAATGGGGTGACCCGTTTGGGTCACAATGGGGACACCCTTTGAGAGAAAGGTAGTGCAGTCTGATGTGACCAGATCAGCAGTTTCTGGGATTCTCAAACCACCAACAATCAGTCCACGGTCAAAGTCACTTAGATTACATTTCTTCCCCATTCTGATGTTTGGTCTGAACTGTTGGCCATGGAGGAATTAAAATATGGAAGAAAATGTGGAACATACATGAGGAGTAAAAATCTTCACATTACATCTATCTAAATGTGCAATCATAGTAATTTATAACAAATAGAACAGTCAATGTAATATAGAGTACACTCAAATCAGCGTGAATTAATCAGTCTGATGACCTGGTGGAAAAAGCTGTCCCAGAGCCTGTTGGTCCTGGCTTTTATGCTGTGGCACCGTTTCCCAGATGGTAGCAGCTGGAATAGATTGTGGTTGGGGGTGACTCGGATTCCCAATGATCCTTCAGGCCCTTTTTTCACATGTCTTTGTAAATGTCCTGAATCATGGGAAGTTCACAACTACAGATGCGCTGGGCTGTCTGCACCACTCCCTGTAGAGCCCTGCGATTAAAGGAGGTACAGTTCCCATAACAGGCAGTGATGCACCCAGTTAGGATGCTCTCAATTGTGTCCCTGTAGGAAGTTCTTAGGATTTGGGGGCCCATATCAAACTTCCTCAGCCGTCTGAAGTGAAAGAGGCGCTGTTGTGCCTTTTTCACCACACAGTTAGTGTGTACAGACCACGTGAGGTCCTCAGTGATGTGAATGCCGAGGAACTTAAAGCTGTTTACCTTCTCAACCCCAGATCCATTGATGTCAATAGAGGATAGCCCGTCTCTATCCTCCTGTAATCCACAACCAGCTCCTTTGTTTTTGCAACATTGAGGGAGAGGTTGTTTTCTTGACACTACTGTGTCAGAGAGATGACTTCTTCCATGTGGCCATCTCACTATTGTTTGAGATAAGGCCAATCAATGTAGTGTCATCAGCAAATTTAATTAGCAGATTAGAGCTGTGAGTGGCGACACAGTCATGGGAGTAAAAGACGGGACTTAGTACACAGACCTGAGGAGCTCCTGTGTTGAGAGTCAGAGGGGTGGAGGTGAGGGAGCCCATTCTTACCACTTGCCGGCAATCTGACAGGAAGTCCAGGATCCAGCTGCACAAGGCAGGGTCAAGGCCAAAATCTCTGAGCTTCCTGTCGAGCCTGGATGGAATTATAGTGTTGAATGCTGAACTGTAGACCAAGAATAGCGTTCTCACATAAGCATCCCTCTTCTCCAGATGTGTAAGGATGGTATGTAGAGCATACCGAATAGGTCAAGGACAGTAGAAGCAGACAAGCCATATTGTTGCCATAGGCCGAAGGAATGGAGGCTGCCATTTTGTGAAGCTGTTTTGCATCCTCCATTTTGTGAACTGATTTTTGCTCAGCTTGATCAAGGTAGACACAATGATACTCCAGGTAATTTGCTACACTAGAAATAATTTCCAAATAAGAAGTTATTTGTGAGGTGTTTTTTGGTATGATATAACATGCAGGTTTATGAATGTTGGGACTTGTGTCTGCACTGAGTGATTCGAGCTGGTTACTGCCTTGGTAACTGATTTGAAACAAACAGCCATAAATTACCAGCTGTCACTTACAGAAGAGGGCAATAAATGGATGCTAGCTTGGACCAGAGCCAATAAGAAGGTGATATAAATCAGTCAGATGAGCCATAGCTGATAACATGGAAACACAACATTTGAACTGGTAAGAAATGAATATAAAAACAAATATTCTGAATACGGGGTAGCAATAATTTTGAAGATTCAGCTTCACAAGAAAGAACCCCCATGCCAGGGGCTGGGATTAGAAAGATCGATGGTCTGGCCAGTGGGAGATGCCCTATTTCGGTGTTATAAATTGAAAAATGGTCCGAGTGAGCATCGTTACTGACAGAGCAGTGACCTCCTGCATGCTTTTATGCATTGAATTGCTGCCACATGATAGATTGGCTGATTTAGACATTTGCATTAATGAGCAGGTGTACAGGTGTTCCTAATAAAGTTGCCATTGAATGCATCATCTTCAAGTGCTATACCAATTCACATTTCAGGAAGATTTGAAGTACCGAGGAGAAAGTATTTACTGTTTTCTCCGAACACTAGTTCTAGAAAACAATTTAACTATGTAATCATACCCAAGATGGGAATGGCTTCATCAGTGAGACAAGAAGATGGAATGTATAGATTTGTCCTATTGTTTTGGGTCTCAGAACTGCACAAAGGATTTCGAATGGGTGTCACCTTCGTTACATGAATTGTTTATTTAATGTTACCGCACACCCACCTCATCATCAAAATTATTGATATGGACTGGTGGCTCTGGGTTAGGATTCAAGATAGTTTAACGTCATTCCTGGTACATAAGTGCTAAAGAGAACAAATTAATTGTTACTCCAGATCCAGCACGAAAAACACAATAAGACTGAAAACACAATAATAAAGAAAATATAATAAATATAAATACATAAGACAGCTTATATACACAGATTGTCTGTATGTCCATAAAGTGACACTAGGCACAGGAGTGTCTGTACATAAGGTGACTCTGACAGGAAATGATAAAGTAGTGGTGGTTGGGGCTGCGGGGTGGGTGAGTGAATGAGTGGAGGTGTTGATCAGCCTTACTGCTTCAGGTGCCAATGTAGCAAAATGCTAGCACGATGCTATCACAGCTCAGGATTGACCCCAGAGTACAGAGTTCAATCCCGGTGTCCCCTGATAGAAATCACTTGTATGTCTCCCTCTGGAATGCATGGGTTTTCTCCAGGTCCCCTAGCTTCCTCCCACAGTCCAAAGATGTACAGGATAGGTTTGTTGGTCATTGCAAATTGTCCTGTGGTTAGGTTAGGGTTATAATGGGGAGATCGGGGGGATTGTTAGGCAGTACAACTCGAAAGACCGGAAAGGCCTATTCTGCACTCCATCTCTAAATAAGTAACTAACTCATAAATGCCTTTGATTATGGCCGCCATTGCGAGCACGCTACGCAGCCTCCGCCCTGATGGGTGTGGGACAAACAGTTCAAGGGCAGGGTGGGCGGGATCCTTCACGATGTCACTAACCAGTTCCTAAACATCTTTCTGTATATGTGTCCTTAACAGTGAAAGGCTAATTCTGGTGATGTGTTGGGCAGGTTTGACTTCCTACCAGGATCACCAGAGAGTGAAAAGTTACAAATCGGAGGCCCTCCCATTTTCCATCCAATAATATTACATCAGAAAAGAAAACATCCCAATGGTTTGAGAGTAAACGAGTAAATCAGGTCATACTCATGCAGACTCATTGTTGTCCTCGGAGAGCAGCACAAAGAATTGTATTCATGCTAACTCTAATCAGATTAATGACTATTTATTAAACACGGAGCATGCTAGTATTCACCGAGACTTCGCAGGTTTGCACAACATATGCAGAGTTTTTATAGCTACAGCAGGTCCAAGAGAATGGAAATTTATCGAAGTACATATATGTCACGACAGACAACCCTGACAATGAATCTCAGGGTAGCATATGGTGCCATGTGTGTTCTTTGGTAATAAATTTACTTTGAAATTTGGGGGGAAACATATCGAGGAACATAAAAAACAAACAGAACTTAAAGAAGAAATAAGCAGAGGCTTAAAAGGGCCACTGGCAAAGAGGATGATGGAGAAGCTCAAGGCATTTTACACAAATATTAGGGGTGTAGCAGCCACTGGAACAATTCAGCTGCTGGAGATCTCACATGGGTAGTTATCCTGCCTGACGTGCCCTCCAATCAATCCAATAATAATATTCCAAAAAAGTCAAAGAAAGGTATTCGATCCTTTATCACCAATGAGCAGCACATGCAAACTCAAAGCGATAGAATTAAAACTAGCGATATTAAACACATGGCAGTGCAAGGGTTAGCACAACGCTTTACAGTACAGATGACATGGACTCATTTCCCGTGCTGCATGTAAGGAATTTGTACCTCCTCCCCGTGACCACATGTGTTTCCTCCAGATGCTCCGGTTTCCTCCCACAGTCCAAAGACGCACCGGTCAGTAGGTTAGTAGGTCATTGTAAATTGTCCTGTGATCAGACCTGGGTTAAATTGGGGGTTACCGGGCAGCATGGCTCAAACAGAAGGGTCTACTCCTGCGGAATCTCTAGATGAATAAATAAACATATTAAACTGCACTTGAGTGAACATAAGTGATTTCAAATGTAATTAAGTGATATCACCCCTCATTTTTCTGAATTCCAGTGAGTAGAGGCCCAGAGCCATCAAACACTTCTCATATGCTAAGCTTTTCAATCCCAGAATTGTTTCCACAAACCTCTTTTGAACCTTCTCCAATGTCAGTACATTAGAAAAGGGCCCCAAAACTTGTCACAATACTCTGTGAGGCCTCACCAGTGCTTTATAAAACCTCAACATTACTTACTTGCTTTAACACATCAGGCAGCATCTAAGGAGAGAAATAAAGAGTCGACATTTCGGGCCGAGACCCTTCATCGGGCCTGCAAAAGGAGGAGAAGCCAGAATAAGGTGGTGAGGGGAGGGGAAGAGAAACAAGCTGGCAGCTGGTAGGTGACACCAGCCAGGGAGCGGGGTAGCAGAGTAGCTAAGCAACGATGATGTTCAAAGCCGGGAGGTGATAGGTGGAAGAGATAAAGAGCTGAAGGAGGAGGAATCTGATGTGGGAGAAGAGGGGAACCAGAGGGAGGTGATAGAGGAGAAGAGAAGGGATAAGTGATAGGAATGGATCTTTCGCTCCTGTTTTAAAAATTTGCTTCCCTTTAAATGCCAGAAAGTTGCGGAATAAAGCTCACCTCTTACAACAAATTATCATTTGGTGCCGTACCGAGGAACTGAGCAACACACACAAAATGCTGGAGGGACTCAGCAGGTCAGGTGGCATCTATGGAGATGAACAAACAGAGACCCTTCGTCAGGACTCCAGATGAAGCATCGACTGTTTATTCATTTCCAAGGAAGTCAGAAATCTGTGTTGTTCAGGTATGGTATTTTAAATGAGCTGCTAAAATATTTGGACTTTATGTACTCAAATGAAGATGTAGTCACATGACAGGATAGGTACATAGAGCTTAGAAAAATAGACGGCTATGGATAAGCCTAGTAATTTCTAAGATAGGGACATGTTCAGCACAACTTTGTGGGCTGAAGGGCCTGTATTGTGCTGTAGGTTTTCTGTGTTTCTATGACAGTGTCTGAAGAGTACTGGTGTTCTGCACAATCATTATCAAAAACATTTTTCTACTGAACTTGGCTGAGACTAGAACGAGAAGTCATGGTGAAAAGTGAAACCTTCAAGGGGAACGTGAAGAGGAACATCTTCACTCGGAGTGGTGTGAGTACGGAACGAGGTACCAGCGGAAGCGATGGATTCAGGTTCGATTCCGGCATTTACGAGAAGTTTGGATAGGTACGTGGATGGGAGGGGTACAGAGGGCTCTGGTCTGTGTGTAGGTCAATGGGACAAGGCAGAATAATAGTTCAGCATGGACTAGATGGGCTGAAGGGCCCACTTCTACATTTGACAACTACTCTCACATTTCCTGCAAAGATCATATTGCAGATCCGAGGATGAGCCGTATCACCCGCAAACATTACAGCCAGTCCAGATGAAGGGCCTCAACCCCCAAACACCAACCGTCCGTTTGCCTGCACTGAAGCAGCACGACCTGCTGAGTTCCTCCAGGATTCGGTGGACCTGAAGAATCGACCTGGCTTCTCTCTTCACAAATACTGTCTGGGTTGCTGAGTGTTGAGCATTTTCAGTTTTTACTTCAAAGTACCACCCAGCAACCCACCTAGCCTAATCACAGGACAATTTACACTGACCAGTTAACCTACTAACCAGCAAGTCTTTGGACTGTGCGAGGAAGTCAGAACACCGGGTAGAAACCCACAGGAAGTATGTGCAGACTTCTTCACAGAGGACACCAGAATCAGACTCTAAAACTCTGATGCCCCATACTACCATGGTACCCCAAAACAATGCGGCAAACAGTACAGCTAATGTAAAATAAAGACAGGAAGAATAAAGTCTAATAGTTATTTTAGAGCCACTGTATGGTTTGGAAATGTCAAGTTCAATCCCCCCCCCCCCCTTTTCTTTAGAGTCCGAGCTTCTGTGTGTTCCAAAAATGAACAGAAATACTCGTGTAAATTTGGTCAATTCATTTTTGAAAACTGAAACTTCTAATGCATCTGAAACTAATTCATGTTGTCATATGCACAAGGGATTCTGCAGGTGCTGAAATTATGCAGAACCTCTTGTGTTTATGACTTGCTGCTCCACTGTAAAGTCTCTTTGAGGGATGACTGCACCAAAGTTAAAATCTTCGCTTTGATGGGGGTCACTGCTCTCCCTCACCATCTCTTCCTATCAGATCCCTTCTTCTCCAGCCCTTGACCTTTCCCACCCACCTGACTTCCCCAATCACCTTCCAGCTAGCCTCCTTCCCCTCCCCCAAAATTTTATTCTTGCATATTCCCCTTCCTTTCCAGACTTCCCTTTTTCTCCCATGATCCACTCCCCTCTCCTATCAGAATCCTTCCTCTCCAGCGTTTTACCTTTCCAACCCACCTGGCTTCACCTATCATCTTCTACCTATTCTCCCTCCCCACCCCCCCACATTTATATTCTGGCATCTTCCCCCTTCCTTTCCAGTCCTGAAGAAGGGTCTCTGTCTGAAACGTCAACTGTTTATTCACCTTCATAGATGCTGTCTGACCAGCTGTGTTCCTCGAGCATTTTGTATGTGTTATTACATGAATGTATTTCCCGAGGAAGTCTGGTGGTTTGAGAAATCCTGTCTTTACGCTAAGCAGATCTCTACAAGCTCCAGACTCATTCACCCAGCAGGAAACTGCAAAGTGATAATCACACTCCACAATTTGTTCCACCAAAGATTCAAAGAACATGAATAATCAGAAAACAATGAGTTCCGTTCTTCCACAGGAAGCTACCAAACAAAGCAACACCATCATTCCACCTTAAAGTGAGAAAGCTGCATTGAGTCAGCTCCATCATAGGTACCAGTGGGCCGGTGGTGTGGGGGCATCATCTCTGCGCTTGGAGGTGAGCGGTCACGGGTTTGACTCCAGCTGGCTCCTTGCTAGCTTTCCAGCCACACTGGGCCGAGCACTGAGCTGGCAATTCGGCCTTGTAAAAATCAGACAAAATGCTAAAGAAACAGCAAGATTTCCGCACGACATGCCACAAGGCGCACAGAGGAATAACAACATTACTACCCTCCGTGGTCTCCAAAAGCGGTGCCTCAAAAAGGCAATGTCCATCATTAAGAGCCCTCACCACCCAGGACATGCCCTCTTCTCACTGTTACCATCAGGGATGATGCAAGAAACATGAAGGCACACACTCAGCGTTCACAAACAGCTTCTTCCCATCTGTCTGCAGATGTCCGAACAGACACCGAGCCCACAAACACTATCTCACTACTTTTTTTTATTTCTGTTTTTGCATTATTTTTTAATTTATATATATATTTACTGTAACTCACTGTTGTTCTTCCTATGTTATCATCTATTGCATTGAACTGCTGCCACAGGGTTAAAAGATATCACGGCAAATGCCAATGATAGTAAATCCGATTCTGGAATCAAATGAAAACCAATAGATCATTTAGAGAACAACACACACAAAATGCTGGTGGAACACAGCAGGCCAGGCAGCATCTATAAGGGGAAGCACTGTCAACGTTTCGGGCCGAGACCCTTCGTCAGGACTAACTGAAAAGGCTTCTCCTATAGATGCTGCCTGGCCTGCTGTGTTCCACCAGCATTTTGTGTGTGTTGTTGTTTGAATTTCCAGCATCTGCAGATTTCCTCGTGTTTGCTCTTTAAAGATCATGCAGAGCAAAGGGCCCTGGTACGTCTGTGTGTTATTATCTTTGGTAGACGCGAGGATGAAGCACTCAGTCAAGTGGAAGATTAAAAAAAAGCATGGAAATATTGATGGCACGGGAAGAAACTATTTGGCCTGTCGTGTTATTCACCACGCAGACATAGGTTAAGTACTCCTTATCCGAAATGCTTAGGGCCAGAAATGTTTCAGATCTTGAAATATAGATAGATAGATAGATACTTTATTCATCCCCATGGGGAAATTCAACTTTTTTTTTCCAATGTCCCATACACTTACCCCCGACATCTCCTCTGTACCTACTCCCAAGCACCTTAAAAGTATATCCTCTATTGCTGACCTTTTCAGCCCTGGGAAAAAGCCTCTGACTATCCACATGATCAATGCCTCTCATCATCTTATACATCTCTATCAGGTCACCTCTCATCCTCTGTTGCTCCAAGGAGAAAAGGCCAAGTTCACTCAACCTATTCTCATAAGGCATGCTCCCCAATCCAGGCAACTTCCTTGTAAATCTCCTCTGCACCCTTTCTATGGTTTCCACATCCCTCCTGTAGTGAGGTGACCAGAACTGAGCACAGTACTCCAAGTGGGGTCTGACCAGGATCCTATATAGCTGCAACATTACCCCTCGGCTCTTAAACTCAATCCCATAATTGATGAAGGTCAATGCACCGTATGCCTTCTTAACCACAGAGTCAGCTTTGAACATCCTATGCACTCGGACCACAAGATCCCTCTGATCCTCCACCGTTAATACTATATTCTGCCATCATATTTGATCTACCAAAATGAACCACCTCACACTTATCTGGGTTGAACTCCATCAGCCACTTCTCAGCCCAGTTTTGCATCCTATTAATGTCCCGCTGTATCCTCTGACAGCCCTCCACACTATCCACAACTCCTCCAACTTTTGTGTCATCAGCAAATTTACTAACCCATCCCTCCACTCCATCATCCAGGTCATTTATAAAAATCACAAAGAGTAGGGATCTCAGAACAGATGCCCTTCTGCACATCACAGTTGTAAGTTGTGGTTATTTGAGTTACTGTCACCTTGAACCACTCTACTGTGATCTAGACAATGGGGTGACCCGTTTGGGTCACAATGGGGACACCCTTTGAGAGAAAGGTAGTGCAGTCTGATGTGACCAGATCAGCAGTTTCTGGGATTCTCAAACCACCAACAATCAGTCCACGGTCAAAGTCACTTAGATTACATTTCTTCCCCATTCTGATGTTTGGTCTGAACTGTTGGCCATGGAGGAATTAAAATATGGAAGAAAATGTGGAACATACATGAGGAGTAAAAATCTTCACATTACATCTATCTAAATGTGCAATCATAGTAATTTATAACAAATAGAACAGTCAATGTAATATAGAGTACACTCAAATCAGCGTGAATTAATCAGTCTGATGACCTGGTGGAAAAAGCTGTCCCAGAGCCTGTTGGTCCTGGCTTTTATGCTGTGGCACCGTTTCCCAGATGGTAGCAGCTGGAATAGATTGTGGTTGGGGGTGACTCGGATTCCCAATGATCCTTCAGGCCCTTTTTTCACATGTCTTTGTAAATGTCCTGAATCATGGGAAGTTCACAACTACAGATGCGCTGGGCTGTCTGCACCACTCCCTGTAGAGCCCTGCGATTAAAGGAGGTACAGTTCCCATAACAGGCAGTGATGCACCCAGTTAGGATGCTCTCAATTGTGTCCCTGTAGGAAGTTCTTAGGATTTGGGGGCCCATATCAAACTTCCTCAGCCGTCTGAAGTGAAAGAGGCGCTGTTGTGCCTTTTTCACCACACAGTTAGTGTGTACAGACCACGTGAGGTCCTCAGTGATGTGAATGCCGAGGAACTTAAAGCTGTTTACCTTCTCAACCCCAGATCCATTGATGTCAATAGAGGATAGCCCGTCTCTATCCTCCTGTAATCCACAACCAGCTCCTTTGTTTTTGCAACATTGAGGGAGAGGTTGTTTTCTTGACACTACTGTGTCAGAGAGATGACTTCTTCCATGTGGCCATCTCACTATTGTTTGAGATAAGGCCAATCAATGTAGTGTCATCAGCAAATTTAATTAGCAGATTAGAGCTGTGAGTGGCGACACAGTCATGGGAGTAAAAGACGGGACTTAGTACACAGACCTGAGGAGCTCCTGTGTTGAGAGTCAGAGGGGTGGAGGTGAGGGAGCCCATTCTTACCACTTGCCGGCAATCTGACAGGAAGTCCAGGATCCAGCTGCACAAGGCAGGGTCAAGGCCAAAATCTCTGAGCTTCCTGTCGAGCCTGGATGGAATTATAGTGTTGAATGCTGAACTGTAGACCAAGAATAGCGTTCTCACATAAGCATCCCTCTTCTCCAGATGTGTAAGGATGGTATGTAGAGCATACCGAATAGGTCAAGGACAGTAGAAGCAGACAAGCCATATTGTTGCCATAGGCCGAAGGAATGGAGGCTGCCATTTTGTGAAGCTGTTTTGCATCCTCCATTTTGTGAACTGATTTTTGCTCAGCTTGATCAAGGTAGACACAATGATACTCCAGGTAATTTGCTACACTAGAAATAATTTCCAAATAAGAAGTTATTTGTGAGGTGTTTTTTGGTATGATATAACATGCAGGTTTATGAATGTTGGGACTTGTGTCTGCACTGAGTGATTCGAGCTGGTTACTGCCTTGGTAACTGATTTGAAACAAACAGCCATAAATTACCAGCTGTCACTTACAGAAGAGGGCAATAAATGGATGCTAGCTTGGACCAGAGCCAATAAGAAGGTGATATAAATCAGTCAGATGAGCCATAGCTGATAACATGGAAACACAACATTTGAACTGGTAAGAAATGAATATAAAAACAAATATTCTGAATACGGGGTAGCAATAATTTTGAAGATTCAGCTTCACAAGAAAGAACCCCCATGCCAGGGGCTGGGATTAGAAAGATCGATGGTCTGGCCAGTGGGAGATGCCCTATTTCGGTGTTATAAATTGAAAAATGGTCCGAGTGAGCATCGTTACTGACAGAGCAGTGACCTCCTGCATGCTTTTATGCATTGAATTGCTGCCACATGATAGATTGGCTGATTTAGACATTTGCATTAATGAGCAGGTGTACAGGTGTTCCTAATAAAGTTGCCATTGAATGCATCATCTTCAAGTGCTATACCAATTCACATTTCAGGAAGATTTGAAGTACCGAGGAGAAAGTATTTACTGTTTTCTCCGAACACTAGTTCTAGAAAACAATTTAACTATGTAATCATACCCAAGATGGGAATGGCTTCATCAGTGAGACAAGAAGATGGAATGTATAGATTTGTCCTATTGTTTTGGGTCTCAGAACTGCACAAAGGATTTCGAATGGGTGTCACCTTCGTTACATGAATTGTTTATTTAATGTTACCGCACACCCACCTCATCATCAAAATTATTGATATGGACTGGTGGCTCTGGGTTAGGATTCAAGATAGTTTAACGTCATTCCTGGTACATAAGTGCTAAAGAGAACAAATTAATTGTTACTCCAGATCCAGCACGAAAAACACAATAAGACTGAAAACACAATAATAAAGAAAATATAATAAATATAAATACATAAGACAGCTTATATACACAGATTGTCTGTATGTCCATAAAGTGACACTAGGCACAGGAGTGTCTGTACATAAGGTGACTCTGACAGGAAATGATAAAGTAGTGGTGGTTGGGGCTGCGGGGTGGGTGAGTGAATGAGTGGAGGTGTTGATCAGCCTTACTGCTTCAGGTGCCAATGTAGCAAAATGCTAGCACGATGCTATCACAGCTCAGGATTGACCCCAGAGTACAGAGTTCAATCCCGGTGTCCCCTGATAGAAATCACTTGTATGTCTCCCTCTGGAATGCATGGGTTTTCTCCAGGTCCCCTAGCTTCCTCCCACAGTCCAAAGATGTACAGGATAGGTTTGTTGGTCATTGCAAATTGTCCTGTGGTTAGGTTAGGGTTATAATGGGGAGATCGGGGGGATTGTTAGGCAGTACAACTCGAAAGACCGGAAAGGCCTATTCTGCACTCCATCTCTAAATAAGTAACTAACTCATAAATGCCTTTGATTATGGCCGCCATTGCGAGCACGCTACGCAGCCTCCGCCCTGATGGGTGTGGGACAAACAGTTCAAGGGCAGGGTGGGCGGGATCCTTCACGATGTCACTAACCAGTTCCTAAACATCTTTCTGTATATGTGTCCTTAACAGTGAAAGGCTAATTCTGGTGATGTGTTGGGCAGGTTTGACTTCCTACCAGGATCACCAGAGAGTGAAAAGTTACAAATCGGAGGCCCTCCCATTTTCCATCCAATAATATTACATCAGAAAAGAAAACATCCCAATGGTTTGAGAGTAAACGAGTAAATCAGGTCATACTCATGCAGACTCATTGTTGTCCTCGGAGAGCAGCACAAAGAATTGTATTCATGCTAACTCTAATCAGATTAATGACTATTTATTAAACACGGAGCATGCTAGTATTCACCGAGACTTCGCAGGTTTGCACAACATATGCAGAGTTTTTATAGCTACAGCAGGTCCAAGAGAATGGAAATTTATCGAAGTACATATATGTCACGACAGACAACCCTGACAATGAATCTCAGGGTAGCATATGGTGCCATGTGTGTTCTTTGGTAATAAATTTACTTTGAAATTTGGGGGGAAACATATCGAGGAACATAAAAAACAAACAGAACTTAAAGAAGAAATAAGCAGAGGCTTAAAAGGGCCACTGGCAAAGAGGATGATGGAGAAGCTCAAGGCATTTTACACAAATATTAGGGGTGTAGCAGCCACTGGAACAATTCAGCTGCTGGAGATCTCACATGGGTAGTTATCCTGCCTGACGTGCCCTCCAATCAATCCAATAATAATATTCCAAAAAAGTCAAAGAAAGGTATTCGATCCTTTATCACCAATGAGCAGCACATGCAAACTCAAAGCGATAGAATTAAAACTAGCGATATTAAACACATGGCAGTGCAAGGGTTAGCACAACGCTTTACAGTACAGATGACATGGACTCATTTCCCGTGCTGCATGTAAGGAATTTGTACCTCCTCCCCGTGACCACATGTGTTTCCTCCAGATGCTCCGGTTTCCTCCCACAGTCCAAAGACGCACCGGTCAGTAGGTTAGTAGGTCATTGTAAATTGTCCTGTGATCAGACCTGGGTTAAATTGGGGGTTACCGGGCAGCATGGCTCAAACAGAAGGGTCTACTCCTGCGGAATCTCTAGATGAATAAATAAACATATTAAACTGCACTTGAGTGAACATAAGTGATTTCAAATGTAATTAAGTGATATCACCCCTCATTTTTCTGAATTCCAGTGAGTAGAGGCCCAGAGCCATCAAACACTTCTCATATGCTAAGCTTTTCAATCCCAGAATTGTTTCCACAAACCTCTTTTGAACCTTCTCCAATGTCAGTACATTAGAAAAGGGCCCCAAAACTTGTCACAATACTCTGTGAGGCCTCACCAGTGCTTTATAAAACCTCAACATTACTTACTTGCTTTAACACATCAGGCAGCATCTAAGGAGAGAAATAAAGAGTCGACATTTCGGGCCGAGACCCTTCATCGGGCCTGCAAAAGGAGGAGAAGCCAGAATAAGGTGGTGAGGGGAGGGGAAGAGAAACAAGCTGGCAGCTGGTAGGTGACACCAGCCAGGGAGCGGGGTAGCAGAGTAGCTAAGCAACGATGATGTTCAAAGCCGGGAGGTGATAGGTGGAAGAGATAAAGAGCTGAAGGAGGAGGAATCTGATGTGGGAGAAGAGGGGAACCAGAGGGAGGTGATAGAGGAGAAGAGAAGGGATAAGTGATAGGAATGGATCTTTCGCTCCTGTTTTAAAAATTTGCTTCCCTTTAAATGCCAGAAAGTTGCGGAATAAAGCTCACCTCTTACAACAAATTATCATTTGGTGCCGTACCGAGGAACTGAGCAACACACACAAAATGCTGGAGGGACTCAGCAGGTCAGGTGGCATCTATGGAGATGAACAAACAGAGACCCTTCGTCAGGACTCCAGATGAAGCATCGACTGTTTATTCATTTCCAAGGAAGTCAGAAATCTGTGTTGTTCAGGTATGGTATTTTAAATGAGCTGCTAAAATATTTGGACTTTATGTACTCAAATGAAGATGTAGTCACATGACAGGATAGGTACATAGAGCTTAGAAAAATAGACGGCTATGGATAAGCCTAGTAATTTCTAAGATAGGGACATGTTCAGCACAACTTTGTGGGCTGAAGGGCCTGTATTGTGCTGTAGGTTTTCTGTGTTTCTATGACAGTGTCTGAAGAGTACTGGTGTTCTGCACAATCATTATCAAAAACATTTTTCTACTGAACTTGGCTGAGACTAGAACGAGAAGTCATGGTGAAAAGTGAAACCTTCAAGGGGAACGTGAAGAGGAACATCTTCACTCGGAGTGGTGTGAGTACGGAACGAGGTACCAGCGGAAGCGATGGATTCAGGTTCGATTCCGGCATTTACGAGAAGTTTGGATAGGTACGTGGATGGGAGGGGTACAGAGGGCTCTGGTCTGTGTGTAGGTCAATGGGACAAGGCAGAATAATAGTTCAGCATGGACTAGATGGGCTGAAGGGCCCACTTCTACATTTGACAACTACTCTCACATTTCCTGCAAAGATCATATTGCAGATCCGAGGATGAGCCGTATCACCCGCAAACATTACAGCCAGTCCAGATGAAGGGCCTCAACCCCCAAACACCAACCGTCCGTTTGCCTGCACTGAAGCAGCACGACCTGCTGAGTTCCTCCAGGATTCGGTGGACCTGAAGAATCGACCTGGCTTCTCTCTTCACAAATACTGTCTGGGTTGCTGAGTGTTGAGCATTTTCAGTTTTTACTTCAAAGTACCACCCAGCAACCCACCTAGCCTAATCACAGGACAATTTACACTGACCAGTTAACCTACTAACCAGCAAGTCTTTGGACTGTGCGAGGAAGTCAGAACACCGGGTAGAAACCCACAGGAAGTATGTGCAGACTTCTTCACAGAGGACACCAGAATCAGACTCTAAAACTCTGATGCCCCATACTACCATGGTACCCCAAAACAATGCGGCAAACAGTACAGCTAATGTAAAATAAAGACAGGAAGAATAAAGTCTAATAGTTATTTTAGAGCCACTGTATGGTTTGGAAATGTCAAGTTCAATCCCCCCCCCCCCTTTTCTTTAGAGTCCGAGCTTCTGTGTGTTCCAAAAATGAACAGAAATACTCGTGTAAATTTGGTCAATTCATTTTTGAAAACTGAAACTTCTAATGCATCTGAAACTAATTCATGTTGTCATATGCACAAGGGATTCTGCAGGTGCTGAAATTATGCAGAACCTCTTGTGTTTATGACTTGCTGCTCCACTGTAAAGTCTCTTTGAGGGATGACTGCACCAAAGTTAAAATCTTCGCTTTGATGGGGGTCACTGCTCTCCCTCACCATCTCTTCCTATCAGATCCCTTCTTCTCCAGCCCTTGACCTTTCCCACCCACCTGACTTCCCCAATCACCTTCCAGCTAGCCTCCTTCCCCTCCCCCAAAATTTTATTCTTGCATATTCCCCTTCCTTTCCAGACTTCCCTTTTTCTCCCATGATCCACTCCCCTCTCCTATCAGAATCCTTCCTCTCCAGCGTTTTACCTTTCCAACCCACCTGGCTTCACCTATCATCTTCTACCTATTCTCCCTCCCCACCCCCCCACATTTATATTCTGGCATCTTCCCCCTTCCTTTCCAGTCCTGAAGAAGGGTCTCTGTCTGAAACGTCAACTGTTTATTCACCTTCATAGATGCTGTCTGACCAGCTGTGTTCCTCGAGCATTTTGTATGTGTTATTACATGAATGTATTTCCCGAGGAAGTCTGGTGGTTTGAGAAATCCTGTCTTTACGCTAAGCAGATCTCTACAAGCTCCAGACTCATTCACCCAGCAGGAAACTGCAAAGTGATAATCACACTCCACAATTTGTTCCACCAAAGATTCAAAGAACATGAATAATCAGAAAACAATGAGTTCCGTTCTTCCACAGGAAGCTACCAAACAAAGCAACACCATCATTCCACCTTAAAGTGAGAAAGCTGCATTGAGTCAGCTCCATCATAGGTACCAGTGGGCCGGTGGTGTGGGGGCATCATCTCTGCGCTTGGAGGTGAGCGGTCACGGGTTTGACTCCAGCTGGCTCCTTGCTAGCTTTCCAGCCACACTGGGCCGAGCACTGAGCTGGCAATTCGGCCTTGTAAAAATCAGACAAAATGCTAAAGAAACAGCAAGATTTCCGCACGACATGCCACAAGGCGCACAGAGGAATAACAACATTACTACCCTCCGTGGTCTCCAAAAGCGGTGCCTCAAAAAGGCAATGTCCATCATTAAGAGCCCTCACCACCCAGGACATGCCCTCTTCTCACTGTTACCATCAGGGATGATGCAAGAAACATGAAGGCACACACTCAGCGTTCACAAACAGCTTCTTCCCATCTGTCTGCAGATGTCCGAACAGACACCGAGCCCACAAACACTATCTCACTACTTTTTTTTATTTCTGTTTTTGCATTATTTTTTAATTTATATATATATTTACTGTAACTCACTGTTGTTCTTCCTATGTTATCATCTATTGCATTGAACTGCTGCCACAGGGTTAAAAGATATCACGGCAAATGCCAATGATAGTAAATCCGATTCTGGAATCAAATGAAAACCAATAGATCATTTAGAGAACAACACACACAAAATGCTGGTGGAACACAGCAGGCCAGGCAGCATCTATAAGGGGAAGCACTGTCAACGTTTCGGGCCGAGACCCTTCGTCAGGACTAACTGAAAAGGCTTCTCCTATAGATGCTGCCTGGCCTGCTGTGTTCCACCAGCATTTTGTGTGTGTTGTTGTTTGAATTTCCAGCATCTGCAGATTTCCTCGTGTTTGCTCTTTAAAGATCATGCAGAGCAAAGGGCCCTGGTACGTCTGTGTGTTATTATCTTTGGTAGACGCGAGGATGAAGCACTCAGTCAAGTGGAAGATTAAAAAAAAGCATGGAAATATTGATGGCACGGGAAGAAACTATTTGGCCTGTCGTGTTATTCACCACGCAGACATAGGTTAAGTACTCCTTATCCGAAATGCTTAGGGCCAGAAATGTTTCAGATCTTGAAATATAGATAGATAGATAGATACTTTATTCATCCCCATGGGGAAATTCAACTTTTTTTTTCCAATGTCCCATACACTTGTTGTAGCAAAACTAATTACATACAATACTTAACTCAGTAAAAAATATGATATGCATCTAAATCACTATCTCAAAAAGCATTAATAATAGCTTTTAAAAAGTTCTTAAGTCCTGGCGGTTGAATTGTAAAGCCTAATGGCATTGGGGAGTATTGACCTCTTCATCCTGTCTGAGGAGCATTGCATTGATAGTAACCTGTCGCTGAAACTGCTTCTCTGTCTCTGGATGGTGCTATGTAGAGGATGTTCAGAGTTTTCCATAATTGACCATAGCCTACTCAGCGCCCTTCGCTCAGCTACCGATGTTAAACTCTCCAGTACTTTGCCCACGACAGAGCCCGCCTTCCTTACCAGCTTATTAAGACGTGAGGCGTCCCTCTTCTTAATGCTTCCTCCCCAACACGCCACCACAAAGAAGAGGGCGCTCTCCACAACTGACCTATAGAACATCTTCAGCATCTCACTACAGACATTGAATGACGCCAACCTTCTAAGGAAGTACAGTCAACTCTGTGCCTTCCTGCACAAGGCATCTGTGTTGATGAGATAGATAGCTTGGGATCGCCATCATATCTGACTCTGAACTTCTGTGCTATTGGTAAGCAGTCTTTGTCTTACACACATGTACTTAGAGACTTCAGGAGAGGGAAACCACAAGTCCATGAGCCAGTCCTCATCGCAGGATCAGAGTGGAGACGTTTAGCAGCCTTTAATTCCTCAGTGTTATCATTTCGGTGGACCTGTCCTGGCCATAGCTTATTAAGTTCCATTACGAAGAGAGCCCAGCAGGACCTCTGCTCAGAGTTTGCAGAGATTTGGCGTGATACCTAAAACTCTAACAAACTTCTCTAGATGTGTAGTGGAGAGTATATTGACTGGCTGCATCACAGGCTGGTACGGAAACACCAATGCCCTTGAAAAGAAAATCCTACAAAAAGTAGTGGATGCAGCCCAGCCCATCACGGGTAAAACCTTCCCAGCCATTGCGCACATCTACATGGAACATTGTCGCAGGAAAGCAGCATCCATCATCAGGAATCCTCACCACCCAGGCCAAGCTCTCTCCTCACTGCTGCCATCAGGAAGAAAGCACAAGAGCCTCAGGACTCACAACATCAAGTTCAGGAACAGTTACAACTCTCAACCATCAGGCAACTACCAGTATTTATTGTGATTTATTCATATTTGAATTTGCACAGTTTGTTGTCTTGTGCCCTCTAGTTGATCTTTCCCTGATCCTGTTACTATTCTACAGATTTGCTGAGTATGCCTCAGGGTTGTATAGTTGACAATATATGTACTTTGATATTACTTTGAATATGAACTGATGCAGTTTTAGATGTTCACCAGCGACGATCTTGGCAAACTCATCAATGAATTTCCCTGCTGCTTCGTGATCTGAATCAGAATCACTTTATTACCAGTTTGTGAAGCACAACAGAATTGATTGTGGTTCAGTGCCAGACACAGAACACGGGACAATACCATAACAGACAACACAAGAGCAACCAACAACTTACAAGACAATAGTGCAAACAGCCAACAGCAATCAACAATTAGTAGAACCGTCACACGTGCAAATGTCAATAATCAAACTGAAATAAATGTGAACATATGAACAGACTCAATAATTATCAATGGAACAAAGAGAATAGGAAAGACCATTTAACAGATGTCATGGGGATACTTATCACCACAGATCTTTAAAAATTTTATGCCGTATCTTTTCTTAAATTTCTGCAACCATCCTGCTGAATATTCACAATTACAGTCCCTTGAAAAAGCTTTCAAACCCCAACCCTTTGTTGACATAAATGAGATTTTGATCAACTTAATTGAGGCTTGGGGGCTGAATACATTATCAAAGTACTGTACGTTCAATTTTCAGTTCATGGTGATGGATCTTTGCTTGTTTCATGATCAGAACGCTATTAAGCAGCATATGTTTACTCCAACACTGACAATACATGATCAAGATCTTCATTTTTCACTTAAAGCCATGTTTTTCCTTTTTTCATTAACTTCTGTTCATTGCATTTGTGAGGTCACCTCTCAGAACTGTATGGTGCACAGAGATCCGCACATCGCCTGAGAGACATTCCCAATGCCTTGTGGAATTTTCCATTTGTGATGTTGTGACGTCGTGTCAGCGTTAAAAAAAAACCTTGGATTCCAGATTTTGGAATTTTGGCTAAGGGGTACTCAACCTCTACTAGCTTTGTGGCAGTTTCAGAAAGGCAACTGCTTAAATGTGCAATTGCAGGTTTTATGTTAGGCTTCTAAGAAAATAATACAAAAATCACAACTGTGAAGCAGGCAGAACAGTCATAGAATCTGATAACGCGGAATCAGGTCCTTCGGCCTAACACGTCCATGCTGGCTCTTTTACTTATGTAGAGATACTGCGTGAAACAGGCCCTTCCGGCCCAACAGGCCATGCTGCCCAGCAACCCACCTATTGAACCCTAGCCTAATCACTAACCAGTACGTCTTTGGGCTGTCAGAGCGACTGGAGGAATTAGTCACATCTGGCCACAAAGCCTCCTAAATCTCTGCCATCCACACACTGCTCCAGGCTTCTTGTCCGAGGACCCACTTTTGTCCTCAATGCCATTTGCTCGCTTTTACTGTTTGCACAATTTGCTCCTCTCCCTCTCCCCACTCTGGGCCTTTTTTAATGGGTTCTTTTGGCTCTCTTGTTTTGTGACTGCCTGTAAGGAGAGGAATCTCAAGGTTGTATAACATATACACACTTGGGATAGTAAATGTACTTTGAACTTTGAACAGCAGTTTCAGTCCGGTTTTTAAATGGTACTGATGTGCTGGCTTCAACCACAATTTATGGCAGCATTTTCCAAATACAAACACACCCTAAGTGAAGAAATTGTTCCTGACGTTCCTTCTAAATCTCTTGCCTCTGATCTTAAACCTGTGCCCTCTTGTTTTCAGCAGCCCCTCCCTGGGAAGAAAGACTATAAGCTTTTACCCTGTCTATAACCCCTCATGAGTTTATATACAGTCACCCCTCAATCTCCTGTATGCCAGGGAATAAAACTCTAGTCTATGCAACCTCTTCTTGTAACTCAGGCAACATCCTAGTAAAACTTTTCTGTACTCTGTCTCTCTGTCTAGTTTAATAACACCTTTGCTATAACAGGCTGGCTAAAATTGTAAAGAGAGGCCTCATCAATGTCTTATATAGCCACAACATTAACCCAACAAGGCCTGAGAAAATTTAGTACACCACTCATAAATTTCTACAGAATTACTGTGAGGAGCATTCTAACTGGCTGCATCACCATCTGGTATGAGGTGGGATGGTAGGGGAGGAGGGCACTTCACAGGATTGAAATTTGTAAACTCACTCAGCTCCATCACGGGCACTAGCCCTCCCAGCATTCAGGAAATCTACAAGGAATGATGCCTCAAAAAGGCGGCATCCATCACCCATGTCCTGGACCCCCACCGCCCAGGACATGCCCTGATCTCATTGCTACCATCAGGGAGGAGGTACAGGAGCCTGAAGGTACAGGACTCAACGATTCAGGAACAGCTTCTTACTCTCTGCCTTCCAGTTCCTAAATTGACATTGACCCCACGAACACTACTACCTCTACTTTTGTTTCTCTTTTTGCACTATACACACTTCCTACTGTAAAACATAGAAACATAGAAAATAGGTGCAGGAGTAGGCCATTCGGCCCTTCAAGCCTACACCGCCATTCAGTATGATCATGGCTGAACATCCAACTCAGAACCCTGTACCTGCTTTCTCTCCATACCTCCTGATCCCTTTAGCCACAAGGGCCATATCTAACTTCCTCTTAAATAAGGCCATGAACCAGCCTCAACTGTTTCCTGTGGCAGAGAATTCCACAGATTCACCACTCTCTGTGTGAAGAAGTTTTTCCTCATCTCGGTCCTAAAAGGCTTCCCCTTTATCCTTAAACTGTGACCCCTCGTTCTGGACTTCCCCAACATCAGAAACAATCTTCCTGCATCTAGCCTGTCCAATCCCTTTAGAATTTTATACGTTTCAATAAGATTCCCCCTTCAATCTTCTAAATTCCAGTGAGTATAAGCCTAGTCGATCCAGTCTTTCTTCATATGAAAGTCCTACCATCCCAGGAATCAATCTGGTGAACCTTCTTTGTACTCCCTCTATGGCAAGAATGTCTTTCCTCAGATTAGGGGACCAAAACTGCACACAATACTCTAGGTGCGGTCTCACCAAGGCCTTGTACAACTACAGTAGAACCTCCCTGCTCCTGTACTCAAATCCTTTTGCTATGAATGCCAACATACCATTTGCCTTTTTCACCGCCTGCTGTACCTGCATGCCCACCTTCAATGACTGGTGTACAATGACACCCAGGTCTCGTTGCACCTCCCCTTTTCCTAATCGGCTACCGTTCAGATAATAATCTGTTTTCCTGTTCTTGCAACCAAAGTGGATAACCTCACATTTATCCACATTAAATTGCATCTGCCATGAATTTGCCCACTCACCTAACCTATCCAAGTCACCCTGCATCCTCTTAGCATCCTCCTCACAGCTAACACTGCCGCCCAGCTTCGTGTCATCCGCAAACTTGGAGATGCTGCATTTAATTCCCTCGTCTAAATCATTAATATATATTGTAAACAACTGAGGTCCCAGCACTGAGCCTTGCGGTACCCCACTAGTCTCTGCCTGCCATTCTGAAAAGGTCCCGTTTACTCCCACTCTTTGCTTCCTGTCTGCCAACCAATTCTCTATCCACATCAATACCATACCCCCAATACCGTGTGCTTTAAGCTTGCACACTAATCTCCTGTGTGGGACCTTGTCAAAAGCCTTTTGAAAATCTAAATATACCACTTCCACTGGCTCTCCCCTATCCACTCTACTAGTTACATCTTCAAAAAATTCTATAAGATTCGTCAGACATGATTTTCTTTTCACAAATCCATGCTGACTTTGTCCGATGATTTCACCTCTTTCCAAATGTGCTGTTATCACATCTTTGATAACCGACTCTAGCATTTTCCCCACCACTGATGTCAGACTAACCGGTCTATAATTCCCTGGTTTCTCTCTCCCTCCTTTTTTAAAAAAGTGGGGTTACATTAGCCACCCTCCAATCCTCAGGAACTAATCCAGAATCTAAGGAGTTTTGAAAAATTATCACTAATGCATCCACTATTTCTTGGGCTACTTCCTTAAGCACTCTGGGATGCAGACCATCTGGTCCTGGGGATTTATCTGCCTTTAATCCCTTCAATTTACCTAACACCACTTCCCTACTAACATGTATTCCCCTCAGTTCCTCCATCTCACTAGACCCTTGGTCCCATACTATTTCCGAAAGATTATTTATGTCCTCCTTAGTGAAGACAGAAACAAAGTAGTTATTCAATTGGTCTGCCATGTCTTTGTTCCCTATGATCAATTCACCTGTTTCTGACTGTAAGGGACCTACATTTGTCTTGACCAATCTTTTTCTTTTCACATATCTATAAAAGCTTTTACAGTCAGTTTTTATGTTCCCTGCCAGCTTTCTCTCATAATCTTTTTTCCCTTTCCTAATTAAGCCCTTTGTCCTCCTCTGCTGGTCTCTGAATTTCTCCCAGTCCTCAGGTGTGCCGCTTTTTTTTGCTAATTTGTATGTTTCTTCTTTGGACTTGATACTATCCCTAATTTCCCTTGTCAGCCACGGGTGCACTATCTTCCCTGATTTATTCTTTTGCCAAACTGGGATGAACAATTGTTGTAGTTCATCCATGCGATCTTTAAATGCTTGCCATTGCATATCCACCGTCAACCCTTTAAGTATCATTTGCCAGTCTATCTTAGCTAATTCATGTCTCATACCTTCAAAGTTACCCTTCTTTAAGTTCAGAACCTTTGTTTCTGAATTAACTATGTCACTCTCCATCTTAAAGAAGAATTCCACCATATTATGGTCACTCTTACCCAAGGGGCCTCACACAACAAGATTGCTAACTAACCCTTCCTCATTGCTCAACACCCAATCTAGAATGGCCTGTTCTCTAGTTGGTTCCTCGACATGTTGGTTCAGAAAACCATCCCGCATTCCAAGAAATCCTCTTCCTCAGCACCCTTACCAATTTGGTTCACCCAATCTATATGTAGATTGAAGTCACCCATTATAACTACTGTTCCTTTATTGCACGCATTTCTAATTTCCTGTTTAATGCAATCCCCGACCTCACTACTACTGTTAGGTGGGCTGTACACAACTCACACCAGCGTTTTCGGCCCCTTAAAGTTTTTAAATCACTATGTACTGCTACTGCACAACAACAAATGCCGGTGACATTAAACCCGATTCTGATTCTATACTCAGTGCCCCGGCTGATGATGCATTGCACGCCAAACACCTCCTTCACCACCTTATCTACCCGAGGAGAGGCCTTCACTTGACATCAATCTCAGACACTCCAAAACCAGCGTATCATCCCATCGACACCCATAGCACGATTCAGGCTTGAATTCAGACAAAGATCTATGTGAGAACAAATAGGTGTTTAGATCGCAGCCAAACCATCTTGACACCTTTTGCCAGAGCAGTGTTCGCAATTCAGTGCAGAAGAACACAGAGGCTGACATATTCACCCAAAATTCAGACAAGACTTTAAGAATAAAATACACTGTCCAGTTGATATGGTAATAAGGAAAGTTCATCAGGAAGGAGGTACAGGAGCCTCAGGTCCCACACCAGTAGGTTCAGGAACAATTACTACCTTTCAACCATCAGACTCCTGAACCAGCAAGGATAACTTCACTCACCTCAACACTGAACTAATTCCACAACCTGTGGACACACCTTAAAGGACTGGTGTTCTCAGTATTATTTATTTACTATTTATTATTATTGTTGTTTATTTTGTATTGCAGCTCGTCTTCTTTTGCACATTGTTTGTCAGTCATTGTTTTTCACTGATTCTGGTGTATGTGGAACAGCCTCTGCAGGCCTAATGAGCCACATCACCTAGCAACCAACCTATTTTTGTTTCAATTGAGATACAGACCTGAATAGGCCTTTCCGGCCCTTCAAGCTGCAAAGCTCAGCCACCCCTGATTTAATTCTAGACTAATCACGGGCCAATTTTCCAATGACCAATTAACCTACCAATCGGTAGGTCTTTGCCATGAGGAAACTAGAGTACCCGGAGGAAACCCACGCGGTCACAGGGAAAACATACAAACTCCTCACAGACACCTGGGTCGCTGTTACTGTAAAGCATTGTGATAGCCATTAGCTACCATGCCACTCCAACCCTAGCTATGTCACAGGAAAATTTACAAAGAGCAATTAATCTACTATCTGGTACATCCTTGGACCGTGGTAGAAACCAGAGCACCCGGAGGGAACCAGCGCTCTCACGGGAAGGACATACAAAATTCTTACAGACAGCATTGGAACTGAACTCTGAATTCTGACACCCCAAGCTGTAATCTTGTCACACCAACCACTGTGAATAGCGACAAGCTAATGAATCTCAGGGATGTAGATGCTGGCATTTGGGTACTTTGACAAATAAATTTACTTTGAACTGTGAAGTACTCAGCAGAGTAAGCTGTGACTCAGCTCAAGCAATCATCCAATTAATTAAATCACACTTGAACGACGTACACATAAACTGGAACATGATTCTAACTGGATCTGCTGAGTTCCTTCAGCATTTTGTTTGTGCTGCTCTGGATTTCCAGCATCTGCACATTTTCTCCTGTTTGTGACTTTCCCCAGGCAATAAGACTGATCTACATCTCCATTGCTTGATTATTTCTCAACAGTCACCTTACGTACAGCCTAGTGTCACATTATGGACATACCATCAATGTATATCAGTAACACACACAAAATGCTGGAGGAAAAGGGTACAGTTGATGTTCCAGGCCAAGACCCTTCCGCAGGACTGGAGAAAAAATGATGAGGAGTAGAGGTAAAAGCAGGGGTGGGGGGGGGGGATAAAGGAGGGAGAAACACAAGGTGATATATAGTTTAATAGTGGAAAAATAGAAATAAAAAAAAGTATGAGGTAGTGTTCATGGTTTCATTGTCCATTCAGAAATCAGATGGCAGATGGGAAGAAGCTGTTCCTGAATCGTTGAGTGTGTGCCTTCAGGCTCCTGTACCTCCTTCCTGATGATAGCAATGAGAAGAGAACATGCCCTGGGTGAGGGGGGGTCCTTAATGATAGATGCCGCCTTTCTGAGGCACATTTTCTTGAAGACGTCCTGGATACTACAGAGGCTAGTGCCCATGATGGAGCTGGCTGAGTGAACAACACTCTGCAGTAGCCCACCTCTACCCTCGGCACACCAGACGGTGATGCAGCCAGTTACAATGCTCTCAACGGTAGAAATTTAAGAGTGTTTCAGGTGACACACCAAATCTCCTCAAACTCCTAATGAGATATAGCCACTGTCATGTCTTCTTTGTAACTGCACTGGTACGTTGGGTCCAGGTTAGACCCTCACAGAGATATCGAAAAAAAATGGAGCTACTTGTGACACCGAGAGGCTAAGTTGGTACTCACAGGAGACAGCCATGAATAACAAACACTTCCTTTGCAGGCTACGAGTGCCAACTCTGGTGACGCTAGCAGGGAAATAGTGGTAAAGTAAATAGGACATTGTGTTAGTTTGAAAAGTATATTGTTTCTCTCTCTCTGCCCCAAAACATTCTTCAATAATTGTCCTCTGATTACAACAGATAGTCTTCTGTATGTCGACTAAAGATTGAAGAGAGGCCCATACTTTATAAGAACAATAAACTCTTTACAAATATTTCCTACAAACCATACATTAGAAATCATCCAGCAGCTTAGGCAATATCCTCGCAAATTTATTTATGAGATACAGTGTGGAATAGGCCTTTCCAGCCCTTTGAGCTGCGCTGCCCAGCAAATCGCCCAATTGAATCACAAATCTAATCACAGGACAATTTACAATGACCAATTAACCTACCACCCAGTATGTCTTTGCACTGCAGGATGAAATCGGAGTACCCGGAAGAAACCCATACGGTCATGGGGCGAATGTATAAACTCCCCACAGGCAGCAGCAGGAATTGAACCTGGGTTACACGCACTGTAAAATGTTGTGCTAACCAAAATGAATACACAGTCAATGTTTCAGGCCATATTCAGGAATATATTCTCAACCTGAAACATCGACTGTTTACTCTTTTCCATTGATGCAGTCCCTCCAGCATTTTGTGTATGTTCCAGCATCCGCAGACTTTCTCATGTTTATTAAAATCATTCCTTTAATTCACATTCCTATATCAAACAGAGATCAGAAATTATCTTTCAGACAATAGCATCAAGGCAAAATTTAAATTCAAGTTTAAATTCATGCTCATTGTCATTCAATTATATACATGTACACCAAATAAAACAATGCTCTGCTAGACCAAGGTGCACAAACCAGTACATCTAATACCACCACTGTCGGTGAGGAGTTTGCACGTCCCCCCCGTGACTGCGTGGGTTTCCTCCAGGTGCTCCGGTTTCCTCCCACTGTCCAAAGATGTACTGTTTGGTAGGTTAACTGGTCACTGTAAATCGCCCTGTGTTTAGGCTAGTGTTAAATTGGGGGACTGCGTCATTTGCGTCAACAACCAACACAACCCATGGATGTACTGGGGACAGCCCACAAGTGTCGCTACACATTCCAGCACCAACACAGCCAAAATGCTCAAAGTTCAAAGTCAACTTACTTAAAGTCACCATATACTACCCTGAGATTCATTTTCTTACAGGCATTCACAATAAAGAAATACAACAATCAATGAAAAACTACACACACAGACACACACACAACCAATGTGCAAAAGGTAAACTGTGAAAATACAAAAAACAAACAAGAGTTAGAAAATTTTTTTAGTTATTTGCTTCAAAAATGAATGCTTGTGGTAAAAGTTTTCAATGTTGCAGTACAGAATCAGAATCAGGTTTGATATCATTGAACATGTCATGAAATTTGTTATGTCGAAGCAGTGCATTGCAATGCATAATTATAAAAACTGTAAATTATAAAAATTATGTATATTAAAAATGTTTAAAAAGGTGACTTTGCTTGGTTTTATCTCCAGAAGTTAAAGATCAAGTTTATTGTCCATAAGACATAGGAGCAGAATTAGGCCATCTGGCCCATCGAGTCTGCTCCATCATTTAATCATGGCTGATTCTTTTTTTCTTTCTCAACCCCAGTTCCTGGCCTTTTCCCCTTAACCTTTGATGCCATGTCCAATCAAGAACCTATCAATCTCTGCCTTAAATACACCCAACGACCTGGCCTCCACAGCTGCATGTGGTAACGTTCCACAAATTCACCACCCTTTGGCTAAAGAAATTTCTCCGCATCTCTGTTTTAAAAGGACACCCCTCTATCCTGAGGCTGTGCCCTCTTGTTCTAGACTCTCCCACCACGGAAAACATCCTTTCCACATGCACTCTGTCTAGGCCTTTCAACATTCGAAAGGTTTCAGTGAGATCCCTCCTCATCCTTCTGAATTCTAGCCAGTAAAGACCCAGAGCCATCAAACGTTCCTCGTGTGACAACCCTTTCATTCCTGGAATCATCCTTCTGAACCTTCTCTGAAACCTCTCCAATGCCATAAACATCTTTCTAACATAAGGGGCCCAAAACTGTTCACGATACTCAAGGTGAGGCCTCACCAGTGCCTTATAAAGCCTCAGCATCACATCTCTTCTCTTGTATTCCAGACCTCTTGAAATGAATGCTAACATGGCATTTGCCTTCCCCCACCATCGACTCCACCGTCATTCAACCATGCACATGAATACAGCCAAGCGAAACATCGTTCCTCTGGTGCCAAGGTGCAAAGCACAGAACCAACAACACCCCGCACGTATAGCAAATGTTGTTATGATAGCAGAAAATATACAATCACAAAAAATATTATACCCTAAGTCCCTGAGCGTCATGGCCCACAGGTTGATGATGTAGTATTCCGAAAGAACGGCTGTACCAAAAGGATATTAAATAAAATGCAAATCAATAACAGGAGTCACACAATTCACCAGAACAAATCTCCACACTATAATCATCAAATCACTCCTGCTTGGAGTTTATTTTTCTGCAAACATCATTTATAAATTGAATAAAACAAACTTTGCCAGTGAAACCTGTAGTAGCCATATACCTATTTTCTATGTCTGTAATGTATTTTATATTGCGTGCTTATTATGGGTAATTTGTCACCTGGGTTGGGGCATAGTAGAGCAAATGAGCATAATTACGTATTTACATTCAGTTTAGTCTAGTTAGAGCCAGGGATTTTTTTTTGTGTGTGTTGGCTGCTTATCGCTAACTTTGCTGATCAATCACAAATTAAACTGCTAATTTCTCTATTACACTAAAATTACCTAAATATGCTCATTTATACCACTTACCTCATTATATCATTAGCTTTAGTTTCAGTAGTTGTTCTTTTTTAATATCGCTACAAGATTGTTTGTCTTTGCTGGCAATGCATAATTATAAAAACTGTAAATTACAATAATTTCAGCTCTAGCCGTCTAAAGCTGGAATATATGGAGATTTCCATCACAGCTGCTTGCGTAAGTTACCTTCTTAATGCTGCCAATTCACCTATCAGCTTCCAGCTTCTCACGTCATCTCACCCACCCACCTTTCCCCTCACCTGGTGTCACCTATCAGCTGCCAGCTTGTACTCCTTCCCCTTCCTATTCTGGGTTCGTCCCCCCACACTTCCTTCCCAGTCCTGATGAAACGCGTTGGCTCGAAATGTCAACTGTTTATTCCTCTCCATAGATGCTGCCTCACCTGCTGAGGTACTCCATAACTTAGTGTGTGTGGCTAGATGTGGATGATATGCTGCCTCTGTCTTGTTGTAATGAGTAGGGTTTATAATAGGCCCCCCCCCCCTCAAATCCACTCTCATCCCGAGTAAAACTCACAAAATGCTGGAGGAACTCAGCAGGTCAGACAGCATCTATGGAGAGGAATAAACAGTCAACATTTCAGGCCAAAGACCTTTGGCATTAGGCTTTCTTCAAATTTATTCCTGCACAGCATTTGGATATCACGGGCAATTCTAGCCTTTACTGGCTGCCCACAATTGCTCCAGGCTGAGGGTACAGTGAAGATTCAACCTTGTTAAGGGTTTGTCCTTATTAGTCAAGGCACCAAGTTCAAAAGTCAATATGTTGCAGTTCTATGAAACTTTAGTTAGGCTGAATAGGGAGTATTGCATACAGTTCTGGTCACCCCATTACAGGAAGGATGCCAAGGCTTTGGAGAGGGCGAGAAGAGGTTTACCAAGATGTTGCCTGGATTAGAGAGCATGTGCTATGGTGAAAGGTTAGACAAACTTGGGTTGTTTTCTCTGGAGTGGCAGAGGACAAGGGGAGATCTGACAGAGGTTTATAAGATTATGAGAGGCACAGATAAGGTATACAGACCGTATCTTTTAACATGGGTTGAAACATCTAATACCAGAGGGCATGCATTTAACATGAGAGAGGGGTGACTGGTCATTTCAGAGGAGACAGGTTGATGTTGTTTTACAGACGCGCGCGCGCGCACACACACACACACACACACACACACACACACACACACACACACACACACACACACACACACACACACACACACACACACACACACACACACACACACACACACACCTGGGGTGGTGATAGAGGCAGATAGATTAGAGTCTTTTAAGAGACGTTCAGATAGGCAAATGAATGTGAGGAAAATGGAAGGATGTGGACATTGTGTAGGGAAAAGGGATTAATTTGTCCGTTTGATTACTAATTTAAGTGGCTCAACACAACGCTGTGGGCTGAAGGGCCTGTTCCTGTTCTGTGCTGTTCTATGTCCTTGTTGGTAGAAGTAACAGGTCAATTTGTGGTTAGTAATATAATTCATTAGATAACTGAAAGAAATTTTTCCTTCCCATGCCATCTGTGGAATCGTATCAATCCTATAAATATCAATACTCATGACCTTCTACCGACGAGCAGTAGACCACACCCTGAAAGCTGCATCAGTGCACGGTACAGAAACTGCACTGCAACAGACAGGAGGGTTCTACAACGGGTAGTCAAAACTGCCCAATGCATCACCGGCACCAGCCTACCCGTCATCGAGGCCATAAATACAGAACAGTACCAGGAAAAGGCCCACGATATCATGAAACATCCCACCCACCCTGCTGATGGACTGTTTGTCCCATTCCCAGGGAGGGGGCTACACAGCATCACACCGGGGCCACCAGACTCAAAAACAGTCACTTTCCCCAAGCAGTGAGACTGATCAACACCCCCACCCACTAACCCACCCCTCCACACCCCTAACCACCACTACTTTATCATTTCCTGTCAGTCACCTTATGTACAGACTCTCCTGTGCCTAGTGTCAATTTATGTGTTTTTTTGTACTGCATCATATCCGGAGTAACAATTATTTTGTTCTCCTTCGCACTTGTGCACTGGGAATGACACTAAGTAGTTCTGAATCTTGAATCTTAAGAGGGATGCTAATCACCCCCGTGCCTGTGCTGGATCTTCACAACAGCTGTACAATTGGTTCCACATCCGGCTCCATTTCTCCAGCTCTGCAAATTTCTCTTTAAGTATATATCAGATTCACTGTGCTCCCTGGTGGATCTAGATAATGCCATACCCATATTTGAAAGGTGGAACTGTAACACTATATTCCACATTGTTATCACTTTTCTCTGTAAACTACCTCAACGTATCTCAATGTTTTAAAATGATTTGCATGGAAGGCATGCAAAATAAACTTTTTCACTGTATTCGATATCAGACCATAAGACAGAGGAGCAAAATTAGGCCAATCAGCCCATCACTTCTGCTGCACCATTTGACACGGCTGATTTATTTTCCGTCAACCCCATTCTGCTGACTTCTCCCCGTAACCTTTGAAACCCTGACTAATCACAAATCTATCAACCTCCGCTTTAAATATACCCAACAACTTTGCTCCACGGCCGTCTGTGGCAAAGAATTTCACAGATTAACCACCCTCTGGCCAAAGAAATTCCTCGTAATCTGTTCCAAAAGGATGTCTTTCTATTCTGAGGCTGTGCCCTCAGTCTCTAGACTATCTCAATATTACAAATCTCCTCGACACTTCACTCTGTCCAGGGTACCCAACCCTTTTTCACGCCATGGCGCCTCACCATAAACCAAGGGGTCTGTGGATCCCAGGTTGGGGACAGCTGATCTAAGCCTCTCAATATGCGATAGGTCTCAATGAGACACCCCAACTCCCCCCACCATTCTTTTAAACTCCAGCAAGTACAGGGCCCAGAGCCATCAAACGCTCCTCATACATTAACCCTTTCATTCCCTATGTGACAATAATAAATAATTAGCAAGGAACTCTGCCTGAGCAGCCTCCAACCTGGCATTTTCTGACTTCTGGTAACTATGCCCCTCTCTCTCTTTTCTCTCTCCTCTTGGTCCCCATTGCTCTCTCTCCTACCCCACACTCTCCATCTGTCCCTCACACACACACTCTTCTCAACAGTCCCCCTCCCCACTTCTCTGCCTTTATTTCATGTTCCACTTTCCTCCTTTATCAGATTCCAATATCTTCTGCCTTTTGTCACTGCCACATCACCTCCCATTTTTGACATCACCCCTCCCACATCTTCCTATTGCGCCCCCCCCCCCCATTTTCACCTGGAAGCATTAAGTTTATTGTTATCTGACTGTACATATATACGACCAAATGAAACGTTCCTCTAGACCATGGTGCACCCACATGAATCACATACAGCACATAAAACAAAATATTACCACAAATACAGTACATTTTACGTCTTAGGCACATGCAAAAGAAAATTCTGTAAAGCCAAACTGCATTCAAAAATTTAGAAACATTTCGTTTCATTGTATCAAAAAAATTACTATAAAGAGCAGTAAACAGTAAAAAAGCTAAATCAAATCAACATTTGGTGTGATCCACCCTTTCCCTTTAAAACCATATCAATTCTCTTAGGTACACTGTCGTGCAGTTTTATAAGAAAATCAGCTGGGGGGGTTGTTTCAAGCATTTTGGAGAACTTGCCACAGTTCTCCGAACTTTGGCTGTCTCGTTTGCTTCTGTCTCTCCAAGTAATCCCGGACAGCCTCAATGATGTTGAGATCAGGGCTCTGTGGAGGCCGTACCATCTGAAACCATATAAAACAGGGGTTCCCAACCTTTTTTATAAAAATGCCATGGATCCCTACCGTTAACCGAGTGGTCTGTGAACCCCAGGTTAGGAACCATGACATAAAACACTTTAGGGGGCCCTAGACTTTTGCACAGTACCGTTAACCTAATCAAATATAATTCAAAGTGCGTTCAGAAGGTGAACAGCAAACAGCTCGCTGTCCTGGCGATGAGACTTTGGTATTGGCAGGGTATTCATTAGTCACACAGCCTGACTGTTGCCCAGTCTGGCAGTCCAGTCCTGATGCTCCTGTACCTCCATCCTCGGAGAGATTGTGGTAGGGATCCTCAACAATGCTTCAACCACCCCTTTCCTCCAACTTCTTGCACTGGCTAGCTTCCTTCTTTTTTTCCCAGTCGAGGTGAAGGGCCCTGACCCGAAGCATGGACTGTCCATTTACCCCCATGGATGCTGCCCGACCCACCGAGTTCCTCCAGTACTCTGTATTGCTTCAGAGTCCAGCTTCCACTCTCTCTCGCTCGCACCAAAGGGATCTTCCTGGGATGCTAGCCAATGCTTTTGGTCGATCAATATCAATAAGCATTATCACACCACTGATATGGAAACTTTCTTGTGTTTTTCATAATGCCTGTTATAATCACTACATCACACTGAGTACATACCCTTCCAACAGGCAATTATCTAATCAGCCAATCATGTGGCAGCAACTCAATGCACTAAAGCATGCAGACATGGTTAGGAGGTTCAGCTGTTGTTCAGAATGAGGAACGAATGTGACCTGAGTAACTTTGACTGTGGAATGATTGTCGGTGTCAGACGGGGTGGTTTGAGTATCTCAAAATCTACCTACCTCTTGGAAATTTTCATGCACAATAGTCTCAAGAGTTTACAGAGAATGGTGCAGAAAACAAAAAATCCAGCCAGCAGCTCTTGTGTGTGTGAAAACACCTCGTTAACGAGAGGTCAGAGAACGGCCAGACTGGTTCAAGCTGACAGTAACTCAAATAACCACGCGTTACAACAGTGGTGTGCAGAACAGCAGGCTGAATCTTCAAGAGGATGGGCTAGAGCAGCAGAAGACCATGAACATACACTCAATGGCCACTTTATTAGGCACAGGCTGTGCATTAAATTGGCCACTGAATGTACTTACTGAACTGCAGAGCACATTTGGATGTGAAAAATCACTTAATAAAATGTTTTTGTCGTTTTGTTTCAAAGGTACTGAAAGACGTTAGGGTCTCCGCCCGAAACGTCGACAGCGCTTCTCCCTATAGATGTTGCCTGGCCTGCTGTGTTCCACCAGCATTTTGTGTGTGTTGTTGTTAGATCTTCATTCATAATTGCTACAAATTCCCTGTAAAATTAATCCATTAAATTTACTTCAATGCCAGGTATTTGTCCCGTTTTGGCATCCAGCTCCGTATCACCGACATCTGTAGTGAAATTTAACACTCAAGAGATTCTGCAGATGCTGTGATCCAGATGAGCGCACACACACACACACTGGAGGAACTCAGCAGGTCAGGCAGCGGCCATGGAGGGGAATAAACAGTCAACGTTTTAGGCATCATTTCCATCGATGCTGCCCGACCTGCTGAGCTCCTCCAGCATTGTGTGCGCGTCGTCTTGAAATCTGTTGTTTCGCGGCAGCCGTTTAGTGCAACAAACAATTTTAAATTTCTACGGGGTGTTCAGATGCCTGGGATGGTGGCAGATAGAGAGGCTTTTAAGAGATGTTTCGATAGGCACATGGATTTAAGGAAAATGGAGGGATATGGACATTTTATATAGGTAGGAGGGATTAATGTTTGGGTGTTTTTGATCGTTGAGCTGGTTGGGCACAACATTGTGGGCCGAGTGGCCTGTACCTGTGCTGTACTGTCCTTAATGCTACAAGAAATATATAGTGCAAAAAAAGAGTAAAATAGTGAGGTGCTGTTCAAGGTCAGTTACGGGCCAGCGGGTGAAAAAGAGATTTATGTTTTAATAATAACCTTAAACTGTAGACTAGGAACACATTAGTGGAGAACGAACATCCGAACTCCACACCCAGCTCCCCGAACTCTGCTGAACTTCCGGTAGTGTTTTCATATTTGGACGCTGAGCAAGCTGTCTGTGAAGGTATAGCAGGTGTCACTGAGACAGCGGGCTGTGTGTTTCGGAGGTCTCACAGTCGGCGTTGATCCAACTCGGAATGACGACCATAACTACTGGCATCAAATTCAGCTCATTTCCCTATGACCTAGCTGAGTGCTCCCCACGTGTTCCGACATTTAAAAAGTAACAAATCCGCGGTGTTTTGCTCCGAAATCGCTACAAGTCAAGCCGAGGTCGTGCTTAAGCAGGTTCCTTTGTGATTACTTCACGCTCCTGAACGCATGGCGAAGCCGCTGTCGCCTCTCGACCAGCTCACGTACATGCCAATAATTTTGGATTAATACCAGTAGGAAATATCGATAAAAATGAAACAAAATAAAGCGGACACCTACCACTGTGAGAGATGGTCTTCCTGGGAACCGATTCCTTATCCAAGCCCAGAACATAGATACTGATAGGACAGAAAATCGCAACGTAAACAGCGAGAGCCGCGGATCCCCCTTTCATCGTGTTTCAAGATGTCTGAGAACAAAAATATCTCCAGTTCTTTTTCTCTCCCGGTTATCTTCTTGCTTCTCACACAATCGGGCGGAGAAGAACAAAGTACAAACGCCACGACCAGGTGTTTGAAATAAACGTCAGTGCTCCTTCCCCCCCCCCTCTCTAATTTTTTAAAAAGCAACTTTTTGTAATCCAACACCGTCTTAAAGTTGGTCTGCCAGTTCAGCCCCGAATCCTTAGGAGTTGCGAAAAGTTTGCTTGCTGAAGAAAAAGCTGCGCTTGATGTCGACAGTCGGACATATTACGCAGTTGCTTTCTTTTTTTGTTCCTGCATACAGCATGACAACAGCGCCAGGTAGCGAAAGACACTCGAATCAAATGGGCGGGCTGGATTCATCTGAGTCGCAGCTTTTTTTTAAAAAGATCCTAGCGAAACTCCACCCCTCTCAGCTGTTCCCAACGTAAAGAACATCAACGACCCTTTCTAAAGTGGAAATACTGTTTATTCCTGGTGTGGCACTTAGTACTAAAATTGCAACATTCGAGTCTGCCGTGCTGCCTCAATTGTTGCAGTTTCTTTCTTCATCGTTTTTACCTTTGTAAATTTTTTAAAAAATGCCTCAAGTATATCTGCAAATAGCAATGAGATCAAACGCAACGAGGCGTGAGAGAGAAAAAAAACTTCCATTGGGATCCCGCTCAACAAGTAACAATTTAAAATGCCAGTGAATCTGTTGTGGGGCTTTTAAGTTGATGGAGGGGGTGGGGGAGAGAAGTTTCACTCAAAGGCGATCTGTGCAATGTTGCATGCAATGCAGGAGAAGGAAATCGGGTGATTAGAGATTAAAATGTTAAGTTTTTAAAAAGCCTATTGGATTTTATTCGTTGTTACTTTTAAAAATATCGAGAATAAAGTGAGAAAGTCCGGTTGATGGATGGGGCGGGCATCGGGATCACATGATGACCTCTAAATCCTGTAGCAGGCGAAACGCCGATAATTCCTTTTGACAATAATACACGGGAGCAGAATTCGGCTATACGACCTTCCACAGAGGCTACTCGAACCGCTGAGTTTCTGCTGAAGTTTGTTTTCAATCCCTGTCGGCACGGTAAGAGTGGTCAGTGTCCTGTTCTGTGGACTTTCAGTTCTTTTGACGCCAGAACATTTTAAATATTGATTCTTCGGCAAGACATTAAGGCAACCCCTGATACCCGGCGGGTGACAGCGAATAGCTGGCCACTTCTGTCGCCTCGCGCCTGCCGAACTAGCAAGAGGGGTGCGAAGATGTACATTAATGGTATTTTTCAGCTCAGCGTGGTATATAGGTCACTCAGCGTACCGAAAAGCCCCCTGCTGTTTAAGTGCGCTGACATGAAAAATGCATGAGGGAAATGTAAGCATAGCGATTTGCATTACACCATTTACAGAAGATATCGGTGAAAACTGTGGAAAAGAGTTACATTACAGATCATCAGCTTCATTTTCCACAGAATCTGCCTGGAGTTAGATTTCCCGCACTTGCTGGGCGTGCTGCAAGACTTTTCCATCACAGGCAAAGCCCTCCCCATGTGTAATTGATCACATCTACAACGAGCGCTGCCGCAAGAAAGCAACATCCATTATCCAGGATTCTCACCACCCGGGCCTTGCTCTCTTCTCGCTGATGCCATCAGGAAGGAGATACAGGAGCCTTAGGTCCCACACAACCAGGTTCAGAAACAGTTATTACCCTTCAACCATCAGCCTCCTGAACTAGCGTGGATAACTTTATTCACCTCAACACTGAACTGATTCCACAACTTATGGACTCAGTTTCAAAGACCCTAGAGTTCACTTTGTCATTTATTTTTTATTTATTTATTTCAAGTTCAGGTTTAATTTTCATTCAACCATACACATGAATACAGCCAAACAAAATAGGTTCCCCTGGGCCAAGGTGCAAACCACAGTACCGTGTTATGAGTGCTGAACAGACCTGATGGAAATGGGGTGCAGAGTTAACCATCCTTCCCCCCCCCCCCCCCCCCCGAGAAATATGAACTATTGCTATTGCTATGCTGCTAATGAGAGATTAGCAGAGATGAAGCACAGAGGCAGGGACATCTGCTACAGATAAGAGAGAGAGAGAGACAGTTGATTTATGTATTATGGCTTCCTGGATTGTTTACCCTTCACTACAAGGACGTTACTTTGCTCGTTAACATTCCTAAGGAGACAGCAGGAGTGGCCTGATTTGATGGACATGGTCATTTTGAGTTGATGGATGGCTGATACCCTGTCAGTGGGGATAAAAGACAGGTGTGGGGAGACACCCCTCAGACACACCAGTGGACACTGACCGAGTGTTGTGCACCCACAGGAAGGTGGGGGCTTCGAGGACCGAATCAGGAGATCGGTCAGTAAAGCTCACAGTGTTACGGCAGGGCCGGTGTGGACATGTGTGTGTGTCCACTCATGCCAGAGTGACGAGTCCACCACAGAAGAACGGTCTAGCTGAAGAACAGAGGGGTCATAACCGAATGATCACAACGGTACGACGGAATCAGAATACAATAAAAGGTTTGCTGGCTGCAGCTGCTCAATCTCTTGCTCACTCGCGCTCTCTCTCCAACAAATTACAATACAACAACCACAACTACCTCAGCACACATGAACTGAACTGAACTCTATATTCTCCTATGTCAATTCATTTACCCCAGATATTGATAGAGCTTGTTTATTATTGCTTATTATTATTATTCCTACACTTTTGTGTTTATTATTGCTAACCTGTTTTATATGTATATTTGCATTTTTGATACTGTATTGTGTAGTTTACTAATAAACACTTTTAGTTTTCAGTACCGCCAGACTCCAACAGATTCTTCTATTTCTGCTGGTCTGTAAACCCAGTGACGGGGTATTAACAAATTGGGGGCTCGTCCAGGATTTGATTACAAATTGGGAGGCTGGTGAATCGGGATAGAAGTCCCTTATCTGATCTGGTTGTGTGGATAACCAGGCGGGAAACCAGCAGAGATGGAGATTGACAAATTTTTTAAAGATCCAACTACGGGGGCATTAGAGGATGCCAGAAAGGTGGAATTGTTGAGTGTTACAAGAAAATTGAATCTCTCGGTGGTGAAACCGGCGATGAGAAAGTTGGAAATACAGAGAGTAATAGCTGTGTATTATGTATCCCAAGGTGTGTTCCCGTCGGGGGGCATTGGAACTGTTCCCTGAGAGGAAACCAACCGAGAGTGAGGTTCAGTTACAGATGGAAAAATTAAGGCTGGCTGAGGAGGAAAAGAAGAGGGAGCATGAACTCCGGATAAGGCAGCTGGAAGCAGAGAGAGAGAGAGAGAGGGAGGGAGGTGGCTGCAAGGTGGAGAGAGGAGGCTGAAAGGGAGAAGGAAAAAGCTGAAAGGCAGAGAGAAGAAGCTGATAAGCAGAGGGAGGAAAGGAAGAAAGAGAGGCAGTTTGAGCTGGAAATGGAGAGGTTAAAGGCATCACAGGGAAGGGACCAGGCAGCCGACCCAAACAAGGGGTTCAAGATTGGTCAAGAGATTAAGTTGGTACCCCCATTCGAGGAGATGGATGTCGATAGGTACTTCCTCCATTTTGAGAAAGTGGCTGTAAATCAGAACTGGCCTAAGGGGAAATGGGCTGTTCTGTTACAGAGTGTACTTAGGGGGAAGGCTGAGCAAGCCTATTCGGCATTGCCTATGGATGAGTCTAAAGATTATGATGAAGTGAAAAGGGCTGTACTAAGGAGTTATGAATTGGTTCCAGAGGCATACTGGCAGAAGTTCCGGAATTTGAGGAGGCCATGGGACCACACGTATTTAGAGTTTGCCCGTGAGATGCAAATATATTGTGAGCATTGGTGCGCCTGAAAAGGGGTCATTGGAGATTATGACAAACTGTTACAGTTAATGCTGATTGAGCAGTTCAAAGGTTGTGACCCTGAAGGTATGAAGACGTACTTGGACGAGAAGGAGACAGAGCCTCTGTCTGCGACTGCCAAGTTAGCAGACGAGTATGCCTTAACCCACAAGACAAAATTTCCCCCAAATAAGAGGTACCAGAGAGGCAGTAGGGACGGTAGAGAAAGCCCACTGGCTAAGGCAGAGAATAAGCCAGGAACTAGCAGAAAAGGCAAGGAGGAGGGAAAAGCAGGCCAGCAAGAAGGTTCCCAGCTTTACGTGTTATAATTGTGGGAAAGCTGGCCACATAGCATCTAAGTGCTTTGCTCTGAAGAAGGAGACAGGAAAGGGAAAGACGGCAACTCCGACTGGTTGCATTGAGCCGGTCAACAAAACGATGAGGGAGGCGAGGCTAGATAGAGCCCAAGAGGGGCGTGAGAGGTTTATTTCGGAAGGGATGGTATCTGTGAAGGAGGGAGAAACCCCAGTTCCAGTGCGGATCTGGAGAGATACTGGGGATGTGTATTCAGCAGTGAAGCTGACAAGTAAGCCTGTAAGTGCTGAGGACCCGTCCATAGATTCCAAGATTTATCCCGCGTGCGCAATAACTCGCAGCATGTCTAGAAAGGCGGCTGAGACAGGAACCAGTTTAAATGAGTCCAGTATTGATTTAGCAGAGACGTTTTTACCGACCTTGTACCAGGAGAGGTTAGAGGATGGTAAAACGGAGAATAGTGGAGCTAAGGAAAGTAAGGGAGACGAAGCAGATTTAGTGTTGTCAAGGAACGGAATTTTGAACCTTATAAGATACCCCTAGGCGGACATTTTGGAGTGAAGAAGGAATTTATGGAGGCACAGAGCCAAGAGGAGAAACAGATGGGGCAGCTAGAAGGTCCAGGGTTGGACACTGGTGATTTATATAGCTTGAAAGAGCTGTTTGCAGTTGAAGAATTTAAAATGTTCCCGATGATGTGAGGTCAGTCCTAGATGAAAAGGATGCCGCTACCTTGAGGGAGTCTGCTGGGTTAGCAGACGAGGTTGTTTTAACCCGCAAGGTTGAGTTTACTCCGGAGGGGAGTTGCCCATATAGTAGCTGGGAGGATCAGGGGAACTTGGAATTTGAAAAGAGGACTGATATTGAAAGCCTAGAAGAGGCAGGTGACCCGTTGGCTTGTGTTCAGGATGTGAAGGATGTGGAGCCACAGGGTACTGAACCTAGTGTTGAAACTCAGGAAAGGACTGAGGTATCTGATTTGGGTAAAAAGGAATGCAATCCTTTTGGGTCAGATGGACTTGGTTCAGTGAAGAAAGGGTTAACCTTTGCACCAGCAGAAAGTGAGGATTCTCAGTCACTTGTGTTAAAAGTTAATGATGAGATGAAAACTGGTGATGTGGATGTTATTGAAGATATTGAGGGGAAAAGTGTTACTAAACTTTTGAATAAAGAAAATTTAAACTCGAGTTTGGTTTTAGAACTGTTAATAAAAGGGAAGGGACCGTTAACTAAACAATGGTTTGTTAACAAGGTGCCTGCGAGTCAATTACAGTTTGTTTTGAAATATAAGGATAAATAACTTGATGTTGTTCAAGTATGTGATTTGGAGAGGCAAAATTTGAAGTGTTGTTTTGACCAAGAGGGATCACCTACAGGTGTTAAACTGGAAACTAATAGAATTAGAGATCCTGAAGATAAAATTAATGACCTGCTTAAAATTAATGAGTGATTTGGAAATTCAGCAAATGGACTTAGTTTGGAAAACATTGGTGATAAGATAGCTCCTGTGAAAGGAGTCTGTGAAAGCCTGTTCCAAGCTGGTGAGCAAGCTAACCACGTGAGGGTTAAGTGGAAAAGAGGCAAGGGTTGACCAAATGCCACTTTGAATAACAGGATCTGGTTTTGCGGGAACTTGACTTTTTTTTGGACAAAGCTTATGAAAGATAAAGACAATGTCATAGTAGATTGACTAAATGTTAAGTTTAAAAGTAAAATAGAGATTAGAATTTGCACAAACTTCTGTAATATACTACATTATAACCACACATGTATTGGTTCACACCTTGTAATATACACCTAAGCTAAGAACACAACCCCTTGGTATTTTTGGCTAACATGAAGAATAAAAATAGACAGTTATTAAGTTGGAGACTGTTGTTACAGGAATTCAATATTAAAATACAACATGTAAAGGAGAGTGACAATGTAGTTGCTGATTGTTTATCCAGGTATTAATTTGAAAGTATATCTGTATTATTCTTGTAGTTAATGACAACTTCTGTATTATATTAGACTCTGTAGTGTGCTTTACTAGTTAATTTTCACCCTGGTGAAAATTCCTTGATGGATGGGGGTGTTATGAGTGCTGAACAGACCTGATGGAAATGGGGTGCAGAGTGACCATCCTTCCCCCCGCCCCCCAGAGAACTATGAACTATTGCTATTGCTATGCTGCTAATGAGAGAGAGAGAGATGAAGCACAGGGACATCTGCTACAGATAAGAGAGAGAGACACAGTTGATTTATGTATTATGGCTTCCTGGATTGTTTACCTTTCGCTACAAGGAAGTTACTTTGCTCGTTAACATTCCTCAGGAGATAGCAGGAGTGGCCTGATTTAATGGACATGGTCATTTTGAGTTGATGGATAGCTGAGACCCCGTTAGTAGGGATAAAAGACAGGTCTGGAGAGACACCCTTCAGACACACCAGTGGACACTGACCGAGTGTTGTGCACCCACAGGAAGGTGGGGGCTTCGAGGACCGAATCAGGAGATCGGTCAGTAAAGCTCACCATGTGACGGCAGGGCCGGTGTGGACATGTGTGTGTGTCCACTCATGCCAGAGTGATGAGTCCACCACAGAAGAACGGTTTGGCCAAGAACAGAGGGGTCATAACCGAATGATCACAACGGTACGACGGAATCAGAATACAACAGAAGGTTTGCTGGCTGCAGCTGCTCAATCTCTTGCTCACTCTCTCTCTCTCTCTCCAACGAATTACAATACAACAACCACAACTACCTCAGCACACATGAACTGAACTGAACTCTATATTCTCCTATGTCAATTCATTTCCCCCAGATATTGATAGAGCTTGTTTATTATTGCTTATTATTATTCATACTCTTTTGTGTTTATTATTGCTAACCAGTTTTATATGTATATTTGAATTTTTGAAACTGTATTGTGTAGTTTACTAATAAACACTTTTAGTTTTCGGTACCACCAGACTCCAATGGATTCTTCTATTTCTGCTGATCTGTAAACCCAGTGACGGGGTACGTAACAACCGACAGTCACGCACTGCACCTTGAGCACGTAGCACATATAATTATGATAGCAGAAAAACCAACAGTTACTGAAAATATCTAAAGTTAATAATACAGCCCAATTCCCTGAGGGTCATGGCCTGTAGATTGCTTAGACTTAGATGTTGTCCTGAAGCCATGTTTCCTCAGAACAAGCATGTGGCAGTTCCTCATCTCGCTCAGACGAGCACAACTGAGCTTGTCTCCCATCGAGTGACTACTGGAAAGCAGCACTGACAGGAAGGGCCAGTCACCCCCCCCGCCCCCCAGACCAGTACAGAATCCAGCGGCACAGCCGGCTCACGTGTCACCTTCCTTGGCAGCCGCAACAGGCAACCCTGAGGCACGAATGAGGGCCTGGTCCGCGCTACAACTGAGGCCACACAGTTCCCCCAATGTCAGTCTCACCAATGAATCAGTGAATCAGACTAGCAGTTTTCTGCATTACCAGTGTCCACTATGGTCTTGCGATCATAACAAAAGCCTCTAAGATAATATTATTACCTGGGATTTTTAGTAATTTTACAGTTTGATTTATTTTGCATATTGGTTGTTGTCTTTGTGTGTCGTTTTTCATTGCTTCTATTGTATTTCTTTGTACCTGCTGTGAATACCTTCAAGAAAGTGAATCTCAAGGTAGCATATGGTGGCATATGGGTAAATTGATGAAGAATTTACTTAGATCTTTATATTTTATTTTAATTTGCATTCATTTACCTTTAATTTAAGTCAAGCAGACAGATGCCGGATACTCAATGGAAGGGACAAGAGGGATGACAAATCAAGTTCCGTTTGTGTGGTAAAAAGGGAACCGGACATAAGACTTCCTAAGCTATGTCATAGAGGAACATTCATAGAAGAATATTCTGTTAGCAGTCAATTTGAAAGCCACAGTGAGCTTGGGGAATTGTACTGCAGAAAGAACATTCTGGCTTGATTTTGAAGGTGGAAACCCAACTAGAGGAACTGAAACGTTCAGTGGTGTGGGTGTCAAATTAGAATCCCATTGATCATACAGTCAGAACACTGAAGAGGAAGGAGACGCGGACTAGAAGTTTGGAGTTCAAAGTTCAAAAATCCAATGTAAATTTATTATCAAAGTACATATATATGTCACTATATACAAACCCGAGATTCATTTTCTTGTGGGTATTCATAGTAAATACGTACAAAGAAACACAATAGAATTAATGAAAAATTACGCACTAAGACTGACAAGCAACCAATCTGCAAAAGAATATAAACTGTGCAAATACAAATAAATCAATTAATAATAGTAGTAAATAAATAATATTGAGAACATGAGTTGTAGAGTACTTGAAAGTATGTCCATAGGCTGTGGAATCAGTTCAGGGTTGAGGTGAGTGAAGTTCTCTATGCTGATTCAGGAGCCTGATGTTTGTAGGGGAATAACTATTCCTGAACCTGGTTGTTGGGGTCCTTGATGATGGAAGCTGCATTCTTGTGGCAGCATCCACAAAGATGTGCTGAATGGTGGGGGAGGGGGGCTTTACCTGTGATGAACTGGGCTGTATCCACTATTTCTGATCATGGGCATTGGAATTTCCATACCAGGCCACAATGCAAGCAGTCAGGATACTCTCCACTGTGTATCTATGAGAGTTGGACAGTTTATAACACTGGACAACAATGATTTTGCTTCCTGAACACTTTGGGGAGTATCTTATGGATTTTGGGCTTCTGATCATGAAAATCACTGTGAAATTTCCCTGTCACGCACCATTTTTTTAGAAAACCACCTATATTTGTTACTTCAATTCATAATTCAAGCCAATAACTAAAGCCAAAATTAAGGAAGATATTTTTGTTGGTCTACAAATCAAACTGGTCATTAATGACAGGCAATTTAAAGAACTTCTAGTGAGACTGGAGAAAATCACATGGAAGGCATTCAAGGATGTTGTTGAAAATTTTCTTGGCAACGACAGAGCACCGAACTACGTGCAGCTGGTTGACATCATGCTTCAAGCATACAAAACCATGAAGTGCAACATGTCACTGAAGATTCATTTTCTGCATTCCCATTTAGACTTCTTCCCTGCAAATCTTGGCACAGTCAGTGACGAGCACGGTGAAAGGTTTCACCAGGACATTGCGGTCATGGAGAAACAGTATCAGGGCATCTGGAATCCATCAATTCTGGCTGATTATTGTTGGACACTTAAATGAGAAGCATCTGAGGAAAGACATTCTTGCCATAGAGGGAGTACAGAGAAGGTTCACCAGATTGATTCCTGGGATGGCAGGACTTTCATATGAAGAAAGACTGGATCGACTAGGTTTATACTCACTGGAATTTAGAAGATTGAGGGGGGATCTTATTGAAATGTATAAAATTCTAAAGGGATTGGACAGGCTAGATGCAGGAAGATTGTTTCCGATGTTGGGGAAGTCCAAAATGAGGGGTCACAGTTTGGATAAAGGGGAAGCCTTTTAGGACCGAGATGAGGAAAAACTTCTTCATTCAGAGAGTGGTGAATCTGTGGAATTCTCTGCCACAGGAAACAGTTGAGGCCGGTTCATTGGCTATATTTAAGAGGAAGTTAGATATGGCCCTTGTGGCTAAAGGGATCAGGGGGTATGGAGAGAAAGCAGGTACACGGTTCTGAGTTGGATGATCAGCCTTGATCATACTGAATGGCGGTGCAGGCTCAAAGGGCCGAATGGCCTACTCCTGCACCTATTTTCTATGTTTCTATGTTTCTATCAGGCACTAAGTACAAATGAAAATTACCAACAAAACTTTTTTTAGTTTAGTTAAACTTTTGCAATTAAATGCATTATATTAAATGAAAGTTCATTTCTCGTCTCTCCAAATTCCTACATGATGCAAGTAGTCTGACATAATATTTGTGTTCAGCTCCAAATAGTCTTTCATAACCAGAAAAAATTTTCTGGGGAAACAAAACTTCCAAAAAAAATTTGTTGTCCAGTGCAATTGTCATAGGTACCCAGATATAGTGAAAAGCTTTATTGTGTCATCCAAACAGATCATTTCATACACATATACATTAAGATAATAAAACTGAAAATAGAATGCAGAATAAAGTATGACAGAGAAAGTGTAATGAAGATAAACAAATGCCTGACAAAGCAACACACACAAAATTCTGGAAGAAATCAGCAGGTCAAGCAGCATCGATTGAGAGGAATAAGGAAGCAACATTTTGGGCCGAGGCCCCTGCAGGGTTTCTGAGCTGCTGAGTTCATCCACTACTTAATGTTTCAAAGTTCAAAGTAAATTTATTATCAAAGTACATTTATGTCACCATATACAACCCTGAGATTCATTTTGTGTGCGTTACTCTGGATTTTCAGTATCTGCAATATCACTTTGGCAGAGCAAGAATTCATCTTTTCCTATACAAGCAATCCATTCAAGAGTCTGATAACCATAAGACCATAAGATATAAGAGCATATTAGGCTATTTGGCCCATCAAGTCTGCTCCAGCATTTCTTCATGACTGATCCATTTCCCACTCAGCCCCAGTATTTCTACAAATCCTAACCAATCAAGACTAATAACCACAGATTCGTATCTATCCTTGAGCCTGGTGTTATGGTGCTCTCAAGCTGTTGTACCTTCAGCCTGATGGGATGGGATAGAAGAGATACTGACCGAGGTGGAGTAGACCTTGATTATTTTGGCTGCTTTTCCATGTCAGCTTTACATATAGACAGAGTGAACAGAGGCTGGTTTGAGCGATAGACTGGCCAGCCTTAATAGCTCTCGGCAATTTCTTGCAAGGATGAGCTTTCGAGGAAATTCAGCAACTGTAATAGAAACAAAATGATAGTGGAAATACAGAGGTTAGGCAGGTTTGATGGTGAGAGATATGGAGTTTCAGACCTGTTGATGGTACTTGAAAGGGGAAGTGTATGAAAAAGGAAAATTATTTGCAGTTTGGGGAACTGTGCATTTAACCCATGTAAACTCAGTGGCCACTTCATTAGGTTTCTCCTGTATCTAATCAAGTGGTCACTCAGTGTACGTTCATGGTCTTCTGCTGCTGTAGCCCATCCACTTCAAGGTTCAACATGTTCTGAGTTCAGAGATATTCTTCTGCACACTATTGTGGTTATTTGGGTTACTGTTACCTTCCTGTCAGCTTGAACAAATCTGGCCATTCTCCTCTGACGTCTCTCATTAAGAAGCCATTTTCATCCACAGAACTGCCACTTCACTGGATGTTTTATATTTTTCAAGTCAAGTCACTTTTATTGTCATTTCGACCATAACTGCTGGTACAGAGCACAGTAAAAACGAGACAGCGTTTTTCAGGACCATGGTGTTACATGACACAGTACAAAAAAACTAGACTGAACTACGTAATAAAAAAAAAAACAACACAGAGAAAGCTACACTAGACTACAGACCTACACAGGACTGCATAAAGTGCACAAAAACAGTGCAGGCATTTACAATAAATAATAAACAGGACAGTAGAGCAAGGTGTCAGTCCAGGCTTCGGATATTGAGGAGTCTGATAGCTTGGGGTAAGAAACTGTTACATAGTCTGGTCATGAGAGCCCGAATGCTTTGGAGCCTTTTCCCAGATGGCAGGAGGGAGAAGAGATTGTATGAGGGGTATATGAGGTCCTTTATAATGCATAATGCTTCATAACACCATTCTCTGTAAACTCTAGAGCAGGGGTTCCCAATCTGGGGTCCACAGACCCCTTGCTTAATGGTATTGGTCCACTGCATAAAAAACATTGGGAACCCCCGCTCTGGAGACTGTAGTGTGTGAAAATTCCAGGAGATCAACATTTTCTGAGATACTCAAATCACCCTGTCTGGCACCAACAATCATTCAATGGCCACAGTCACTTAGATCACATTTCTTCCCCATTCTGATGTTTGGTCTGAACAACAACTGAACCTCTTGACCATATCTGCATGTTTTTATGCAGAGAGTCGCTGCCATATGGTTAGATATTCGCATTAACAAGCTGGTGTACAGGCAGAGTGTAGTTTGAGTGGAACAGAAAGAGTTAGGCAGTAACAAGAATATTTCTGAGATTGTATTAGGAGTAACAAGAAAAGCTAAAGAAAGACAGGGTTCAGAATAACATCTGGGAAGCTCTGGGCTTGCCTGGCAAAAATAAGAAGAGATAGAAAAACGATGATCTTAGCTAAGCAGGTAGCATCCAACGCGATGACAATTGAATGAATGAACTGCATAGAGTAGCACTTTGATTGGGTAGAGTGGGTGGTGGGGTGGAAGTAACCAGTTACTGCTGCAGTGCAGAAAGGAAACTCATGAACACTTTTCTTGCATTTTTTATTTCTTTGTATAAGTTAAGATAATTTTTAATGCCTTGCACTAAACTGCTGCTGTAAAGCAACGAAGTTCACCTCAATACTCATAACCCACAAACTTCGAAGTGAATATATTATCAAAGTACATATATGTTCACCATATACTACCCTGAAATTTATTTTTTTGCAGGCACTCAAAGTAAGTACAAAGAACTACAATAGAATCAACAAAAAGGCACATAACCATATAACAATTACAGCAGGGAAACAGGCCATCTCGGCCCTTGTAGTCCGTGCCGAACGCTTACTCTCACCTAGTCCCACCGACCTGCACTCAGGCCATAACTCTTCATTCTTTTCCTTTCCTGTCCAAATACCTATCCAATTTCTTTTTAAATGGCAATATATGACACACAAAAAGGACAAATAAGGTGCAAAAGACAACAAACTGTGCAAATACAATAATAATAATAATAATAATAAATAAGCAGTAAATATTGAGCGCATGAGATGAAGAGTCCTTGAAAGTGAGTCCATGGGCTGTGGGGGCAGTTCAGTGATGGAGTGAGTGAACTTGAGTGGTTATCCCCTCTGGTTCAAGAGCCTGATGATGGTGATAAGTGATTAAAACTGTTCCTGAGGTTCCTGTACCCCCTTCCTGATGGCAGTACCATGAACAGACCATGGCTAGATGATGGGGGTCTCGGATGACGGATGTTGCTTTCCCATGACAGTGCTCCATGCAAACACAAAGTACACTGCAGATGCTGGGGTCAAATCAAGACGTACAAACAAGCTGGAGGAACTCAGCAGGTCGGGCAGCATCCATGGAAACAAGCAGTCAATGTTTCGGGCTGAGACTCTTCGTCAGGACTGAAGAAGGAGGGGGCAGGGGCCCTATAAAGAAGGTGGGGAGAGGGTGGGAAGGAGAAGGCTGGTAGGTGCCAGATAAAAAACCAATCGGAGGAAAGATCAAGCTCCATGCTCCATGTAGATGTTGGGGAGGGCGTACGTGTAATGGACAGGCTGTATCCACTACTTTTTGAGGGATTTTTCATTCAAGGACGTGCAATGTAGAAAGTAAAGCCATAAGCGCTACCTTATTATTCCTACTTTGCATTATTTATGTATTTTTGTGAATTATGGACATTAGGTGTGCCCACAAGAAAATGAATCTTAGGGTTGTATATGGTGACATATGTGTACTTTGATAATAAATTTACTTTGAACTTTATAGTAATTTTTAATGTCTTACGCTGTACCATTGCTGCAAAACAACAGATTTCACATTAGTGCTAATAAACCTAATTATGATTCCAAATCAGAAGCATATAGCAAAATAACACAGTTCCTGTTTACCTTCAAAATGTGAAAATCCTGACTTCCCTCACAGTTCTCTTTCTCCCACAACAAATACATTTTAATACACAATTTGACAATTACTACAGATTATTTATCTTTTATCGTTCCCTACCATTGTTAGCTTTAGCTGTTGGCCATAATTTATGTACTTTGCCCCTTTAAATATTTCAATTTGATAACAAATGTAGATAAAATATTGGAGAGGTATACTTATTAAGGGATAGGAATTAATTCATACAATGCCAAGGAAACTGCGGAGCTGTTGAAAAGCCAGTTAACCCACAGCAATGCAATTTTGCACATGTTTCTGGGTGACTTTGAGCCCTCTGGGACATTTGTCTCATTTATTGATGGGATTTTTGTTCTCTGGCACTGTTTTATTCAGTGCAAGGTTCCCACAAATTGGACTCGCACATGAAAAATTTCTGTGGTGAGGTTTTCAAACTCTGTGGGATATAAAACATCATTTCTCATTTATTCAAAGGACAGACAAGTTTTACTAACAATGAAACAATGCTGTTTGAAATGTTCAACACTCAAACTACTCTTTGTCCCAACTTCTGACCTCTGATTCAACCTATTGAGCCTTGTCCGCTTTACCCACGAAGGCTACCATAAGACCTTAAGACATTGGAGCAGAATTGAGCTAGTCAGCCCATCAAGTCTGCTCCACCATGGTTAATTTATTTTCCCTCTCAACCCCATTCTACTGCCTTCTTCTTTGACTTTTGATGCCCTTAATAATCATGAACCTATTATCGTATGAATAGGAATGATTTGGCCTCAACAGCCTTCTTTAGCAATGAATTCCACAGATTCACTACCCTCTGGCTATAGAAATTCCTCCTCATCTGTGTTTTAAAGGGACATCCTTCTATTCTGAGGCTGCTCTCTCTGGTCCTAGACTCCCTCTCGACAGGAAACATCTGCTCTGCGTCCATTCTATCTAGGGCTTTCAATATTCAATAGGTTTCAATAAGATTGCCCCTTCATTCTTCTAAACTACAAGAGTACAGGCCCAGAACCATCAAATGCTCCTGATACATTAAGCCTTTCATTCCAGAGATCATTCTCATGAATCTCCTCTGCAATGCCATCTTATCCTTTCTTAGATAATTTATTTATTGTTTATTGAGATACAGCGCGTAATAGACCCTTCTAGTCTTTCAAGCTGTGGTGCCAAGCGACCCCCTAATCACAGGACAATTTATAATGACCAATTAACCAACTAACCAGTATGTCTTTGGACTGTGGGAGGAAACCAGCACCCAAAGGAAACCCACACATTCTACGGGGAGGACATGCAGAGGCTCCTTACAGATAACGTCGGAAGTGAATTCCCAACTCTGACGCCCCGAGCTGTAATAGCATGCGCTAATCGCTATGCTATTGTGACGCCCCAAAATCGCTCACGATACTCCAAGAGCGGTCTGACCAATGCCTTAGTTCCTTAGTGTCAGAATCATTTTAAGCTGTTCTTGTTCATTTCTACCTCATCAGCCCATCTATAGTACTTCGAAAATCTTCTATAAGCTGTGTAGTGAAAGTATATTGACTAGCTGTATCACATCCTGATATGGAAATGTCAATGCCTTTGAATGGAAGGATTCGGCCTAGTACATCATGGGTAAAGCCTACACCTACATGAAACACTGTCATAGCAAAGCAGCATCCAACATCAAAGATCCTCACCACCCAGGCCGTTATCTTTTTTTGCTGCTGCCATTAGGTAGAAGGTATAAGAGTCTCAGGATTCACACCACTGGATCCAAGAACAGTTACTACCCCAACCAAAGAGGATAACTACACTCACTTGCCCATCTTTTGAGATGTTCCCATAACCAATGATCTCACTATGAAGGACTCTTTATCTTGTTATTTCATGTTCTCATTGTTTATTATGATTTATTTATATTTGCATTTGCACCATTTGTTGTCTTCTGCACTGCCTGATCTTTCATTGGTCCTGTTATAGTTACTATTCTATAGATTTTCTGAGTATGCTCTCAGGTAAAAAATTCTCAGCGTTGTATGTGGTGATATGTATGTACTCAGACAATAAAATTTACTTTGAGCTTGGAATTTTTCACAGTTTGTTGCTCAGTCGCATATTAGGGAGGTGAGTTAAATGACATATTGAAGGACAGAAGATTTCAGTTATGGTTTCTTCAGCATAAACTTGCCAGGAGAACATGAACAGATGTTTGCTGCATTGTAGAGTTATACAGCAAGGAAACAGGTCGAACAAGATGTCTATCCAAGCTCATCCACTTGATTACATCTCAAAACTTTTACTCTGCACCTACCTGTCCAAATGGATTTTGTTGATTGGAATTGCACCTTTCTCTGTCACTTCATCTGACATCTTATTTCAAATACAGTACTGTGCAAAAGTCTTGGCACGTATATATAGCGAGGGTGCCTAATACTTTTGCACAGTACTGTAGCAATTTTATGTGTGTCGTGGTTTTTCGTGCTTTTCAAATGACCAGGAGACGCAGAAAATTCTTCAAGAAGGGTTAAACTTTAATTTGCAAAACAAAGCTGAGACAGTCATTGAGCTGGTCGCTGACTGCTTCCCGATTCTCGGATACAGCCGCTTTTTAAAGCAAACCTGGTTTAGCTGCATTAACATATCCAAGCGGTGCATATCACAGTTACTATTGTTTTTACCTATTGACTTATTCGGTCTAATCGACTATATAGTTTTAATTACACAGCAGACCTGTTCAAAGCAAAATATCCCTACATATTGTCTCTACATTGCTTTATTACGCAGTCGACAAGTTCAAAGCAAAATATCCCTGAGTTACTTTTCATTAACACATATTGTCTCTACATTCAATTGGATACCTGATTAGCATATATTGACACATCATTGTCCTTTAGCATTTCACACAGTTTTGGTTACACAGCAACTTCACAGCTGGCGACCGCTTTCAGCCACCTCTCCCTAGCATATACCAACACACCATAGTTTTTAGCATTAAGTTTTATACTCCATAATATTCATATTCTCCAATACTCCATAATATAATACTCCATAATATTCATATTCTCCAATACTCCATAATATAATACTCCATAATATTCATATTCTCCAATACTCCATAATATTCATATTCTCCAATATTCCATAATATTCATATTCTCCAATATGTGCTGCCACTAAAAGAACCCCCACAAATTTCAGGACATATGTGAGTGATGATAAACCTGATTCTGATCTAGGTCTCTATTGTGGACTGACAGTGGGAAGGGGACAGGGAGAGGGGAATCATGGTTGGGAAAAGGGGAAGGGAGAGGGGAGGGAGAAGAAGGCACCAGAAAGACATTCTGTAATGATCAGTAAACCAATTGTTTAGAATCAAATGGCTTTGCCTGGTGTCTCAGAGCTGGGTGTGTCTGCACCTTGCCACCCCCACCTCTGGCACTCTTTCTCTGCCACTTGTCCCACACCATACTCTCGCCATTCCCAACATCCTTTGCTCCCGTCAGATTTACAAACTTTCTCTCCCCTCCATATGTGTATGTGTGTGTGTGTCTCTAAGACTTTTGCACAGTACTATACCCACTACCTCCTCTGTGAAAAACTTGCCCCTCCTGGCCACCTAAGCTCCTGGTTGCTAGGTATTTTCTTTCCCCACCCCATTCCAACATTAACCTGCTTGTCCTCGGCCTCTTCCACTGCCACGTTGAGGCTAAATACTGTCCCCTTATGTCCACCCCACTGGCTTTTTTAGTTCCTGGCTCCTTCTCTACTTGTCTGATTCCAGCATTTGTAGCTTTTTTTTTGCCTCCACCTATTATCTCACAGCCTCGGTCATTATTTCCTTTTTTTTCCTCCTCCATTTCCTATCTCCTCTCCTTTCCTGAATCAATCTATCACCTGCCAATTCTTGATCCACCCCTGCCTCTCACCTCTTTATACTGGCTCCCTCCCCTCGGTCTTTCAGTCCTTGATATGAAATGTTACAGTCAGTACCTCCTATATCTAATGAAGTGACCTCTGAGTGTATGTTTGTGGTCTTTTCCTGTTGTAACCCATCAACTTCATGTTGTGCATTCAGGGAAGCTCTTCTGTACATCTCTGCTGTAACACGTGGTTATTTGAGTTACTGTCTCCTTCCTGTCAGATTGAACCAGTCTGGCCATTCTCCTCTGACCTCTCTCATTGACAAGGCATTTTCAGAATTAGAATCAGGTTTAATATCACTGGCATATGTCGTGAGATTTGTTGTTACCTTCTGGAATGGGGAGGGGGGAGCACATCACAGGATTGAAATAAGGTGCAGAAAGTTGTAAATTCTGATGTCCATCATGGGCACTAAGCTCCAGGACATCTTCAAGGAGCAATGCTTTAGAGAGGTGACATTGATCATTAAGATCTGCCATCACCCAAGACATGCCCCTTTCTCATTGCTGCCATCAGGGAGGAGATACTGAAGTCTGAAGGCACACACTCAGGAAGGAGGTACAGGACCCTGAAGATACACATTCAATGATTCAGGAATAGCTTCTACGCCTCTGCCATCAGATTTTTGATTGGACTTTGGACCCATGAACACTACCTCACTACTTTTTTTCAACTCTTCGCCCACAGATGCTCACTGGATTATTTTATGTTTTTCATGCCATTCTCTGTAAAATATTGTGCTTGAAAATCCCAGGAGATCAGTAGTTTCTGAAATACTCAAACCACCCCATCTGGCACCAACAATCATTCCATGGTCAAAGTTACTTAGACCACATTTCTTCCCTATTCGGACATCTGTCTGAATAATAGCTGAACCTCTGGACCATGTCTGTATGATTTTATGCACTGAGATGCTGCCACAAGAATGGGTGACCATACATTTGCATTAGCAAGCAGGTGTACTGAATAAAATGGTAACTGAGGGTACCTGTCCATTTCTCTCCACTGATGCTGCCTGACAGCATCAATATGTAAGGGGACTGGGAAAATCAGGCTGGTGTCGGATTGCAAGAGAAGGAATTCGTTGAATGCCTACAAGATGGCTTTTTGGAGCAGCTTGTGCTTGAGCCTATCGGGGAAAGGCCATTTAGATTGGGTGCTGTGTAATAACCCAGATCTTATTAGGGAGCTTAATGTAAAGGAACCCTTAGGAGGCAGTGATCATAATATGATTGAATTCATACTGCAATTTGAGAAGGAAAAGCATACCTTACATGTATCAGTGTTGCAATGGAATTAAAGGAATTACCGAAGCATGAGGGAGGAGCTTGCCCAGGTGGGTTGGAGGAGGATGATGGCAGAGCAGAGGTGGCTGAAGTTTCTGGGAATAGTTCACAAGGCGCAGGATAGATATGTCCCTCAAAGCACGAAGTTCTCAAATGGCTGGGGTAGACAACCGTGGCAGACTAAGGAAGTTAAGGACTGCATAAAAGCCATGGAAAGAGCAAATAAGGTAGCAAAAGTGAGTGAGGCAACTATAAAAGCTATAAGTATGAAGAAGATGAAATATGAGGGCAGACCAGCCAATAATATAAAGCAGGATACCAAAAGTCTTTTCAGTTATGTGAAGAGTAAAATAGGTGAGAGTTGATATTGGACCACCAGAAAAATGATGTGGGTGAGGTAGTAATGGGGGACAAGAAAATGACAGATGAACTCATGGGTACTTTGCATCTGTCTTCACTGTGGAAGACAATAGCAGTGTGCCAGAGGTCCATGAGTGTCAGGGAACAGGAGTGAGTGCCACTGCTATTCCAAAAGAAAAAGTGCTAGGCAAACTCAAAGGCCTTAAAGTGGATAAGTCACCTGGGCCAGATGGACTACATCCCAGAGTCCTGAGAGATGTTGCTGTAGAGATAACGGATACATTGGTCATGATCTTTCAAGAATCACTTGATTCTGGCATGGTCCCAGAGGACTGGAAGATTGCAAATGTCACTCCACTCTTTAAGAAGGGAGGCAGGCAAAAGAAAGGAAATTATAGGCTGGTTAGCCTGACCTCAGTGGTTGGGAAAGTGTTGGAGTCTGTTATTAAGGATGAGTTTTTGAGGTACTTGGAGACTAATGATAAAATAAGTCAAAGTCAGCATAGTTTCTGTCAAGGGAAATCCTGCTTGACAAATCTATTCTTCAAGGAAGTAACAAGTAGGGTGACAGAGGAGAAGCAGTGGATGTCATTTACTTGGACTTCCAAAAGGCATTTGATAAGGTGCCACACAAGGCTGCTTAATAAGATAAAATCCTATGGCATTACAGGAAAGATACTGGCATGGATAGAGAAGTGGTTGATGGGTAGGAGGCTGCCAGTGACTAGGGATCAGCACTGGGACCGCTACTTTCCATATTGTTTGTCAGTGATTTAGATAATAGAATTGGTGGCTTTGTGGCAAAGTTTGCAGATGATACAAGGATAGGTGGAAGGGTAGGTAGTGCTGAGGAAGCAATGCGATTGCAGCAGGACTTAGACAGATTGGAAGAATGGGCAAAAAAAGTGACAGATGGAATACAGTGTTGGGAAATGTATGATAATGTATTTTGATAAAAGGAACAGTACTGCAGACTAATATCTAAGTGGTGAGAAGGTTCAAACATCAGAGGTGCAGAGGGACTTAGGAGTCTATGTTTAAGACTTCCAGAAGGTTAATTTACAAGTTGAGTTGTGGTAAAGAAGGTAGATGCTATGTTGGCATTCATTTCAAGAGGAATAGAATATAAAAGCAAGGAGATAATGCTGAAGCTTTATAAGACACTAGTTAGGCTGTACTTGGAATATTGTCAACAGTTTTGGGTCCTATATCTCAGAAAGGATGTTTTGTCATAGGAGAGAGTCCAGAGGAGGTTCACGAGGATGATTCCAGGAATGAAGGGGTTAACATATGAAGAACATTTGGCAGCTTTGGGCCTGTACTCACTGGAATTTAGAAGAATGCATGGGGATCTCATTGAAACCTACTGAATGTTGAAGGGATTAGATAGGGTGGATGTGGAGAGGATGTTTCCTATGGTGGGGGTATCCAGAATTAGAGGGCACAGCTTCAAAATTGAGGGGCAACCCTTTAGAGCAGAGGTAAGGAGAAATATTTTTAGCCAGAGAGTAGTGAATCTGTGGAATGCTCTGCCACAGACTGCGGTGGAGGCCAAGTCTGTGGATATATTTAAGGTTGATTGTTTCATAATCAGTCAGGGCATCAAAGGATATGGCTGGAAGGCAGGGGTATGGGGGTTGAGTGGGATCTGGGATCAGACGTAATGGGCTGAATGGCCTAATTCTGCTCCTATGTTTTATGGTCTTATGGGCTTGATGAATTCCTCCAGAAACTTGCTTTTGGGTTCAGATCAGTAGCTTTATTGACTGTTGTAAAATGCCCTAGTGAGTGGGTCAGTGACATAATCTGGGGAAGTTGATGGGAACATGGGGGAAATAAATGGTAAATTGGTGGTTGATGCTCAGCATGGACTCATTAGGTGAAAGATCTGTTTCTCTGCGCTATGACTCCATGATTACGTTATGAAGCACATGCACAGATTCTGCAACTAACTCGTTGAGCAAGTAGGTTAAGGAGTGGACACTAGTATCACAATCAGGTTTAATATCACCGTCATATGCTGTGAAATTTGTTGACTTTGCAGCAACAGTACATAATAATAGAGAAAAAATGTGAATTACTGTAAGTATATATATATAAAAATAGTTAAATTGAATAAGAAGTGCAAAAATAGAAATAAAAAAAAGTAGTGAGGTAGTGTTCATGGGTTCAATGTCCATCCAGAAAGTGAATGGCAGAGGGGAAGAAGCTGTTCCTGAATCGGTAAATGTGTGCCTTCAGGCTTCTGTATCTCCTTCCTGATGGTAGCAATGAGAACAAGGCATGTCCTGGGCAATGATGGATGCCGCCTTCTTGAAGCATCACTCCTTGAAGATGTCCTGGATGCTATACAAGATGTTCCTGACTGAGTAGTGATCTGAAACACAGTGTGGTTACCCAACATTTCCTTCAGGATCAGTTTTTATTCCTGTCTTTTGGCAAGCACCGATCACATATTCCATAAACCTGCAAATTTATTTAAAATTTATCTTCAATCTATAAATATTAAGCCACTATATGATTCCCTGAATGCCTGCCCAGAGCATAATTTGTAAGTGCATAAGTAAAATAACAGTAAGAAAAAAATCTGCAGAAGCTAGAAATCCAGAGCAACACGCTCAAAATGCTGGAGGAACTCAGCAGGCCAGGCAGCATCTACGTGAAGGAGTGAACAGTCAACGTTTCAGGCCAGGATGCTTCTTCAGTTCTGAAGAATGGTCTCGGGCCAAAACAGTCTCGGGTAAACTGTTGCATTTGACTGTATGCACCAGCGTTTAGCTGTACATGTGACAAAGAAAGATATTTTTTCATCTTTAATTAAAGCAGTTGATGGGGGTAATTTGGGGGGGAAAGGCTGTGATTTGAGAAAGCAGTTCTTCACACAAAGTAACGTGAAAACTTGTGTTGACCAAGCCAATTTCAAGACAATGAGAATGGATTGCTGTTTGATGTGTAGGAACATTAAGGGCTCCGGGTGGGTTAACTTTAGACCTGAGTAGTGGTGCACATTCATGTCGCGGGTGTTCCTGGGTTCTGCTTACTCTTCACCTTCGCTGTTCTGGGCAGTTTGATGCAGACTGGAGCACTTCGGCGATGAAAGGCCCGCGGCCTCTGTCAGCTGGCGGCACGGTGCCAAGCTGAACTGAACTGAACACTCCTGGTTTGATGTTTGATGTTCTGTCAGTTGTTCACTCGCTTCTTGACGTTTGCGCAATTTGTTCTTTCTTTTTCGCGTGTTGAGTGTTTGATGTTTTCATGAAGGGGCTCCCTGGTGTTTCTTTGTTTCGTGGTGCCTGAGGGAGGACCAGTCGGAGTTGTATTCTGTACATATGCTTTGATAGTGAATGTACTTTGAATCTTTGAGCTCTGGAAGATGAATGCCAATCTTGTTCTATTTGTCTTTTTTTTTGTAGGTTTTAAATATTCTCTGTAGCAGCAAAAATTGACCCAAAATTAAAACAAAGCCACTATGACCCCAATGGAGTTGTTATTCTTCAACGATACACCCACAGCTCCACTGATTGCTCCAAAAGACCATAAGACAAAGGAGCAGAAGTCGGCCATTCGGCCCATCGAGCCTGCTCCACCATTTCATCATGAGCTGATCCAATCTCCCCTTTAGTCCCATTCCCCCGCCTTGTCACCATAACCTTTGATGCCCTAACTACTCAGATACCTATCAATCTCTGCCTTAAATATATCCAATGACTTGGCCTCCACTGCCACCGTGGCAACAAATTCCATAGATTCACCACCCTCTGGGCTAAAAAATTTTTTTCGTATCTCTGTTCTGAATGGGCACCCTGCAATCCTCAAGTCATGTCCTCTCGTACTAGACTCCCCCACCATGGGAAACAACTTTGCCACATCCACTCTGTCCGTGCCTTTCAACATTTGAAAAAAGTCGAATTCCCTGTTTTGGTCCTTTATTGGCAATTAGCAAGCATACAGTGAAGCATTATTGAGAGTATTCTTAGCAGTCTACAAAGATATGACCTCCGCCAGTCCCAAGGTACAAACTGCCACGAAATAAGCAAGAATACAAACTTATTCCCTTCACCTTTACCATCCACTAATGTGACTAGTTACTGTAATACACCTAATAAATGCACAACACAGAATGCATGCCTCCTACACTCTGCTTATATCTTGACTTTGCAGCTCCTGAACAAGATCTTGGGCCAGTGTATCTGGTATTTTCATGATGGGACTAGGGAGAATAACAGCTTTACATGGACTGGATGGGTCGAAGTGCCTGCTTCTGTTCTGTTCCATTTCCTGTCCTCATTTTGCTAACTGCAATGTATACAAGTAACATCTAGTTTCAGTGTCAGCTCTCAGAGTCTCGCACCACATGGTGACTTGAAGCACTTGTCACAAAAACAAAAGTTCTACTTCTCATTTTGGACCATTGGGATCTCTTTTGGGGAAGGTGGGACCTGTACAGATTGGATGGGTTGCACCTGAACTCGAGGGGGAGCAATATCCTTGCTGGTAGGTTTGCTAGCATGGTTCAGGAGGGTTTAAACTAATTTGCAAGGGGGATGGGACCCGGAGCGATAGAGCAGTGAAAGAAGTGCATGGAGTAAAGCCAGATCTAACATATAGAGAGGCTTTGAGGAAAGAGAAGCAGAATAAAGGGTGTAAAGGTAGTAAGGTAGAAGGGCTAAAGTGCGTGTACTGCAATGCAAGAAGCATCAGGAACAGAGGTGATGAACTGAGAGCTTGGATACATACATGGAATTATGATGTAGTGGCCATTACGGAGACTTGGCTGGCACCAGGGCAGGAATGGATTCTCAATATTCCTGGATTTCAGTGCTTTAAAAGGGATAGAGAGGGGGAGAAAGGGGAGGAGGGGTGGCATTACTGGTCAGGGATACTATTACAGCTGCAGAAAGGGTGGGTAATGTAGCAGGATCCTCTTTTGAGTCAGTATGGGTGGAAGTCAGGAACAGGAAGGGAGCAGTTACTCTATTGGGGGTATTCTATAGGCCCCTGGTAGCAGCAGAGATACCGAGGAGCAGATTAGGAGGCAGATTTTGGAAAGGTGCAAAAATAACAGGGTTGTTATCATGGGTGACTTTAACTTCCCTAATATTAATTGGCACTTGATTAGTTCCAAGGGTTTAGATGGGGCAGAGTTTGTTAAGTGTGTCCAGGATGGATTCCTGTCACAGTATGTTGGCAGGCCGACTGGGGGGAATGCCATACTGGATCTAGTATTAGGCAACGAACCGGGTCAGGTCACAGATCTGTCAGTGGGTGAGCATCTGGGGGACAGTGATCACCGCTCCCTGACTTTTAGCATTATCATGGAAAAGGATAGAATCAGAGAGGACAGGAAAATTTTTAATTGGGGAAGGGCAAATTATGAGGCTATAAGGCTAGAACTTGCAAGTGTGAATTGGGATGATGTTTTTGCGGGAAATGTACTATGGACATGTGGTCGATGGTTAGGGATATCTTGCAGGATGTTAGGGATAAATTTGTCCCAGTGAGGAAGATAAAGAATGGTAGGGTGAAGGAACAATGGGTGACAACTGAAGTGGAAAATCTAGTCAGGTGGAAGAAGGCAGCATACACGAGGTTTAGGAAGCAAGGATCAGATGGGTCTATTGAGGAATATAGGGTAGCAAGAAAGGAGCTTAAGAAGGGGCTGAGAAGAGCAAGAATGGGTCATGAGAAGGCCTTGGCGAGTAGGGTAAAGGAAAACCCCAAGGCATTCTTTAATTATGTGAAGAACAAAAGGATGACAGGAGTGAAGGTAGGACTGATTAGAGATAAAACTGGGAAGATGTGCCTGGAGGCTGTGGAAGTGAGCGGGTCCTCAATGAATACTTCTCTTCGGTATTCACCACTGAGAGGGAACTTGATGACGGTGAGGACAATATGAGTGAGGTTGATGTTCTGGAGCATGTTAATAATAAGGGAGAGGAGGAGTTGGAGTTGTTAAAATACATTAGGATGGATAAGGTCCTGGGGCCTGACAGAATATTCCCCAGGCTGCTCCACAAAGCAAGGGAATAGATTGCTGAACCTCTGGCTAGGATGTTTATGTCCTCGTTGTCCATGGGAATGGTACCAGAGGATTGGAGGGAAGCAAATGTTGTCTCCTTGTTCAAAAAAGGTAGTAGGGATAATCCAGGTAATTATAGACCAGTAAGCCTTACGTCTGAGCTGGGAAAGCTGTTGGAAAAGATTTTTAGAGATAGGATCTATGGGCATTTAGAGAATCATGGTCTGATCAGAGACAGTCAGCATGGCTTTGTGAAGGGCAGATCGTGCCTAACAAGCCTAATAGAGTTCTTTGAGGAGGTGACCAGGCATATAGATGAGGGTAGTGCAGTGGATGTGATCTACATGGATTTTAGTAAGGCATTTGACAAGGTTCCACACAGTAGGCTTATTCAGAAAGTCAGAAGGCATGGGATCCAGGGAAGTTTGGCCAGATGGATTCAGAATTGGCTTGCCTGCAGAAGGCAGAGGGTCATGGTGGAGGGAGTACATTCAGATTGGAAGGTTGTGACTAGTGGTGTCCCACAAGGATCTGTTCTGGGACCTCTACTTTTTGTGATTTTTATTAACGACCTGGATGTGGGGGTAGAAGGGTGGGTTGGCAGGTTTGCAGACAACACAAAGGTTGATGGTGTTGTAGATAGTGTAGAGGATTGTCAAAGATTGCAGAGAGACATTGATAGGATGCAGAAGTGGGCTGAGAAGTGGCAGATGGAGTTCAACCCAGAGAAGTGTGAGGTGGTACACTTTGGAAGGACAAACTCCAAGGCAGAATACAAAGTAAATGGCAGGATACTTGGTAGTGTGGAGGAGCAGAGGGATCTGGGGGTACATGTCCACAGATCCCTGAAAGTTGCCTCACAGGTAGATAGGGTAGTTAAGAAAGCTTATGGGGTGTTAGCTTTCATAAATCGAGGGATAGAGTTTAAGAGTCGCGATGTAATGATGCAGCTGTATAAAACTTTAGTTAGGCCACACTCAGAGTACTGTGTCCAATTCTGGTCGCCTCACTATGGGCAGGATGTGGAAGCATTGGAAAGGGTAGAGAGGAGATTTACCAGGATGCTGCCTGGTTTAGAGAGTATGGATTATGATCAGAGATTAAGGGAACTAGGGCTTTACTCTTTGGAGAGAAGGAGGATGAGAGGAGACATGATAAAGGTGTACAAGATATTAAGAGGAATAGACAGAGTGGACAGCCAGCGCCTCTTCCCCAGGGCACCACTGCACAGTACAAGAGGACATGTCTTTAAGGTAAGGGGAGGGAAGTTCAAGGGGGATATTAGAGGAAGGTTTTTCACTCAGAGAGTGGTTGGTGTGTGGAATGCACTGCCTGAGTCAGTGGTGGAGGCAGATACACTAGTGAAGTTTAGGAGACTACTAGACAGGTATATGGAGGAATTTAAGGTGGGGGGTTATATGGGAGGCAGGATTTAAGGGTCGGCACAACATTGTGGGCTGAAGGGCCTGTAATGTGCTGTACTATTCTATGTTCTATGTTCTATTTTTAGTTTGACCCAAAAATGATTTTAAAATGTTGTGGTTTTCAATGTGAAAAGAAATTTGGTCCATAAATCAATAACAAAAGTGAAGTAAATTACATCCATGAGATATAAGAAGAAAGCAGCTTGATAGCGGATAGTGTAATGCTTTACAGCGTTAGCAACCTGGGTTCAATTCCCGCCGCTGTCTGTAAGGAGTTTTTACATTCTCTCTGTGACCACATGGATTTCCTCCATGTTTCCTCCCACTTTCCAAAAGGTGTATTGATCAGCCGGTTAATTGGTCACATGGGTGTAATTGGGCGGCACGAGCTCATTGGGCAGGAGGAGTCTGTTGCCGTGCTCTATCTCCAAATAATTTTTTTAAAACCTAGAAATTAAATTCTTATTACATTTATATGTAGGTAATCTTACAGTGCAGGAATAGTTGTCCAGTTTGCAGCACCAGTGATCTGGGTTCAGTTCTGCCTCCGTCTATAAGGAGTTTGTATATTCTCCCTGTGACTGTGTGGGTTTCCTCCGGGTGCTCTGGTTTCCTCCCACATTCCAGAGACGTAGCAGTTAGTAGGTTAATTGGTCACATGGGTGTAATTGGCATTGTGAGCTCATTGGGCCTGTTACTGGGCTGTATCTCTGTGGCAGTTGCAATTACCAGCCGCACCATCAACTGGGCATATTAAAGTATTCTGGTAGCCGACCGTCCTCCTGATAATCTGGCAAACGACTGAGCTGTTGCATTACACCAGCCTAAGTCGATGGGGCTGGATAATTGGATTGTGCCATTCTGCTGCAGCCAGAGGGCTGTTCTCTGGAGCTGCCTCATTTATGCCATATCTTTTAAGGAGAGGAATGTTTTCTCTCCCCTGCAATTTACTATGGACTGGCCAGCATCGAATATAAACCCGCAGTCAGGAGATGAGTGGTGTCTCTTGGTTTCAGGAGTATTTACTATGTTGTTGTAACCAAGTTCTGTTCAGTTTAGCTGATTCAAGTTTGGACTCTAGAACAGTTCTGTGGAGTTTGTAAACATTTTGGGTAAATAAAACCCCTATTTTTTCCATCTTTACCTGCTCTCCCAGTTTTATGCTTACACTGGTCCTTCAAAATCTCTAAATAAATATGTAAATAAATGAATGAATAAATAACTAAGTGTTAATTTATTTTAAGACATTTAACATGTCTATCAGTGAAGTCCAGAAACCCCTCTTCATTGATGCAATTGTTTTGTGAGAGACCCTTTTTAATATAATTTATAGATATCAACCTGACATGATATCCATGAAAATTCCAGTACAGTATTATAATCGTAATCACTTAGTATGTCCCCAGATTCTAGCAAAACTATGTTCTTGTCATTTGTGCGATTTGCGCAATTTGGTTGCTTCTTTGTGGAAGGAGAGGGTTTGGGGTTTGGTGTTCATGTTGCTGTTTGTACCATTTGTTTTCTTTGCACTGGGGGGGGGGTGGGGTAGGGGATTGATGCTTTTCTTTACACAGATTCCAGTTTTCTTTGTTTCATGGCTGTCTAGACAAGATGAATCTCAGAGTTGCAAACTGTATGCATGCATGCTTTGATAATAAATGTACCTTCAACCTTGAGCCTTGACATTTCTCCAGATGGACCGTGGAGAGTTTTCAAACTGGTTGCATCGCTGTCTGGTATGGAGGGGCCACTGCACGGGACTGGAAAAGGCTGCAGTAAGTTGTAAACTCAGCCAGCCCCTGCATGGACACTAGCCACCCCACCATTGAGGACATCCTCAAAAGACAATACCTCAAGAAGGAGGGATCTGTCATTAAAGATCCCCAACACCCAGGCTGTGCTCTCTACCAAAAGGGGGAAGTACAGGAGCCTGATGATATATACTCAATGTTTTAGGAACAGATTCTAACCCTCTGTCATCAGATTTCTAGATGGACATTATGTAATTATGTCTGCTCTCTTTTTTAACTTAATACAATGTCTTATTATAACTTACAGTATTTTTATGTTTTGCACTGTAATGCTGCCACAAAACAACAAATTTTACGGCACGTCAGTGATACTAATTGTGATTGTGATTCTGATTCAATAACCAGTCATTGGAGCTTTCTCTTAAAGTATTTGTTCTATAATATTAACTCTTCACAGATGTGTGCCACCTGACCAAATAAATATTTCAGCAGCCTTTTGTTCCAGATTTCCAGCTGCTCTGACACTCTGCATTTGATTAGTCCTTATGGACTCTGGATGCAAATGTTTGTGACCTAAGCCTGTAAACATCAAAAAAATCCATTTCCTGTTTTGAATATCCAAATTGTATTTGCTAGGATTTGATGCTAATGTTCAGCATTTTTGTTGGCAAAGTTCCAAAGAATATTGGCCAGCTAAATTATGCTTTAAAAGAGAATTTGAAACAGCAGACTGTGCTTTTAGTATGACCTGTCGCTGAGGCTTCAGTCGGCCTGAGTCGACCATGGATGTTGTGTCCTAGCTGTCAAGCCAGGGCAATGCCACACGGAGAGCAAACTGTTGCCCATGTAGCAAGCTCCCCCAGTCCACACACCTGATGAACCCAAAGGGACGGCAGAGAGAAATACAATTTGGCGGCGTCGCAGGAGTTGCCGATCAGCGTTGAACTTAAAGTTGGATTGCCTTAAGGATGCCAGCTCTGGATTTTTCCCTCGAGGTTTACTCCCGAAGCCTTCCCCATGAGTGATACTAGCCGCAAAGGATTGGAAGTTTGAGATCAGAGTTTTCCTTCTCCTAGATGAGCTGCCAACCACGACTGATGAGCCCCAACTGCCCAAAGCGACTGGTTTTAAGGTGCCAGTAACCCACCTCTGCCCCTTCTCCTGTCAGTAGAAATTGTTCCACCGGTCTTAGTGGCTCAAAGTACAACATTAAAAGTAAATTTATTATCAATGTACAATTATGTCACCATATACAACCCTGAGATCAATTTTCTTGTGGGCATCCTCGACAAATCTTTAGAATAGTAACTATAACAGGATCAGTGAAAGGCTACTCAACTAGGGCTTTCAACCAGAGTGCAGAGAACAACAAACTGTGCAAATGTAAATATAAATGAATAGCAATAAATAACGAGAACATGAGATGAAGAGTCCTTGAAAGTGACTCAATTAGTCCATTGGTTGTGACGGGGCAAGTGAATTTGAGTGGTGTTATCTCCTTTTAGACCATAAGCCACGGGAGCAGAATTAGATCGTCTGGTCCAGCAAGTCTGGTCTGCCGTAAAATCATGGCTGATCCTTTCGTTATCTTTTTTTCTATCTCCTCCTCAACCCCAGTTTCTAGTCTTCTCCCTGTAACTTTTGATGCCATGTCCAATAAGAACCTAACAATTTCTTCCTTAAGTACACCCAGTGACCTGGCCTCCACAGCTGCATGTGGCAACAAATTCCACAAATTCACCAGCCTTTGGCTAAAGAAATTTCTCCGCATCTCTGTTTTGAAGGGGCGCCCCTCTATCCTGAGGCTGTGCCCTCTTGTCCTAGGCTGTCCCACCATGGGAAACATCTTTTCCACATCTACACTGTCTAGGCCTTCCAATATTCAAAAGGTTTCAAAGAGATCCCCCCGATCCTTCTGAATTCCAGTGAGTACAGACCCAGAGCCATCAAATGTTCCTCGTATGATAACCCTTTCATTCCTGGAATCGTCCTTGTAAACCTCCTCTGGACCCTCTCCTATGCCAGCACATCTTTTTTACACTGAGAGGCCCAAAACTGTTCACGATACTCAAGGTGAGGCCTCACCAGTGCCTTATAAAGCCTCAGCATCAAATCCCTGCTCTTGGATTCTAGACTTTTTATTCTGGAGCCTGCTCTTTTATTCAACAGCTTAATGGCTGAGGAGTAGTAACTATTCTTGAACCTGGTGGTGTGAGTCCTGGGGTTCTTTTATCTACTACCTGATGGCAGCAGTGAGAAGAGTGCATGGCCTGGATGGTGGGGATCCTTAATGATGGATGCTTTCCTACAACAGTGGTCCGTGCAGATGTGCTCAATGGTTCGGAGGGGTTTACCCATGGGCTAAGCCACGCGTGAAGGCCAGGAGTTAGACTTGGTTGTCAGATGCTATTTCAGGCATACGACATTGGGAGTATTTAATAGGTAGAGGGAGTTTATCCCCATTACCACCCCCAGCTATAACAATCTTAAGGAACCCATATAACCTATACTTATGGCCTAGTATTGCAGGAGACTGGGGCTGAGAGGATCAGCCATGATGAAATAGCTGAGCAGACTCAATGGCCCAAATAGCCCAATTCTGCTCCTATGTCTTAAGGTTTTGTCGTCTATATAGTTCATTCAAAACTCTCATACCAATGTTACTCTTATTCTCAATCTTGCTTTTATAACTCAAGATATAAATAGTTTTATCTGAATGCACCTTCAGTTCCAACAAATTATATTCTTGAATGCCTCTGTGATTTCAATGCAAATTAAAAAAGCAAGCAGAATCTTCGACACTGTTCCCTCCAAGCTGTGTGGCTGGATAGTAATTGAAATGCTCCCATGAACATATCCTTCATTGCCACGCAGCTAGAATAAAGACAAGAAAAACTTTACAATTTTCTTTGTTGTATTTCATTATACCCTTCAATTAATAAATAACATTAAAAGTGCATGATTTTTCAATTTTCATTCTAAATATTCATAGTAATCATATTTTTAAAAGTTTATGGTGCCACACAGTTTTCAGGCTGTATAAGAATTTCCTGCTCAGAGCAATAGTTAGTCCACACAGCTGTAAAAACATTAGAGGAATTGTGGTTGTCAGTCAGGTAGCTAATTTCATTTCAAACATTTAACATACCGCTAAAAATCGAGAAAAACACCAGCTCTTCACAGAAGCAGTAAAAAATATAAAGACTAGCAGTACCACAAAGTAGAAGTAGGGGAAATATTTTATTAAGTCCAAACAAAATGAAGTTATGATCAGGATCAGAATCAGGTTTTATATCACTGGCACCACACACAAAATGCTGGAGGAACTCCACAGGCAAGGCAGCATCTATGGAAAAGAGTACAGACGACATTTTGGGCCGAGACCTTCATCAGGACCCTGCTTGGCCGGAAATGTTGACTGTACTCTTTTCCGTAGATGCTGCCTGGCCTGCTAAGATCCTCCAGCATTTTGTGTGTGTTGCTTGGATTTCCAGCATCTGCAGATTTTCTTGTGTTTTTAATATCACTGGCATATGTTGTGAAATTTGTTGTAGTGCAGTACATTGCAATACATAATATAATTTGTAAATTACAGTAAATATGTACTGTATATATTTAAAAAGTTAAATAAGTAGTGCAAAAAGTGAAAAAAAGTAGTGAGGTAGTATTCACAGGTTCAATATCCATTCAGAAATTGAATGGCGGGGGAAGAAGCTGTTCCTGATCATTGAGTGTGTGCCTTCAGACTTCAGTATCTCCTCTCTGATGGCAGCAATGAGTAGAGGGCATGTCCTAGGTAATGGGGTCCTTAATGATGGATGCCACCTTTTTTTGAGGCATCACTCCTTGAAGACGTCCTGCCTGCTGGAGAAGATGTCTTTGACTGAGAAGTGATCTGAAACACAATGTGGTTACCCAACTGTTTTTCTTCAGGATCAGTTTTTATTCCTGTCTTTTTGAAAGCACAGACCTCGTATTCCAAATACCTGCAAATTTATTTAAAATTTATCTTCAACCTATGAATATTAAGCCGCTATATGATTCCTTAATTGTCTGCCCAGAGCACAATTTATACGTGTGTAAGTAAAATCACAGCTTACTTAATTTCAATGTCTTGTGACTAACGGAGATGCTTCTATTAACAGAACATGAACAGCAGGCAGAGCAGCAGGGGGAGCTGGAAGATTCGGCACGATGATGCACCTAACACCAGGGTTCCTCACACCTTGTCTGGGAGCAGAGCACACAGCAAACAGCAGCTCTGATTAAGAGGCCTTTTGTGCAGAAGGAGAAACAAAAATCTAAAGGAGGAAAAATATTTTGCATTAATCATTTTTAAGTAAATTGTCTCACGGGGGGAGGCGGGAACATTCTGATTGTTTCAAATTGAGATATCAAATGTGTTAACCATGCTTCATCAGTTGTGATTCAGCAGATAACACCCATCTCTAAGTTAATACGGTTTCACATCTCACTCCAGAATCACATATGTGCACATTATATAAGCTAGTAATTTTGAGTGGAATTGAGGAATGCTGCAAGACAAATTCTTTTCAATAAACCACCACCTTGCTTGACCTTTAAAATGGATTAAGAAATCAGTTGGCATTATTGCAAAGAAAATTTGTGTTATTCTGTCAAACAGATTTCTAAAAGAGAACAACAGCACACACAAAATGCTGGTAGAACACAGCAGGCCAGGCAGTATCTATAAAAGAGAACACTTTTTTAAAGTCATAAAGTTATACTGTATGCAAACAGGACAACCAAGGTGCCAACCTACATTGCCTGAGTTTGGCCCATGTTCTTTCCTATTCATGAATCCGCCCAAATGTTGTTTAAACTTTGTAATTGTACCCAGTTCTAGTAATTCCTTGGGTAACATGTTCCATACACTCCTGTGAAAAACCTGCCCCACAGGCCTCCTTTAAAAATTTCCCCTCTCACCTTAAACCTGTGCCGATTAGTTTTAGACCTATCTCCCTCTGTGAGTGTGACAATCCACCTCGTCTATGCACTTCATGATTTTATAAACCTCCTTGGTTCCAGGGAAATCAGTCCCAGCCCAGGTCATGGTGAAGGGTCGCGGCCCGAGATTTCAACTGCTCATTTTCCTCCATAGATGCTGCCTGGCCTGTTGAGTTTGTCCAGCATTTAGTGTGTGTTGCTCCAGCCTATCTAGCCTCTCCTTATAGTTCAAGTCCTCCAGTCTCAGTAACATGACTGTGAATCTTTCTGCATCTTCTCTAGCTTAATCCCATTCTTCCTATTGTATCACGACTGTACTATACACAATATTCTAGATGTAATCCCATTAATGTCCTATACTGCTGTAACATGACATCCCAACTCCCGCCCGATAGAGGCAAATGTACCATACATGTTCTTCATCACCTTGTCTACCCATTCCTAATCATGCCTCTGCATTTTATTCAAATCATTAATATGTAAGGCAAACTGGTGCTGTGTTTTGCATTTTGGCCCCAAAGGAATGCTGTATCGTTTGGCTCTATTCATGTACGTTTAATGACAATTGAACTTGAACTTAAACTTGCACAACAAGGAACTCAGCAACTGCAAAACAATGCTCAACTTACCATCCTCTGGCTCCTCCCATGATGCCAATTTTGTGTGAAAGTTGCTAAATCGCTCTGTATCCCATGTGATTTCACCCTTCAGACCAGTCTACCATAAAGGTCCTTATCAAAGGCCTTACTAAAGTCCATGTGGAGCAGATCTACTACACTATCTCATCAATTCTCTTGGTCACATCTTCAAAAACTCAATTATATTTGTGAGATACAGTTTCCCAAGTACAAAACCATGCTGACTTCCCTAATCGGTCTGTACCTTTCCAACGCAGATAGATACAGTGTCTTAGAATCCCCTCCGGTAACTTGTTCACCACTGATGATAGGTTCACTGACTTATCCTTGCAGCCCTTCATAAATAAAGGCATAAAAATAGCCACTTTCCAGTCTTGCAGTACCTCACCTATGGCTAAGGACAATACAACAATTTCTGCCAGTGCCCCAGCCATTTCTTCCCTTGCCTGCCACATCATCCTTGGATAGCCCAGTCAGATCCTAGGATCCATCCACCTTTATGCATGTCACGACCACAAACACCTTTTCTTTTGTATTATTAGTGTGGTTCAGTAAATCATTGTTCTCTTCCCTGAATCTCCCAGCTTCCATGGTAAATACAGCCAAGAATTACTCATGTACGAACTTATATATCCTCTGTGGTCCCACACTTAAATAAGCATACTGATCCTTCAAGAAATCTATTCTCTCTAGTTATTCTTTTGCTCATAATATATATGCCTTACCTTATCTGCCAAGGATATCTTGTGTCCCACTTTTGCCCTCATGATTTATATCCTGTATCCTGTTACAGCCCTTCAACTTAAGAGATTCACTTGATCCCAGCTCTCTAAACTGAGTGTAAACTTCCTTTTCCTGACCAGGGGTCCACGGACCCCATGCTTAATGGCACTGGTCCATGGCATAAAACGGTTGGGAATCCCTGCTTTACAGGCACACATGGTGGCTCTAGAGAGAAAAAATATATAAATTAATATCAAATTGAAATCTCTGCAGGTCTCCTGGAGGAATTGAAGGCCCAATGTCTGTGAGTCCGAGTCCACAGGAGGCTGGAGGCCAAAGACAAGGGAGGGAGAAATGGGGCTCATTTTGTTGTGGTTTTGTCACTTACTGTGTTCTGTGTCGTTCTGCTGAGCATGGTTAACACCAGAGTGTGTGCTGACACTTGCAGGCTACTCTAGCCCCTCGTTGGACGTGTTGGTTGTTAATGCAAATGATACATTTCATTTGAATCAGAATGAAAGTTTAAAACATATTTAAAAATCAAAGGCAGTATTTGCTGAGGAGACAGTCTTCGTCGAAATACTCCTTCTGATGCTCGCTCATTGCCTTTCTGTTCTTGAAAAACTCTTCTTCTTGCTTGGCTCTCATTGGACTTTGGTCTTTGGGCTGTCAGTGCCGGAGAATTTATGTCGGGATTATTATCTTATTGTTGGATCTCCTACACTTCCAAACAATCATCTGTTTTCAGGACATGATTTTTTTTTGTCATATCTTTGCTTTCTGGAGCTGGTAAGGCTTTTCTCCGCCTTGGAGGTAAAATGGAGTTTCTATTCCAAGAATATCTTGTGCTTGTGATTAATTAGCTCTTGGATCTACTGGTTGTTTTCATCAAACAACTTGCAGTATTTTCTGATAGAGAAGCCAAAGTGTCATCATAGATGCTAATAATGGTGAACTGAGGCACTGATGACACTCCCTTTTTGGCTTCTGTTGGTTTGGAACCATGAGGCACCAAGAAAAGCTGTCTTAAGAATTTCATTGAGACATACAGTATTTTTTTGCAGCTCTTGTATTGGTCTAATTATTCTGGGGCCAAACTACTGGAAAAACAGAGCAGATAAGGAAGTGATTGTAGCTTACTTAAAAACACACCAACACCTGCCTTCAATCCATATCCTTTCACGCCTGATTAATCAATAATGAATTTCCATATTCCCATTCACCTGCCTTATCTCCATAAACATTCAAGCCTAATTTCCAAATTTACAAAAGTACATTCAATCCTTTATTATGAAACCAGCAAAGACAAATGGTCTTGTAGTGCTAAAAAATTAACGAGGGCTAAATTAGTGATATAACGGTGTAACTTGCAGTCAAATATCGATATTAGTGTTCAAATAGCGTAACTAAGCATTCTAATAGCATTCCAATTACAGTAATAATGCAGTTATTACTGATGTATTACTGACTAATTGACATATTTAAGTTGCATCAGAATTAGCATTCTACATGATTCTGAAAAAGGAGATATAATCCTCTGTGGCTTACTTACTCTCCACTAGGCTAAACTAAAACAACTAACAAAAAGTGTGAAGACTTAACCATACTCATTTGCTTCAACCACGACCCCCCCAACACGTGACAGATTACAATAAATGTGCCACAAAACAATACAGACAGAAAATAGATACTGTACACGCTCCAACGGACAGAAAATAGAGACACAGGTCCAATGGACAGAACATAGACACATGGTTCCTGTATAGGTGTATTCAACAGTCATCAACATGTGTGATGGCACAGGTTATGTGCTCTTTGTTACAGACCCTCACTTGCACTAAACACAATCTGACAGATGCTAGTACTTGGGTCAGGAGTGTTGCCATGATCTCTTGTAACTATCTCTCAGCAAAGCCATGTTCCAAACATTTTGTCTGGGAGAGGACGCTATTGGAATTAGCTTTCCAAACACTTTCATCAATCTTTCCAGAATTTCCATCCTTTTCAACTCTGACTTTCATGCTTTCCAAGAGAGTCATCGTGTCTGCTCTAAGTTTTCTCAAGTTTGGAATTTTCCCAATGTTTCACATATCGTTTCCAATATTGAGACATAAGACCATAAGACATAAGAGCAAAATTAAGCCATTCAATCACATTTGATCATGGCTGATATATTTTCCCTCTCAACCCCATTCACCTGCCTTCTCCTCGTATCCCTTCATGCCCTGACTAATCAAGAATCTATTAACCTCTTCCTTAAATATACCAAATGGCTTGACTTCCACTGTCACCTGTGGCAAAAAATTCCACAGATTCATCACCTTCTGACGAAATAAATCCCTCCTCATCTCTGTTCTAAAAGGATGTCGCTCTATTTTGAGGCTGTGTTCTCTGGTCTTAGACCCCACCCCTCAACTGTAGGAAATATCCTCTCCACATCCAGTCTCTCAAGGCCTTCCATAATTCGATAGGTTTCAATGAGATCACCCTTCGTTCTTCTGAATTCCAGTGAGTAGAGGCCCAGAACCATCAAACGCTCCTCATGTGACAAACTGTTCAAACCCGAATCATATTTGTGAACCTCCTTTGAACTCTCTCCAATGTCAGCACATCCTTTCTAAGACAAGGGGCCCAAAACTGCTCACAATACTCCAAGTGAGGCCTCACCAGTGCTTTATAAAGCTCATCATTGCATCCTTGCTTTTATATTCTCATCCTCTGGAAATAAATGCTAACATTGTATTTGCCTTCCTCACCACCAACTCAGTGTGCAAATTAACCTTTCGGCAATCATGCCCAAGGACTCCTAAGTCCCTTTGCACTTAAGATTTTTGAATTTTCTATTTAGAAAAAAGACCGTACTTTCATTTCTTTAACCAAAGTGCATGACCATACACTTCCCATCACTGTATTCCATCTGTCTCTTCTTTGCCCATTCTCCTAATCTGTCTAAGTCCTTATATAGCTTCTCTGCTTCCTCAAAATTACCTGGCCATCCACCTATCTTCATATCATCCACAAATATCGCCACAAAGCCATCAATTCCATCATCAAAATCACTGACAGAAGAAGCAGTGCCAACACTGTGGAACACGTCTAGTCACTGGCAGCCAACTAGAAAAGGCTCTCTTTATTCCCACTTTTTGCCTCACCAATGCTCTAGCCATGCTAGAATTGGCTCTTAATTTGTTAAGCAGCTTCATGTGTGGCATCTTGTCAAAAGCATTCTGAAAATCCAAGTACACAACATCCACCAATTCTCCTTTGTCTATCCTGCTTGTTATTTCTTCAAAAAATTCCAACAGGTTCAGTATCCTGAAACTTCATCCTCAGTAATTGACATTTTCCCAGTCACTGAAGGCAGGCAAATTGGTCTCTAGTTTCCTGTCTTTTGCCTCCCTCCCCCCTACTTAAAGAGTGAACTGACATTTGTGATTTTCCAGCCTTTTGGAACCATTCCAGAAACCAGTGACTTCTGAAAGATATTTACTAATGCCTCCACAATCTCTTCAGCTACCTCTTTCAGAACCCTGGGGTGCAGTCCATCTGGTCCAAGTAATTTATCCACGTTTAGACCTTTCATCTTCCCAAGCACCTTCTCATTAATAATAGCAACTACACTCAATTTCTGACCCTGACACTCAAATTTCTGGCATACTGCCGTTGCCTTCCGAAGTAAAAACTGACACAACCTACTTATTCAGTTCTTCTCCATTTCTGCATCTCCCATTATTACTTCTCCAGTGTCACTTTCCAGCAGTCCAATGTCCACTCTTGTTTCTCTTTCACTCTTTAAATATCTGAAAAAAACTTTGATATCCTCTTTTTATTATTGGCTAGTTTATCATCATATTTATTTTTTCACTCCTTCTTGTTTTAGTTAACTTATGTTATATTTTTTAAAACTTCCCAATCCTTTAGCTTCCATCCAATTTTTGCTGTATTTTATGCCTTCTCTTTTACTTTTATGTTGTCTTTGACTTCCCTTACCAGTCACAGTTGCCTCATCCTCTCTTTAGAATACTCTTTCTCTTTGTGATGAACCAATCTTGCTTCTTTCTAATTACACCCAGAAACTCCAACCTTCCTGCTGTAATGTCATCCCTGCTATAGTGTCCTCTTCCAATCAACTTTAGCCAGCTCACCTTTTTGGCCTCTGTAATTCTCTTTACTCAACTTTAATACTGATATAGTACATCTGACTTTATCTTCTCCACTCTTAAACTGCAGGCTGAATTCTATCATATTATAATCACTGCCTCCTAAGAGCTTATTTTTCTTAAGCTCACTCATCAAATCTGGTTGATGACACAACACTAAATCCAGTTTGACCACAAGCTGCTCTATAAAGTCTTCTTGTAGATATTCCACAAATTCCTTCTCTAAGGATACAGCTCCAACCTAATTTCTGAATCTAGCTATGTAGTTGATTTTAGTATAACATGCTGGTCTTTTGTGAGCATGAAGACCATGAGACCACTTCTCTGCTAAAGGGGAATTACTAAGACTGTAGACTAGTTCATCATCCTAGAAGGTGGAACCCAGCTCATAAGAACCCAGTTCATTCCTCTTCCAGTTTGCCCTTCCAGAAGGTGCATGCATAATCTTGTTCTTTGACACGGTGGTCAGCAGCACAGGAGCGCCGCAGGGGACCGTGCTCTCTCCGGTCCTGTTCACCCTGTACACATCAGACTTCCAATATAACTCGGAGTCCTGCCATGTGCAGAAGTTCGCTGATGACACGGCCATAGTGGGGTGTGTCAGGAATGGACAGGAGGAGGAGTATAGGAAACTGATACAGGACTTTGTGATATGGTGCAACTCAAACTACCTGCGTCTCAATATCACCAAGACCAAGGAGATGGTGGTGGACTTTAGGAGATCTAGGCCTCATATGGAGCCAGTGATCATTAATGGAGAATGTGTGGAGCAGGTTAAGACCTACAAGTATCTGGGAGTACAGTTAGACGAGAAGCTAGACTGGACTGCCAACACAGATGCCTTGTGCAGGAAGGCACAGAGTCGACTGTACTTCCTTAGAAGGTTGGCGTCATTCAATGTCTGTAGTGAGATGCTGAAGATGTTCTATAGGTCAGTTGTGGAGAGCGCCCTCTTCTTCGTGGTGGCGTGTTGGGGAGGAAGCATTAAGAAGAGGGACGCCTCACGTCTTAATAAGCTGGTAAGGAAGGCGGGCTCTGTCGTGGGCAAAGTACTGGAGAGTTTAACATCGGTAGCTGAGCGAAGGGCGCTGAGTAGGCTACGGTCAATTATGGAAAACTCTGAACATCCTCTACATAGCACCATCCAGAGACAGAGAAGCAGTTTCAGCGACAGGTTACTATCGATGCAATGCTCCTCAGACAGGATGAAGAGGTCAATACTCCCCAATACCATTAGGCTTTACAATTCAACCGCCAGGACTTAAGAACTTCTTAAAAGCTATTATTAATGCTTTTTGAGATAGTGATTTAGATGCATATCATATTTTTTACTGAGTTAAGTATTGTATGTAATTAGTTTTGCTACAACAAGTGTATGGGACATTGGAAAAAAAGTTGAATTTCCCCATGGGGATGAATAAAGTATCTATCTATCTATCTATCTATCTAACTATCTTTGAGCTGATTGAGGTCTGCCGACGAGAAAGCTGATGATCCAGTTGCAGAGGGAGACACAGAGGCTCAGGTCTTGAACTTGATAATGAGTTTGGATGGGATGATTGTATTGAATGCCAAGCTGTAGTTGATGGACAGAATTAGAATTATTATCACTAATTTACCATTGCACCGCAGTAGTAGAGGGAGTCAGAATTCAGAGATCAATCCTGACGTCCTCTGTAAGTAGTCTCTGCACATTCTCCCCATGGAATGCGTGGGTTTCCTTTGTGTGCTCCTGTTTCCTTCACAGTCCACAGGCATACCAGGTAGGTTAAATTTTCAACGTAAATTGTCCCCTGATTAGGTTACAGTTAAGTTTGGGTTGTCAGGGGTTGCTAGGGCAGTGCACCTCGAAGGGCTGGAAGGGCCTGCTCTGCACTGTATCTCTAAATAAAAATAAAACAAGTAAGTAAAATTATATGATGTAAAATTTGCTGTTTCAAGGCAACAGCTCAGTGCAAAGACATTACAGACATATTTGTTCTCATTGTCCAGATGGTTCAGAGCAGAGAACCAGAGAAATCGCATCTGCTCTTGATCTGTTGTGGTGGTGGGAAAACTGAAATGAATCCAGGTCACCTCTGAGACAGTGTTTCATGCCTTAGCCAACCTCTCAAAGCACTTCATTACGGTTGATGTAAGCACTGCAGGATTGTATTCATGCTCTTCCAGCATGCTGTTCATGCACCAGTACAATAGATGCTGTTTGAAGCAGTTGTGGACCTTATACCACAGAAATGAGAGGCTGAATAAGTCTGTAATTACTACAAACTGTTAATCCACACAGATCTTCAGTACTGAGCCAGTTACCAAATACCTTTCATTGGTTTACCCTAACAGACGCCCAGACATCAGCCTCAGAGATTACAGGATTATCTGAAGATGTGGGGCTTATCTGAGTGTGTCATAGTTCTCCTATTGTACATTGTACATTAAAAGCATTGAACTCATCTGGGAAGAGATTGGTCATTTGTCACAAGGTGTAGTTTAGATGTCTCAATATACAGCTTGAGGCAAGTGGTGCCAATGAATATTTCCTCTGGGAAAAATAACCTAAAATCACATAATGGCTATTGTCTGTCTCAGTTATTTCTAACTCCAACTCTCCTGATTTCCTCGTGGTGCCAGCCACTCTAACAGTATTTCCAATATTCTCCTGTTTCAAAGCAATGAAATGGAAGGAGATGAGTTGGCTTGGATAGAAATCTAAGGTTCTAAGGTACTGGAAAGAGAATAACCTGTGAAAGGTTATTTTTCAGGGATTGGCAGTAGGAAACAGCTTTGCTAAATTTATATTAGTGACTTAGACTTGGTACAAGGCAGAATTTCCAGAACTGCAGATGACACAAACTTTAAAGGCATAAAGATGTTTATCACAAGAGCAATAAATTTCAAGGAGATATAGGAAAGCTAAAGGAATAGGTAGATAGGGCAGAATAAATTTATTGCTAAGAACTGTTAAATTTGATAAGAAGAATGAAAAGATGTAATATAAACTAATGTCTCAAATCTTAAAATGAACACCAGAACTGAAAAGGCCAGTGCTATACAGTAGGTACCTAATTTGTTGAAAGTGGTTAAACAAGCGTACAGAATCCTGGGCAGAGTAAAAATTCAAGAAAATCATGATGAACCTTTATAAAATACTCATTTAGCCATAGGTGATACACTGTAATGTTTTGGGCACTATTCTTTAAGATAATTACAAAAACTTTAGAATGGATATATAAGAGATGTACCAAAATGATTCCAGATTGAGAGATATTAGATATGTGGATAGACTTGAGAAGTTAGGGTTGTGATTTTAGAACAGAGGAGATCTCACAAAGATATTTAAAATCATGAAGGGTTTAGAGAGAGAAAGCAGAGAGAAATTGCTCCCAGTAGCAGTGGGATCAAGAACTGAAAGACATAGAATAAAGGTGATTGATTGATTGATAAAAACACAAAGTGCCAAAAAAAAACATTTTTTATACTGCAACTGGTTAGGGTCTGAAATAAGGGTAATAGTGAGACAGATTCAACTGTTTTGTTGAAAAGGTAACTGGGTAAACATCTGAAACAAAAGACCAAGGAGATGGGAAGGGAATTATCTGGATTGCTTATATGTAAACATTGAGTAAGGATGGATCCGATAGGCCTAATGGCCTCCTTCTGTGCTATGACCATGATCCTTTATAACCAGATTCCTTGCTGAATCCATTCATGGACAGCAAGGCAGATCTATAATTCTTCCAGGTCCCCATGTATATAAATGATGGTAGAATAACAAACTTTGTTGCCAAGTTTGCAGACGATACAAAGATTGGTGGAGGGGCAGGTAGTGTTGAGGAAACAGATAGGATGCAGAAGGACTTAGATTAGGAGAATGGGCAAGAAAGTGGCAAATGAAATACAATGTTGGAAAATGTGTGGTCATGCACTTCGGTGGTAGAAATAAATGTGCGGACTATTTTCTAAACGGGGAGAAAACCCAGGAATCTGAGATGCAAAGGGACTTGGGAGTCCTTCTGTAGAACACACTGAAGGTTAACTTGCAGGCTGAGTCAGTGATGAGGAAGGCAAATGCCAGGTTAGCATTCATTTTAAGATGTCTAGTGCACAAGAGCAAGGATGTGATGCTGAGGCTTTATAAAGCACTGGTGAGGCTTCGCCTTGTGTATTGTGAACAGTTTTGCTCCCCTTAATTTAGAAAAGATGTGCTGGTATTGGAGAGGGTCCAGAGGAGGTTCACAGGGATGATTCCAGGAATGAAAGGGTTGTCACACGAGGAACGTTTGATGGCCCTGGGTCTGTACCCACTGGAATTCAGAAGAATGAGGGGGGATCTCATTGAAACCTTTCAAATGTTGAAAGGCCTAGACAGAGTAGATGTGGAAAGGATGTTTCCCATGGTGGGAGAGTCTAGAACAAGAGGGCATAGTTTCAGGATAGAGGGGCGCCCTTTCAAAACAGCCAAATGGTGGTGAATTTGTGGAATTTGTTGCCACATACAGCTGTGGAGGCCAGGTCATTGTGTGTATTTAAGACAGAGATTAATAGGTTTTTGATTGGATGCGGCATCAAAGGTTACAGGGAGAAGGCCTGGAACTGGAGATGAGGAGGAGAAGGAAAAAGAAAGAAAAAAAGCATCAGCCAAGACCTTATGGTAGAGCAGACTCGATGGGCCAGAACGCCTAATTCTGCTCCTATGTCTTATGGTCATAGTTCAACCAAAATTACTTTGAAATCTAAATGATAAGGCCTCAAAATTTGTGTTGCTCAGACAATCCACAGAGCCTAGCCTATTAACATACCAGATGACCTTTAACACAATAAAAGTATAAAAACTAGACCAGTGCCTTATAAGAAGTGAATAATCCTTTCACTACAAATATTACAAGAGAACAATGGCTGCCTGTAAGGATTTAAGCTAATATCCTTGCTGGGGGGCTTTTTTATGCAGTTGCACTGTTTTATAACAACTTGGCTGAAGGATGAGATACAGATAAGGGAAAAAGTTCAGTTAAATCTAGAAGAAAAACTAGATAAGTCCAATATGTAGAGCAGAGATGGACGTGATGAGGCACATGGTGTATTTTACTTTAGAAGATTCAGATGTGTAAAAGAGGACTGAGCATTGTTTCAAAGGTTTCAAAGGTACATATAATGTCAGAGAAATGTATACAATATACATCCTGAAGTTCTTTTTCTTTGCAACCAACCATGAAAACAGAGGAGTGCCCCAAAGAACGAATGACAGTTAAATGTTAGAACCCCAAGGTCCCCCGCAGCTCCCCCCCTTTCCATGTGTAAGCAGCAGCAAAACAATGATCCCCCCTCCCCCACCTGCAAATAAAAAGCATCGGTGCCCCCTCCCACCGGGCACTCAAGCGTGCAGCAAAGCATCAATAAAGACACAGACTTGCAGTACCCCAAAGACTACTCGTTCACCTGGTAATTCAACACACCACAGGCTCTCTCTCCCTAATAAGGGAAAAACGGTTGTCTCTGTTTCTGACCATCACTGCACCAATGACAATACCTGAGAAAGCTATTCAAAAAAGGGTGCTCACAGGAATTATAAAGATTGAAATATTAAAAATTATCTTTATTTGTTACACGTACATTGAAACACACACTGAAATGCGCCATTTGCATCAATGACCATCACAGTCAAGGGATTGATCTAGGAGCAGCCTACAAGTGTTGCCATGGTTCTGGTGCCAACATAGCATGCCCACAACTCACAAACCCAAACCCTAACCATATGATGGTGATGAATGTTGGTATTCATAACCGTATGTCTTTGGAATATGGGAGGAGACTGGAGCACCCCAAGGAAACACACCCGGTCATGGGGAAATGTACATATAAACTTCTTACAAACAGTGGTGGGAATCGAACTCCAACCAGTGATCACCGGTGCTGTAAAGTGTTACACTAACCTACAGACAACACAACAGTCAGGCAGAACTCGAATATTGAATCAGGAGGATCAAATGGGACCACAAAATATCCTTTGGCAATTAAGATTAAGGCAAATCCAAAGGCATGTTATACATATATTAAAAGAAAGAGATGTTAGTTAGGGAGAGGGTAGGACCACTTAAGAACAAAGGAGGGAATTTATGCTTGGAGCCAGAGGGAATGTTCAAAATACTGAATGAGTACTTTGCATCAGTATTCACCTCACTCTTGTCCTGGATAAACTCAATCCTTACTCAAAACAATAAACTCAAAACTTTCAGTGTTTGAAGGGTGTGCAATTTATGTGGGGTATACTAATATTCTGTAGTGTGTAGATTACAAGGAGCTATTGAAGGATATTAAAGGGATGGATATCCCTAGGGCCTGACTGGATCTATTCCAAGTTATTGAGAAAGGCAAGTGAAGATTGCTCAGAATAATCAACCGTTATTCCTTTGTTTCAGAGGAACAATAAGGAAAACCTAGCAAATGAAAGGCTGGTAAACCTTACAGAGTGTTAGGGTCCTATTGTAGAGGACTTTTAGGGGTAAGATGTACTTGCATTTGGAAAAGCATGGGGTAGTCAATATGAGCAATGGTCCTACTTTATAAATCTGAATTTTTGTGGGGGGGAGCAAAGATGATGATGTAGGTAGTGTACCAGATGTTGTCTCCATGGACTTCATAAGGCATTTGACAAAATTCCTTATGGTGTGCTGATCCAGAAGTTGAAGACACACGGGAAGTACCGTGACTGGGTAGGCCAGTTTCTAAGTTCGATTGACCATACAAGACAGATAGTAGAGGCGGTGGTCCATGACGGATGGTGCTCTCTATGGGTCAGGGCTGGGATCTCTGTTGTTTGTGATATATATGACTTGAACAAAAATGTAGATGGGCTGATAAATGAGCTGGGAGACGACACACACATTGGTAATGTTGTGGAAAATCAAGGTGGTTGCCAAAGACTACCGCAGGATGTAATCCAGGAGATATGAACAGAGAACTGGCAATTGCATTTAGTCCAGACAAGCATGAGGAGGTAAAATGTAAGAGGGAACTATATAGTTCGTAGCAAGATCATTAGCACCATTGAAGTACAGAGGGATCATGGGGTCCAAGTACACATCTCCCTGGAAGAGGCAACAATAGATAGGATGGTAAAGAAAGCATACAGCATACCTGCCTTCATCGATCTATTGACTATAAAAGTCAAGAAGTCACGTTACAGCTGTCTAAAATTTGGGTAGGCCAAATTTGGAGTATTGTGTGCCGTTCTGGTTGGTTGCATTACAAGAAGGATGTGGAACCTTGGGAGAGATTGCAGAAGATTTCCACCAGAATGTTGTCTTGCTTGGAGAGTATTAGCTATGAGAGGTTGGGCAAACTTGGATTGTTTTCTCTAGGATGTTGGAGGCTGAGGTACAACTTGATAAGTTCTATAAATTTATCAGAGGTATATACTGTATAGGGTAGCTACGCAATATTTTTACTAGGTAGAAATATCGAATTCAGATGATATAGCTTTGGGGTAAAAGGGGGAAATTTTAAAGATGTTTAATGATAATTTATCATCAAAGCATGTATATGTCAATATATACCACCATCATTTTCTTGCAGGCATTCACAGTAAAACAAAGAAGTACAATAGAATCAATGAAAAACTTCACGTCCTTCTGGTCAAGAGGGCGCCTGTGTACAACACTCCTTCGGTCAACATTTTCTGGATAGCTTATGAAACCATATGTTTCACTTCTTTTTATGTCTTTTACATTTGTTATTTTGTCTTGGATGTGATTCTGGAATTACTGGAGCCTGGTGTTTGCTGTTTGGAGATTGTTTCAGTGTTCCAGAGTTCTGCAGTCTCCGAGAGGTTTCCAGGAGAATGAGGCAACATGCTTGAACCTCATGGTAGTCAGGTTGTGGGATAGGGTACGAGCCAATATTCAACTCCATTTCACCAATTAAAACTTTCATTGTTCGCGACTTTAAGCGACGAGGGAGATTGAAATATCAAGGCCAATGCAGAAGTTTGGAGATTGTTTGGGTTCTGCCGTCTCTGAGAGGATTCCAGGAGATAGATGGAAGCGCAGCGAGCCTCGTGGTGCAAGCCAATGTTTGACCTAATTTCGTCAATTAAAGCTCCCATTAAGCGCCGATTAAAATGATAAGGGAGGCAAAGGCAGAAGGTGAGAGCCAGCTGTCCGTGTTTTGATCGCTCTCCTACCAGAGAGGGAAGAGCCTACTGCTGTGCCTGTAGGATGTTATCCAGGTTTTCTGCATTTTGGATATGGACTTAGACTATAGACTTGTTACAGTTTTATAGTTTTTTATATTCTATGTGTTTCACCCAATCTTTCTCTCTTTTTTTGTGCAAGGGAGGGGGATTTTGGGGTTGATGTGCCTGTCCCGTGTTGTTCATTTTTTTGTGTGAGGAGAGGGGATTTGGGGGTTAATGATCGTGCTTCTTTTTTTCTTTCTTGGTTTCATGCCTACATGGAGAATAAGAATTTCAGAGTTGTATAATTTGATTACAAGTGAACCTTTGAACCTTTGAAGACTGACAAGCAATCAATGTGCAAAAAAGTCAAATGGTCCAAATACAAACAAACAAATAAATAAATAATATTGATGACATTGCTGTTGCATGAATGAAGTCACCTGAGAAAAGTATTGGTATATATGAAGTTGCTTTTTTATTCAACAAAACAAGATACAGCAGACATCATACTGAGCAACACACAAAATGCTGGAGGAATTCAGCAGGTCAGGCAGCTTTTATGCAAAAAAAGTAGTTGAAATTTCAGGCCAAGACCCTTCGGCAACTGTGGGTTGCTCAGATTTCCAGCATCTGTAGATTTTCTCTTGTTTGAGATATCATACTGAGATGCTTTTGGTGGAAAGCTCTGGCCGGCCCAGTAGTACCCAACATTTTATGTGCTAAACATCAAAGGACAATTCCATATTTACAATGCATCCACAATGCTTTCTTTGAAACTACACACAAACTTTGCTACACCACATACATCTAAATGAATTTTAATCAGCAATTCAAGTCTGCGATTCAAGTCTTTCAGGAACCTATTGTTCAGAACTGCATTTTAAATTTAATCTACAATCTATATTGAGATTTGAAGATTGGTGGCTGAAGTTATTTGCTATATGTGCTAAACCCAAAAATCGCTCTAGCAGTCATGGGTTGTAGAGTTCTTGAGAGTGAGTCTACAGTTTGTGGAATCAGTTCAGAGTTGAGGTGATTGAAGGTATCGACGATGGTTCAGGAGTTGGATGGTTGAAGAGTAATAACTGTTCTTGAATCTGATGGTGCCTGCATTGCCATGCATAGCTCCAATCTGCCGATCAAATTTGCAGATGACATGACGTTGATAGGTTTTATTTCCAACAATGATGAGTCAGCCTATGGAGGAGAAGTCAACACCCTGACACAGTGGTGCCAAAGAAACAACCTCTCCCTCGATGTCAAAAAAACTGAGGAGTTTATTGTGGATTAAAGGAAGAACAGAGACAGGCTAGCCCCTATTGAAATCAATGGGATTGTAGTTGAGAGGGTGAGACATTTCAAGTTCCTCAGTATACACATCACTGAAGATCTCATCTGGACTGCACATACCAGCTGTGTGGTGAAAAAAGCACAACAGTACCTCTATCACCTCAGGTGGCTGAAGAAGTTTGGCATGAGTCCCTAAATCCTCAGGACTTTCTACAGGGGCACCACTGAGATCTTCCTGGCTGGCTGTGTCATCACCTGTTAAGGGAACTGAACTACCCTCAATCACAGGGCACTGCAGAGAGTGATGTGGACAGCCCAGCACATCTGTGGATGCTGTTACGAACCCCATAACTGGGTTACTTACCAGCAAAGATAGGAGTAGCCGTTGAAGTCTGATGATACTATTTTTATCAGTATTTATTAGTAAAAATACACAAAAATAATATCAGTGCAAATATACAGATAATATACATCATCAATACTAAACCTAAAAGTGCGGGTATAATAATAATCAATAAGAAATAAGCTCTATCGTTGTCTAGGGGATAATGAATTGTCCGATGGAAGTATAAAGTTCGCTTCAGTTCACACAGGCTACGGTGTTTGTTTGTCGCTGTGTTGCAATTGTTGGAGAGAGAGAGAGATAGAAGAATGGGAACAGTTACCGCTATTGTTTTTGCCAACCTTCCTTTATGATTTCGATCCATCGGTGTCTCGTTGTTGTGGCTGTTCAAGTATGACCTCTCCTTTAGCTAAACTGTTCTTCCGTGATGAGCCCGCCACCCAGGCAAGGGAGGACACACACGAGCTCTCACTGGCTTTCGCTATAAAACGCTGTCACTGGATTTCTAGCGTTTCTCCTGGTGCGTCTGAGCGGTGTTCCCCAGACCCAACTTTTATCCTCACTCAGGTGTCAATCAGGTTGGGATGATGCAATCCCTCAACCAGACCACTCTGGCTGTCCCCTGAGGGATTTCAATGAATAGTACAGTACTCAATACACAATTCCTTCTCCAAGAGACAATAGCAGTAATCAGTGGTTCCGTTCCGCTTTTGTTAGGAGACATTCCACTACCTTGTGTATTCTGCGTTGTCTATAACAACTGCCTTTTCTGTTATCCTGCGTCTCTCTCTCATTACTGACATGATGTGTATCTCTCTCATTTCCTGGGTATCAGACCCGAAATAATAGCGATATTGCGATTCTCAAAAAGGAGGGGGCGACTTTGCACCCTTCGGCCCATCAGAGTTGCTCCACATTCGTAACAATGCGAACTTTCCTCTTTTCAATACATTTACAGCAGCAGGTGCATAAAGGGGGCCTGGAGGATCATCAGGGACTCCAGCCACCCCAGCCACAAATTGTTTCAGCTACTACCGTCTGGCAAACAGCACTGAAACATTAAGACCAATAGGCTCGGGGACAGCTTCTTTCACCAGGCCATCAGATTTAGCAATACACATTGATCTGATTGTGTATTTAACTATATATACTAAACAAATATGTATACAATTCTAGTGTTTGGCCAATATCCTCCCACGTTTGCCCCCTTTATTGCTTGTACATTATGACGGGGGCCCAACATAAAGATTTTTACTCCCTTGGATGTAAGAAATAAATACAAATACAAATAGTGTGGGACCTAAGGCTCCGGTACACCATTCCTGATAGCCGCAGCGAGAAGAGTGTGGATGGTCTTGGATGGTGTGGGTCCTTAATGATGGATGCTATTTTTTTGTGGCAGCACTCCTTGTAGATATGGTCAATGTTGGGCGAGCTTTTCCTATGATGGACTAGGCTGTATTTACCACTTTTTGTAGGCTTTTCCATTCTTGGGCCTTGGTGTTTCTACACTAGGCCATTACAGGTATTCTCCACTTTGCATCTATAGAAGTTTGTGAAAGTTTTAGATGACGTGCCAAATCTGCACTGTTTTTTGAAAGAGGTGCTGCCATGCCTTCTTTGAAATGGCACTTACGTGCTGGTCCCAGGAATTTAAAGTTACTGACCCTCTCCAACTCTAATCCCCCAATGAGGACTGGTTCATGGACCCCCAGTTTCTTTCTCCTGGGGCCAATAATCAGTTCTTTGCTTTTGCTAACATTGATTGAGAGATTGCTGTTGTGGCATCTTTCAACCAGATTTTTGATCTCCTCCTATATGCAAATTCATCACCATCTTTGATTAAACCAACAACAGTGCTGCCGTCACCAAACTTAAATATAGCATAGGAGTTGTACTGAGCCTCACGGTCACAAGTAGAAAACAAGAAGAGCAGGAATCTAAGCACAGAGCCTTGTGATGTACCTGTGCAATACTGATATATGTGGAATGCACTACAGAGGTCATACAATCAGATACAATTGCTACATTTTAGAGATGTTTACATAGCACTTCAGTAGGCGAGGGATGAGCTAGTGAGGGCAATTGAAATGAAATAGAACATAAAAGTTGGTTCAAAGAGGCTGAAGGGTCATGGACTGAAACGTCAACTGTTTACTCTTTTCTATAGATGCTGCCTGGCCTGTTGTACTCCTCCGGCACTTTTTTGGTGTTGCTTTAGATTTCCAGCATCTGCAGATATTCTCATGTTTTGTGTTCCTGTGCTGTACAACTTTAGGAATTGATGCAGTTTTACAGACTATTTATAAAATACCTTCTCCAATTTCTGTAACGTCATAACACTTCCGTTTGAAGACTACTAACTGGTGTGTATTTCCTTAGCCAAGATCAATGTAATCTGTAACATATGAATATTGAAGAGGGCAATTATCTGATATCTTTTCATTAAGCTTTTTGTAACTTTATAATATTTCCTTCTACTTTCTTATACCTAAGTACACCACTGTGAAGTATCTTATAATGCTTTCCAATTCTGAAATTGTATATAAACACCATTGATCCTGAAATGAAACACCCATTTTATTTATTTCCCCTCTAAACCAAATGCTATTTTTGAACTCTCAGTTTCTGGGAAATAAATCTATCAGAGCAGTTATCAAGGAGATTTAATTTGAGATGAACACTGTTAATCTGAGATTCCCACTTGGGTTTCCAAGGTAGAAACTGAAGCCAAAGAAGCCTCAAAGACCAACAGAACAACAACTCGGAAGTACATGGTACAAGTCTACGAAAGTAACATCACCTTCTCCATTGACACAGAAAGCTCTGAAACTATATTCCCCTAGCTAACTTTAACTTTAGCAGTAAACTCAGCATTAGATCTTTAAGTCACTTGTTCATTTCAATGGGATTTTGGGAATCTTGACTGTCCCATTGACTACAATATCCCATATATCCAAGATGACTTTGGCCAAGAATCAAAACAGCAAGATTGCCATTGGATTTTGTATGTGTTCTTTTAAACTATGGCATCCTCTATCTTGCGTATCTCAGCCTAACTCCCCCAATAATCTGTAGTCACTATATCTGACCTCCTCAATTCACACAATTAATTGCCTTTAATGTCTCCTTGATCTCATCCCCACAACCATAGAGCCCATCACAAACAAGAGGAAATCTGCAGATGCTGGAAATCCAAGCAACACACACAAAATGCTGGAGGAACTCAGCAGGCCAGTCAGCATCTATGGAAAAGAGTATAGTCGACGTTTTAGGCCGAAACCCTTCAACAGGACTGGTCATAGAGCCTAACTAGCCATGACCAAAAATCTCCTCAAAACTTCACTCACCTATTAACCTGCTACATGGGACTGAGCTAACTATGATCACTGCACTCACTAATACTTCACCCAATTCACCTGCTCCATAGGACCTAGCTAACCATGACTACAAACATCATTAAAACTTCACCCACCCATTCATCTGCTCCATCGCACCTACAGTAGCTAACCACAAACCACAAACATCACCCCCAATCACCTTTTTCATGGGACCCATATAACCACAACATATCTCAGCAAACTTCACCTCTTCAGATATCTTCCACATCAACTTAATGCTTTGACTAATAAAGACAGGTGTGCCATATTCCTCCTTTATCATCCCATCAACTAGTGCAGTCACTTTCAGATAGCTATGGACTTCTTCAAAATGGCACGGTGTGTCAACACTGTTAAGGTTTGCATTTGATGACAAGTGTTCTTCACTTAACACATGGACCTCTCACATACCTTCACTTCTAGGGACTTCTATTCTATGAGGAAAATCCCCAAGATATCCCTTCCTCCCTGCCAGCTTCCCAACTTCCCTCATCATTATCTCCATCTCATCATTGTCTCCCTAGTCACCCCTCATCATCCCATCCCAATTCCTCATCCATCCTTCCCTCCTTCTTTACCCTGTCCATCCCTCCCTCTCTCCCCGTCCATCTCTCCCTCTCTCCCTCATCCGGGCAGAGACCCGCCCCCACCTCAGTTACTCAGACCACATCTCTGTTATGCCAATCCCAGCATACAAACCACTCGTCAGATGCTCCAGACCAGTTCTGAAGCAGGTGAAAACCTGGCCAGCAGGAGCCATCTCTGCTTTTCAAAACTGTTTTGAGCACACTGACTGGCACATGTTCAGGGAGGCTGCAACCGATGGTAACTTAGAGGAGTACATGGCATCAGTGACTAGCTATATCAGCAAGTGCATTGATGACATCACTGTGTCCAAGACCATCACTACATGCTCCAACCAGAAGCCATGGATGACCGTGGAGGTACAAGCACTGATGAGGACCCATGACTCCGCCTTCAGAGCAGGTGACAAGGCAGCCCTAACAACAGCAAGGGCCAAACTGTCCTGGTCCATCAGAAAGGCAAAGCGTGCACATGCCCAGTGAATCCACAGCCACTTCCAGGACAGTGGTGACACGCGGCACATGTGAAAGGGCACTCAAGACATCACCAACTACAGGACAACATCACCTCCCTGTGTTTGTGATGCCTCCCTCCCAGATGCGTTGAACAACTTCTACGCTCGATTTGAGGTGGAAAATGACATGGTGGCAAGGAAAACCACTCCTCCTCCCAATGACTAGGTGCTGTGTCTTGCCATGGCCGATGTGAGGAAAACTCTATTCAGGGTCAACCCATGGAAGGCTGCTGGACCAGACAATATTCCTGGCAGAGTGCTCAGAGGGTGTGCAGACCAGCTGGCAGATGTTCTCACTGACATCTTCAACATCTCCCTTAGCAGCGCTGTCGTTCCAATGTGCTTAAAAGCCACCATCATCATCCCCATGCCGAAGAAGTCTTCAGTGTCCTGCCTCAACGACTACCGTCCCATTTGCACTCACATCCATCATCATGAAGTGTTTCGAGAGGCTTGGCATGAGGCACATCAAGACCCTGCTACCTCCCTCTCTGGACCCCCTGCAGTTCGCATATCATCCCAACCGCTCAACAGACGACACGATCGCCACCACCCTCCACCTGGCCCTCACCCACTTGAACAAAAAAGACACGTACGTCCAAATGCTGTTCATAGACTTCAGTTCAGCATTCAACACAATAATTCCTCAGCACCTGATTGGGAAGCTGAAATAGCTGGGCCTTAATACCTCCCTCTGCAACTGGATCCTGGATTTCCTGACTGGGAGACCACAGTCAGTCTGGATCGGGAGCAGCATCTCCAACACCATCACACTGAGCACGGGGACTCCCCAGGGCTGTGTGCTCAGTCCATTGCTGTTCACTCTGCTGACCCGCGACTGTGCTATAACACATCATCAAGTTCACTGATGACACGACCATTGTGGGTCTCATCAGCAAGAACGATGAGTCAGTATACAGAAAGGAGGTGCAGTGGCTAACGGACTGGTGCAGAGCCAACAACCTGTCTCTGAATGTGAGCAAAACAAAAGAGATGGTTGTTGACTTCAGGAGAGCACAGAGTGACCACTCTCTGCTGAACATTGACGGCTCCTCCGTTGAGATCGTTAAGATCATTAAGAGCACCAAATTTCTTTGTGTTCAAGAAAGCCCAGCAGCATCTCTACTTTCTGTGAAGGCTGAGGAAAGTCTATCCCCCACCCCCCATCCTCACCACATTTTACAGAGGATGTATCGAGAGCATCCTGAGCAGCTGCCTGGTTCGGGAATTGCACCGTCTTGGATCGCAAGACTCTGCAGTGGATAGTGAGGTCAGCTGAGAAGATCATTGGGGTCTCTCTTCCCACCATTACAGACATTTACACCACATGCTGCACCCGCTAAGCTAACAGCATTGTGAAGGACCCCACGCACCCCTCATACAAACTCTTCTCCCCCCTGCCATCTGGGAAAAGGTACCAAAGCATTCGGGCTCTCACGACCAGACTGTGCAATAGTTTCTTCCCCCAAGCCATCAGACTCCTCAATACCCAGAGTCTAGACTGACATCTATATTATTTATTATTACAGGTATATTAAAGTTTGTCCTCTACTGTGCCTATTGTCTTGTTTATTCATCATTAATTAATTAATTATTGTACTGCCCTGCACTGTTTTGTGCACTTTATGTTGTCTGGTGTAGGTCTATAATGTAGTGTAGTTTCTGTGTTGTTTTTATGTAGTCTAGTGTAGCCTTGAGTTGTCTCACATAGTCTAGTGTAGTTTTGTGTTGTTTCATGTAGCACCATGGTCCTGGGGTAACGTTGTTTCGTTGTTACTGTGTACTGTACCAGCTTTTATGGTCGAAATGACAATAAAAAGTGACTTGACTTATCTTGATCCATCCCTTTCTCCTTCATTCATCCTTCCCTTGTCCATCCTTCCCTCTCCCTCGTCTATCAGTAAGGCATTTGATAAGGTTCCCAATGCAAGGCTCATTCAGAAAGTAATGAGGCAAGGGGTCCAAGCAGATCTTGCTTTGTGGATCCAGAATTGGCTTGCCCACAGAAGGCAAAGGGTGGTTGTAGACGGTTTATATTCTGCATGGAGGAAGGTGACCAGTGGTGTTCCGCAGGGATCTGTTCTGGAACCCCTCCTCTTTATGATTTTTATAAGTGACCTGGATGAAGAAGTAGAAAGGTGGGTTAGTAAGTTTGCTGATGACACAAAGGTTGGGGATGCTGTGGATAGTCTGGAGAGTTGTCAGAAGTTACAGTGGGACATCTATAGGATGCAGAACTGGGCTGAGAAGTGGCAGATGGACTTCAACCCAGTGTGAAGTGGTTCATTTTGCAAGGTCAAATTTGAAGGCAGAATACAATATTAATAGTAAACCTCTTGGCAACGTGTAGGATCAGAGAGATCTTGGGGTCTGTATCTATAGGACACTCAAAGTGGCTGCGCGTATTGTTAAGAAGGCGTATAGTGTGTTGGCATTCATCAACCACTGGACTGAGTTTAAGAGCCATGAGGTAATGTTACAATTATATAAGACTTTGGTTTGACCCCTCTTAGTGTACTGTGTTCAGTTCTGGTCACCTCACTACAGGAAGGATATGGATACTATAGAAAGTACAGAGGAGATTTACAAGGATATTGCTTGGATTGAGGGTGTACCTTATGAGAATAGGTTGAGTGAACTTGGCCTTTTCTCCTTGAAGCAACCAGGTGACCTGATAGAGGTGTAGAAGAATTGATCATATGATAGCCAGAGACTTTTTCCCAGGGCTGAAATGGCTAACACAAGGGGCATAGTTTTAAGGTGTTTGATAATAAGTACAGAAGGGGATGTCAGGGGTAAATTTTTCTCACAGACAGTGGTGGGTGCGTGGTATGCGCTGCCAGCAACGGTGGTGCAGGTGGATATAATGGGGTCGTTTAAGAGACTCTTAAATAGGTTCGTGGAGCTTAGAAAAATAGAGGGCTCTGCAGTAAGGAAATTCTAGGCAGCTTCTGGAGTAGGTTAAATTGTTGGCATAACATTGTGGGCCGAAGGGCCTGTAACGCACTATATTCTAACGCCGCCGTCTCGCGTCTCCCGCACCCGCCATCCGAGCTGAACCAACCAATGGGCGCCCGCCTCTCGGGGTCAGATGATCGGAGAAAGAGCGGGAAGTAGCGTGGCGTTGTCCCAATGTACGAGATCTGGGCAGGTAGAGTTCATGTAGTCGGACCAACTCTGTTCCAGATATTTGTTTAACTTTAACTGCCAGGATGTATTGCGACGTTTTACCTCAGAAATATACTTAATGCATTTAGATATATTTAACTACCTCGATTTACTTCAGAAATTCGCGTATATATTTTTTTCATTTTGCTTATGCTTTCATACATCGACGCACCTTTAAAAATCTAGCCTGTTTTGTTTCAAAATAAAAGGGACAGTGTCCTGTAAAAATTAAGTTCCTGCATCTGCAGATTCTCTCATGTTTGTGAAGATAATCGATTACTTTAAAAAAATATATACAACTGATGTAACAAGTATTACAGGAACCTTTTGCTGGTGTCTGATGCAGTTTTGTTGGGTACTTGCCATAAGCATTTGGACAATTATGAAAGATTTCCCTCTATATCATATCTGCAAATGAACTTATATTAAAATATTGTTCAACTTTGCATGCAAGTATGTAATTGCCATTTTCCTGCATGATTAGTTCGTTAAATAAATAATGTAGATGAAGGATCTTAGCACCCTTATCCCAACCTATCCGTGACACCACCAAATTATTTATGAATTTTACTTCCTGTTGCAGTACTGAGACCTAAAGTGTTCAAAATTGATTCATCTTGATGAGTTGAATTGTCCAGCACCTGTACTTAGAGTCTCGGAGTTCTACACCACAGAAATAGGTAATTCAGTCCATCCAGGTCTAGTCAACCATCAACCACCAGTTGCATGAATCCGATTATTGAAATTCTCCCTATATTCCTATTAGCTGACGTCAAATCTTACACATGTACCATAGAAAGCATACTGTCTGGATGTAAGCAACACACACAAAATGCTGGTGGAACACAGCAGGCCAGGCAGCATCTATAGGAAGAAGCACTGTTGACATTTTGGGCGGACACCCTTCGTCAGGACCTGAAACATCGACAGTGCTTCTCCCTATAGATGCTGCCTGGCCTGCTGCGTTCCACCAGCATTTTGTGTGTGTTACTTGAATTTCCAGCATCTACAGATTTCGTTGTGTTTGCTGTGTGGATGTATCATGGCTTGGTATGACAGCTGCTCTGCCTGAGACTGCAAGAAATGGCAGAGAGTTGTGAAGGCAGTTGGGTCTACCATGTAAACCAGCCTTGCCTCCATGGACGCTGTCTTGGGAAAGCAGTCAACAAAATCAAGGATTTCTCCCACCTCAGATGTTCTCTCTTCTCTTTCCCGCCACCCCCAGCATCAGGCATAAGATAGAAAAACTTGAAAGCACGTACCACCAGGCTCAAGGACAGTTTCTACCCTGTTGTTATCACTCTTCAACAGATCTGTCATATGCTGAAAGATTATCCTGAGCTTCCAGTCTATCTATTTGTTTACCACTTTCTCTTACTATATATTCTGCATTGTTTTCTTTGTACTCCCTCAATGAACTTAGATATGAAGTGATCTATCCGGATGGCCCACTGATAACGGTTTTCACTGTATCTCAGTGTATATGACAATAATAAACCAATTCCAATTCCCCCAGATTCTACCAACTACCTACATGCCAGTGCAAGGGTTCCCAACATTTTTTAGAACATAGAATAGTACAGCACATTACAGGCCCTTCGGCCCACAATGTGCTGACCCTCAAACCCTGCCTCCCATATAACCCCCCACCTTAAATTCCTCCATATACCTGACTAGTGGACTCTCAAACTTCACTAGTGTTTCTGCCTCCACCACTGACTCAGGCAGTGCATTCCACACACCAACCACTCTCTGAGTGAAAAACCTTCCTCTAATATCCCCCTTGAACTTCCCTCCCCTTACCTTAAAGACATGTCCTCTTGTACTGTGCAGTGGTGCCCTGGGGAAGAGGTGCTGGCTGTCCACTCTGTCTATTCCTCTTAATATCTTGTACACCTCTATCATGTCTCCTCTCATCCTCCTTCTCTCCAAAGAGTAAAGCCCTAGCTCCTTTAATCTCTGATCATAATCCATACTCTCTAAACCTTTTTTATGTCATGAACCAATACCATTAGGCAGGGGGCCAGCTTGGGAACCTCTGCTTAGGAGCAAATTCCAGTGACCAGCTAACCTACCAACCTGCCAATATCTTTGGGACATGGGAGGAAATCGGAGAATCTACACCATCATAGAGGGAACTTGCAAACTCTAGCCTCAGGCAGCACCCAAGTTCAGGATTGAACCTGGGTCACTTGGACTGTGAGGTAGCATCTACACTACTTGGAGGAACAATCATCAGTGTTTACAAACAAGGTGCCTAGAAATACTCGAGGTCAGCTAGTATCTGCAGAGGGAAACGAATAGAAGATGATTCAGGTCAAATTTCTTTTTTCATTTTTCCCCACAGATACGGTCCACTAGTTCCACTGAGTTCCATTGAGTTCCACTAGGGTCTTGTTTGTCCTCCAGATTGTATCAATGGTCTCTTGTGCCTCCAGCCATCAACACTTGCCGAATAGAGTATAATTCATCACTGTGCTCTCCACACCATCACAACCAATTGCATGAATCCTATTATTTAAATCCAATCAGCTCACATCAATTTTATATATGCATATAGAAAGCATACTGTCTGGATGCATCACAGCTTGTTATAGCAGCTACTCTGCATGTTTACCTTGCAAAGATATAAGATCCTGCACCAACTCCCCTTCATCACCGAGGCTCTGTCTATGCCCAGACAGATCGCTGTTATACTTACAAACTGCTGGAGGAACTCAGCAGGCCAGGCAGCATCTATGGAAAAAAGTACAGTGAACGTTTTGGCCTGAAAAGTCGAATGTACTTTTTTCTGTAAATGCTGCCTGGCCTGCTGAGTTCCTCCAGCATTGTGTGTGTTGCTCGGATTTCCAGCATCTGGAGATTTTCTCTTGTTTGATCTCTTGATAGCTGTTTGTGGAATTACTAGAAAAGTAATGACCTTCAAAACTGATGATCATGTTGAGTAATCTGAAGAATTTGATAGGAAGGGACATGGGAGAGTAGGTGAAAGAAGAAATATTTTCCAATGTTTTGGTACATAGACATTAACTCGAAAGGAATAGTGTCATCAGGCAAGTTAGTTTTAGGGACATTTAATAAACCCTTGCAATTCTTGCTGTTCAGAAAAGATTAATTTAAATCCACATATTCTAAATAAGTATCAATGGATGTTTCATACTTGACACCATCTAGTGCTACTCTCTACCTCCAAGTTTACAAGTTAAGGTAGCACATAGAATTCCAATTTAAGTGCTTCAGGCATGTATCTTACATCCTGTCATGAAGACTATTTGAGCAACAACTAAAAGCAGAGGAACAGGCCCTTTGGTCATATTATTGAGCCAATCTAATCAATCTTATGATTAAACATCATACATAATGTTCATATCCCTCCATTCTCTGCACATTTATGTGCCTATTAAAGTGCTTCTTAAGTGTATATACTGTATTTACTTTCACTAGCACCCTGTCAGCACATTCCAGGCAGGCATCCACCACTCTGAAAAAAACTTGCTCCACCTGTCCTTTGAGTTGAAACCTATCATCTGAAGTGCAGGCCCTCTGGCGTTAGACATTTTAACACTAGGAAAAAGATACCAGCAGTATATACTGTTTATGCCTCTCATAATCTTATAAACTTGTATCAGATTTCCCTCAGCCACCTCACACAAAATGCTGGTGGAATGCAGCAGGCCAGGCAGCATCTATAGGGAGAAACGCTGTCGACGTTTCGGGCCGAGACCCTTCGTCAGGACCCTCAGCCACCTGCCACTTCAGAGAGAGAAACAAACAGTATATCTAACTTCCCTTATAGCACACCAGGCAGATCCTGGTGAACTGTTTCTGCCTCCCCTTGAAAACTTTTACATGCTATTTATAATGAGGAGATTGGAATTAACTGCAATATTCCAGATGCAGCCTAATCAGAGATTTTTAAAGCTACAACATTTCAGCTCAATGCTTCGACTAATAAAAGCAAGCATGCCATATACCTCCTTTATCACCTTATCAGCCTGTACAGCCACTTTCAGAAACTATGGACTTGGATCCCCAAAATCACTCTACACCAACACTGTTAATGCTTTTGCCCCTTTAAATTTGATATTCTAAACTGTACCCATACTTGGCAAACTCCATCTACCCATGTCTGCAACTGATCTATATCCCACTGTATTCTTCGGCAATATTCTACACTGTTCACAACACTGGCAATTTTTGTATGATCTACAAACTTACTGACTGACTCCCTCCTTGGATGGTGGTTTTCATCCAAGTAATTTATATCAAAAACAGCTGAGGTCCCAGTATGGATCCCTGCAGAACGCCATACATCACGGACCTTCAGCCAGAATAAGTCCCGTCAACCACCACTCTATGGGCAAACCAATTCTGGATCCAAAAGAAGTATAACAGAAGCAAGAACATTAGAGGTTTAAAAGTTCTCTAAGGCGGAACCCTGACAAGTTGAGCAGTGTAGTTTTTGGGCTGCTAATAGGATCAACGTCCATTTGATAAAGTAATGCACTCAGCTGCATCTCTCTCTACTAAACAAGAGAAAATGTACGGATGCTGGAGATCCGAGCAACACACATAAAATGCTGGAGGAACTCAGCAGGCCAGGCAGCATCTATAGAAAAAAGTACAGTCAGCATTTTATGTGTCGCCCTAACAAAGTTTACTTATCAGTTTTAATGTAATAGTTTAATCAGTTCCCTATTATATATTGTATATGTTCTGCTCAGCATTATTATTATTATGTTATGTAAAATACTGTGGAGATCTTTGAAGAATAGGTGTTGTTGAACTGTTAATTGTTGGTCATTTCTATTGCTGCCTTGGAATATAGACAATAGACAGTAGGGGCAGAAGTAGGCCATTTGGCCCTTCTAGCCAGCACCGCCATTCACTGTGATCATGGCTGATCATACACAATCAGTACCCCATTCCTGCCCTCTCCCCATATCCCTTGACCCCGCTATCTATAAGAGCTCTATCTAACTCTCTCTTGAATGCATTCAGAGACTTGGGCTCCACTGCCTTCTGGGGCAGAGCATTCCACATACCCACCACTCTCTGGGTGAAAAAGTTTTTCTGCATCTCTGTTCTAAATGGCCTACCCCTAATTCTTAAACTGTGGCCTCTAGTTCTGGACTCACCCATCAGCGGGAACATGCTTCCTGCCTCCAGTGTGTCCAATCCCTTAATAATCTTATACGTTTCAATCAGATCCCCTCTCATCCTTCTAAATTCTAGTGTATACAAGCCCAGTTGCTCCAATCTTTCAACATATGACAGTCCCACTATTCCGGTAATTAACCTTGTGAACCTACGCTGCACTCCCTCAATAGCAAGAATGTCCTTCCTCAAATTTGGAGACCAAAACTTCACACAGTACTCCAGGTGGGGTCTCACCAGGGCCCTGTACAGCTGCAGAAGGACCTCTTTACTCCTATACTCAATTCCTCTTGTTATAAAAGCCAGCATGCCATTAGATTTCTTCACTGCCTACTGTACCTGCATGCTTGCTTTCATTGACTGATGTACAAGAACACCTAGATCTTGTTGTACTTCCCCTTTTCCTAACTTGACTCCATTTAGATAGTAATCTGCCTTCCTGTTCTTGCCACCAAAGTAGATAACCTCACATTTATCCACATTAAACTGCATCTGCCATACATTTGCCCACTCACCCAACCTGTCCAAGTCACCCTGCATTCTCATAACATCCTCCTGACATTTCACACTGCCACCCAGCTTTGTGTCATCAGCAAATTTGCTAATGTTACTTTTAATCCCTTCATCTAAATCATTAATGTATATTGTAAACAGCTGCGGTCCCAGCACCGAACCTTGCGGTACCCCACTGGTCACAGCCTGCCATTCCGAAAGGGACCTGTTAATCACTACTCTTTGTTTCCTGTCAGCCAGCCAATTTTCAATTCATGTCAGTACTCTGCCCCCAATACCATGTGCCCTAATTTTGCCCACTAATCTCCTATGTGGGACTTCATCAAAAGCTTTCTGAAAGTCCAGGTACACTACATCCACTGGCTCTCCCTTGTCCATTTTCATAGTTACATCCTCAAAAAACTCCAGAAGATTAGTCAAGCATGATTTTCCCTTCATAAATCCATGCTGACTCCGACTGATCCTTCTACTGCTATCCAAATGTGTCGTAATTTCCTCTTTTATAATTGACTCCAGCATCTTTCTCACCACTGACGTCAGGCTAACCGGTCTATAATTCCCTGTTTTCTCTCTCCCTCCTTTCTTGAAAAGTGGGACAACATTAACCTGAATCTATAGAACATTGGAAAATGATTACCAATGCATCCACGATTTCTAGAGTCACCTCTAAGTACCCTGGGATGCAGACCATCAGGTCCCGGGGACTTATCAGCCTTCAGACTCAACAGTCTATCCAACACTGTTTCTTGCCTAATATAAATTTCCTTCAGTTCATCCTTTACCCTAGTTCCTTTGGCCACTATTACATCTGGGAGATTGTTTGTGTCTTCCCTACTGAAGACAGATCCAAAGTACCTGTTCAACTCATCTGCCATTTCCTTGTTCCCCATAATAAATTCACCCGTTTCTGTCTTCAATGGCCCAATTTTGGTCTTAACTATTTTTTTGCTATTCACATACCTAAAGAAGCTTTTACTATCCTCCTTTATATTCTTGGCTAGTTTACCTTGGTTCCTCATTTTTTCTTGGCGTATTGCCTTTTTTGTTATCTTCTGTTGCTCTTTAAAAGCTTCCCAGTCCTCCGGTTTCCCGCTCATCTTTGCTATGTTATACTTCTCTTTTATTTTTATACTGCCCTTTACTTCCCTCGTCAGCCACGGCCGCCCCTTACTCCCCTTAGGATCTTTCTTCCTCTTTGGAATGAACCGATCCTGCACCTTCTGCATTATTCCCAGAAATACCTGCCATTTTTGTTCCACTGTCTTCCCTGCTAGGGTACTGTTCCATTGAACTTTGGCCAGCTCCTCCCTCATAGCTCCATAGTTCCCTTTGTTCAACTGTAATACTGACACATCCGATTTTCCCTTCTCCTTCTCAAATTGTAGGTTAAAATATATCATATTATGGTCACTACCTCCTAATGGTTCCTTTACCTCGAGGTCCCTGATCAAATCTGGTTCATTGCACAACACTAAATCTAGAATTGCCTTCTCCCTGGTAGGCTCCAGGGAGTTCCAGCTGTTCTAAGAATCCATCTCGGAGGCACACCACAACTTCCCTTTCTTGGGGTCCAGTACCATTCTGATTCTCCCAGTCTACCTGCATGTTGAAATCCCCCATAACAACTGTATCATTACCTTTGAGACATGCCAATTTTAACTCTTCATTCAACTTACACCCTACATCCAGACTGCTGTTTGGGGGCCTGTAGATAACTCCCATTAGGGTCTTTCTACCCTTAGAATTTCTCAGTTCTATCCATACTGACTCTACATCCCCAGATTCTATGTCCCCCCTCGCAAGGGACTGAATATCATTCCTCACCAACAGAGCCACCCCACCCCTCTGCCAGTCAGTCTGTCCTTTCAATAAGATGTATACCTTTGAATATTCATTTCCCAGGCCCTGTCCACTTGAAGCCATGTCTCAGTTATTCCCACAACATCATACTTGCCAATTTCCAACTGAGCCTCAAGCTCATCTACTTTATTCCTTATACTTCGTGCATTCATATATAATACTTTTAATTCGGTACTCCCCCCTCCTTTCATATCAATTCCTATTTCACTTGGCCATACTGTATGATCTCTTCTTGAGCTTTCTACTCCATTGATTCTGTTGTCCTTTTTAACTTTTCTTATTTTCACTTCCCCTTTAATTCCATCCTTATATTGCCAGTTCATCCCCTCCCCCCCCCCATTACTTAGTTTAAACACATCCGTGTTGCAGTGGCAAACCTGTCTGCCAGGTTTGACTACCATATGACTGCCATATGTCTGTTTTATTAACTTTTAACCATAAAGTCATTATCAGAATCAGGTTTATTATCACCGGCATGTGACGTGAAATTTGTTAACTTAGCAGCAGCAGTTCAATGCAATACATAATCTAGCAGAGAGAGAGAGAAAACATAATAAATAAATTCAAAAAGCAAACATGAGGAAATCTGCAGATGCTGGAAATTCAAGCAACACACACAAAATGCTGGTGGAACACAGCAGGCCAGGCAGGTCAGGACGAAGGGACTCGGCCCGAAATGTCGACAGTGTTTCTCCCTATAGATGCTGCCTGACCTGCTGTGTTCCACCAGCATTTTGTGTGTGTTGCATAATAAATAAATTAAGTAAATCAATTACATATATTGAATAGATTTTTTTAAATATGCAAAAATAGAAATACTATATATTTAAAAAAGTGAGGTATTGTCCAAAGCTTCAATGTCCATTTAGGAATCTGATGGCAGAGGGGAAGAAGCTGCTCCTGAATCGCTGAGTGTGTGCCTTCAGGCTTCTGTATCTTCTACCTGATGGTAACAGTGAGGAAAGGACATGCCCTGGGTGCTGGAGGGCCTTAATAATTGATGCTTACTTTCTGAGACACAGCTCCACTGATCCCTCTATGAGGATTGGTATGTGCTCCTTCATCTTACCCTTCCTGAAGTCCACGATCAGCTCTATGGTGTTACACAAGAGAAGCCTGATCAGTTTTCCTCTCCAATTCTACTTGATTCATTGTAGTGCAGCTAATAAAGCTGCTATTTCACAGCTTCAGAGACTGGTTCAATCCTGACCTCAGGTCCTGTCTACATTCTCCCTGTGACTGCGGACTTCAGATGGTCCCTTTTCCTCTCATGTAATGATTGTCAGGTTAATCGCCCACTGTAAACTGCCCTAGTATTTAAGTGAAGGGAAGAATCTAAAGGAAGTTGATGACAATGTGAGGAGAACAAAAGGTTTGCATGGTGGTTGGAACAGCCTCGAAGGGCTGAAAGGCCTACTTATGCGATTTATCTATCTGATCTTTCTGTGGCTTTGTCTGCCAAATAGTTACTCATCACTCTCTTGAACTTACAACTTTTCTTGGCATTGATTGCCTTTTAGATATTTCATATGTACCGTAACCATTACTCAAATAACTTTGAAAACAGATTTCATTGACTAAAAAGTGAATTACAGTCTATCTTCTGGAGCACAAAACTCAGTATACCAGAAGTCAAAGCAAACGTAGAATACCCTGCAAGCACTCAAAAGGTGCTTGATATGAAACAACGAGTTTCAATTCTGGTACTGCTTAACATAGCTCCAATTTATTTTGATTTTTTTTCAGTTTATGTTTATTTACTTCTTCAGTATAATTAGGAATAAGAAGCAACTCTTACCTTACTGATCATCCTGTACCTAATAAAGTAGTCACTGAGTATACATTTGTGATCTTCTTGTACTGTAGCCCATCCACTTCAAAATTTGATGTGTTGTGTATTCAGAGATGGTCTTCTGCACATCACTGTAGAAACATAAGGACCGTAAGACACAGGAGTAGAATTAGGCCATCTAGCCCATTGAGTCTGCTCCGCCATTCAATCATGGATGATCCTTTTTTTCTGTCTCCTCCTCAACCCCAGTTCCCAGTCTTCTCCCCGTAACTTTTGATGCCATTTCTAATCAAGAACCTACCAATCTCTGTCTTAAATACGCCCAACGACCGGACCGGACTGGATCGATTAGGCTTATACTCACTGGAATTTACAACTCCTGCACCTATTTTCTATGTTTCTATGTTTACCTCCACAGTTGCATGTGGCAACAAATATCGCAAATTCACCACTCTCTGGTAAAGAAATTTTTCTGCATATCTGTTTTGAAAGGGCACCCCTCTATCCTAAAGCTATGCCCTTTTGTCCTAGACTCTCCCACCATGGGAAACATCTTTTCCACATCTACTCTGTCTAGGCCTTTCAACATTCGAAAGGCTTCAATGAGATCACCCCCCCCCCCCCATCCTTCTGAATTCCAGTGAGTACAGACCCAGAGCCATCAAACGTTCCTCATGTGATATTCCTTTCATTCCTGGAATCATCCTTGTGTACCTCCTCCAGACCCTCCATATAATATGTTATTATTTGGTTGAATGTCACCTTCCTGTCAGCTTGAACCAGTCTAGCCATTCTCCTCTGACCTCTCTGATTAACAAGGTATTTTTGCCCACAGAACTACTGCTCACTGGATGTTTTTTTGTTTCTCGCACCATTCTCTGTAAACTCTATAGACTGCCTAAAAATCCCAGGAGATCAGCAGTTTCTGAGATACTCAAACCACCCTGTCTGGCACCAACAATCGTTCCATGGTCAAAGTCACTTGGATCACATTTCTTCCCCATTCTGATGTTTGGTCCAAACAACAACTGAACCTCTTGACCATGCCTGCACGCTTTTATTCATTGAGTTGCTGCAGAGAGATAGCACAGTATGAGCAGGTGTACAGGTATACCTAGTAAAGTGGCCACTGAGTGTAATTAACATTATGGTACAACAGCACCATCGGTATCCTTTTATTTGTTCAGAGGTTGAGGATGCCACCACTATTTACTAAGAAGCCTTAATTGTCCCCGGCAGCAAAATAGGACAAACAATAAATGAACAACATATTGGCAGGTCATGTAAAGATAGTAAATACCCTGAAGATGTTAGCTGTCAAAGTTTAGATGAAAAGTTATCAGCTTGAAATGTTCCTTTCTACTCAAACAGTGAGCATTTCTATCCATTTCTGATATAAAGTTATAAAAGCCTAAGTGAACAGGATGAATTTTAATGACTGGTAGTTTCATGGTTACTGTTACTCAGAATGTTTTTTTTTCCCCTTTTAATTCCAGTTTTATTTAATTCCTTGAATTCAACTTCCCCAGTTGTCTTGGTATGATTCAAACTCATGGTTCTGGCTCAAGCTCCATTAAGAACCATTAATTTGATATTAATGTTAATCTGTGGCATCGTATCCATCTGGGATTTACTGCTGCTTTGTAAGAACTTGTTCCTGTTTGATGGGAATAATTCAGATTGTACATTCTAGCAATATTATTTTAAATGACTTTTCACTTTAATTTTCCCTTTCCTAAGTTTCATGATTTAATGCAGAAGTGTAACACAAGAATCTAGCTCAGTAAATAAAGGAGAAATTATTGCTGTGTAGAGCATTTAGCTCATTATCACTAGATCATCTTGTTTTGTTTATAATAGCCTCTAGCCTGAAAAATCTTGTTTTTAGCCAGATATTCCTCAAAGAGCTGTCAAATAAAATATTCAAAATCATTGTTATGCATTTGGTGTGTTGTAAGGCAATCCAATTAGTTAAAATTAGTGAGATACAGTTCCTCAGTTGCCTCGTGATTTTGGCTGCCTTTGTTATGTAAAATGATTATTTTTGATCATTTACTCTCCAAATCAATGATCATAAGACCATAAGACATAGGAGCAGAATTAGGCCATTTAGCAAATCAAGACTGCACTACCTTTCAAAGTTGAAAGTGTATTTATTATTAATGTATATATATGTCACCGTATTCAACCCTGAGATTTATTTTCTTGCGAGTAATCACTGTAAATTTAAGAAACACAATAGAATTAATGACAGACTGCACCCAACAGGACAGACAACCAATGTGCAAAACACCAGAAACTGAGTGTCTCCAGCATTTTGTGTGTGTTGCTTGGATTTCCAGCATCTGCAGATTTTCTCTTGTTGAAACTGTGCAAATACAAAAAGAAAGAAAATAAAAATGAAATAATAAATAAATAAATAAATAAATAAATCGATAACTAACTAACTAACAAACTAACTACGCAGGCAATAAATATCAAAAACATGAGATGGAGTCCTTGAAAGTGTGTCCAGAAGTTGTGGGAATAGTTCAGTGATGCGGCAAGTGAATTTGAGTGAAGTTATTCCCTCTGGTTCAAGAGCCTGATGGTTAAGGGGTAGTAGCTGTTCCTGAATTTGGTGGTGTGGGTCCCAAGGCTCCTGCACCTTCTTCCTGTTGTCAGCAGCGAGAAGAAAGCATGGTCTGGACAGTGGGGATCCTTAATAATAGATTCTGTTTTCCTGCGACCGCTCCTTGCAGATGTGCTCAATGGTGGGGAAGGCTTTTCCCATGTTGGACTGGATTATATCCACTGCTTTTTGTTGGCTTTTCCGTACAAAGGAATTAGTGTTTCCTTACCAGGCCATGATGCAACCAACTGCACTGTACATCTGTAGAAGTTTGTCAAAGTTTTAGATGTTATCTTCCAAGAAAATAGAGGCACTGCCGTGCTTATGTCATAACGGTGTTTATATGCCTGATCCAGAACGGATCCTCTAAAATGATAACACTGAGGAACTGACCCTGTTTACCTCTGATCCCCTGAAGAGGACTGGCTCATGAACTTCCAGTTTTCTCCTCCCGAAGTCAATAATCCCTCTCAACCTCATTCTCCTGTTCTCCTTGTAACCTCTGACACTCTGACTAATCAAGAACTTATCAACCTCCACTTTAAGTATATCTAATGACTTGGCCTCCATAGACTTCTGTGGCAATGAATTCCACAGATTCACCACCTTTTCAGCAATTAGTGTTTATTTAAGAGGTAAGAGACCAATTGGCATTCAGGTCAAATTAGTACACCAATCACTAACATGCGGATAGTTTCAGAAATAAGGAAGGTTTATTTGTCTTTTTCTTTTTCTCTGTTTTCTTTTAGAAGGTTTTAAAATTATGTTTCCATTTACTATTTTATTCATACCGAAAAAGAATAGAGCCTAATGATTGAATTCAGTTGCTTTCCGATCTTGGCAATCCATTTGCAAACGTTTCTTCACCATACAAGGAAACATCATCAGTGTGATATTAGTTTGTGATGTGTCCTCCGAATGCTTGACCTTTATATCAATAGGATCAATCCTATTTATAAGCCAATGCGTGCAAAATTCCAGACTACAAATTAATAGCGCTCTGATGATGTCTCCTCTTATGGTGATGAAACGTTTGCAAATGGATTGCCAAGATCGGAGAACACCTCGACCCTATCATTAACCACCCAAGCTACACATTTTCCGGTAGAACCTGACTTTACAGACTTGTTCCTGATGTCTGGCCAATACCTATTACTGGACCACCATCTATTTACACAAGAGATTCTGCCGATTCTGAAAATCTGGAGCAACACGCACAAAATGCTGGAGAAACTGAGCAAGTCAGACAGCATTTATGATTAATGTATCATATATTAGGGTTACACATATATTACAGTAGTGTAAAGTTGCAGCAAGTAAATTCACTTGGTCCATTTCTGACACTTCTCTCCCCTTTCTCGATCGTTGTCTCCAACTCTGGAGACAAAATGCCTACTGACATCTTTTATAAACCTATTGATTCCCATGGGTATCTTGACTCTGCCTCTTCCTACCCTGTCTCCTGTAAAAATGCTGTTCCCTTTTCTCAGTTCCTTTGTTTCCACTGCATCTGTTCTCAGAATGTGGCTTTTCATTCCAGGAGATCAGAGATATTCTTTTTCTTCAAAGAACAGTTTCCTATCCTCTAGCATTGATATTGCCCTCACCTGCATTTCCTCCATTTCCCAGCCACCTGCGCTCACCCCATCTTCTTGTCTCCTAAACAGGGATAGAGCTCCTCTTGTCTTCACCTACCAACCCATGAGTCTCATCTTTCTCCGCAACTTCCACCATCTTCAATGGGATCTTTACCTCCCACCACCCCTCGCCACTCTTCACTTTCAGCAGCGATTGCTTCCTTTGCAATTCCCTTGTCTATTCATCCCTCCCCAATAATCTCCCTCCTGGCACATATCTCTGCAATTGCAGAAATATTACACCTGCTTATTCAATTCCTCCCTTATCTCCATTCAGGGCTCTAGATAGCCCTTCCATGTGAGGTAATCTTTTGGGGTTTTATTGTATCAAGTGGTCCCAATGTGGCCTCCAGTATGTGGGTGAGATCCAACATAAATTGAGGACCAAATTGTCAAGCGCCTCCACTCCATCCACCAAAAGCAGAATTTCCTGTTGGCCAACCATTTTAATTCCTCTCACTATTCCCATTCCAACATGTCAGTTCATGCCCTCCTCTTTTGCCACGATGAAGCCACTCTCAGGGTGGAGGAGCAACACTTCATATTCTGTCTAGGTAACCTCCAACCTGATGGCATAAACATCGATTTCTCTGTCAGAATTTTTCCGTCCCCTTCCCTCTTCTTCTATTAATCACTCTGGCCTCTTACCTCATTTCCTCATCTGCCTATCACTTCTTACAGGTTCCCTCCTCTTCCCTTTCTCCCATGGTCCACTTCCCTCTCCTATCAGAATCCTTCTTCTCCAGCCCCTTTCCTTTCCCACCCACCTGGCATCACCTATCACAGCTAACCCTCTTTTCCTTCCCCCACTTTTTTATTTTGGTGTCTTTCCTCTTCCTTTCCAATCCTGAAGGAGGGTCTCAGCCTAAAACATCGGCTGTTTATTCACTTCCATAGATGCTGCCTGATCCACTGAGTTCCTTCAGCATTTTGTATGTGTTGCTCCATATATCATGTTCTCAATATTATTTATTACTTATGATTATTATTATTTATTTTTTTCTCAGCTTGAGCTGGTAAAACCTGAGGTACCAGCATAGCCAAGCATACTTATTTGTCAATTGCTAGGAACTTTTGGACTATTCTACTGGCGTTCAGTATTGTAGCTTTCTGAAGATTTACATAGATATTACTGTTTAACTCAAATTGTTTATTGTGATTGTGTAGTGCCTTTGGGATGACACCAGTTGTAGATATTACTATCGTGAATTTGTTACTATTTGTTCATGTTCCAAAGTCTTTGAATTTCCTCTTTTAATTCATCATATTTCTGGTGTTTTTCACTTATTAATTTCTGTAAATTGTGTGTGTTTGGAATGGCTGTATCTATTAAATAAGTTTTCTTGCTCATTTATCCTGTATTATTATATCAGTATGGTTATTATGGATTGAACTATCTTTTGAGGAATGAGGTTTGCCGCTTGATTGTGCCTGTGCAAGTAATCAGATTGTGTTAAACTGCTACAGGATCCTGTAACAAGTTGGATTGCTTCTTTTTTTTTCTCAGCATTTTCTACATTTATCATCTTGAATAGGGGAAGAAGCTGTTCCTGAATTGCCGAGCGTGTGCCTTCAGGCTCTGTACCCCTTACCTGATGGTAACAGTGAGAAAAGGGCATGTCCTGGGTGCTGGGGGTCTTTAATAATGGACGCTGCCTTTCAGAGACACCGCTCCTTGAAGCTGTCCTGGGTACATTGTAGGCTACTACCCAAGATGGAGCTGACTAACTTTACAACACTCTGTAGCTTATTTCGGTCCTGTGCAGTAGCCCCCCCCCCCCCCCCCCCATTACCAGACAGTGATGCAGCCTGTCAGAATGCTCTCCATGGTACATATATAGAGTTTTTTGAGTGTATTTGTTGATATACCAAATCTCTTCAAACCCCTAATGAAGTATAGTCACTGTCTTGCCTTCTTTATAACTGCACCTGTCATTATAACTAACCTGTTGGAACCAGGTTAGGTCCTCAGAGATCTTGACACCCAGGAACTTGAAACTGCTCGCTCTCTCCACTTCTGATCCCTCTATGAGGATTGGCATGTGTTCATTCGTCCTACCCTTCCTGAAGTCCACAAACAGCACTTTCATCTTATTGACGTTGAGTGCCAAGTTGTTGCTGCGACACCACTCCACTAGTTGGCTTCTCTCGCTCCATATCTCTTCTCCATCTGAGATTCTACCAGCAATGGTTGTATCATCAGCAAATTTATAGAAGGTATTTGAGCTATGTGTATAAACAGAGTAGAGCGGTGGGCTAAGCACACACCCCTGAGGTGCACCTGAGTGTTGATCATAGGCGAGAAGGAGATATTATCACCAATTCACACAGATTGTGGTCTTCCAGTTGGGAAGTCGAGGACCCAATTGCAGAGGGAGGTACAAGGCCCAGATACTGTAACTTCTTGATCAGGATTGTGGGAATGATGGTGTTAAATGCTGAGCTACAGTCAAGGAACAGCATCCTGACATAGGTGTATGTGTTGTCCAGGTGGTCTAAGCCCTTGTGAAGAGCCACTGAGATTGCATCTGCTGTTGACCTATTGTGGCGATAGGCAAATTGCAATGCATCAAGGCCCTTGCTGAGGAAGGAGTTCAGTCTAGCCATGGCCAACCTCAAAGCATTTCATCACTGTAGATGTGAGTGCTACCGGCGATAGCATTAAGGCAGCTCACATTATTCTTCTTAGACATTGGTATAATTGTTGCCATTTTGAAGCAAGTGGGAACTTCCTCCCATAGCAGTGAGAGGTTGAAAATGTCCTTGAGTACTCCCACTAGTTGGTTGGCACAGGTTTTCAGAGCCTTACCAGGTACTCCATCGGGACATTCCGCCTTACGAGGGTTCACACTCTTTAAAGACTGCCTAACATCAGCCTCTGAGACAGAGAATACAGGGTCATCAGGTGCAGCAGGGATCTTCACAGCTGTAGTTATTGTGGTGATATCACATGCAATGATGTGCCAGTACATCATTGGACAGAGCACTGAGCATGTGTGGGATTGCTAGAATATTCCAGCACATGGCTGGGTTAAGACATGTTTGTTTATTACTGTAAATAAAAGTTCTCTAATTCTTGACTGTTAACCCATGGTACATTTAAACCAACGTAACATAACATGGTGTCAGAAGTGGTTCTGGAAGAATAATACAGGAGAATCGAGAATCGAAGATAATTGGAAAAAAAAGAAGAAAAAAGTTTGAACTGTAAGTGGTAAAATGGAAGGTTTACAACCCCCACCAAAACTTCAGCTGACTGGCAATGTAGCTGAGAATTAGAGGATATTCAAGCAACAGTTTGAACTGTACTTATCGGTGATTGATTATGAAGAAAAATCGGAAAAAACCAAAGCTGCGCTTTTACTCCATGTAATCGGGAATGATGCAGTAGAGGTATATAATAATTTTGTCTTTGAAGATGGAGATAATTACAAGTTAAAGTCAATAATGGACAGATTTGAAGTATTTTGTATACCTAAGTGTAATTTAAAATGTGAGTGGTATAAATTCTTCACATGTGCACAGAGAGCCACTGAAACAATTAATCAGTATGTTACTGAGTTAAGAAAGCGTAGTAGAACATGTGAGTGTTGATTGCTCACAGACTCTCATTAAAGATAGAATTGTTTGTGGCATTTGAGATAATGCTCTGAGAGAAAGGCTGTTGAGAGAGCAAGATTTAAATTTTGAAAAAGCTTTTTGGTGCAAAGCTTCTGAGACCATGACGTTGCAGGCTGAAGAGCTTTTTTCAAAAACTACAAAGTAAACGCTGTAAAAAAGCTCGAATACATCAAGAAATATAATAATACGTTGACAAAACCGACAGAGAGCAAGACGGCATTTGAAAGAAAAAAGTCACGTGATCACTGCACAGGAACATCGTCCAAATCAGTGTCCCGCATATGGCAAAATTTGCAATGGCTGCGGTAAGATTAATCATTTTTCACATTGTTATAAAAGTAGAAAGAAGGAAAATAAAATGCAACAAGTAGATGCTGTGCTTGAAGGTGAACATGAAGAATTTTATATAGATGTGCTTTGTGAAAATAAACAAAGTAAGAATGACTGGACTATTCCGTTGCAAGTGAATCAGAACAATATTCTGTTTAAACTTGATACTGGAGTGCAAGTAAATGTTCTTGCAGAATCTGAATTTAATGCTTTAAAGCCAAGACCGAAGTTACATCAGACAAATATAAAAGTGACTGGGTATTCAGGTGCAGGCATTCCAGTTGAAGGAACATGCGTGGCAAAGGTATCCCCACAAAAATATTGTGCACACGCTTTCATTTGTGGTCGTGCCAAAAAATGTACAGTTAATTCTGGGTTTATCTGCCTGTGAAAGACTTAATTTGGTGAAAAGAGTTTTAGTCTTGGATAGTGACACAGAGCTGAAGTGACAGAATGTTGCATTGCAGAAGGTGATGTAACTCGACTGCAGGTCCAGCTCATGGAGGCAAATGCTGACATGGAGAATATAAAAGCAGTAGCTGCAGTGTCTGAGACGACCAAACAGGAGGCAATTGATGATATGAAAAAGCAATGGCAGGAGGAGGTTGCTTCAATGCAAGCAATAATGAAAGAGACACTGAGAAAATATGAGATTCAGTTTCATCACCGTCTAGAGCAAGAATGCTCACAGTGGGCACAGTATAAGGAAGAAGTGAAAGCACAAGTGAAGAAGTTGAGAAGTTGTACTGAAATGATGAAGTCTGAGCATAAAAAAGAGATTACACAGTTAATGAATGAATTAGATGAAGTAAAGAAGATTCGTATTTCATCACAAATGGAAGTGGAATGTGAATTGACTGATCTAAGGAGACGTTTGAAGGACAAGGAGACAAAGTGAGGATACAAGATAAAAAGAACACATGGACTCAGATCAGATCATACATGGTCCAAAAAGAGGAGGGAGCAGCGTTAAGAAAGAATCGCAAAGACTTTAAGAAAGAGCCAACTTCAGAATTTCAGTTATCTGATATAGATGTGTTTTGATTAAAGTTGTTAATTGTTTTTATTTTTAAGGGAAGGAAAATGTGGTGATATCACTTGCAATGATGTGCCAGTACATGATTGGACAGAGCACTGAGCATGCTTGGGATTGTTAGAATGTTTCAGCACGTGGCTGGGTTAAGACGTGTTTGTTTATTACTGTAAATAAAAGTTCTCTAATTCTTCCAGAATATGATTCTTGACTGTTAACCCATGGTACGTTTAAACTGAAGTAACATAACAGTTATATTCTCTCTTTCAAAGTGGGCTTAGAAGGCATTGAGTTCATCTTATAGTGAAGCATCACTGCCATTCATGCTACTGTGTTTCGCTTTGTAGAAAGTAATGTCTTGCAAACCCTGCCAGAGTTGTTGTATATCCAATATTGCCTCCAAGCTTGTTTGAAATTGTCTCTTTGCCCTGGAAATAACCCTCCACAAATCATACCTGTGTTTTGTGTACAGACCTAGGTCTCCAGACTTACTGTAAATGTCACAGATCTAGCCTTCAGCAGATGACATACCCCCTGGTTCATCCATGGCTTTTGGTTTGGAAATGTATAGTAAGTCTTTGTAGGCACACACTCATCCACACAGATTTTAATGAAGTCAGTAACAACTGCAGCATGCTCATCCAGATTCGAAGGTGAATCTCTGAATACAGTCCAGTCCACCGATTGAAAGCAGTCCTGTAATCACTCCTGTGCTTCTCTTGTCTATACCTTCTGGTCCTCACTACTGGTGCTGCAGTCTTCAGTCTCTGCCTATACGCAGGGAGTAGAAGTACAACCAGGTGATCAAACTTCCCGAAATGAGGGCGTGGAATGGCACTGTAGGCATTCTTGATGGTGGTGTAACAGTGGTCCAGGGTATTGTTTCCTCTGGTATTGCAAGTGATCTGTTAATGGTAATTGCTTAGTGACTTTTTCAGGCTGGCCTGGTTAGAATCCCCCAAAATGATGGTGAAGCCGTTAGGGTGCGCTGTTTCGTGCATGTTGATCCCATTGCTCAGATCTTCTAAAGCCTGTTTGACATTGGCTTGAGGTGGAATGTATATGGCTGCCAAAATGATCCTGGAAATCTCCTGTGGTAGGTGAAATGGACAACATTTAACTGCTAAGTATTCCAGGTCTGGTGAGTAGAATTGGGACAGCATTGATATACGAGGGGTGATTGATAAGTTCGTGGCCCAAGGTAGAAGAGTCAATTTTAGAAAACCTAGCACATTTATTTTTCAACATAGTCCCCTCCTACATTTACACACTTAGTCCAGCGGTTGTGGAGCATATGGATCCCTTCTTTGTAGAAGGCGGTGTCTTGGACCTCCAGAAGTGGTCCACAGCAGGGGTGATTGATAAGTTTGTGGCCTTAGGGTAGAAGGAGATGAGTTATTAACTTCAAACTTTCTGCATAATCACTCAAAGAGTCTGCTGTGGACCACTTCTGGAGGTCCAAGACGCTGACTTCTACAAAGAAGGGATCCATATGCTCCACGACCACTGGACTAGGTATGTAAGTGTAGGAGGGGACTATGTTGAAAAATAAATGTGCTAAGTTTTCTAAAATTGACTCTTTCTAGCTTAGGCCACAAACTTATCAATCACCCTCGTATTTGTGCACCAAGAAGAGCTGATCATGAGTCATATTCCTCCACCTCTGCTTATGAGAGACTCTATAGATCTATCCTGATGGTGTATAGTAAACCTGTCGATCTGAATCGCCACATCTGGTACAAAAGGGGTTAACCAGGATTCCATAAAACAAAGGATCCATGTAGTCCTAATGTCTCTCTGATTTAGCACCCTAGCTCTGAGATCATCGATTTCATTCACCAGAGACTGCACGTTTGCCAGCAAGATAGTCGGTATTAGGAGTTTAAAACCCCGTTTCCTTAAACGCACATGTATCCCAGACCTGCAGCCACATTTCCTCCATGGAATCCTATGAGGAATCTGTCCCCATTCAGTATTGTTTCAGTCAGTTCTAAGCAACAATAGGTCATTTAAATGCACTAAGACATTGTTGTTGACTGTACTGACCTTGGAAGCAGTTGAGCCTTTTAGCTGTATCAGGCTGAAACGAGAATATTTAATCATATCCATTGAGAGTTCTGCTGCCACACGAGTCGCAGGGATGCAACTGGGAGTTCAACACACCACATGCCTCTCACATGGGAGGCGCATGGGAGCGGATGATTGGGATCGCCAGAAGAATTCTTGATTCAATGTTTCTGCAGCAACGCACCCGATTGACCCATGAGGTACTGTGCACATTAATGGCAGAGGTCACAGCCATTATAAATGCACGACCACTCCTACCCGTGTCTTCTGACCCGGAAAACCCCTTCATACTCTCGCCATCAATGCTCCTTACGCAGAAGGCAGGAGCTCCCCCCTCCACCAGGGGACTTCTCTGATAAGGATTTGTACACAAAGCAATGGAGACAGGTCCAGGCTCTGGCAAATCGGTTCTGGTCTCGTTGGAGACAGGAATGTCTACCTTTGTTGCAACACAGACAAAAGTGGACAGAACCCTGCAGGAATCTTCAAGTTGGAGATTTAGTCCTGCTCAGGGACAAGCAAATCGCCCGCAACAGCTGGCCAATGGCCAGAATCACTGCCACATTCCCTAGTAGGGATGGACATGTCAGGAAGGTTGAGTTGAAAACTACCGACCAAGGTGATGTGAAAATTTACCAAAGGCCAGTTACAGAAGTCATTCTACTTCTACCTAACGACTGATTTAGAGACTGAAGTTTTGTATTATGTTCATTGTGACCTTACGAAGGTCAAGCGGGGAGTGTGTTGCCTTTATGGCATTTGTTTAGTTTATAATATTTTTGCTTTAGTAATTCATTTGTTAGCATTTTCTAGTTAAAGTTAAGATTGTTTAAAGTAAATTCATTGTCTGTGATATATCGCGGCATGCGATGACGTCACACCCGGTTTCGCCGCGTCTTGTGGGAAAATACCGGTTTGGAGAAACGGGAAGGAGGGGGCTCACATGTGCAGGATCAGCACAAGATCTACGCACTAGAAACATTAGTGAAGCAACGCCGTAAATTCATGAGAAAATCGATGTGTTGAATTTAAAATGTTAACGCTGATTCTGTTAAAAGTAATGACGGTTGATAAGGTTTATGTTTTCGTTAGTTAAAGAGTTGCGGATAGTTTGTGTTGAAGTGTATTTAAAGCAGTCAATGGCGTAGGTAGATTCTGACTGCTGCACTTTAATGAAATGTAGTTGTAGTTTTACTTTTGCAAGTATTTACGATGTAAATGTGATATCAAGAAGGAAACAAATACTGTATACATTTTGTATTGTTTTATCAACAGTTTTCACCATACGTTAATGTGGAAGAGTGAACAGTAAACGGTTAATCTTACTGTGATCCTGTTTTCATTGACTACGGTTTACCTCGGTGTTTAGTTCAGAGTTCTCTTACACCTGAGCGAGAACACTACAATATCCATTGAGAGTTCTGCTGCCACACGAGTCGCCTTGAGGCGCCCCTCTACCATCCATTTCCTAAATGGACATTGAACCTGTGAACACTATCTCACTTTTTTAATATATAATTATTTCTGTAATTATTTTTGCATGATTTTAATCTATTCAATATATGTATACTATAAATAGATTTACTTATTTATTATTATTATTTTTCTTCTTTCTATATTATGTATTGCATTGAACTGTTGCTGCTAAGTTAACAAATTTCACAACACATGCCGGTGATAGTAACCCTGACTTTGATTCTGATTCTGATTGAATTTGTTGCTCATCTATTATGTATTTTTGTGTTATTATTATTATTGTTTGTTTTTCTTTTTTGTATTTGCACAGCTTGATGTCTTTTGCACATTGGTTGTGCATCTTTGTCTGTAGTTGTTCATGGATTCTGTTGTGTTTGTTTGTATCTTCTGTGAACATCCGCAAGAAAATGAAATATGGAAATGTATGCACTTGGATAATAAGTTTTCTTTGAACTTTGAACCTGACGGCATGAACATTGATATCTCTGATTTCTCCTTTTCTCCTTCTCTCTTTTTCAATTCCCCATTCTGACTCCCCTCTTACCCTTTCTCTTCTCCTTACCTACCTATCACCCCACTTTGGTGCCCCTCTTCCTTCCATTTCTCCAATAGCCCATCATCCTCTCCTATCAGATTCTTTCTTCTTCAGCCCTTTATCTTTTCTGCCTATCACTTCCCAACTTCGAACTTCTTAACCCCCACCCGCCTTTCTCCTTACCTGGTCTCACTTATCACCTGCCAGCTATCACTCCTCTCCTTTCCCCACCTTCTTATTTTGGCTTCTTCCCCCTACCTTACCTGTCCTGATGAAGGGTCTCAGCCCAAAACATTGACTGATTCTTCTCCTCCATAGATAATGCCTGACCTGCTAACTTTGTGTTTGTTACTGTTTTAAGCATTTCTTTAGAATTTGATCCAGAAGGAGTCTGTTTGGCCTATTATGTCCATGCCAAACAAAAAAAAAAATGGTGAGCTAGTTAGGTTATTCCCATTTCCCAGCTCTAAATCCATAACTGTGGGCTACAGCTTTCTAAGTGTTCACTGAGGTGCATATTAAATATGATGAGTTTTTCTGCCTACACTGCCTTTTCAAAAATGAGCACCAGACCTCATTACCAGTTAGATTTTTAAACACCATTTTCCTATTATTCCACTACAAATTAAATTAATTTATGCTTCCTAAATATCATTCCATAAGACCATAAGATGTAAGAGCAGAATTAGGCCATTTAGCCCATCAAGTCTGCTCAGCCATTCCACTATGGCTGATTTATTATCCCCCTCAACCCCATTCTCCTGCTTTTTCCCAATAATTTTAGATGCCCTGATTAATTTGGAACCTATCAACCTCTGCTTTAAATATACCCAATGATTTGCTCTCCACACCCTTTGGCTGAAGAATTCCCTCGAGTAAGCAAAATAAAATTCTATTCACTCATCTGGTTTTCTTATAATCCTCAGTTAAATGTTATTTTAGTTTTGCTGCCTCAGTAAGACAGCCAATTAATCAAGGACCTCACCCATTCTGAATATTCACTCTTCTCCACACCCCCAACTACTCTTCAGGCAGACGATACAAAAGCTTGAAAACACCCACCACCAAGCTCAAGGACAGCTTCTGTCCTGCTGTTAAAAGAGTATTGAATGGACTTTTTCATGATAAGAAAGAATTTTGACCTCACAATCTCCATATCATGGCCTTGCACCTTACTGTCTGCCTGCACTGCATTTTCTCTGTAACCAAAACATTTTATTCTGCATTCTGGTTTTGCTTTTCCCTTGTACTACCTCAATGCACTGATGTGATGAAGTGATTTATATGGGCGGCATGCAAAACAAAGTTTTTTACTCGAAGCATAGGACAATAATAAACAAATTTATCAATTTCATTTTGTTGCAAAAAGCACATATCCTAGTCAGCCGTATTCTGTGAGAAATCCTAGTAATCGAAGAACCTAGTTAGATATTTTACAATAAGATAAGTAGACCAAAATTCAGAGAGGAACAAAAATATTATCTTTCCTTCTTTGATTTAGGTTTTCAGCTTCTGGATTGTTGAAACTATCAATTTTCATTCCAGTGAATTCAGAAAGGCTGATGTCAGAGAACAGGAATAATAAAGCCAACCCTGCCATCATGACAAGGCAACCATCTCGAATCCTTGTGGTGGACGTTACACCTCCTTTCTGGTCAGACATTTGCTTCAATCTCTGTGAAGCCCTGGAAAATTTCTTTGCTTTGGCCTGCAGTTTGGGAGGGTTATGTCGTCTGCCTCTCTTCAGTCTTTACGTGGTTCACAATCAGCAAGAATGTCTTCTTCCTTTTGTGGTAGGTAAAAACAGCAAACATAGACCAGGTCTCTGTCTTTTCATTATAAGAAGTCACTTATCAAAATAAATAGCTGTTTGAGTTCAAGGTTCACAAGCCAACTCAATAGCAATAATGATGCTGCGAACACCTTGTGTCACAGGTTGATAGGGTGGTTAAGAAGGCATATGACAAGCTTGCCTTTATTAGTTAAGGGAATGAGTTCAAAAGTCAGGAAGTTATGTTGCAGCTTTATAAAACTCTAGTTAGACTGGAGTATTGCATACAGTCATGTCACCCTATTAAAGGAAGGAAGGATGTTGAGGCTTTGGAGAGGAAGCAGAAGAGGTATACCACCATGCTGCCTGCATTAGAGTGTGTGTGCTACAGTATAATGAGAGGTTGGACACGTGGGTTGTTTTCTCTGGAGCAACGGAGGCTAAGGGGAGATCTGATAGAGGTTTACAGGATTATGAGGGCCCTAGATAGAGTAGACAGAGACAGTATCTTTTTCCCAGGGTTGAAATGTCTAATACCAGAGGGCATGCATTTAAGGTGAGAGGGGGAAATTTCAAAGGAGTTGCAAGAGACAAGCTTTTTTAGACAGAGAGCGATAGTTGCCTGGAATGTGCTGCCTGGGGTAGTGATAGAGGTAGAAGCATTAGAGACTTTTAAGAGTTGTTTAAGTAGACATATGAATGTGAGGAAAATGGAAAGATATGGACATTGTGTAGACTGAAGAGATGAGTTTAGTTAGCCACTTGATTACTTGTTTAATTGGTTCAGCAGAGCATTGTGGGGTGAAGGGCCTATTCTTGTGCTGTACTGTTCTGTGTTCTGCAGTATGTACAGCATGAACCCCAAGTTGTTCAGCAGCCAGAGTAAACCACACATACCTGGCTGTTCTCCAATAAGAAAACATGATTAGAGGGATGGGGTTTCAAAGTTGGAATTTACTAAGGGCCTTAAAAAGAATTTTCTTCTTTTAAGAGTGAGAAATTTCTTGCATTGCAGATGAATGTGAATGGTTATTTAGAGAAAGTACATTGTCATAGCTGTTCTGAAAGATTCAAAACAGCAAGAGTTATATAGTACCAAAGTGGGTCCTTTGGCTCAACTCGGCCTCACTGATCAAGGTGTCTACATATATAAGGTCCATTTACCTATGTTGTTCTTATCAATTGTATATCATATCAGAATCAGGTTTATTATCACCAGCATGTGTTGTGAAATTTGTTAACTTAGCAGCTGCAGTTCAATGCAATACATAACAGAGGGGGGGGGGGTGGAGAGGAGAGATAATTAATTAATTAATAAGTGATTCAATTATCGTATGTGTACATTGGAGATTAAAAATAGTGCAAAAACAGAAATAATATATATTGAAAAAGTGAGATTACGTTCATGGGTTCAATGCCCATTTAGAATTGGATGGCAGAGAGATAGGAGCTGTTCCTGAATCGCTGAGTGTGTGCCTTCGGGCTTCTGTACCTCCTACCTGATGGTACCAATGAGAAAAGGGCATGCCCTGGGTGCTGGGTGTCCTTAATAGTGGACACTGCCTTTCTGAGACACTGCTCCTTGACAATGTCCTCGGTACTTTGTAGGCTAGTACCTAAGATGGAGATGACTAAATTTTTGATCCTCTGTAGCTTCTTTCAGTCCTGTACAGTAGCCACCCCCCCCCCATACTAGACAGTGATATAGCCCGTCAGAATGCTCTCCACAATACTTCTATAGAAGTTTTGAGTGTCCATATCTCTCTAAACTTTTCCTATCCATGGTCTAAAAGCCAGTACCAACAGGTTCCGGGGACAGCTTCTTCCACCAGGCTATCAGACTGATTAATTCATGTTGATACAATTGTATTTCTATGTTATATTGACTATCCTGTTGTACATACTATTTATTATAAATTGCACATTGCACATTTAGACGGAGATGTAACGTAAAGATTTTTACTCCTCATGTATATTAAGGATGTAAGTAATGAAGTCAATTCAATTGTCCAAATGTCTTTTGAACATAGCAATTGTACCTGCCTCTACCATTTCCTTTGGTATCTCACTTCAAATACCTGCTACCCTCCTTATGAAAAACATCCTCTCTGATACCATGTAACTCTTTCCCCCTCTCACTTGTTCTGCACCCCCCTCGGAAGCCTTCACATCCTTCCTGGATTGTGGCAACCAGAACTGCAAACTGTACTCCAAATATGGCCCGAACAAAGTTCTATACAGCTGCAACATGATTTCCCAACTTTTATATTCAATGCCCAACTGACGACGACAAGCATGCAGACTGACCTTTTTACTGTCCATCTATCAGTGTTGCCACTTTCAGGGCTTACTCTCACCATCTCAGCAACAGCATTACCAGTACTCTGCTTGGTTTTTCATCTAGGTAGGTTCGGTCAAGTTCATAGGAGTCATATTGAGATAGGAAACATAAAAATAAAGAAATAAATAAGAACAATGGAGACATGTCCTGGTCAGTGATTGTGTATAATTTAGGGATCCAAGGTAGTGTTGTGGATATTGCAATGCTATTATAGCTCTAGGCATTCCAGAGTTCGGAGTTCAATTCCAGCAGCATATGTAAGGAGATTTTACAACCTCCCTGTGACTGTGTGGGCTTCCTCAGGGTGCTCTGGTTTCTTCCCACATTCCAACAATGAACTGGTTATTAGGTTCATTGGTCATTGTAAATTGTCCTGTGGCTAGGTTAGGGTTAAAAAGTTGGGCTGCAAAAACATGTTCCATTCCACATCTCTAAATAAACAGAAAAAGATCTTTAGAAACAAGATTGAATAATATTTGAAATTATGTTTTTCCTTCTCTGTAGCCAGTGAAAGGAAACTTTCCCAAGCTCCATTCGTGTATCTCAGAACTGAGATCAATGCCAAAGGAAGGATGTTTGCGTGAAAAGCCAGGTTCATTAAAACAAGCTGTAGAGGATGGCCTTTCACAGTTTAAACAGTACATGAGGCATGTGACAGTGGGAGGATCACTGAATAGCTGCTCTGTAGAGGTAAGAAAAATTCATTAAAATTATTTTGTAGCCTTCTCAACAGAATTTAAAATATATATTTTTGTATACTGTATTTAAAATGTGTCTCACATTTCTTAATGACAAAATATCATTTTTGGTGAAAATAATTATAATTTTTTATCAATAGGGATTTAATTGCCATAAGTACATAAGACATAGAAGAAGAATTATGCCAACTGGCCCATTGAATTTGCTCCGCCATTCCACCACGGGTGATTTAATATCTCGTTCAATCTCATTCTCCTGCCTTCTCCCTGTAACCTTTAATACCCTGATTAACCAAGAACCTATCAACCTCTGCTTTAAATATTCTCAATGACTTGGCCTCCACAGCCACCTGTGGCAATAAATTCCACAGATTTACCACATTCTTTCTAAAGAAATTCCTTCACACCTCTGTTCTAAATGGGCTATGCCACCTAGATTCCTGCACTACAGGAAACATCCTCTCCACATCCACTCTATCTAGCGCTTTCAACATTCAATGAGATTCCCCCTCATTCTTCTAAATTCCAGCAAGTACAGGCGGAGAGCCATCAAATGCTCCTTATACGTTAAACCTTTCATTCCTGGAATCATTCTCATGAACCTCACTACAGTTCCTCTCCAGTCAGCACATCCTTTCTTAAATAAGGGGCCCAAAAATGCTCACAGTACTCCCAGGTGAGGCCTCACCAGTGCCTTATGAAGTCTCAGTGTTACATCCTTGCTTTTGTATTACAGTCCTCTCAAAAAGAATGTTTACATTAGATTTGTCTTCCTCACCACTGACTCAACCTGCAAGTTAACCTTTAGGGAATCCTGTATGAGGATTCCCGAGTCTCTTTGCACTTCGGATTTGTACTCTGGGACTGCGAGTGGGAATAGGATGTTTCCTATTTTGTGGGAATCTAGGACCAGAGGGCACAACCTCAGAATGGAGGGACATCCATTTAGAATGGAGGTGAGTAGGAATCTCTTTAGCCAGAGTGTGGTATAAATCATTGCCATAAGCATCTATGGAGGCAAGTCATTGGGTGCATTTAAGGCAGGAATTGATAGAGTATTGATTAGTCAGGCATGAAAAAGTTACGGGGAGAAGACAGGAGAATGGTGTTGAAAGGCAAGATGGATCAGCCATGATGAAATGAGCAGAATGGTGAAAACTTTGAAAAGAAAATCACAATGCAATCAAATAATTAGATAAAATGATTACTGAAAACCATCTGAAGTACATAAGGTGTTAGAACTTGCTTAACCCAAAAAAATTGTAAATGTTAACTAATTAATAATTCTAGTTCTTTTTGCCTTCATAGATCACAGTACTTACCAGCCAGCCTGGGAAGCAAGTGGTGAAGCAACTCGAGTCAGGTCTCAGTGAGACTGATTTAGTCAGTGTTAGGCGGTTACAGGTACTGCATATATCCAGGTGTGACACAATGGAATTGATGGACATGCCTTGCAGCACACAGTCAATCCTATCCGGTGAAGAAAACAACTCTGGTTTGTATTTAGAGTAAATGGAATTCATTTATTTAAGTTATGAACTGCTTCATTCATTGTTATTTGTATCCCTTAGTGATTATTTAAAGAAATTCAGCAAACATCTGCAACAAAAATTGAAAACTTGCTGATTTACATGGCTTAGTATTATATTGAAATATTTGCACACATGCCATCTAACAAGCTCAAAAATGCTGATGCTTTTTGAACCCACATTTATGAGGGTAGATTTTAACTGTACAGCAGTAGAAAATAGGTGATGTGTAGCGGTTTTTATTTCCTTCATACACTATTGTTACTGGGTGTTAGTTATTGCCCACTAGCTTTCAGAATTACCCTAGAATGTTTTTAGTTTGTAGATCTGACTCCTTTTTAAAATTTTCATAAAATAGTAACTTTTTATTTGATGGGCCTACTTCTGTCTCTTTCAGATTCTGGGAATAAATCTACTCACCCATTCCACTGATCTTTTTAAATGGAATTTTAAATAAATATGCCTTTTTCTTTTTTTCAATATTTTGTTTAATTTTTTTGGCATCCATATGAACACATTAGGCTAGAAATTCATTTTTATCCAAAAGCATGCTGAGACCTCATTGAAATTTCTTGTTATTTCCATTGCTGTTTTGCATTGACTGCATTTTTGTTTGGGGTTGGAAGTGGATGTGGACAGTAATGTATCTGTGTAATACTAGCCAACCAATTACTCATAAAAGGAAACTAAGCTCTGGCTCCAACCATACAGTGCCTTTGAAAAGATAAATGTTTGAAAGTGTTACAGGCAGGGCAGCCACATTATCTGACCCTTTATTTCTGGTTTCCTTCCTAGTCCTGATGAAGGGTCTCAGCCTGAAACACCAACTGTTTATTCTTCTCTATAGGTACTCCCTGACCTGTTGAGTTCCTCCAACACTTTGCGAGTGTTGATCAAAATTTCCAGCATCAGCTGAATCTCTTGTGTTACTTTTTTGTTGTTTCTCATGTTTTCTTATGACATAGAGTGAGGCAATTTGGCTCACTGGTCTATGCCAACTTTCAGAGCAATGTAATCAGTCCTGTTTTCCATTTATTTCCTATCATCTATTCTCTCACATGTCTCTCAACTACCTGTCATTTTCTCACCAAGGTGAAATCTATAGTTGCTATTTAACCTATGTGGGAGGGAACTGGAATAATTGGGGGAATACCAGATGGTTACAGGGAGAACATGCCAGCTCCATGCAAACAGGAGTTCAGTATTGAACTTGGATCTTTAGAGTTGTGAAGCACTATCACCAACTGTTGTGCCAGTGCTGAGAAAAAAAAAACCTCTTACAAGCAGCAAAATGATCAAGATCAAATAATCTGTTTTCATGATTTTACTTGAGGGATAGAAATTGATCAGTACACAGAGCATTGGACATTTTCCTCATATCACTTTAATGGGGACAGTTCTCTTTGCTTATTGTGTCTAGACCCTTCATAATTTTAAACCACTGTCAAAATTCCTTGTGGTCTCCTCTGTTCCATGGAGAATCCCAGTTTCTGCAGTCAGATCTTTGATGTGAAATCACCCACATAGATCCTTGCTACACCCTCTCTGCCTTCATGTCTGTGTACTGACTGGAGCTAGATCTAGAGCTTCACAGACTTATTGTGACTTACTTGTTTTCTTCAACTCTTTGGATAATGCCCAAGACTATAGATGTGTTTTTAACTGTTTTACATTCAAATATACAAACTAGGAGGAAGTAGGCCACTTGCACCCAAGAGCCTGCTCTGCCATTTAATAATTTTGTAACTCATCTGATTGCAACATCAAATCTGCATTCTGACCATAATCACTTTTCATCACTTTCTCTATCAAGAACCTGACTACATCTCCCTTTAAAGTATTCAAAGATTCTGCTTCAACCACTCTTGACGATTTGGTTCTTTTGGACTTTGTTCCTCTAATCTATAGTCAGAGAGTACTAGCAAAACTATTAATTAACCCTGCAAAGATTACTGGAAGTATACAATTGTAGTGGTGTGCTACACGCAGCGCTAAAATAACGACATGGAGTCGGTAAACTGCAGTTAAAGAAGATTTTATTCGAACTTCACAGCCTCGCTTTAAAGCCTCCCTGATCCCGCCCTCCCCGGGCGCGGATGCTGTAGGGGGCACGTACTCACAGTCCCCCGCGGGCTTTTCCCTTTGTTGGTGAAGCAGACCTGGCGCCCTTTTGGGACTGGCCTTTGTACCGGAGCGCTGGCTATTTGTGAGCCGGTTCGAGTGCGCTAGGAAGTGGGTCACCACATAACCCCCCCCCCCCCCCCCAGAACCGGCAATACACCCCCCAATGTCCACAGTCTGGGCCGGACCCTGTTTGGGAGGTCGGCCTCTGCGCCGCGGTGCCGGAAACTCGACCGGTTGCACCAAGTCCACATGGGCCGGTTTGAGTCGGTCCACCGTGAAAACCTCCTCTCTACCCCCAATGTCCAGCACGAACGTGGACCCATTGTTCCTGAGCACCATAAACAGCCCCTCGTAGGGCCGTTGCAGCGGTGGCCGATGCCCGCCCCTTCGTACAAACACAAACTTACAGTTCTGCAGGTCTTTGGGTACGCAGGTCGGGTTCTGCCCATGCTGCGAAGTGGGTATGGGGGCCAGGTTGCCCAGCCTCTCGCGTAGTCTGCCCAGGACTGCTGCGGGTTCTGCCTTGTGCCCCCTTGGGGCTGGTATGAACTCCCCGAGGACGACCAGGGGTGCGCCGTACACCAACTCGGCCGACGAGGCGTGCAGATCATCTTTGGGCGCCGTGCGGATGCCGAGTAGGACCCAGGGAAGCTCGTCCACCCAGTTAGCTCCTCTCAGGCGGGCCATGAGAGCCGACTTTAAGTGACGGTGGAAACGCTCCACCAGGCCGTTTGACTGTGGGTGGTAGGCAGTGGTGTGGTGCAGCTGTGTCCCCAAAAGGCTGGCCATAGCTGACCACAGGCCGGAGGTGAACTGGGCACCTCTGTTGGAGGTAATGTGGGCCGGTACACCAAAGTGGGACACCCAGGTGGCGATCAGTGCCCGGGCGCAAGATTCGGAGGTGGTGTCGGTGAGCGGGATCGCCTCTGGCCATCTTGTGAACCAGTCCACGATAGTGAGGAGGTGCCGCGCTCTGCGCGACACTAGCAGGGGGCCCACGATATCCACATGAATGTGGTCAGAACGCCGGTGGGTGGGGTGGAACTGCTGCGGCAGAGCTTTGGTGTGCCGCTGCACCTTGGCCGTCTGGCAGTGCATGCACGTTCTGGCCCATTCACTGACTTGCTTGCGGAGTCCATGCCAAACGAACCTGCTGGAGACCATCTGGACGGTTGTCCTGATGGAGGGGTGTGCTAAGTTATGAATGGAGTTGAAAATGCGTCGCCACCAAGGTGTGGGGACGACGGGACGGGGCTGGCCGGTGGCGACATCACAGAGTAGGGTCCTCTCACCTGGTCCTACGGGGAGGTCCTGGAGCTGCAAACCGGAGACTGCGGTTCTGTAACTTGGGATCTCCTCGTCTGCCTGCTGCGCCTCCGCCAGCGCCTCAAAGTCTACCCCTTGGGAAAGGGCATGAATGTTAGGGCGAGAGAGCGCGTCCGCCATGACATTGTCCTTACCCGAGACGTGCCGGACATCCATCGTGTATTCAGAGATGTAGGACAGATGGCGCTGCAGGGAGAACGACCAGGGGTCGGACATCTTCGTGAACGTAAAGGTAAGCGGCTTGTGGTCCGTGAACGCGGTGAAGGGCCTACCTTCTAAGAAGTACCTGAAATGCCGGATTGCCAGGTATAGCGCCAACAGTTCCCGGTCGAAAGCACTGTATTTGAGCTCGGGTGGTCGCAGGTGTTTGCTGAAAAACGCCAGGGGTTGCCAGCGACCCGCGATGAGTTGCTCCAGTACCCCACCGACTGCCGTGTTAAATGCGTCCACTGTGAGGGTGGTAGGGACGTCCATTCTGGGGTGCACTAGCATTGCGGCGTTTGCCAAGGCTTCTTTCATTTTAATGAAAGCGGCGGCGGACTCCTCGTCCCAGGTAACGCCCTTGCCCGGACCCGACATCAGGGCGAACAAGGGGCGCATGATTCGGGCAGCTGAAGGGAGGAAGCGGTGGTAGAAATTTACCATACCCATGAATTCCTGAAGGCCTTTGATTGTGGTGGGTCGGGGGAAATGGTGGACTGCGTCTAACTTAGCGGGCAGAGGGGTTGCCCCGTCTTTAGTAATCCTGTGGCCCAGGAAGTCGATGGTGTCGAGCCCAAACTGGCATTTGGCCGGGTTGATTGTTAGACCGTATTCACTCAGTCAGGCATAGAGTTGACGGAGGTGGGACACATGCTCCTGACGACTGCTGCTTGCTATGAGGATGTCGTCCAAATAGATGAAAGCGAAGTCCAGGTCGCGTCCCACCGCGTCCATTAACTGCTGGAAAGTCTGTGCGGCATTCTTCAGGCCGAACGGCATGCGGAGGAACTCGAAAAGGCCGAACTGGGTGATGAGTGCCGTTTTGGGGACGTCGTCCGGATGCATCGGGATTTGATGGTAACCCCCGACGAGGTCTACCTTGGAGAAGATCCGTGCGCCGTGCAGGTTTGCTGCAAAATCCTGAATGTGCGGCACAGGGTAGCAGTCCGGTGTTGTAGCCTTGTTCAGCCTGCGGTAGTCGCCGCATGGTCTCCAGCCCCCTGTCGCTTTGGGCACCATGTGCAGGGGGGATGCCCATGGGCTGTCAGACCGCCGTATGATCCCCAATTCCTCCATCCTTTTGAACTCCTCCTTCGCCAGTCGGAGCTTGTCCGGGGGAAGCCTTCGAGCACGGGCGTGGAGGGGTTGTCCCTGGGTCGGGATGTGGTGCTGTACGCCATGTCGGGGCATGGCTGCCGTGAACTGCAGTGCCAGAACCGATGGCAAATCCGCCAGGACCCTGGTGAAGTCGTTGTCGGACAGCATGATGGAGTCAAGGTGAGGGGCTGGCAACTGGGCTGCACCCAGGGAGAACGTCTGAAAAGTCTCGGTGTGGACCAGTCTCTGCCTCGGCAGGTCGACCAGCAGGCTGTGAGCCCGCAAAAAATCCGCACCCGGAAGCGGTTGGGCTACGGCGGCCAGTGTGAAGTCCCACGTGAACCGGCTGGAGCCGAACTGTAGCTGCACCGTACGGGTGCCGTAGGTCCTTACTGTGCTGCCGTTCACGGCCCTCAGGGGGGGACCCGGTGCCCTGCTGCGGGTGTCGTAACTCGTCGGAGGTAAGACGCTGATCTCGGCACCGGTGTCGACCAAAAAACGGCTTCCCGACCGCTTGTCCCACACATACAGGAGGCTATCCCGATGGCCAGACACCGTAGCCATCAGCGGTGGCTGGCCCTGGCGTTTCCCGGGAACTTGCAGGGTGGGCGACAGCAGCGGGCTTCTGCGCCCCAACGCTGGTGGTAGAAGCACCATTGTCCGTTGGTCTCCTCACCCCTGCCTCCAGGGTTAGCAGGCTCTGTGGCTGGGCCTGGTCTGGTTTGCTGCTGGGAGCGTGGCCTGGTGATCTGTGCGACGGATGCCCCACTCACCTTCTTGGCGTTCCACAGCAAGTCCGCCCGGGCTGCCACCTTCTGGGGGTCGCTGAAATCCGCGTCGGACAGCAGCAGGCATATGTCCTTGGGCAGCTGCTCCAGGAATGCCTGCTCAAACATGAGGCAGGGCTTGTGTCCGCCGGCCAGAGATAACATCTCATTCATTAAAGCCGATGGAGGTCTGTCCCCCAAACCATCCAGGTGCAGTAAGCGGGCAGCTCGCTCGTGCCATGAGAGTCCGAAAATCCTTATGAGTAGGGCTTTGAAGTCCGTGTATTTGCCGTCCTCCGGGGGCGACTGTATGAACTCCTCAACCTGGGCGGCTGTCTCCTGGTCAAGGGAGCTCACCACGTAGTAGTAACATGTGTCCTCTGAGGTTATCTGCTGAACGTGGAATTGGGCTTCTGCTTGCTGGAACCATAGGTGAGGTCGCAGCGTCCAGAAGCTTGGCAGTTTCAACGAAACCGCATGAACAGATGCGGCGTCATTCATCTCTGGTCCAAATATCGTTTGGACCGTCGGGGTCACCAATTGTAGCGGTGTGCTACACGCAGCGCTAAAATAACGACACGGAGTTGGTAAACTGCAGTTAAAGAAGATTTTATTCGAACTTCACAGCCTCGCTTTAAAGCCTCCCTGATCCCGCCCTCCCTGGGCGCGGATGCTGTAGGGGGCACGTACTCACAGTCCCCCGCGGGCTTTTCCCTTTGTTGGTGAAGCAGACCTGGCGCCCTTTTGGGACTGGCCTTTGTGCTGGCGCGCTGGCTATTTGTGAGCCGGTTCGAGTGCGCTAGGAAGTGGGTCGCCAAACAATGTTTTTACTCAGTGAGGGCAGTACAATGATTTATCTATGATGGATATTTGGCCATTACTCAGTGCCATTGTCTGTCCATGATGAATAGTTGTTCAGAACATACACACAGCACAGTAAAGGCCTTTGGCCTACAATATTGTGCTGACCTTTTAACCTATTCTAAGAACAATCTAACCCTTTTCCTCCTATATAGCCCTCCATTTTTCTTTTATGCCTATATAGATAGATAGATAGATAGATACTTTATTCATCCCCATGGGGAAATTCAACTTTTTTTCCAATGTCCCATACACTTGTTGTAGCAAAACTAATTACATACAATACTTAACTCAGTAAAAAATATGATATGCATCTAAATCACTATAAGAGTCTCATAAATATCTCTTATAGAGTTTCTTTGCAAAGGACATTAGTTGAGCATTATCCACTTAAGCTGTAGTTCAGTGCAGTCTTAAGATGAATCCCAAAATATCCTCTGAGATCAATATGACTAGTTGAGGGGAACAGCAAGGAGCTTCTCTGAATATCTGGACTGATCACCTATCTCATGATGATCTCAGAACCACTTCTCTTCATAGAGGTGCAGTCACTTAGTTATGTAGTGCGATCACTCAAGTTGAGTATGATGTTCTCCCAAGGGGTTATTTCCTTAATGGAGAATGCCTGCAGATGACTTTGTCTAATGTGGAGAGGCTGAATCACAGGCAGCCACCACACACGGTCCTTGGCAGATCGAGGTCAGGGTCCAATGGTATGGCATGCAAGGTGACTGGAGACCCTACACTGCTGCAGCCTTCCTCCATCTTCACTGCTGTTGTGATATGTCATCATCTTTTGCCAGCTCCACCACTGAGGTTGGATCGCTCTTTGTCTGGAATCTCCCCCTTGACCTTACCACCATGGGTGACCCTACCAGGAATTAAGCTCCAGACAGCATTGCTCTCTGGATCTCAGGAACTCACAAGCCTTCCCACCACGACAAGTTAAGCTCCTTGAATATATAATATTCTTAGCTATGATTCCAGCTGCAGTCACACTTCAATCTTTATACCAGTGTGTCATACTTTTAAGTCACAGTCTCTTTTCACATTGTCTTTATCTAATCTATATTGTATTTACCTAAAAAAAGAAATAATAACAGTGTGAGGTTTCAGTCACAGAATGCTATGCTGGAATGTGGTTGATCTGAAAAATATTGAAAGGGAAAGTATTAACTGCTTTGTGGAAAAATTCTGTCAAAGTGATTGAACTGCGACTTGGTTGACTCTTTAATATTCTGTCCAACTCCCACTATAATCTTTTTATTCTTGGCCTCCTACACTGCTCCAGCAAACTCAAGGAGCAACAGTTCTGAATACATACACTCAGTGGCCACTTCATTAGGTACACCTGTACACTTGCTCATTAATGCAGATATCTAATCAGTTAATCATGTAGCTGCAACTCAATGCATAAAAACATGCTGACATGTTCATAGGGTTCAGTTGTTGTTCAGATGGAACACCAGAATGGGGAATAAATGTGATCTAAGTCCTGTAACTGACCATCGAGTGATTAGTGGTGTCAGACTGGGTCTCAGAAACTTCTGAACACCTGCAATTTTCTTGCACAGCTGTTTCTGGAAGTTACAGAGAATGGTACGAAAAACAAAATACATCTAGTGAGCGACAGTTCTGTGGGCGAAAACAGTTTATTAATGAGAGAGGTCAAAGGAGAATGGCTAGACTAGTTTAAGCTGGTAGGAGGTTGATAGTAACTCAAATAATTATGCATTACAACAGCACATCGAAGCTCGAAGTGGATGTGCTACAGTAGTGAAAGACCACACTGGCTCCCGTTGACATGGAATGATTGTTGGTATCAGATGGGGTGGTTTGAGTATCTCAGAAATTGCTGATCTCTAGAGATTTTCATGAACAATGGTCTCTAGAGTTTAGAGAATGGTGCAAAAAACAAAAAGCATCCATTAAGCAGCAGTTCTGTGGGCAAAACTGCTTTGTTAATAAGAAAGGTCAGAGGAGAAAGGCAAAACTGGTTCAAGCTGACAGGAAAGTGACAGTAACTGAAATAATCACACGTTACAACAGTGGTGAATGCAGAACACATCAAACCTTGAAGTGGATGGGCTACAGCAGCTGAAGACCACGAACATACACATAGTGTTATGAGTGATGAACAGACCTGATGGAAAATAGGGTGCAGAGTTAACCAATCCCCCCCCCCCCGATAACTATGAACTATTGCTGTTGCTATGCTGCTACTGAGAGAGAGAGATGAAGCCCAGGCAAGGACATCTGCTGCAGATAAGAGGGAGAGAGAGACTGTTGATCTATTGTATTTTGACTCTTCCTGGATTATTAACCTTTCACTACAAGGACTTTGCTTTGCTCGTTAACATTCCTCAGGAGACAGCAGGAGTGGCCTGATTTGATCTGATCTGGTTGTGTAGATAACCAGACGGGAAACCAGCAGAGATGGAAATTGACAAATTTTTAAAAGAACCAACTACAGGGGCATTAGAGGATGCCAGAAAGTTGGAATTAGTGAGTGTTGTGAGATGATTGAATCTCTCAGCGGTGAAACCGGCAATGAGAAAGTTGGAAATACAGAGAGCAATAGATGAGTATTATGTATCCCAAGGTGTGTTCCCATCGGGAGCATTGGAACTGTTCCCTGAGAGGAAACCAGCCGAGGGTGAGGTTCAGTTAGAGATAGAAAAATTAAGGTTGGCTGAGGAAAAGGAGAAAAGGGAGCATGAGCTCCGGATAAGGGGAATGGAGGCTGAAAGGCGGAGAGAGGAGGCTGAAAGGGAAAAGGAAGGAGCTGAAAAGCAGAGAGCAGAAGCTGATAAGCAGAGGGAGGAAAGAGAGAAAGAGAGGCAGCATGAGCTGGAAATGGAGAGGTTAAAGGCATCGCAGAGAAGAGACCGGGCAGCAGACCCAAATGAGGGGTTCAAGATTGGTCAGGAGATCCGGTTGGTACCTCCATTCGAGGAGATGGATGTCGATAAGTACTTCCTCCATTTTGAGAAAGTGGCTGTGAATCAGAACTGGCCTAAGGGGAAATGGGCTGTTCTGTTACAGAGCGTACTTAGGGGGAAGGCTGAGCAAGCGTATTCAGCATTGTCCATGGATGAGTCTAAGAATTATGATGAAGTAAAAAGGGCTGTATTGAGGAGTTACGAGTTGGTGCCAGAGGCATACCGGCAGAAGTTCCGGAACTTGAGAAAGCCATGGAACCACACGTATTTAGAGTTTGCCCATGAGATGCAAATGTATTGTGAGCGTTGGTGCACCTCAAAAGGGGTCATTGGAGATTATGACAAACTGTTACAGTTAATGCTGATTGAGCAGTTCAAAGGTTGTATCCCTGAAGGTATGAAGACGTACTTGGATGAGAAGGAGACAGAGACTCTGTCTGCAACTGCCAAGTTAGCAGACGAGTATGCCTTAACCCACAAGACAAAGTTTTCCTCAAACAAGAGCTACCAGAGAGGCAGTAGGGACGGTAGAGAAAGCCCACCGGCTAAGGCAGAGAATAAGCCGGGAGCTAGTGGAAAAGGTAAGGAGGAGGAAAAACAGGCTGGCAGGAAGGTTCCTAGCTTTACGTGTTATAATTGTGGGAAAGCTGGTCATATAGCATCTAAGTGCTTTGCTCCGAAGAAGGAGACAGGAAAAGGGAAAACAGCAATCCTGACTGGTTGCATTGAGTCGGTCAACAAATCGATGAGGAAGGCAAAGTTAGATAGAGCACAAGAGGGGCGTGAGAAGTTTATCTCAAAAGGGACGGTGTATGTGAAGGAGGGTGAAACTCCAGTTCCAGTGCGGATCTGGAGAGATACTGGGGCTGGACAGTCATTGATTTTAAGGAAGGTGTTAGATTTTGGTCCTGAGACTGAGACTGGGGAGGTTGTGTTAAGAGGTATCGGAAAAGGGACTGAGGCCGTACCTTTGCACAGGATATTTCTGAAATGTGACCTGGTATCTGGACCAGTCGAAATAGGGGTGCGGTCAAGACTACTGATGGACAGCGTTGACGTCCTACTTGGTAACAATCTGGCAGGTGGTGACGTGTATTCAGCAGTGAAATTAACAAGTAAGCCTGTAAATGCTGAGGACCCGCCCATAGATTCCAAGATTTATCCCGCATGCGCAATCACTCGCAGCATGTCTCGAAAGGTGGCTGAAACAGGAGCCAGTTTAAATGAGTCCAGTGTTGATTTAGCAGAGACATTTTTACCGACCTTGTATGAAGAGGGGTTACTGGATGAGGAAGAAAAGGATAGTGGCATTAAGGAGAGTAAAGGAGAGGAGGTAGATCTACCATTAGCAAGGACGGAATTTATAAAGGAACAGAGACGTGATGAGGAGCTTGTGGCATTGGAAGAATCAGCTCTTTCTGAAGCAGAGATTGATAAGGAACCGGGGGATACTACCTGAAGGAGGGAGTGTTAATGAGGAAGTGGAGGCCGACCACGGTGCCAGTCAATGAGGACTGGGCGGTGGTACACCAGGTGGTGGTTCCGAAGGTCTATCGGGATGAAATTTTGAACCTGGCTCATAAGGTACCCCTAGGTGGACATTTGGGAGTAAGGAAGACAGTAGATAGGGTTATGAAAGATTTTTATTGGCCAAATATGAGGAAGGATATTATTGACTATTGTAAAAGGTGCCATAATTGTCAGGTGGTAGGAAAGCCAAATCAGGTTATCCCTAAGGCACCCCTCAGACCGATACCCGCCTTTGAGGAGCCTTTTTCCCAAATCATCGTGGATTTTGTGGGTCCTTTGCCTAGAACTGTGAGTGGGCGGCAGTACGTCATGACTATGATGTGTGCTGCTACTCAATTCCCGGAGGCTGTGCCGCTGGGGAACATCAGGACTCCTGCGGTGGTAAAGGCCCTCATTAAATTTTTCACCACGGTAGGGTTACCTAGAGAGATACAGTCAGATCAGGGGAGTACCTTCATTTCAGCAAATGTTGACACAGTTGGGAGTTAAACAAATTCTAGCCTCTGCAAACCACCCAGAATCTCAAGGAGCGTTGGAAAGATTCCACGCGACTTTAAAGACCATGATTAAAACTTACTGTCAGGAAAACACTCGAGACTGGGATGATGCATTACCACTTCTGTTATTGCAGTGAGGGAAACGGTTCAGGAATCTCTGGGGTTCAGTCCATTTGAGCTCGTTTTTGGTCACAGGCCCAGAGGACCCTTAACCTTACTCAAAGAAAAATGGTCTAGTCTGAATGTGCAAGTCAATGTGATTGACTATGTTTTGAGGTTCCGTGAAAGGCTCCATAAGGTTTGCAAGCTTGCAAAGCAAAATCTTAAAGACTCCCACACTAAAATGAAACAATGGTATGATAAACGAGCCCGAGAGCAAGAATTTCAAGTGGGTGATAAGGTTTTGGTCCTGTTCCCTGTAGTTACCAACCCCCTACAGGCGAGATTTCAAGGGCCGTACAAAGTGATCAAGAAAATAGACTCTCTGAATTATGTGATCGAAACTCCTGATAGACGAAAGCCGAGCTAGTTGGTTCACGTTAACGTGGGGGTTATCATGACACGACCCCCACGGTAGTCGGTGCTGTCACGAAGACCGATGAGGCAGAAAGGGTTGATCAGGAGGGGCCCGAAGGTTTTGAAAAGATAAGCATAGTGCCCACCAGACTAGAGAATTTTGTTATTTTGGCCAACTTTGCTGATAAAGTCAGTCATTTGGAGCCTGAACAAAGAGAGCAGCTGACACAGCTAATTAATCGGCATGCAGATTTATGCCCAGATGTTCCCAGGAGGTGCAAAATAACAGAGCATGATGTTATTGTTACCTCAGCCCAGCCTATTAAACAGTCCCCTTATCGGATGAATTTGGAAAAGAGCAAGCTAGTGGAAAAAGAAATTGAGCATATGCTAGCTGCTGGTATTATTCGTGAATCTTCCTCTGCATGGGCATCTCCATGCGTGATTGTACCGAAGCCTGACGGTAGTATAAGATTCTGTACAGATTACAAAAAGGTGAATGCCATCACACAATCAGATGCTTACCCTATCCCCAGGGTGGATGATTGTATTGATAAAGTGGGTAAAGCGAGATACATCACCAAGATTGACCTGCTAAAGGGATACTGATGTGTTCCTTTAACTGACAGGGCTTGAGAAATTTCAGCCTTTGTCACACCATCAGGGTTCTATGAATACAATGTGTTGCCGTTTGGAATGAAAAACGCTCCAGGGACATTTCAGAGAATTATTGACGCCGTGATTAAAGGGTTAACAAACAAAAAGGCTTATATTGATGATGTGGTGGTTTGGAGTGATACATGGGACGAGCACCGTGAGGCTGTGGAGAAACTGTTTAAATGAATGTCTGCAGCCCATCTCACAGTGAACCTCGCAAAGAGTGAGTTTGGCCATGCCACGATCACATACCTGGGGTATGTGGTAGGACAGGGGCAGTTGGCTCCTGTACAGGCTATTTCCGAGGTTCCTGTCCCAACAAATAAGAGGGCATTGAGAAGGTTTTTGGGCATGGTGGGGTACTGTCAAAAATTTTGTAAGAACTTTGCGGATATTGCCCTCCCGCTTATAAAGCTCCTACAGAAGGATGAAAAATTTGAGTGGAGCAGTCCTTGTCAGGAAGCTTTTGAGAAGCTGAAAACCATACTGTGCCACCACCCTGTGTTAAAAGCACCTGATCTCTCGAAACATTTCTCCCTGGCGACTGATGCAAGTGATGAGGCTGCAGGGGCAGTCCTATTGCAGAAAGCAGGGGATGGAGTGGAACACGCAGTGGCGTATTTCTCTCAAAAGTTCAATGTGGATCAGAGAAATTACTCCACTGTGGAAAAAGAATTGTTGGCACTTATCTTGGCAATACAGCATTTTGAGGTCTACATTTGTTCAGCACAGAAACCATTAATTGTTTATACTGATCACAACCCCTTGGTATTTTTGGCTAACATGAAGAATAATAGGAGGTTATTAATTTGGAGTCTGTTGTTACAGGAATTCGATATTAAAATACAACATGTAAAGGGGAGTGATAATGTAATTGCTGATTGCTTATCCAGATGTTAATTTGAAAGTGTATCTGTATTGTTCTTGTAGTTAAGACCACTTCTGTATTTTGTTAAACTCTGTAATTCAGTAATATGCTTTATTAGTTAATTTTCACCCTGGTGAAAATTCCTGGAAGGATGGGGGTGTTATGAGTGATGAACAGACCTGATGGAAAATGGGGTGCAGAGTTAACCATTCCCCCCCCCCCCGAGAACTATGAACTATTGCTGTTGCTATGCTGTTACTGAGAGAGAGAGATGAAGCCCAGGCAAGGACATCTGCTGCAGATAAGAGGGAGAGGGAGACTGTTGACTGTTGAGGGAGACTATTTTGACTCTTCCTGGATTATTTACCCTTCACTACAAGGACTTTACTTTGTTCGTTAACATTCCTCAGGAGACAGCAGGAGTGGCCTGATTTGATAGACGCAGTCATTCAGAGTTGATGGATAGCTGAGACCCCGTTAGTAGGGATAAAAGACAGGTCTGGGGAGACACCCTTCAGACACACCAGTGGACACTGACTGAGTGTTGTGAACCCACAGGAAGGTGGGGTTTCGGAGACCGAATCAGGAGATCGGTCAATAAAGCTCACAGTGTTACGGCAGGGCCGGTGGGGACTTGTGTGTGTGTCCACTCATGCCAGAGTGACGAGTCCACCACAGAAGAACGGTCTAGCTGAAGAACAGAGGGGTCATAACTGAATGGCCACAGCAACATGACGGGTTAAGAAAGCCACAGAAGGTTTGCCTGCTGCAGCTGCCTAATTTCCCGCTCTCTCTCTCTCTCTCTCTCCAACGATTACAACACAATAACCATAACTACCTCAGCATTTATGAACTGAACTGAACTTTATACTCTTCTATGACAATTCATTTACCCCTAGACATCGATAGAGCTTGTTTATTATTGCTTATTATTATTCCTACACTTTTAGGTTTATTACTGCTAACTTGTTTAATATGTATATTTGCATTTTTAATACTGTATTGTGTAGTTTACTAATAAACACCTTTAGTTTTGGTACCACCAGACTCCAACGGATTCTTCTTTGCTGGTCTGACACCCAGTTACGGGGTACGTAACAATAGTGACCACTTTATTAGGTAACTAATAAAGAACCACTGAGAGCATATAACAACTTTTAGGAGTCATTAGTTTGGTATTGGTTTTGCTTTATTATTGTCACATGTATGAAGATACAGTGAAAAGCTTGTCTTACATGTTATTCCTACAGATCAAATCATTACACAGTGCATTGAGGTAAAATAAGTCAAACGATGCAGAATAAAGTGTAAAAGTGACCAAAAAAGTGAAGTGCAGGTAAACGATAAAGTGCATAATCATAATAAGGTAGATTTTGAGTCTAAGAGTCCATTTTTATTGTACAGGACATTTGTTCAAGAGTCTAATAAGAGTGAGATAGGTGGTTAGTCATTCCTGTTTGCTTGAAGCATTGAATAATAAAAAATAATTATTATACAGAAGAAGGCCACTCAGCTCATCCTGCCCTCATTGGTCATGAACCTGACCTTTCTGCTCCTGATCCATAGCCCTGTAGGTCTTCAAGTATACATGAACTTTTTAGATGTGATAACGTTTTCAGCCTTGTTCTAAAGAACACCGGTCCTTCATGTTTATGCCTCCTATGGCACTCATAATTTAAGTTAAGTTTTCCCTCACCATCTTTTCTTCTATAGAACACAACCTCAGTCCATCAATGTTCACTTATGGCAATATTTTCCTAGTCTTGGCAACACGCTGATAAATCTGCTCTAAGTGTTAGTGATCAAAGACACTCCTTTCCTATGAGTTATTGACCAGAACTTTAAACAAGATTCAATCTGTGGCTTAACAAGCACTGTATACAATTTTAGTACTACTTCCTCGCCCTGTATGGTTTGACTAATAAAGAAAGTGTGTCATGTATCTTTTCAACTATCTTAGCTATCTGTCTTGTTCTGTTATTTGTATGCATCTGTGGTTTACATAGGTTACTGCACAGGAAGAGGCCTTTTGGTAAGTGATGCCTGAGCCAAACATGATGCAGAATGAAACTGAATCTCTTCTGCCTGCGTGTGGTCCATATCCTTCCATTCCCTGAATCACACTTCCTACTCTGCACATACCTACTTCCACCACAACTCTCAACAAACTGTTGCAGGCCTCAATCACTGTGTAAAAAAATTTTCTTTACACGTCTTCAAACTTTCCCCCTCCCATCTTAAATGCACGTCTTTAGTATTTGACATTTCTACCTTGGGAAGATTCTAACTCTCAAACGTATAGTGCCCATAATTTTATAAATTCTTATCAAGTCTTTCCTCAGCCTACCCTGTTCCAAAAAACACATCCTAAGTTTATTCAACTTTTCCTTATAGCTCATTTCCCCTAATCCAGACAGAATCCTGGTAAACTATTCTGCACCTTTCCAATTCTCCATTTCCTTCCTGCAATGTATGACTGGAATTCCTTTATACCTGTCATTTATTATTCAGTAGGACTGGTGAGAAAGGGGGAAGAAGCCTGAATAAGAATTTGCGGGGGGCGGGGGTGGTGGTGGTGGAAGAGGAAGAAGTACAAGCTAGAAAGTGATAGGTGAAGCCATGTGAGTAGGGAGTTAGGTGAGTGAGAGAGGCAGTGAAGTGAGAAGCTGGGAGGTGATAGGTGGAAAACGTAAAGGGCTGAAGAAGAAAGAATCTGATGGAGATGAGAGTAGACCATAGGAGAAAGGGTAGGAGGAGAGACACCAGATGGAGGTGTTAGGCAGGTGAAGAGAAGAGAAGATGTGAGAGGAGTACCAGGATGGGGAATGGAAAAAGAGAGAAGGGGAAGGAGGGAGAAATTACTGGAAGTAAGAGAAATTCATGCCATCAGGTTGAAGACTACAGTCTCTTTGACTTCATCCAATTTGAGCTGATTGGACCAACCCAACTCATGTTTCCCATTGAATGATACTCTAGACGCTTAATGAATTGTGATCATCACTATTTTTTTATATATTACCCTTTCTAATCGACGCCTTTGTTTCTGTGCAGAGTGCTCCATCCTGGGGACAGATATCGACCTGCAGGCAATTGAGAATGACACAGTCAGCTTGGATAGTTTTTTCAAGAGTTGGTTGCACAATCATGAAACGGACAAGGAACATCTCCATTTGTTGCTGACAAATACTTGTCTTCCCAGTTCTACAGGAAAAAGTAATCATTATCACTTGGAAAAGAGCTAGTTTGTGGTATCTTGAGCACATTAAGATTAAAAGGGAGGAGGTTTAAATGTTTTAGCAGCATAAAGATGCATAAAACCTCAAGGATTAATTAGATATATCTCGGGCTGCAAACAGAGGCTAGAAATGAGATTGGTGGGACCCTGTCAGATGTACTTAAATCTTTGTTGGCATCAGGTGAGGTGCCAGATGATTAGAAGACATCAAATGCAGTTAAGGGCAGCAGGGACAAGCCAGCTAATTATGCCAATAAGCCTCACGTCAATGGGGAAATTATTAGAAAAATCCTTAAGGGCCAGGATTATTCTACACTTGGAAAAGCAGGGATTGATGAGGGATAGTCAGCAAGGATTTATTACTGGGAGATATCTGGCTTATTTATTTGAGATTTTTGAACAGGTACCCAAATGATATGGGCAGTGTAATCATGTTGTTTACATCGATTTCAATAAAGCCTTCCATAAAGCCTACATGGAACGCAAATCCAACTGGCTAGTACTCTTGGGATCCAATGGAAGTGGATAAATTGGATCCAAAATTTACTTAATTATATGAAAACAGAGTGATAGTGGAAGGTTGCTATTATGTTTGAGGTCAGTGAACAGCAGTGTACTACAAGAAGCACTGTTGGGACCTTTGGTGTTTGTTATAAACATTAATGATTTTGATGTGAATAGAGCAAGTATGATTAGTAAGTCTACAGATGACATGAAAACTGGTAGTGTTGATAGTGAGGTATCAGAATAGTAATAATCAGCTAATGAATTGGCAATGGCAGATGGAATTTAATCCTGATAAGTGTGAGATATGCAGTGTATTTCAGAGTGAGTTGTGTATTTTGGAAGTGATCTAATAAGGGTAGGAAAGTTACCATGAACATTGTGTCTTTAGGGATTATTGAGATATTTGTGTCCAATATCTCTGAAAATGACTGCATATGTGGATGGAGTTGTGAGGAAAGCACATGGGATATTTGCCTTAAGTAGTCATCAATGTAGAGAGGTCTTGGGAGAATTTTATAAAATATTTGTTTGGGTATAGCTGGAACATTGTGTGTAGTTCTGGTCGCACATTGTAGGAAATTGTTAATTATAATAGTGAAAGTGCAGAGGAGATTCACCAAGATCTTGCCTGTGATGGAACGTTTGAGTTATGTGGTAGACATAGGGCGTATTTGTTTTCCTTGGAGCAAAGGAGGGAGGCTGAGGGGTGACAAATTTATGGGAGGCATAGATAGTAAGAACTTTTTCCCTGTGAAGAGGTGTCGAAGATCAAAGGGTATGTTAAAAATTTGGAGTAAGAGGTTTAGAGTGGGCTGAGGAAGAACATTTTCATCAGCGTCTGGTTGTAGTCTGGAACGCCTTCAAAGGTAGTGGGAGGCAGGTTTTCAGAACATTTCAGGAACATCTGGATGAACGCTTGAATCACCAAACCAAATCAAACAATGGACCAATTCTCAATCAGCACACAAAAGTTGCAGAAGAATTTTTCTAAAATTTACCTCAGCAACTCTAGGCAAGGGAGAGGAGATGTTGATAGGAATTGTTATTACCCCTAAACATTATCTAATAATTATCTATAATTATCTTGTTGTCTTTAGAGGTGTTTTGTGTAGGCTGGGCTGTTGAACACACCCAAAATTGATGGTAACCATTTGGGTTTGTCCATGAATTTCATTTAGTTGAGAAGATCATGGATCTGTATTCAATCATAAGTCAAGGACTGTAAAAGGATGAAATGAAGATGAAAACAAATAGCATTCGTTGAATCTTAGTTATATTATTTTTAAAGTGAAGAACAATTTCATTTCAGAATGCAGTGACTTTACATAAGTTAAACTTTGTTCAGCAGACAATTTGAGAAATTATGTACAGTTCAAAATATACTAACTATAAAATTTCCACTTTTCACACTGAATGCATATCTAACAAGAAAAGAATTAATGCCTATTGTAACTATCTTCAGTACAGGAAACTCCTTATTAACTGTGGAGCTCCACAGAAAGATCTCAACAGGTGCCTATAAATCTAATAAACTGCAGCTGCGTTCAAAGCTAGAGAATACAACAGCACATTATCTAATTTGTTGTAAGCACAGGGGTGCACAACATGTCTAAACCATCTAACTAGCTCAAAGCAAACTTCCAGGTGTTGCTTTCATAGGTTTGCAATCATTAGAATAAAATCATTGTAAAGGGAAACTTGCTTACACCATGACTTCATATGAATAGGATGGTGTTGATTACCCTGATATCCCTAACCTTTAAAGCTAATTGTCTAACCAGACAGAACCAAATAGTACAAAAATATTAATATTATTCTTAACACCTGTGGTGAAAGACTGGGATGCTGTAGCTATATGTGGGATTAGAATAATAAATACAATTTATATCAATTAGGTTTTATTTTAATCTTACATCTTTTCAATGGCTGTTAAAAATAAATAGGACCCTGTCACAAACATGAGAAAATATGCAAATGCTGGAAATCCAAAACAACACACACATCTTTTCCATAGATGCTGCCTGGCCTGCTGGGTTCCTCCGGCATTTTGTGTGCGTTGCATTAAATAGGACCCTGTAGCTCTTTATTATTTTGCTATTTGCCTGATCCTCTGCATATGCTGCTAGTTTTAGTGCAGAGGTATCCAACAATTTACCACAGCTAGTTCTTAGAAGCCCTTGAAAATTGGAAGAACTTTTGGGGTCAGAATAAAACTGTTCCATTTGCACTATTCATTTAAGGAATAAGCACACTGCAACACAATATGGTCTTACTGCCACCCAGTGGACCATTAATGATGGGTCACTAGTTAACTATATGAAAATGAAAGCATTTCCAGATTAGGAGACATAGAGGTAAATTGTGATATCCTTAGTCTTACAACAGTATCATATCTTTCCAAGGTGCTCATTATATTCAAGAAACAACAGCATACTGATAAATTAATGGTGGATATAGGAAGTGAAGGAAAGGGTAGTTTTACTAGACTGCAATGCTTGAGGAAAATATGGAGATAAATACAAAATTAAAACAAGGAGGCATCTGGAAGTCAATGGAGCTCAGCATGAATGGAGCTACTACCATCAGGTAGAAGGTACAAGAGTCTCAGGACTCGCACCACCAGGTTCAAGGACAGTTACTATCCCTAAACCGTCAGGCTCTTTAACAAAAGGGAATAACTGTACTTGTTTGCCCATCAATTCAGATATTCCCTCAATCAGTGATCTTACTTTAAAGACTCTTTACCTGATTGTATCATGTTCTTGTTATTTATTGATATTTATTTATATTTGCATTTGTACAGTTTGTCCTCTTCCACATTCTGGTTGATCTTTCATTGATCCTGTTACAGTTACTATTCCATACTATTCCATAGATTTGCTGAGTATGCCCGCATGGTGACATTTATGTACTTTGATAAAAAAAATGTACTTTGAAGTGTGATGAACTTGAGATGTGGGTCTTAGTACACACAGGCAGAACCACTCCTCAGAGCTTTTGCTGAAGTTGTAATAGAGATGAGTGGACTGTCATGGGCATGAGGATCCCAGGTATCTGCATTTGGCAATTTATGTGTTGCTGTGGATTTGCAGCACCCGCAGAATCGCATGTGTTCATGGCAATTAATTTTTTTATGCACCAAAGTACATAAGGCCAAAGTGAGAGAAATCTGAAGATATCTACAATGGTACTAGAAAGTTCGTGAACGCTGTAAATTTTTTTCTATTTCTACATAAATATGACCTAAAATATGATCAGATCTTCACATAAGTCCTAAAACTGGATAAAGAGACCCAAATTAAATAAATAACAAAAAACATAATACTTGCTCATTTATTTATTGAGAAAAATGGTCCAATATTACATGTATGTCAAGTCAATTCAATGTATTTGTTGGAAAATGTATGTGAACCTTTGCTTTCAGTGACTGGTATGACCCCCGTATACAGCAATAACTTCAACCAAACGTTTCCAGTGACTATTGATCAGTCCTACACATCAGCTTGGAGGAATTTCAGGCCATTCCTCCTTACAAAACTGCTTCAACTCTGGGCAGTTGGGCTTCCTTGCATGAACTGCTTGCTTCAGGTCCTTCCACAACATTTCTACAGGATTAAGGTCAGGACATTGACTCGGCCATTCCAAAACATGAATTTTCTTCTTTTGAAGTCATTCTGTTGTTGATTTACTCTTGTACTTTGGATCATTGTCTTTTTGCTTTATCTAACTTCTATTAAGCTTCAAGTGGCAGACGGCTATGCTGACATTTTCCTGTAAAATGTTTTGATACCATTTTGAATTCATTGTTCCCTCAATGATTGCAAGCTGTCCAGGCTCTGAGGCAGCAAAGTAGCCCCATATCATGATGCTCCTTCCACCATATTTCACAGTTGGGTTTGAGGTTTTGGTGCTGGTGTGCAGTGCCCTTTTTCCTCCAAACATAGCAATGTGCATTTCTGCCAAAGAGTTCAACTTTTGTCTCATCTGTCCACAGAACATTGTCCAAGAAGTGTTGAAGAACATCCAAGTGGTCTTTTGCAAACTTGAAATGTGCAGCAATTTTCTTTTTTTGGAGAGCAGTGGTTTCCTTCATGGTGCCCTTCCATGAACACCATTCTTGTTCCGTGTTTTTCTTATGGTGGACACATGAACAGAGACTTTATCAAGTTCAAGAGGTTTCTGCAGGTCTTTTGCTGTTACCCTTGGATTCTTTCTCACCTCTTCAGCATTGCACCTTGTACTCTTGGTGTGATCTTTGCAGGACGCCCACTCTTAGGGAGAGGAGCAACAGTACTGAGTTTCGTCCATTTGTAGACAATTTTTCTTACTGTGGACTGTTGAGCACTCAGTTCTTTAAAATTGCTTTTGCAGCTTTTTCCAGCTTTATGCAACTCAACAGTTCTTTTTCTAAGGTCCTTTGAAAGTTGTTTTGATCGCGGCACAGTGTACATGAACAAATTTTTCTTGAGAAGAGCAGGCAGTAACCTGACTTTGTGTGTCTTTTTTATAGGGGAACCCACACCTCCTATCTCATCTCATTGACTGGAACACCTGACTCCAAATAGCTTTTGTAGAAGGTGTTACCCCAGAGGTTCACATACTTTTTCCAAATACATGTAATATTGGATCATTTTTCTCAATAAATAAATGAACAAAAATAAAGTTTTCAGGTATTTAATTGAGTTCTCTTTATTTAGTTTTAAGACGTGTGAAGATCTGATCACATTTTAGGTCATATTTATACAGAAGTAGAGCAAATTTTACAGGGTTCACAAACTTTCTAGCACCACTGCAGTTATTTATGAGAGTTGAATAAGATGGCTTTGATGCTGTTGATCTGTTCATATTAAGTTGGTGGACATCTTGGCTCAGCCAAGTATTAATTTTGGGGTGAGAGTTGGGCAGTGTGTGCATCAGTAATAGAGAAGAAACTCTCAAGGGACACCAGCGGTAACAGTGCAAAAGTGGAATGAACCGCCATTTATGATTGAAACCAGAACATGGCCCCATCCAGCTGGACAGGACGGATATCAGAGGAAAATTTCTTGATGAAGTATAGATTACCTTTGTAAGATTTAATTTGTGATATTGATACTGTATTACTGTACCCAGCAGTGTATATATGTGACAGGAGGAATTCAAAAACTTATAGCTAAATTTACTTGAGTCCCCAATATTACACTGAATATCCACTATACATTCAATATGTCCTTCCGAAAACTGTGCTGCCCAAAGTACAAAATTCAGTTCAAAGTTCAAGATATATTTATTATCAAAGTACATATATGTAACCATATATAACCACAAGATTCATTTTCTTGTGGGCAATCACAGTAAATACAAGAAACACAATAGAATCACCTTTACACAACTATAGTATGAATTCAGCATTGTGGAAAGAGAAACCCGTCAATGTTTTCGGTCAGTAACCCTTCCTTGGAATTGGGGAGAGAGTGAAGGATGTAAAGTTTTCAAATAACAAAAGCCTATATGAAGATGGTTTGCTGTGGTTTATTATTGTCACATAGAATACAAAGCTTTCTGTTTGCATGCCATCCATAGAGATCATTCCATGCTTTACATTGAAGTAGTAAAAAGAAAAACAGAATGTATAATATACTTTTACAGTTACAGAGAAAATGCAATGCAAGTATACAAAGTGCAAGGGCCACAACGAGGCCAAGAAGGGATGGGAATGTGAGGCGACATCAAAACTGGCAGCAAAGGCGATGAACTTTTCAAGTTCTATGTCCCTGCAGAATGCAACACTTTAGCTGTTGTCCCACTCCTAATCTGACCTTTCTGTTTGCAGCCTCCTCCACTGCTTCTTCTGACAAGCATCTTTCTTCTAGGCATTTAGCAACCCTCTAGAAGGAACATTGAATTCTCCAGTTTCACATAAGTTGCTCTTTCACCGTTTCTCATTTTGTTTATGCTCCTTTTTCATCCCATTTCTTTAAAATGTCTTGCTATCGGTCACTGCATATGCTCTCTATCACCTGATCTGTCTTAACCTCTCTCCAATGCAGGCTTTTGTCTTTAGTTCCATATTCCTTCTTATCATTTCTCAGCCCTGCTTTGAAAACTAAACTCTTCACTACAAACCCTCACCTGCACTCCTCTCCCCTGTTCACAGGAAGGGTTATTGACCAAAACATTGACAAGTTTTTCTTTCTACAGATGCTGCTTGTGTAGTTGAGTTCTTCCACCAGAGCTCAAAAATAGTGAGGTAGTGTATATGGGTTCGTTGACCATTCAGAAATCTGATAGTGGAGGGGAAGAAGCTGCCTCCTGTATGGAACCGGAGGAGATGGCGGAGGTACTTAATGAACACTTTGCTTCAGTATTCACTAAGGAAAAGGACCTTGGTGATTGTAGGGATGATTTACAGTGGACTGAAAAGCTTGAGCATACAGACATTAAGAAAGAGGATGTGCTGGAGCTTTTAGAAAGCATCAAGTTGGATAAGTCACCAGGACCGGGCTGGATATACCCCAGGCTACTGTGGGAGGCAAGGGAGGAAATTGCTGAGCCTCTGGCAATGATCTTTGCATCATTAATGGGGATGGGAGAGGTTCTGGAGGATTGGTGGGTTGCAATTCAAGAAAGGGAGTAGAGATGGTCCTGGAAATTGTAAACCAGTGAATCTTATTTCAGGGGTTGGTACGTTGATGGAGAAGATCCTGAGAGGTAGGATTTATGAACATTTGGAGAGGCATAATATAATTAGGAATAGTCAGCATGGCTTTGTACAAGGCAGGTCGTACCTTATGAGCCTGATTGAATTTTTTGAGGATGTGACTAAACACATTGATGAAGGAAGAGCAGTAGATGTAGTGTATATGGATTTCAACAAGGCATTTGATAAGGTACCCCCTGCAAGGCTTATTGAGAAAGTAAGGAGGCATGGGATTCAAGAGGTTCTTGCTTTATGGATCCAGAATTGGCCCACAGAGGGCAAAGAGTGGTTGTAGATGGATCATATTTGGCATGGAGTTCAATGACCAGTGGTGTGCCTCAGAGATCTGTTCTGAAACTCCCTTCTCTTTGTGACTTTTATAAATGACCTGCATGAGGAAGTGGAGGGATGGGTTAGTAAATTTGCTGATGACACAAAGGTTGGGGGTGTTGTGGATAGTGTGGAGGGTTGTCAGAGTTTACAGTGGGACATCGATAGGATGCAAAACTGGGCTGAGAAGTGGCAGATGGAATTCAACCCAGATAAGTGTGTGGTGGTTCATTTTGGTAGGTCAAATATGATGGCAGAACATAGTACTAATGTTAAGACTGTTGGCAGTGTGGAGGATCAGAGGGATCTTGGGGTCTGAGTCCATAGGACACTCAAAGCTGCTGCACAGGTTGACTGTGTGATTAAGAAGGCATACGGTGTACAGTATTGACCTTCATCAACTGTGGGATTGAGTTCAAGAGCTGAAGGGTAATGTTACAGTTACATAGGACTCTGGTCAGACCCCACTTGGAGTACTATGCTCAGTTCTGGTCACCTCACTATCGGAAGGATGTTGAAACTATAGAAAGGGTACAGAGGAGATTTACAAGAAAGTTGAGTGAATTCAGCCTTTTTTCTTTGGAGCGACGGAGGATAAGAGGTGTACAAGATGATGAGAGGCATTGATCGTGTGGATAGTCAGAGGCTGAAATGGCTAACATGAGAGGGCACAGTTTTAAGGTGCCTGTAAGTAGGTACAGAGGAGATATCAGAGGTAAGTTTTTTTACATAGAGAGTGGTGAGTGCATGGAATACGCTGCCAGTGACAGTGGTGGAGGTAGATACAATAGGGTCTTTTAAGAGACTCTTGGATAAGTACATGGAGCTTAGAAAAATAGAGGGCTAAGGGTAACTCTTGATAATTTTTGCACAGCATTGTGGTTCGAAGGGCCTGTATTGTCCTGTGGGTTTTCTATTTTTCTATGTTTCCTTCTGATGGTGGTAATGAGAAGAAGGCATGCCCTGGGTGTCCTTAATGATTGATGCTGCTTTTTTGATAGTGGGGGGGGGGCGGTGCCTTTGGAAGTGGTGGGCTAAGTTTACAACCCCCTGCAGCTTTTTCCAATCCTGTACAGTGGTGCTTCCATACCAGTTAGTGATACAATCCATTAGAATGCCCTCCACGGTACATTTGTAGAAATTTGCTAGTTTGTGGTGATGTACCAAATTTCCTCAAACTCCTAATAAAATATAGCCACTAGCATGCCTTCTTTGTAATTGCATCAGTATGTTGGGTCCAGGATAAATCTCAGAGATGTTGACACCCCAGAACTTGAAACTGCCTTTCCACTGCTGAACCTTCAATAAGGACTGGTGTGTGCTCCCTCAACTTCCCCTTCCTGTCCACAATCAACATCTTGATCTTACTAATGTTAAGTTTGAGGTTATTTTTCAAGTTAAGTCAAGTCAACTACACTAGACTACAGACCTACCCAGGACTGCATAAAGTGCACACCAAACAGTGCAGGTATTACAATAAATAATAAACAAGACAATAGGCACAGTAGAGGGCAGTAAGTTGGTGTCAGTCCAGGCTTTGGGTATTGAGGAGTCTGATAGCTTGGGGGAAGAAACTGTTACATTGTCTGGTTGTGACAGCCCGAATGCTTCAGAGCCTTTTGCCAGACGGCAGGAGGGAGAAGAGTTTGAATGAGGGGTGCGTGGGGTCCTTCATAATGCTGTTGGTTTTGCGGATGCAGCATGTAGTGTAAATGTCCGTAATGGTGAAGAGAGACCCCAATGATCTTCTCAGCTGACTTCACTATCCGCTGCAGGGTCTTGTGATCCGAGATGGTGCAATTTCCAAACCAGGCAGTGATACAGCAGCTCAGGATGCTCTCAATACAACCCTTGTAGAATGTGATGAGGATGGGAGGTGGGAAATGGACTTTCCTCAGCCTTCGCAGAAAGTAGAGATGCTGCTGGGCTTTCTTTGCTGTGGAGCAGGTGTTGAGGGACCAGGTGAGATTCTCCGCCAGGTGAACACCAAGAAATTTGGCTCTCTTAACGATCTCTACCGAGGAGCCGTCGATGTTCAGCGGGGAGTGGTTGCTCCGTGCCCTCCTGAAGTCAACTACCAACTGTTTTGTTCACATTCAGAGACAGGTTGTTGGCTCTGCACCAGTCCATTAGCTGCTGCACCTCGTCTCTGTAAGCTGACTCGTTGTTCTTGCTGATGAGATCCACCACTGTCATGTCATTGGCAAACTTGATGATATGGTTCGAGCTCTGTGTTGCAGCACAGTCAAGGTTCAGCAGAGTGAACAGCAGTGGACTGAGCATACAGCCCTGGGGGGCCCTCATGCTCAGTGTGATGGTTTTAGAGATGCTGCCTCCAATCCAGACTGATTGAGGTCTCCCAGTCAGGAAGTCTAGTATCCAGTTGCAGAGGGAGGTGTTCAGGCCCAGTAGGCTCAGCTTTCCAATCAGTTTCTGAGGGATGATTGTGTTGAATACTGAACTGAAGTCTATGAACAGCATTCGAATGTACGTGTCTTTTTTGTCCAGATGGAGGGTGATGGCAATGGCATCATCCGTTGAACTGTTGGGACGGTAAGCAAACTGCAGAGGGTCCAGTGAGGGGGGCAGCAGGGTCTTGATGTGCCTCATGACGAACCTCTCGAAACACTTCATGATGATGGATGTGTGTGCAACAGGACAGTAGTCATTGAGGCAGGACACTGAAGACTTCAGATTTAATCATCTGCAGTATAATTATTTTCCATTATGGGTTGATCTCCTTTGTGATAAATTTGCCTTGTAAAGCTAGCATTCTTATAACAGTCACCCAGATTAAATCCAAGATACTAGGACTTCATTTTCAAAGTAGGTATGATGGAATGGCAGAGCAGGTACATTAGAGACATTTAAGAGACTCTCAGGTAGGCACATGGATGAAAGAAAAATGGAGGACTATGTGGGAGGGAAGTATTGGATTGATCTTAGAGTAGATCAAAAGGTTAGCACAACATCGAGGCCTGTAGTGTACTGCAGTGTTCTATATCTTGTTTTCTAGATGTTTGCTTTGCATTTTTGTCTGTGAGCATATCAGAATTGTTAGGATTAAGCATAATAAGACCATAAGATATAGGAGCAGAATTAGGCCATTTGACCCATTGAGTCTGCTCTGCCATTCTATCATGACTGATCCTTTTTTCCTCCTCCTCAACCCCATTTCTCGGTCTTCTCCCCATAAATTTTGATGCTGTGTCCAATCAAAAACCTATCAATCTCTGCCTTAAGTACACCCAACAACCTGGCCTCCACAGCTGCATATGGCAACAAATTCCACAAATTCTCTTAACAGTTGCGCTGCTGCTGGCCCCATGTTTTTAGAAAGTATCATAAATTGATCTCATTTTTCATTTTCAATTTTTTTTATTGATTTTCCAATAGAAAAAAAAGATGCAAATCAGAGGAGAAGTTTTAGCAAACATATGATATAAAAAACATGGAAACAACAAAGGAATATATACTGTCAAAGTCAAATAAATATGATATTGAGCTATTGTATATAGTATATAAACAAGAGACCACAACTCCTCTTGGCAAATTGTAGAGAGAAAAAAAAGATTGGAAATTTTATTAATAAGGAGAAAAAAACCCGCTAACCTAAGCTAAAACAAAAAAAAGAAAGATTGGGCAGTCCATTTGAGGATAAAATTAGAAAAAAAGAGGAAAGAAAACATCCTTCTCGTCATCTCCGAACCTTCACGGATAAGGAGGAACAAAAAAAAAGAAAAAATTTCCTTAAAAAAATAAAAAGGGAGAAAATTAAATCATATGAAAATATTGAATAAAGGGTCGCCAGACTTGCTCAAATTTAAAAGATGTGTCAAACGTCCAGCTTCTAATTTTCTCCAAACTTAAACAGGACATAATAGAGGAGAGCCAGTTAAAAACAGTAGGTAGATTAGAATCTTTACAGTATAACAAGATAGCTCTCCTAGCCAGTAAAGTTGAAAAGGCTATCACATGTTGAGCGGAAGCAGAAACTCTTCCTGATTCCTCTGGAAAAATCCCAAACATTGCCATAAGTGGATTGGGTTGTAAATTCACACCTATAACTTCTGATAATATTCTAAACACATCCCTCCATAAATTATTTAACTTTACACAGGACCAAAACATATGAGTTAGAGTAGCCACCTCAGTGTTGTATCTGTCATAGGTGGTGCTTATATTAGAAAAAATATGTGCTAATTTATCTTTTGACATATGGGCCCTGTGTACTATCTTAAACTGCATTAGGGAGTGACGTGTGCAGATAGATGAATTATTAACTAGATAATAAATTTTACTCCATTGATCATCTGAAAGTAAATGTTGAAGTTCCGTTTCCCAAGTACGTTTAACGTTAAGCATCATACGTGCATTCATTAACTGTTTATATATAATAGCTGTTAATCATTTTTGAAATGGTTTAAGCTGAAAGATAGCATAAATCAAATTTGGTGAATAAGCCAATGGATAATTCGGTAAAAAAATCACGTAAAAAATTCCTAACTTGTAAATATCTAAAAAAGATGTGCACTAGATATATCATATTTATCCACTAATTGTGAAAAAGACAATCCTCTGAAAACAAATCTAAAATAAATTGATCTAATATAAAAATAACATGGTCTAATGTGATTTATCCTTTTACCTCAAATACAGCTTGCCTGAAATGTGATGTTCAGGAGCGACTCGTCAGTCCTGCCCTCCTTCCTGGACCAAATGACTTCACTGAGAAAACTGAGAGTTTCAAAGACTTCCAAAAGATTAACAGAGTAACAAATTCAGGAGTCTTGCAGTACAAACTCCAAGTTATAAAGTATGCAGTTGTTTGAACTAGCATTAACTTGTTAGCTGTTAAGTTTAGTCTATGGCCTTGGCCCTTCTTTTCTCTAGGTAAAACACTTTGAAGGATTTACCAGGATGGTGGATGAGGAGAGTGCATTTCAAATATTCAACATGAATTTCAGGAAGGTCTTTGACTGAATCCCAAAAGCCAGCTGGACAAAACAAAAGATTGATAAGAGTCCATGGTATGCAAGAGAGAGTGATAAAATGGATTCAGAATTTGGTCAGTGACACAAAGTAAAGGATAATGGTTGATGATGCTTTTGTGATTGGAAAGATCCCCTGCTCTTTGTCGTATATATCAGTTATATAGATTTAAATTTAGGACTGTGATAAAGAAGATTACAGATGATTTCCCTAGTAGGAGGAGACTGAAGAAAAACACAGTCAATGTGAACAGTTGACAGAAAAAAGCCAGTTGGAAGGAGGTGTGAGGTAATACATTTTGGAAGGCACAGCCTCCAAATGGAAGGATGTCCCTTTAGAACAGAAATAAGGAGGAATTTCTTTATCCAGAGTGTGGTGAATCTGAGGAATTAATTGCCGCAGTCAGCTGTGGAAGTCATGTCACTGGGTATATTTAAAGTGGAGTTTGGTAGGTTCTTATTTAATAAGGGCATCAAAGGGAGAAGGCAGGAGAATGGGGTTGAGAGGGATAATAAAAGCCAAGATGGAATGGTACAGCAGACTTGATGGGCCAAAAATTCTCTTATGTTTTATGGTCTTAGGTGCAAAAACCACGGAAATATATGATAAATGCAAGAATATTGAAAAGTGTGGCAAAAGTTTGGAGATTATATCTACAGACCCTTAAACACAGTGGAGTAGGTCAGTAAGGTATTCAAAATGCAAACAAAATAGTTTCCTTTTTTACCCAAAGAAAAGAATATAAGAACAGGGAGGTTGTGCTGGAATAGTGTTCAATACTAATAAGCCTTGGTTTGACTACAGTATCTTATTTCAGCACATTACACAAAAGATGTGATTGTGTAGGAGAGGGTGGAAAGGAGATTTACAAAGATTTTCACATGATTAGAAAATTGTGGCTGTGAGGAAGATTGGATAAGCTAAGGCTGAGTCCTTTGGAACATAAGAAGCAGAGGGTATCCTAGTCAAGTTGCAAAAAATTGTTAGAATCCTAGGATGAGGAAATTTTAAAAGAATATTTCTTTTAATAGAACAGTCTAAAACTAAGGGGTATGGATTTAAAGTAATTGATATAAGGATCAGAAAGGAAATTAGGAAAATACTTTTACTCAGAGGGGAGTCTGGAATCAGTGCCCAAAGGTATGGTAAAGGCAGAAAATCTTACCACATTTAAGCAGTTCTTCAATGTGTTCTTGAAAAGATGTGATCTGCAAGGCTACTAACAGAGAGCTGAAAAGTGCCATAAGTTGGCTAACTTTATTTTGATTGGCATAGGCAATGATCTGTAGTGTGGTAAATGGTCGTATGAACAGCTGGTGCACAACACATCCTAGTTATGCGACCACTGACGCCAGGTAGACAACCTCTGAAGAGTATTGATAATGAATGGGGTAACCCATCTTGTAAAGGCACTGCCCAGAAGAAGGCAATGGCAAACTACTTATGCAGAAAAATTTGACAAGAACAATCATGGTCATGAAAGACCATGATCACCCACGTCATATGACATGGCACATAATGAACAAACTTAGGTAATGGGTTTCCATGACACTTGTCTCCTTTAAGATAGATAGATAGATAGATACTTTATTCATCCCCATGGGGAAATTCAACTTTTAAGTCACTCTTAAAACCAAGATCTCATATTAACCTTTTGTTTTTCATCCTGGTTTTGCTTGATTCAACTTGGTGTTGAAGTTTAGACTGATAATGACCTTTCATAATCAGCAGCATGAACTGGGTGAGACATGACTAATGCAACGAGAGTCAAATGCTGTAGATGCAACAAACCTGAAAGGAAACCAAAATCTTTTGACAGATCAGGATCAAGTTTATTATCACTGCCATATACTGTGAAATTTATTGTTTTGCAGTAGCAGTACAATGTAACAATAATAATTACTATGCATTACATTGAGAATAAATATTAAACAATAAATAAATAGTCAAAAAGAGAGCAAAATAGTGAGGTTCATGGATTGTTCAGAAATCTAAGGGTGGAGGGGAAGAAGTTGTTTCTAACACATTGAGTGTATGTGGAAAGATAAACATTAACTCTCCCCTCCTGCACCAGCTTCCAAATGCCCATCAGCCTTCCACTTATTACCTTGCAACTTGGTTTCTACCATCCCCCTCCTCTCTCCGCACTGGCTTCATCTGCCTATTATTTTATCTGCTTCCACAAATTGCCAATAAGCTTCTGTTTCATAGTTCCCCCTGACCCACCTGGATCCATCTGCCCATCTCCCCCACCTCACCTGGTTCTGCTTATCATCAACCAGTCTTTTTTATCTTTTCCTCCATAAAAAAAGAGCCCAAAGGATCATTGGGAACCCGAGTCACCCCAACCACAATCTATTCCAGCTGCTACCATTCGGGAAACAGTACCGCAGCATAAAAGCCAGGACCATTAGGCTCCGGAACAGCTTCTTCCACCAGGCCATCAGACTGAGTAGCTCATGCTAATTTGAGTGTATTTCTATGTTACATTGGCTGTTCTATTTATTATAAATTACTATATTGCACATTGCACATTTAGATGGAAACATAATGTAAAAATTTTTACTCCTCATGTAAGTGAAGGATGTAAGAAATAAAGTCAATTTAATTTAATACTGGCTACCTTCCCTGCCACACATTTAGCTCTGATGCAGTCATGACATGAAATGTCAACAATCTCTGCATCCACAGATGCTGCTGAATCTGTGAGTTTCTCCAAATTCCAGCATCTGCTGTCTCTTGTGCCACCGTGTTTCTAGTGTTGTTTCTTTTTGAGAAATAGGACATAGTGACCAATGCTGATTCAGAAAAAGAAAACTCTTAACAAGATTCTGAATGTTCACATATAAACTCATCCATAATGCTAAGTACATGGCCAGCAAGGTACAGACTGATATTCAGGGCACATTTCCACTTCAGAAATATGCACCACTTATTCCATTATCAAGAAAGGAAAATACATTTATTGTCTTTTCACAGTTCTCTCAAGGTACTTAAGAGTCTATGAACTATTTTCATTGCAAGTTTTCATAGACAGTGTTATGATAATGAATGCAAAAATTCTTTTAAATTAATTTTGCTTGATTCCTGGATCTTTCATAAACTCATTACCTTCCAGAGCTCTGAAATCAGATGGTGTCTGTGAATCTATTCTCTACGGGCTCCCACTTATTATCAGACCCACAAACTGCTGGAAGCTAGACTGGGATGAGTTGGAAACAAACCACCAAAACTTCCATGCACTCTGTCACACCTTGAAGGTAGGAATAAGAATCAGAAATCATTGTCACTTGTTATCAATGGAGAATAAGCTCAATTAGCAGCAGAAATATATCCACCTCTTAAGGATTAATTCTGTATTAATTATCAAAGTTCAAAGTAAATTTATTATCAAAGTCTGTATACCATATGTCACCATATTACAATGCTGAGATTTGTTTTCTTGTGCATATTCAGTAAATGTATAGAATAATAACCATAACAGAATCAATGATAGACCGCCCAACTAAGGTGTTCAACCACAGTGCAGAGCAGAACAAACTGTGCAAATACAAAAAGAAGTAGTAATAGTAATAATAATAATAAATAAATATAAGCAATAAATATTGAGAACCATGAGATGAAGAGTCCTTAAAAGTGAGTCCATTGGTTGTGGGAACATTTCAATGTTGGGGTGAGTGAAGTTGAATGAAGTTATCCCCTCTGGTTCAAGAGCGTGATGGTTGAGGCGTAATAACTGTTTCTGAACCTGGTGGTGTCAGTCCTGAAGCTCGTGTACCATCTTCCTGATGGCAGCAAGGAGAAGAGATGGCTACAAAAGGATTGCGGAAGATGATACAAGGAGTAACACATATAAAATGCTAGAGGAACTCAGCAGGTCAGGCAGCATATATGGAAAGGAATAAAGGGTTGATGTTTCAGACTGAGCTCCTTCATCAGGAAATGCACTGAAGTGTCTGCTTCTTCGCAGTGAATATTACAACATGCATCAGAAAATATATCAATGTAATACCTGATTTTGTAGAATTTTAAACTTTGATTCCTTTTAGCAGCAACCGTTCATTATGTTAAAGCTAGAGAAAAAAAATCTATTTGTCACATGTACATTGAAAACATTGAAACATTCAGTAAAATGCATTGTTTGCATCAAGGATGTGTTCGGGGCTGCCTGCAAGTGTGGCCATGCTTCCGGTGCCAACATAGGATGCCCACAACTCACTAACGCTAACTTTTTTTAAATTGAGGTACAGCACAGAGTAGGCCCTTCCAGTCTTTTGAGCTGTGCCGCCCAGCAATCCCCCAATTTAATCCTAGCCTAATCATAGGACAATTTACAATGACTAACTAACCTACCAACCAGCATGTCTTTGGACTGTGGAAGGAAACCGGACCACCCAGAGTAAACCCACATGGTCATGGAGAGAACAGACAAACTCCTTACAGGTAGTGGCAGGAAATGAACCTTGGTTGCTGGTACTGTAAAGCACTGTGCTAACCATGCAACTGTGGGTGGGAACCAGAGCACCCAGAGGAAACCCACCTGGTCATGGGGAGAATGTAGAAATTCTTTACAGACAACAGCAGGAATTGAACCTTGATCTTAAAACTGGCATTGTAAAGTGTAATGCTAATCGATATGTTACCATGTTGCCACTGGGGATAATAGATACCATCATCATCCATGACATAATAAGACTGTCCACAACCTCAAAGTGCATTAATTAGTGGTAGTTTCTACTAATCATGCTCATGCATAGACCTCTGAGGAGACTCTGAAAGCAGTCTCCTTTTGGGAGGTGCAGGAGCCTAAATATTTAAAATCTTTTGAATATAATTTAATTACTTGGAAACTGACTACTGATGATCCATCTAACTTGTGATTCTATATATACTTTAAAAAACTATTTCCAGCAGTTTAAATCTCAATTACTCATAGATCAAGTGGTGACATTAAAAAGTAGTTACTTGTGATGAATCCATTTTCAGCTGCTTTAGTTACCATTTCCTCTAAAGGTATATTTAGAGGATAAATGATTTTGAACTGATCATTTGCATTGGTTAATGACAAATTATGTATGTGCCAATAAATGAATATAGTTAAGCAGAAACTAGAAAAAACATTTTTAGAATAAGTGCAATGTACTGTGCATCCCATGGATCAAATGTATTAAGACATATTATAGGGGCTTCTTCCCCCTTCCTCTCCTGTCCTGACGAAGAGTCACTGCCTGAAATATTGACTGTTTATTGACTCCATGCTGCCTGACTTACTAAGTTCCTTTGTGTGTGTTGCTTAAGATTTTCAGCATTTGCAGAATCACTTGTGTTTAAAGTGAAACTGTTTTCTACAATTAAAATACTTTATACTGTATCTCCCTTCTTGCACTGGCTATCCATCTGCTTTCTTTCAAAATTCTGATGATGGGTCTCAACCCAAAATGTCAATCGTCCATTTCCCTCCATAGATGTTGTCTGACACCCCCCCCCCCCCCCAGTTCCTCTAGCTTTTTGTGCATTGCCCTAACTTTGCAATAATATAATTGCAGTCTGGAGTCTGAACAGTCTGGAGCTATGAAAGGTGAATTTTTTTCCAAACCTGCAAATTTAGTGAACCGTGAGGACAATAGTAATAGACTTTAATAATATACAAATGGTGGAATGGGCAAATAGGTGACAGAAGAAATTTAATGCTGAAAAATATGAAGTATATTTTGAGAAGAACCAGAGTTTTTAAAAAAGCACAATTATACTATGTGTGTAAGAACAGGGACACTTGGTGATGTGTAAAGTTTATTGGAGGTGGCAGGGCAGATTGAGAAAATGGTGAAAAAACAAGTTGGATCCTGGGTTTTATAGTTGAAAACATCAATTACAAGAGTGAGGAAGTCATGATGAACCTTTATAAAACACTGGTTCAGCACACCTGAAGATCTGTCTGCCACATTTTCAAAAAGTTACAAAGCTGTCTAGAAGATCAAAATGATTCCAGTGATATAGCACCCATGAATAGACTGGAGAAGCGGGAGTCATCAGCTTTGATGCAATGGAGATTGTAAGGCGACCTTGTCAAGGTATTTAATGATTTTTAGATAATAAATTTAATTATGGACAATGTCAGAGCAGATAGAGTGAGATGGTTTCATTTGGCAGAAAGATCTAAAATTAGGGAACATAATACAAAGCTGATTGGTAAAAGAACCAAAAATGACATGTTGAATAATCTTATATCGTGAATAAGTGTACAGAACATCACCAAGGAGCTCTCTTGGTTTGTCAACACAACTTCGACAGTAGGGAAGGCACAACAGCGACTCTTCTACCTGAGGTGTTTAAGCAGAACTCATTTGCCCCAAAAATTTATTGAAGTGCAAACTTTTATTAAAGTGCAATAGAGAGAGGGTGTATTGACATACAGAATGAGGGTGTGTTACTCTAACTGCAGCAAGACTAGATCACAACGCAGTACAATGGGTGATTAGGATGGTTCAGCACATCTTTGGGACTCAACGACCAGACCTAGAGACAATCTACAACTACTGATACCTATGGTGTGCTGGTAACATCATTAAATACCCATCCCGTCCCGGACACTGTCTGTTCAATCTCCTGCCATCTAGCAGGAGATACAGAAACATCTTTGCCAAGACAGTAAGACTGAGAAACGGCTTCTTTCCGAGGGCTGTTGTGCAGCTGAATAATACTACACCCTGGCTTGCCAATGGCCTTTGAGTGTTGCGGACAACCAAAGTCACTTGTTGCATGTAAATATGTTATTTTTTCAAATTAAACTCTACTGCAAGCATTGTAAATATCTGTTTTGCATGAATTGGAATTGCATTGCAATCTCATTGTCTTGAGCAATAACAATAAAATTCTATTCTAATCAATTCTATTCTGTTTATTACCATGAGTAGTTGTTGAGGCAGATCAAATTCTAATGTTCAAAAGGAAGCTGGATAAATATCTGAGGGAATTTTTAGGACTGTGGGTAGAAGATGAGATAGTGGGATTACCTATACTATCAGATCAATCTCACACAGAACTCAGACCGGCAGCATATTACCGTGCCAGCCTTTCAAACACAACAGATTTTCCAAGTTTTAAATTACAAGGAGAGATTACAAAACCTAAATTCTGTTCACTGAGATTTAAAAGGCCGTAGAAGATTAAAAACTAATAGCAGAGATTACAATAAAAATGTTTACAGAAAAGCAGACTCCATACCACATACTAACACAGTCACTGTTCTACTCTGTTTTCAGTTGCTCTACTGCTGCCTAGAAGAGTTCCTCATGCCAAGAGTCACTTCGTCACTTTATCATTTCGTGTCAGTCACCTTATGTTCAGATACTCCTACAACCAGCGTCACTCTATGTACATAAAATAGGACTGCTTTTATATTTATATTTATTGTTTTTAATTGTACTCTTTATGCTTATTGTATTTATTATACTGCATTAGATCCAGAGTGACAATCATCTGTTTTCCTTTACACTCATACAGATGCATGACAAAAAACAATCTTGAATCTTAAATCTAAAGCAAAGTCTAAAATTTAGAACCAGGCCTTTACAGAAATACTTACTGATGCAGAGATTAATATTGATTCATAACTCATCTGTGTGCTCAGTCCACTGCTGTTCACTCTGCTGACCCACGACTTTGCTGCAGCACACAGCTCGAACCACGTCATCAAGTTCGCCAATGACATGACAGTGGTGAGTCTCATCAGCAAGAACGACCAGTCAGCTTACAGAGAGGAGGTGCAGCAGCTAACAGACTGGTGCAGAGCCAACAACCTATCTCTGAATGTGAACAAAACAAAAGAGATGGTTGTTGACTTCAGGAGGGCACAGAGCGACCACTCTCCGCTGAACATCGACGGCTCCTTGGTAGAGATCGTTAAGAACACCAAGTTTCTTGGAGTTTACCTGGCGGAGAATCTCACCTGGTCCCTCAACACCAGCTCCATAGCACAGAAAGCCCAGCAGCATCTCTACTTTCTGCGAAGACTGAGGAAAGTCCATCTCCCAACCCCCATCCTCAACACATTCTACAGGGGTTGTATTGAGAGCATCCTGAGCAGCTGCATCACTGCCTGGTTCAGAAATTGCACCATCTCGGATTGCAAGACCCTGCAGTGGATAGTGAGGTCAGCTGAGAAGATCATCGGGGTCTCTCTTCTCGCCATTACAGACATTTACACCACATGCTGCATCCGCAAAGCAAACAGCATTCAGGCTCTTACAACCAGACTATGTAATAGTTTCTTCCCCCAAGCCATCAGACTCCTCAATACCCAGAGTCTGGACTGACACCAACTTACTGCCCTCTACTGTGCCTATTATCTTGTTTATTATTTATTGTAATGCCTACACTGTTCTGTGCACTTTATGCAGTCCTGGGTAGGTCTGTAGTCTAGTGCAGTTTATTTTGTGTTGTTTTACGTAATTCAGTGTAGTTTTTGTATTATTTCATGTAGCACCATAGTCCTGAAAAACGTTGTATTGTTTTTACTGTGTACTGTACCAGCAGTTATGGTTAAAATGACAATAAAAAGTGACTTGACTTGATCTTCAAATGGAAGTTTATTGCTTAGGCAATGGTCATTTTAAATATGAAAAAGCAATTGTATGGATGGAGATGGCTCATAAATCCATATGCCTGCTTCTTTGTTCATAGATTCAATTAATTTTTCATCATGGAAATTATTCATCATGAAAACAGGGCTTATCATGGCAAAGGTCTTGCTAATGTACACTTTGACAATGTTCACCACCCTGCCCTCATCAATCCTCCTGGTCACCTCCTCAACAAACTCAATCAAGTTTGTGATGCATGATCTCTCATGAAAAGGAAGCTATGCAGGCTTTCTCTAATCATTCCTTGCCGTTCCAAAAGCAAGTACCACCCCTCTGAGTACCTTTTTGTAACTTTCCCACCACTGATATTTCACCGTCCAAGCCATGCTCTCTTCTCTCTGCTGCCATTGGGAAGGAGGTACAGTACAGGAGGCTTGGGTCCTACACCAACAGGTTCAGGAACAGGTATTAACTCACAACCATCAGGCTCCTGAATCATCATAGATAGCATCACTCACCATAACTCTGAACTGATTCTACAGCCTAATGACTCACTTTCAAGGATTCTACAAACCATGTTCACAGTATTATTTATTTACATACTTCATTTTATTTGCATAGTTTGTCTTTTGCATATTGGTTGTTTATCAATCGTGTGAGTTTTTTACTGATTCTATTGTATTTCTTTGTCTTACTGTGAACTCTTGCAAGAAAATGAATTTCAAGGTAGTACAGTATATGGTGTTTTATATATATACTTTGATAATAAATTTAATTTGATCTTTGAACTTTGTGTTGATGTAAGGCTTGCTGGCCTGCAGTTCCATGGCTTGTCCTTGCAGCCCTTCTCAAATAAAGGCATAACCTTAACCATACTCCAGTCTTCCAGTACCTTGCCTGTAGTGAATGAAGAAATAAAACTCTCTGCTATAGCCCCTGCAATCTCTTCCCTTGTTTCCCACAACATCCAATGATACAATGATTTAGCCACCTTTATTCACCTCAAGACCATCAATACCTCCTTTCTCCTCACATCAGTTTATTTCAGTATAATGCGTTTTCTTCCCTGAGCTTACCAGCTTCCGTCTCGTGCTCCAGGGTAAACATAAATGAGAAGTATTCATTTAAGAGCCTATCTTCCTTAGCTACACATGTAGATTACCACACTGATCATAATGGGATTTACTCTCTCCATAGTTACCTTTTGTGCTCCAGGTGTTCAAGATTCAAGATTGTTTATTGTCAGTGCTCAGTTCGTTTGTTATATGCTGTGTCGTATGACAAGGTCTTTTCCTGACCTTGATTGTTCGGCAAATATTTCTACAGAAGGGATTTGCCATTGCTTTCTTCTGGATAGTGAATTTATAAGATGGGTGACACCCACCCCCCCCCCCCCCCCAGCAAGATTTTCTGCCTGGCATCAGGACTTGTGATCTGCATCAGCTACCGTTATGACCATCCACCATCTGCTCCCATGGCTTCACATAACCCTGATCGGAGCTAAGCAGGTGCTACACCTTGCCCAAGGGTGACCCACAGGCTATCAGAAGGAAGAAGCGCCTCACATCTCCTTTGGTGGAGACGTATCTCCACCCTGCCACTCACATTTTTCACTACACTAGTATAAAGGAGAACAAAGTAATTGTTTATTCCTGATCTGATGCGACATAAAAAATACAATAAGCACAAAGAACACAAAAAATGCAATAACTATAAATATAAATATAAAGGCAATCCTATAAAACTCAATGTATTAGTAACTGTTACATACTTAGACTGTTTGTATGTACAGGTACATAAAGTGATGCTAGAAAATGTGTATGTAGTTGTGGTTGGGGTGGTGCAGTGGTTTAATGGATAGATGTGTTGATCAGCCTGATGGCTTGTTGGAAGTAACTTTTTTAGAGTGTATTGGTCCTGACGTGGATGCTGCATAACCTCTTCCCTGTTGGGAGTGGGACAAACAGTCCATGAACAGGGTTGGTGATATCCTTCATGATATTACTGACCTTTTTCCAGCAACTTCCTGTTTATTCTGTATGTCCTTGATGGCTATTCATGGCACTCCATTCCTGCCACTGTCTGTGAGGAGTTTATATGTTCTCCCCATGACCACGTGGGTTTCCTCTGGATGCTCTGGTTTCCTCCCATATTCCAAAGGCGTAATATTAGGGTTAGTAAGTTGTGGGCATGCTATGTTGGCATGAAAAGGCTAGTTGGTGACACTTGTTCAGCACAATCCTCTCTGTTTTGATTTGACATGTTTCATAGTATGCTACAATCTACAAGAAACAATTACAGCTCGTCTTTATCTTTATGTGGAGGGAGTAACTTTTCAACAAGAAAATCATGGATTAATGAGAGAAAATTTAAAAAAAGGATATGCTGAGAGACAAAGATAAGGTTGATTGAATGGGTGGAGATAATGTGATTATATAAACACAGCAGAGAGTCAATGGACTGAAAGGTCCATTATCATGCTATACTACTCTACCTAATTCTACACAGTGAAATAAAATGAAATGCAGCAGTCACTTTTTGCCACTAGTGGGAGCTATATCAGACCAGCCGCTTACTGAGGACATCGTGTGACATAAGTTATTTACTGCAGACAATTTGAAAAAGGGAAGAATATGTGTGTGCATGAAACTACTGCTGTAATAAATCCAGTGCAAAATAATCAGATTTAGTACCTTCTGTGATAGAATCCTGCATATTTGTTAAGCTTTGGCTCAGCATCATCTAATCACTACTCCCTGCTTCCCTTCTTACCTCCTCTGCCCTCACACTCACTACCCCCATTTTACCCATCACATGAAAGTAACTGCAAATAATGATAGTGGATATTCAGTGAACATATTAAATATCTCTATCATTGGTGCCACGGTAGTGTAGCAGCTAGCACAATGCTATTACAGCTCAGGCCGTTCTGGAGTTTGGAGTTCAGTTCCAACACTGTTTTGTAAGGTGCCTTGCTACATCCTCCCTGTGGAATGTGTGCTTTTTCCATGGGTCTTCTGGTTTCCTCTCACAGTCCGAAGACATATTGGGTAGGTTAATTGATCATTGTAAATTGGTCCATGATTGAGCTGCAAGGGCCTACTCTGCACTGTATTGCTAAATAAAAAAATAAAAAAATAGTCAAATGAAGAATATTTAAATATATAATTTTATATTAAGACCAATGTACCTGGCTAAACCAACCTCTCACCTATGACTAATCAGCAATTTATATTGTACAACATTGGATTATTAGGAACAAAGCCAGTAGCCACTGGAGCATCACTTCTTTGTGTTAGAAAGTTGTAGCCTCAGCCCAGTCTAGCAATTTGAACATGTAATCTAAACTGGCTGGAGACCTTTAATTAAGGCCCCCGTACCATGCAAAATGCTGTAAAGGGACTTTTTTCACCAGAAAAAGAAAGATGTGTTCCCACTTTATCCCTGACATGTTAACATTTAAAGCAGATTTTCTGGTTATTCATGGGACATACCTGAGTATAATTGACAAGCATAACAGCAGTAACTACCTTTCAAAAAGCCCCTTGTTGATTATATAAATGCAAGTCTATTCTTTCTTTCTTATTTCATGTTGTAGAAAAGAGATTGGATGCTTCTAGCTCGTTCTGAGCCTCAGGTTGTGGGAACTGCATGGTCGGTTCATGTTGACTCCTATTACATTATAATGCCTTCAACCACTTTGACCCTCCTGGTGAAGCCCGCAGCAGTACAAGAGCTCCTTTTACCCTGTGATCTTCCTTACAGATTTGATGATCCACCTGAAACAGCTTTGAGTAAAATAGAGGTGAGTCACCGCTTGGCTGTTAGTACATTCCTGGAATTTGAGGTGGTGATGTTATGAATGTGTTATTATTTACTTACAAATTGGATTTGTAATCTCCACAAATGACTTAGCTGTTAGATGCAAGGTAATTAATTATTTGTGTTATTATAATTTACTCATCAAAAGCTGAATAGGTTAAGGCTTTATTGCCTGGAATGTAGGAGAATGAGGAGAGATTTGATAATGGTAAATAAAATTATTAAGGGTATTGATAGGGTTAATATAAGCAGGCTTTTTTCTACTGAGGTTGGGTGAGACTGGAGTTAAAGGTCATAGGTTAAAGGTGAAAGGTGAAATATTTAAGGGGAACCTGAAGGGGATCTTCTTCACTGGGAGGGTAGTGAGAGTGTGGAAAGAAAGTGATGGATGTGGGTTCCATTTCAACATTTAAGAGAAATTTGGATAGGTACATGGGTGGGAAGGTTATAGAGGGATATAGTCTGGGTGCAGGTCAATGGGACTAAGCAGAATAACTGTTTGGCTTGGACTAGATGGGCCAAAAGGTCTGCTTCAGTACTGTAGTATTCTATGACTCTATAAGTCAATAGCATTCACAATACTGTATATCCTATGCTACAAATGTATTAAACGACAGGGTTCATCAAATCAGAATTAAAAGCCAAAAGCTTTCCAACAGAGTACTCAAACTTTTATTGGTTACAAGGTCAGAACAAAACAAAACTGCCTTGTAATTGGATCATATGGCACTGTTTAATTCAGTGCAGTACTATGCAATTGAAAATCAGGGTATCCCAGATTACATTTACAATTAGATCATTTGGGAACTTTGAATAGCATATCTTGTATCAGGGAAGCATGTGATGACATCATTCCCCACGCTGACATCATTGGCTAAAGAAATTTCTCTGCATCTCTGTTTTGAAAAGGCACCCCTCTATCCTGAGGCTATGCCCTCTTGTCCTAGGCTCTCCCGCCATGGGAAACATCCCTTCCACATCTACTCTGTCTAGGCCATTCAACATTCGACAGATTTCAATGAGATTCTCCCTCATCCTTATGAATTCTGGCAAGTACAGACCCAAAGCCATCAAACGTTCCTCGTATGATAGCCCTTTCATTCCTAGAATCATCCTTGTGAACCTCCTCTGGACCCTCCCCAATGCCAGCACACCTTTTCTAAGATGAGGGGCCCAAAACTGTTCACAATACTCAAGGTGAGACATAAAGCCTCAACATCACATCGTTGCTCTTATATTCTAGACCACTTGAAATGAATGCTAACGTGCCATTTGCCTTCCTCACCACCAACTCAACCTGCAAGTTAACCTTCAGGGAGTTCTACATAAGGACTCCCAAGTCCCTCTGCATCTCAGATTCCTGGATTTTCTCCCAGTTTAGAAAATAGCCCGCACATTTATTTCTACTTCCAAAGTGCATGATCATGCATTTTCCAACATTGTATTTCATTTGCCACTTTCTTGCCCATTCTCCTAATCTATCTAAATCCTTCTGCCTCCTACCTGTTTCCTCAACACTACTTGCCCCTCCACCAATCTTCATATCATCTGCACATTTGGCAACAAAGCTATCTATTTTATTATCTAAATCATTTGTATAAAGCATAAAAAGAAGTGGTCCCAATACCGACCCCTGCGGAACACCAATAGTCACTGCCAGCCAACCAGAAAAAGATCCTTTTATTTCCAGTTGCTGCCTCCTACCAATCAGCCAATGCTCTAACCATGTTATTAACTTTCCTGTAACACCATAACTTGGTAACCAGCCTCATGTGTGACACCTTGTCAAAGGCCTTCTGAAAGTCCAAATATACAACATCGACTACATCCCCTTTATCTATCTTACTTGGAATCTCCTCAAAGAATTCCAACAGGTTTGTCAGGCAGGACTTACCCTGAAGAAAACTATGCTGACTTTGAACTCTCTTGTCCTGTGTCACCAAGTACTCATCACCTCATCCTTAACAATTAACTCTAACATCTTCCAACCACTGAGGTCATATATAACTGGTCTATAATTTTCTTTCTGTTGCCTTCCTCCTTTCTTAAAGAGTGGAGTAACATTTGCAATTTTCCAGTCCTCTGGCACCATGCCAGAGTCCAATGATTTCTGAAAGATCATTTTTAATGCCACGACAATCTCTAGCGCTACCTCTTTCAGAACCCTAAGGTGCAGTTCCTCCGGTCCGGGTGACTTATGTACCTTTAGGTGTTTCAGCTTTTGAGCAATTTCTCTCTTGTAACAGTAACTGCACCCACTTCTCTTAATTCACACACTACAACATCAGGCATACTGCTAGTGTCTTCCTCAGTGAAGGCTAATACAAAATATTCATTTAGTTCTAGTGGTCCTATATCCACTCTCATTTATCTTTTATTTTTAACATACTTGAAAAAACTTTTACTATCCATTGATATTATTTGCTAGCTTGCATTCATAGTTCATCTTTTCCATTCTAATGATTTTTTAGTTGCTCTCTGAAGGTTTTTAAAAATTTCCCAATCCTGTATTTTCCCACTAATTTTTGCTTTGTTGTATGCCCTTTCTTTTGCTTTTACAACAGCTTTGACTTCCTTTGTCAGCCATGGTTGTACTATTTTACCATTTGAGTGTTTCTTCATTTTTGGAATACTCATAGAAAGTACAGCCTTTCAGCCCATTTAGTCCCTGCCAAAACTACTTAAACTGCCTACTCCCAACAGCCTACACTGGCACCAGAGCCCTCCATACCCCTACTATCCATGTACGTATCCAAACTTCATTTAAACGTGTCCTGACAGTTCTCTCAGCCCTCTGAAAGAAGTTTTCCTTTGTGTTCCCCTTAATCTTTTCACCTTTTACTCTTAACCCATGACCTCTGGTTGCTATCCCACCTAACCTCAGTGGAAAAACCAAGCATACATTTACCCTATCTATACCCCTCATCATTTTGTATACCTCTATCAAATCTTCTTTCAGTCTTCTCCATGCTAAGGAATAAAGTCCTAACCTGTTCAAACTTCCCTCATAACTCAGGTCCTCCGGACTCAATTACATCTTTGTAAATTTTCTCTGTACTCTTTCAATCGTTTTTACATCTTTTCTGTAGGTAGGTGACCAAAACTGCACACAATATTCCAAATTAGGCCTCACCAATATCCTATACAAATTCAACATAACATCCCATCTCCTGTACTCAATACTTTGATTTATGAAGGCCAATGTGCCAAAGTTATACTTCAGCACTGACCTGGGAGGTCTCCAGATAACTAAAATCCCAGTCATTAATGACCAAGCCTACAACTGCTGCACTTCCTCATCTCGCAGCACAGCTCCCAATATCTCTTATTCAACAATGCCACAATTCCTCTCATAAAGCATAGAATCATGAACAAGCAATGGGCTCCTCAACCAGTTCTGCCACTCAGCAAAAATATTGCAGGTCTGATCTTAGCCCTAAATTCACACTCTTGAATTTGCCACATAACTCATCATAATACTACATAGTACAAAGAGTTGTCCCTCTCAACCTTGAATATGTTCAGTGATTCAACCCCAACAACAAATGGAAGTACTGAATTCAAAAGATTCAGGATTCTAAAGTCATAGAGTCATAGAACCCTATAGCACTTAAACAGGCTCTTCTGCCCATCTAGTTTGTGCCAAACTATTAATTTACCTAGTATCAGCTTGCACCTGGACCATAACCATCAATACCCCTCCCATCCATGTACCTGTCCAAATTTCTCTTTAATGTTGAAATCAAACCTGTGTCTACCACTTCCTCTAGCAGCTTGTTCCAATCTCCCACCGCCCTCTGAATAAGTTTCCCTTTAAACATTTCACCTTTCACCCTTAACCCATGGCCTCTAGTTCTACTCACACCCAACCTCAGTGGAAAAAGCCTGCTTAGATTTACCATTTTGAGACCCCACATAGTTTTGTATCTAATCAAATCTCCCCTCGTTCTCCTATACTTTAGGAAACAAAGTCCTACCCTGTTTAACCCAGCAACATCCTTATAAATTTTCAATCTTATTGATATATTTCCTGTAGGTGGGTGACTAGAGCTGCACACCATTGTCCAAATTATGCCTCACTAAAGTTAACATGCCATACCAACTCCTGTATTCAGTACTTAGATTTATGAAGGCCACTCTGACAAAACATAGAAAACATAGAAAATAGGTGCAGGAGTAGGCCATTCGGCCCTTTGAATGGCGGTGCAGGCTTTCTTTATGTGATGCCACTTTCTAATAATTATGGATCTGTATTCTCAGCTCCCTCTGTTCTGCAGAAAAAGACCTCTTTTATTTAGGCTGTTAGTTCTAGGTACTGCCATGAAGGGAAATGTCTTCCGAGCATCTACACTATCAAACCCTCTCAAAGCTTATATATTTCAATGAGACCACCATCTTCTAAACTCCAATGATTACCAGCTTCTCATAGAGAACACAGTACATCACCTGACAGGCTCTTCATCTCATGAAGTTGTGCTGACCTTTTAACCTATTCCAAGATCAGCCTAACACTTCTCTCCTACATGGCACCTATTTTTCTATCATCCATCTGCCTATCTAAGTCTCTTAAATGTCCCTAATGTATTTGACTCTACCGCCACTCCTGACAGCGTGTTCCACACACCTGTGACTCACTGTGTAAAAGACCTACCTCTGACATCTTCCCACCCCAGCCCCCCAATATTTTCCTCCAATCACCTTAAAATTAAGCCCTCTAGTGATAGCCATTTCCACCCTACAGAAAAGAAAGTAGCTGCCAATCAATCTATGCCTCTTATAGCATCATATATTCTCCTAATTTTCCCTTCCATCCTATCCCTGGTCAGCAGTTCCCTCTGAATTTCAAATGTGACATTGTCTGAGTGTCATGGCTGATAAAGAACAAACAAATTGTCTAAGTGATTGCCATTGTTGACTGATAATACAGTATAAGCTAAATCCCAATGAGTAGGAATTCTTTCTTATAGATGAACAAAGGGAATATTTTGTCAGTTGTATCTGTACAACTAACTGGACATGGACCACTACAGCCCAGGAATAGTGTTGCACTAAACAGCTAAAAAGCAAATAAAAACTCAAACATTAATTTCTCCTACCTACACCATGTCCATATCCCTCCATCACATCTGCGTGCCTATCCAAACATCTTTTGAAAAGCCTCAGATGTATTTGCCTCTGCTACCATACCAGGCAGTGCACTCCAGGCACCTTCAACTCTTTGATTTAAAAACTTACCTCTCACGTCCCCCTTGAACCTTCTCTCTCTCACCTTCAATGCATGCCCTTTTGTATTACACATTTCAACTGAGTATCTCAACAGATACTCTCTGTCCACTCTATTTTAAGAAATAACAAATTATGAATAGTAAATAAGAGCTAACCTTATTACAATTTAAAACATAATATTATTAGGCCCAGGCCCCACTATCCCAACACATAGATGATCAGATGAATCTCTATCTTAACGAGCATATATCCTGTGCACTGTACAATTACAAGATCCCAGAAAATAATATATAATTAAGCAATCTGAAAACACCACAGATCCACCCAATTTTGACATGTTTATTTTCCAAAGAGATGGGACATCATTACAAGAAGCCAAATATTCTTGGCAGCTGGATCTCCATGAATTCAAAAAACAGAAACCAAAGTTTGTTTTGTACTTTTGAAGGAGGTATTGGATGGGCTTGACGTGGAAGCAACATATAACCCACTGAACCTGAAAAGTAATCTCTATAAGCATCTCAGAGGGACTTTAGTTAGATCTCCTTATCGTCAGCAACCAAAGCAAGTGCAGCGTAGAGAGCAACATCATCCTGAACAACCACACAGACAGGTATTTATCTTTATGTCAAATTACTCAGCTAATTTATCCAAGGTTATGAATTGGTTAAAGAATATCTTCCCAAGGTAAAGGAGTAAAGAGATTGGACAATATTTCCTCATCAAGAGAGATATTCTCAGATTCACCAGTTTAAAATCTCAGTAATTCTTGTTAGTGTTGAAAATTGATTATTAAAAGTAATTTCCACCCTCATGCAGGCTACTGCAGCAGCAGCACCATCATTGGGCATCAAACACCCGATGATGCCTTTACTGCATACACACACCATGGAGACTATGTGGGCTTCAAATGCAATGGCAGGCTTCTCCGGAGGGCAAAGGTGACCTTACCTAGTGTCTTGCCTCAGCTGAGTTGCAGTTGAAGAGTTACCGTAGATACCGGATTATAAGCCGCTACTTTTTTCCCACGCTTTGAACAGCTTTGAACACTGCGGCCTTTACTACGGTGCGGCTAATGCATCGTTTTTTTTCATGCCGCCAAAAACATTTTGCCTCGTAACAGTAGACCAATAAAATTGATGAGTAGTTCACAGAGGTCCAATGAAATTGTACGATAAATCAAGCGCACTTTCACAATTAAATTATTGTAAATCAGTCATTTGTACTCACCCTCATCAATATGGAAAACACTCGAAGAAAAGCATTGTGCTGCCTTTATGGCAGTTATTTAGTTTATAATATTTTCACTTAGTAATTCATTTGTTAGTATTTTCTAGTTAAAGTTAGAAGTGTTTTAAGTATATTTGTTTTCTGTACTACATCCCGGGATGCTATGACGTCACATCCGGTTTCGCCGCGTCTTGTGGGGAAATACCGGTTTGCGATAAACGGAAAGGTGGGGGCGAGTGCATTAGACCCGCGCGATGATGCAGCTTTTAAGTTAAAGGCGATCAATAACTTTTCCTGGTAGGCTGCAGTATATATTTTTTTACCAGTCGTTAGGAGATATTGGAATGTTGTTCGTGCACTGTTCAGTAAAAAAGTATACGCAACGTAATTTGTGTGTTACCGATACGTATGTATATTTAAAAGTAGCCGTGTTACAGGCACGGTTCGAAAAAAAGCATTTGCAATATGTATTTGTTTATGTTACCATACAGATTTAATTAAAAGTTAAAAAATCCTCACGTGTAATATCTTTCTGTGTAAATATCTCATATTACAACGTGGGACACCTGCGGCTTAAAATCTGGTGCGGCTTGTACAAGTACAAAATTGATTTTCTTTCTAAAATTAGAGCCTGCGGCTTTTAATCAGGTGCGCTCTGTAGTACGGAATCTACGGTCACTGCACTGAGCTATCTACCTCTCCCCCACCCCCACTGATAATCCTAACATTTTCAAAAGACTTCTTTCATTTTGGGGTGCTGTTCATTGCTCACTCTTGAGTAACCCATGACATCTAGTCTAGTACTGTAATGATGTACAGAAGTGGCTGACGAATTCCTTTTGCAGAAGTGATAGAGACATATCATTGGTTCTTGATTTTAGAGATTCTCTTTTCCTCTTTACTTCCTTTATTGTAGCTTCCTCATATGAGCAAGCACTGCTTTTTATGTTAGTAGACCAAGGCAAGATGATCTAGTGCTTGTTTTTTCTGCTGTGTCACAGCTGAAACTCTTCAGTAATGTTCTTAGAATCTCTTTTCTTGTTTGCTCTTAGTCAGCTCTCCATAAAGCTGCTGCTTTGGTCTTGTCCTCAGACATTCTTCTGAAATGTCCTGCTTAACAGATCTTTGACTCTTTCACTAATGTGTAAATGCTGGGGTCGTTTGTTTGGGGCAGTATCTGCATGTCTGTATCTGATTCATTCATTCATTCATTTATTTTCTTCTATATTATGTATTGCATTGAACTGCTGCTAAGTTAACAAATTTCACAACAGACTTCGGTGCTAATAAACCTGATTCTGATTCTGATTCTGCAATGATCTGTCTGATGGCACACAAGCCAAAGCTTTTCACTACATTTGACAATAATAAACCAATTCCAATTCCAAGTGTGTCCTAGGATATTGTTGGAACTAAGGAAAAAATTTGCTGGGACCCTGGTACCTTCCTTACCCATGGGTAAGGTATTGAAAGACTAGGGTGTCTGTGTTTATTTAAGAAGGGAACTGCAAGCCACTGCAGTCAGTACCACCAAACATCAGTGGTGGAAATGTAATGGGAGGGGATTCTGAGAAACAGGATCTTAATGTATTTCAAGAAGCAAGTACTGATTCAGGATAGTCAGCATGGCATTGTATGTGGGATAATTTGTGTCATGTGTTAAGTTTTTTGAAGAAGTGATCAAGAAGTGATACAGACAGCTTCTGAAACTTTATCTCATGAACTTTTTGACAAGGTCCTACATGTTAGGCTGGTTCAGAAGGCAGATCTCATAGAGTCCAGGAAGGTCTAGTCAATTGGATACAAAATTGGTTTTGTGGAGAAAGTCAAAAGATGGTAGAGGAGAGCTGTTTTCCAGATTAGAGGCCTATAAGCAGCAGTATGCTACAGGGAGAGGTGTTAGATCCCCAATTGTTTGTCATATTAATGATTTGGATGAGAATGTAGATGGCATGATTAGTAGATTTCCTAATGACACCAAAATTGGTGATATAGTGAACAGTGAAGAAGGTCGCCTAAGGTTACAATATGATGTAGATCAAGTGGAAAAGTGGAAAAGGAACAGCAGATGGAATTTAATTCAGGCAAGTATGAACTGATGCATTTTGGAAGGTTAAACCAGGGCAGGACACACACGGAAAATGGCAGGGCCTTTGGGAATGTTTTTGAACAGGGAAAAACTTAGGGTATAAGTATAAAGTTCCATGAAAGTGACATTGCAGATAGATAGTATTGTGAAGATATAAGATATGTTTACCTTCATTGGATGAAGAATTGAATACAAAACTTGGGACATCATGTTAGAACTGTAGAAGATATGGGTGAGACTGCATCAGAAGAATTATTTGCATTTTTGGTAACCATTCTATAGAAAGGCAAACTACTTCTGTAGAAAAATTTTGCGAAGAATAATTATGCTCAAGGAAAGGCCATGATCCCCCATGTCATACAACGTGGAATATAATGAACAAGCGAACCACAGAAAGGATGTGATGGAACTAGAGAAGATGCAAGAAAGATGTTGTCAGAACTGGAGATCTTGAGTAGTAATGAAAGGGATGGAGTAGTGGAGCTTAAAGGGATGTGAGCCAAACATGGAAAATAGGGATGATTTGGGTGTGTGCTGTGATTAGTGTAGAATACTTGAACCAAAAGGAAGAATGGTCAGTGTCATAATGCTCTATGACTCTTTGACTGGATACACTGGGACTTCTCCCCAAAGAAGCTGAAGGGTGACCTTAGTTACTCATAGTCTTTTTTCCATGGTACGGTTGTTTAAGACAAAGAAGGCATACGGTGAGAAGGGTAAGATTTAAAGGTGCAGAAAGCGATTTGCTGAAAGAACTCATCAGGTGAAGCAGTATCTGTGGAAACAAAGGGAGAGTCAACATTTTGGGTCAAGACCCTACATCAGGACAGTCTTTTTCCCAGGGGGCAAATGTTGTTACTAGGGGGCATAGGTTTGAGGTGAGAGAAAGCAACTTTAAAAGATATTAACTAAGTAAGTGTTTTGCACAGAGAGAGGTAGATGACTGGAATGCAGTGCATTGAGAAGCATAGATATAGAGACAGGGAATAGAAGGGTAAGGACCATGTACCAGTAGCTAGGTTTAGTTCAGCCAGTTGTTATTTGTAATGTTCTAATTAATTTTTGCTGAAAATAGTAGGTGATTTGCATTTTATATGTGAAATTCCCAGATATCCTGAATAAATTGTCTTCATTGTAATTCAGGAAATATGACTGCCAGTGGCAGGCATCCAAAGAGCAATATGATTGTGACCAAATAATCTGTATTATTCAAAGGTGTTGGTTCATTTCTTAAATATAACACCATGGGATCTTTGACCTACACCTGGGAAAGTCAGCAGCTTCTCTGTTTAATTATGGTGTTTTGTTACAGTAAATCTATATACCATGGGCAATATGTTCCAGTTATTGTTGTAAGTCTTGCTTATTAATATCGCTGTTGGAATCAGATAAGCAGTTTCAGTATCTCTGAATAAGACACTGGCATGTCAGACCTACAAGACAGAATTTCCAAGGCAGGTTGAGAAAACCCATGAACATCACAAGCTTCTACCCAACTAGCTTTTAGATTTAATTTCAAATATGTGTTGGAATAACAGATTTTAGCTGGCCTTGCTGATATGGGTACAGGCGATCCCCATGTTATGACAGGGTTGATTTCCTAGAAAAGGGCTGTAATGGTTAGCGTAACACTATTACAGTGCTAGTGACCCGGGTTCAATTTCGCCACTATCTGGAAGGAGTTTGTATGTTCTCTTTGTGTCCATTTGGGTGTCTTCCAGTTGTTTCAGTTTACTTTCACACTTCAAAGACATATAGGTTAGTAGGTTAATTGGTCACACGGGTGTAATTGGACAGCACAAGTTCACTGAGCCTGAAGGAACCATTCAACAGACCAGATTGAGTCTTTCAGTATTACCACATTTAGTTGTGAATGGTGGTGGGCAATTAAATATATAATAGGAGAAAGATCCATTTAATGCATTTACAGTGCCACACTACATGCTGAATGCTGCTTTTGGTGTCTTAGGACATTGTCTCTATACCATATCTATGGTGGACAGATACCCTTTTGTTGATAGATTGTTGAGGGAGAATCAAGTATGTTTATCCCTCAGTGTGTCAGCTTTGACTATTAGGATTGATCAGCTCAGACTGTGGTGCTGCTATCTGCATCTTCTAAATCTTGTTCAACATGGGCTAGCACTGATTTGTTAGATAGGGAGGACCAGAATTGGTCATCAGCCAATTCTGACCTGATAACATGCAGTCTCAGATGATCTAAAGTCATTGATGAGGATCTGCCTCTGCCACCAGCTCCAACAAGTCTGTTCCAGGGACAACTAACCTGGAAACCATAATGGAGATGTCAACACATTGTAATGTACGCTTTTGTGAAGCTACATTGCTTGACTAGTCTGTGGGACAGCTCCTTAATTGATGTGTAAGACCCCAAATGTTTATGAGCAGACTTTGCAAGGTCAGCTGGGCTGGCCAAGACTCTTCTGTATTGAAAATCAGTGCCTTAATCTTACCAAGCCATCTGTCCAGTTTTATTCCTTCTCTGTTTGATACATCTGATTGGCATGTTAACACACTTTAGAGGGCATTTAAGAATCAACTATGTGAATGGATCTAGAGCAGTGTGTAGGACAACAGATTCATGACCCCGAAGGATATTAATGAGCTAGATAGTTTTATAACAATCCAGTAGTTTTCATGGTCATCAGAAAGGAATGGTACAGTAGAGTGGCACAGTAATGTAGAGGTTAACACAATCACTTTACAACACCAGCGATCACCAACCAGAGTTCGATTCCCGCTGCTGCCTGTAAAGAGTTTATAAATTCTCCCTGTGAGTGCACGGATTCCTCTGGGTGCTCCATTTCAAAGACATATGGTTAGGCTTAGTGAGTGGTGGACAATGCATTTCGGTGACACTTGAGAGCTGCTCAGCACAATCCTCACTGATTTGATTTGATGCAAAGGACACATTTCCTTGTATTTTTCGATGAACATGTAACAAATAAAGCTAATCATTAAGCTTTGAAGATTAGTTCTTTTTGTTACGTTGCAATGCTGGAAAACACCTATTTCTCTAGGCACAGACAAGAATAACTTAAAATTTACCTTACTTTAATGAAGTATGTTCCTCATTCAGTTCTGTCTTAAAATAACATCAGGGTTTCTTGTCTTGTACCCTAAAATTTCCATGTTGACATGAGCAAACAGTGAAACATGAATATGCTTCAGCTGTCTGATTGTAAATCCCTGTTAAAATTCCCAGTGAGCTGCTCATTGCTGTTAACAGACCAGCGGGCTTTTCATTGGGATTTTTGAGATCTTTATTATTTCAACAGTCCCATGTTAATATTAGTCCCAAATTTCTAATACTAGCACAGGAAACTTCACAACTAATAGCTAAAAAACATCAGCTTTAATAAGCCACAGAAACAATGCTTAATAGTATCTTTAATGCACCAATTAATGATTGTAGCAAAGAAAACATGCTATTAACATCAAAATAAATATGATGGAGCTTGTTAGCCTGGGAAGGCAGTCCATCCAAGAGAGAGAGAACTCTGATTTGAAACCTCTGCTGCCTTGCGGCCATACCCACTCATGGGAAAGGCTTCGGGAGTAAACCCTGAGGACAAATCCGATGCTGGAGTCCCTAAGGCAGTCTGATGTTGCCTTCAACCTCGTTCTAGCAACTCCTGCGACAAAAATGGTGCCAGGCTGTATCGGTCCTTGCCCTTCCCTTGGACAACATCGGTGTCATGGAGAGGGGAGACTTGCTGCTTGGGCAACTGCTGGTCTTCCATACAACCTTGTCCAGGCCTGGAGAAGACACTCCAGTGTCGCCTCACCGTGACAGCACAACACAGAAAGCAGCAGTCTACCAGTTATAAGCCTGCACTCGATTGGCATAGAGCAAGGCACCAGGGGTTGCTTTCAATGGAGGGAGAGACCATCCCGTCTCACTGGACAGCTACCACCACCTCAAGCTGGGCAGCCCCCAGCCAATAAGGTGCTGTACCGCCACAGTCCACCCACTCCACTGGGTGTGTGGGGCTTAGGGATACAAGTAGTCCGAACTGCGGACTGTAAACACTGCACCAGCCACAACAAGAAGGCAAAGAAAGAAGCCAGCACTCAGAGTAGGATGCTGGAATATACGGACCATGACCACTGGTATATCAGATGACCTTCGGGAGATCATCAACACACACAAGACAGCAGTGATTAACAATGAACTGTTGAGACTCCAAGTGGACATTGCAACGCTCCAAGAGACACGTCTCGCAGAATTGGGAACCCTACGTGAGAGAAACTATACCTTCTTCTGGCAGGGGAAGGGCTCAGACGAGACCAGAGATCATGGTGTAGGCTTTGCTGTGAAGAACTCTCTGCTGAAGATGGTAGAGCCTAGAGAGAAAGGGACGGAAGGGATTGTCTTACTTCGATTCCACACATCTGACGGGCCTGTCAACCTTGTCAGCGTCTATGCCCCAACCCGCTACTCTACACAAAACACAAAGGGCGAGTTCTACCACCAGCTCTCAATGATGATACAGGAGATTCCAAGTCAGGAACAGTTGCTGCTACTTGGTGACTTCAATGCCAGAGTGGGCGCCAACCATGACTCCTGGTCAAGCTGCCTTGGGCGGTATGGAATTGGCAGCATAAATGACAACGGGCAACAACTGCTCGAGCTTTGCATGCATAAATTATGTGTCACCAACACCAACTTCCAGACCAAAGTGTCTTGGAAACATCCCCGCTCCAAATACTGGCACCAGCTAGACCTGATAATCACAGGATGCCATCACCTGAGAAACGTGCACATGAATCGCTCCTTTCAGAGTGCCAACTGCGACAAGGATCGCTCTCTGGTTTGCTGTAAGATCAGACTTCGGCCAAAGAAGATGCACTACGCCAAGCCTCCAGGCAACACCCAGACAAAGCAGCGGAGTTCATCAAGTCACTGGAGGATGCTCTCCTTGCAGACTCACCAGAAGGAGATGCTCAGCAGAGATGGGACTCTCTCAGGGACACTATCCACAGCACTTCACTCAAGGCCTTCGGGAAGAAACGGGGCAAGACACAGGATTGGTTTGAAGCAAGCTCAAGTAAGCTCACTGCTGTCATCGAGGTAAAGCGTGTTGCACTACTAGAACACAAACGCCACCCCACCCAGGCAACACTGCAAGTGCTAAGGACAGCAAGAAGCAAAGCCCAGGAAACAGCCAGATGCTGTGCAAATGACTACTGGCTACAACTTTGCAAAAGCATTCAGTCATCATTTGACACAGGCAACATCCGTGGAGTGTACGAGGGTCTCAAGATAGCCATTGGGCCAACCCAGAGCAAGACAGCACAATTGAAAACCATAACGGGTGAGACCATCAATGACAAAGGCAAGCAAATGGAGAGATGGGTGGAGCATTACTCTGAACTCTTCTCCAGAGAAAACAGCATCTCAGACAGCATGCTAGACGCCGTGGAATGCCTGCCTGTCGTGGAGGAACTGGATGCATTGCCGACTGCCGAAGAGCTGAGTAAAACCATCGACAGCCTGCTCACTGGGAAGGCACCAGGAATGGATGGCATTCCACTAGAGGCCATCAAGTGTGCAAAGGGCATCCTGTTAAACCACCTGCATGAACTACTGTGCCACTGCTGGATAAAGGGAGCAGTGCCACAAGACATAAGAGACTGCAACATTGTCACCCTATATAAGAACAAAGGGGACAGAAGTGACTGTAATAACTACAGGGGAATCTCCTTGCTGAGCATCATTGGGAAGGTCTTGCCTGCGTGGTCCTGATCAGATGGCAGAAAATAGCCGAAAGGGTATATCCTGAGTCTCAGTGTGGTTTCAGGTCAGAACGCTCCACAATCGACATGATCTTCTCCCTTCAACAGCTACGAGAGAAATGCAGAGAGCAAAACAACCACTCTATGTCGCTTTCATTGACCTCACGTAGGTCTTCAACCTTGTGAGCAGAGACGGCCTGTTCAAAATCCTCGCCAGGATTGGTTGTCCCCCGGGGTCCTCAGGATAGTTCAGTCATTCCACACAGTCATAAAGGGTGTCATTCAGTTTGACGGCTCTTCTTCGGAGGCCTTCAACATCCGCAGCGGTGTGAAGCAGGGCTGTGTGCTTGCCCCCATCCTATTCGGCATCTTTTTCTCAGTCATGCTGAAGCACGTCTTTGGAACATCAACTGATGGTGTCTACCTTCACACCAGATCGGACGGGAGGATGTTCAGTCTGTCCTAGCTGAGGGCGAAAACCAATGTTCAGGAGGTACTCAGCAGGGTCATTTGTCTGCCGACAACGCGGCACTGGCAAAACACTCTGAAGAGCAACTGCAATGCCTCATGGGCAGCTTCTCAAGAGCCTGCCAGGACTTCAACTTGACCATCAGCCTGAAGAAGACCAACGTGTTGGGCCAAGGCGTTGAGCACCCCCCTGCCATTACCATCAACAACTACGAGCTGGAGGTAGCTCATGAATTTACATACCTTGGCTCCACCATCACGGACAGTCTCTCCCTACACCCCAAGATCAACAGACGGATCGGACGAGCAGCCTCAACATTCGCCAGGCTGACAAAGAGAGTCTGGGAGAACAGAAAGCTGATGACGCACACCAAGGTTGCAGTCTACAAGGCCTGCGTCCTCAGCACACTGCTTTATGGCAGCGAGACCTAGAGCCTCTACTCCAGACAAGAGTGGCGTCTCAACGTTTTCCACCTTTGCAGCCTGAGGCGCATCCTGGACATCAAGTGGACTGACCGAGTCACCAACAATGAGGTCCTGGCCCGTGCCCAGACACCTAGCCTCTTCACCCTGCTCCAACAACGCCGTCTCCACTGGCTGGGCACCTACACCGCATTTCAAATGGGAGGATTCCGAAAGACCTGCTGTACGGGGAACTGGCCTCCAGCAAGAGAGCACAAGGGCGGCCCCATCTTTGTTTCAAAGATGTCTGCAACAGAGACATGAAGTCACTGAACATGAACGTCGAGAGGTGGGAGGTCAATGCAAGCGATGGCTCTCACTGGAGGCTGGAACTACACAGAGGCCTAAAAAGAGGAGAAGAGAAGCTGAGGCTTGCTGCTGAAGAAAAGCGCACTCGCCGAATAAACAGCACCAAGGCAACACTGGAGGACAGCGCCTTCAAGTGCAGTCGCTACAGCCGAGACTATCACTCCCGTGTGGGCCTCTATAGCCACAACAGACGCTGCTCTACCAACACAGACTGAAGCAAGACTTTCCAGGCGCAGATCCATGGTCTTGCAAGACTAACGGATGGCACCACTAAATATGAAGGCAGTGAAATTAATTATCCAGAAAGGCACTTGATATTTTAATTAAGTGGTGTGTGTGTGTGTGTGTGTGTGTGTGTGTGTGTGTGTGTGTGTGTGTGTGTGTGTGTGTGTGTGTGTGTGTGTGTGTGTGTGTGTGTGTGTGTGTGTGTGTGTGTGTGTGTGTGCGCGTGCCCACATGCACGTACATCCATACTGGATTGGCCCAACCCCTCAAGATAAAGAAATGCCCTTCACAGTGATATAAAAGGGTTCATTTAAAGAAATTTGACTGTCATAACTAAATTTACATTTCACATTCTATTTTCTTTTAATTTACATATCCTTACTAACTTCCTTGTAAAGACAAACTGTGAACTGCTGCATTTGAAAATTAGCTCTCTGATTTGAACTTTTATAATCAGACTTTCTTGTCAGGACCTCATGGACTTAGGCCGGTTAAGTAAACTTTCATGCTGCTACAATTACACCCAAACATAAAAAGCATCAAATCAAAATTAAACCAATTTTTTAAAAAATCACATTTTTTCTGGTGTAAGTGATAGCTCCTACTTTTATAAAGAAAAGACGTCTGACATTCCCCCTATACTTTCCTCAAACACCTTAAGATTATGCCCCTTTGTATTAGCCATTTCTGCCCTGGGAAAATGTCTCTGGCTGTCCATGCGATCTGTGCCTCTTATCATCTTGTACACCTCTATCATTTCACAACTCATCTTCCTTCACTCCAAAGAGAAAAACCCTAGCTCACTCAACCTATCCTCATCAAACATCACTTGAACCCAGGCCGCATCCTGGTAAATCTCTGCAACCCCTCTAATGCTTACACACCCTTCCTATAATGAGGCAACAAGAACTGAACACAATGTATTGTCCCTTGATGACAAATGCCATTACTTATCAGAAGTTTAATAATAGACAACAGTAGCTGATAATAATTGCCCACTCCTGATTCCTTCCTCTGCCACACCTCCCTGTTTAACCTGTTGATATAAAAGCTAAGGAGTAGTGTTGCAATTAGTGTGACGCTATTACATCTTGGGCCATTCTGGAGTATGGAGTTCAATTCCACCGCTGTTCATAAGAAGTTTATACATCGTTCCCATGAGTGCGTGGATTTCCTTTAGGTGCTCTGGTTTCCGCCTACAGTCTAAAGGTATACCAGTTAGTAGATTAATTGGTTATTGTAAATTTTCCTGTGATTAGGCTAGTGTTAAATAGGTGGGTTGCTGGGCAGTGCCGCCCATTGGGCCAAAAGAGCATGTTGCACTCTGTATCTCTAAATGAAATAAAATAAATGAAGAAATAATTTTAGCACTAAGATAATTAATACACCACAGATGATGAATTCAGCTACATTGAAGAGTTATTAGATAGATATAAACAGAAATCATTCGTATTTTTGTGATACAACTTTAATCAGAGGATAGTGTGAGTGTGGAACAAGCTACCATTAGAAATGGTGTTGTGGGTTAGACTGCAAAACTTAAGAGAAGTTTGAATAGATAAATGGATGGGATAGATATAGAGGGGAATGGTCTGGGTGTGGGCTGATGGTACAAAGCAGAATAATAGTTCATCATGGACTAGATGAGCCAAAGGGCTTAGTTCTGTGTTTAGTGCACTATGATTCTAATAATCTCCTTCTGTTTCCTCTCCAACAACAGAACAGGCCAAACCAAAATAAAATGAAAGCTACAGTGGCTCCCCTCCCATTAGTTCGTCAGCCTATCAATCAGCCCAAGAATTTCAGGCCTACACAGTCTGTAAGCATTTGTTCCTATAGAACAGCCTCATTTGCAGATGAAGAAGAGTTTTTTTCAGGTTTATGATACAGGTCGTCTCCAAATCATGGCAGAATTCTATTCCTGTGAACTGCTTGTAACCCCAACAATTAACAAGATGGAAATGTGGCCACAAACCAAGGTCCCATGCAGCAAAGGATGCCTGCAGTCATGCAGTAGCCCACAAATGCCATTCCTATATATGTATGGCTGTATATGCTAGATGTTGGATGTTTGTAAACTGGGGAGGATCTGTATGTTGTTTGCTGTAGATGTTTGTAAACTACTATTAGTTGATAGTATGTCATTTATATTGAAACTGCAAAACTTCTAATTTATTGGTTGTACTAGTCAGAAAAATGTGGCAAATTTTCTGGACAGAAACTATATAATATTAATAATAGCATTATTAGGTTAAATGGCTATTGGCAAATGTATCTGTTAACATCTGTCACTGCTGGTTACTCCTATACTTCTTTATGGATCTAATATTTTTCACTTAATCCTCTTGCAAATAAGAAACTTTTCCCTTCACACCTGCTGTTTTTCCACTGCAGGAAGTGAACTTAAGGTTCTGAAACAGGAGTACACCATTTCAAAACTATTCCCATTTGGATTGTCAATCTTTTGGCAGTCATAGTTATACGATGTTTAAGATGTGATGAGGGCTCAGAATAGAGTTTTTATGGGGGGCTCTTTGGCAGATTACAATGTTAGAGGAGAAAAGAGGAAATGTTGTGATTTATTAATGTTCTTCTATATTTGAGTGTCTCAGATGAAAAATGTTAATGTTTCAACGTCACTTCTTTTAGTAACTGAAAAAAATGTTTAATAGTTAAGAGCTTTTCATTAATTTATTTGTAATACAAACCACCTTGTGTTTTCCCATCCATTAAAAATGACATAAACATATCTAAATATAGTTTCATTTTGCTTGAATTGGAGCAGCATGTTTTCACACATACTGAATAACACAAGAAATGTGAATTGGCAAAACAATAGTCTGATGCCATAGGTTGTGGCATCAAACTTGGGTTTAAGTTTGAGTTTCTTCTCAGTCCTCTCTTGATAGCACCAATCACAAAGGGCAAGGTTAGCACTACAAGTACTGTATGTGGAGTACAGCAATCTAGGGTGAACAGAAATAAAATTGGTTGCAATTTTGAGTGGAGAGGAAGGAGAATTTAAAAGAAGCACTTTGTTCAGCACTAAAAATGAGAGCAAGGTGTCAGCTGTTTACCACCTACATTCAATAAACCAGAACCTAGCTATTACCATAATTTTTAGTACATTCTTAATTTTAACCAAGCAGATGGTTGCAGTTCCTGTTAATTGAGGAACCATTTACACCATTTATCAGAGTCATCCTCTCGTTACTTACTGTGACATTTGAGGAAAAATATCTTCTGTTGTGTGATTTCATAAGTATTTATAATTGTCTATTGTCGTGAAACTTTAGTATTATATTTATTGTTGAATAAATAATACAATATATTTCACATGACACTCGAAAAGATATTGAATCGCTATAACCTCTGTGACTTTAATAAAAGGAACATGGGCATAGATACAGTGAATGTACAGTCATTTTCACTAGGGTGGAGAATCAAGAACTAGAGGGCATATGTTTAAACTGAGAGGGAAGATATAGAATGGCAACACAAGGAACAACTTTTTCCACACAGGTGATGCTCAGTATCTGGAATAAGGTGCCAGAGGAGGTGGTTGTGGCAAATACATTCACAACATTTAAGAGGTATTTAGGCAGGTGTTTCATCATCATCATTGTGTGCTGTGTCATATGACATGGGTGATCATGGTCTTTCTGACTGTGAGTGTTCTTGGCAAATTTTCTACAGAAATGGTTTGCCATTACATTCTTCTGGGCATGTCTTTACAAGACGGGTAACCCCAGCCATTATCAATACTCTTCAGAGATTGTTTGCCTGGCTTCAGTGGTCGCATAACCAGGACTTGTGATATGTACCAGCTGCTCATACGACCATCCACCACCTGCTCTCATGGCTTCACATGACCCTGATCAGGGAGGGGTGTAGCTATGCAGCTGCTACACCTTTCCCAAGGGTGACTTGCAGGCTAGTGGAGGGAAGAAACACCTTATACCTCCTTTGGTAGAAACATATCTCCACCCCACCACCCAGGACAGGTGTATAGGAATGATTTAAATGGATATGGACCAAATACAGCCAAATGGAACTCGCTTTGACAGGAACCTTGGTTGGCAAGGATTATTTGGCCTGAAGGCCTGTATCGATGCTGTATTACTCTAAGGAGTTTGTGTGTTCTTCCCATGACCGCATGGGTTTCCTCCAGGTGTTACAGTTTCCTTTCATAGACCAACGATGCGCTGGTTGGTAAGCTAAATGATCATTATAAATTGTCCCGTGATTAGGTTAGGGTTAAATCAAGGAATACTGGACTGTGCAGCTTGAAGGACAAGAAGGGCCTGTTCTGTGCTGTATCTCAATGTACTTGATTTGGTATTGGGAAATGAACCTGGTCAGGTGTCAGATCTCTCAGTGGGAGAGCATTTTGGAGATAATGATCATAAATTCTATCTCCTTTACAATAGCATTGGAGAGAGATAGGAACAGACAAGTTAGAAAAGCGTTTAATTGGAGTAAGGGGAATTATGAGGCTGTCAGGCAGCATCTTGGAAGTTTAAATTGGGAACAGATGTTCTCAGGGAAGGGTACGGACGAAATGTGACAAATGTTCAGGGGATATTTGTGTGGATATAGGTACGTTCCAATGAGACAGGGAAATTATTGTAGGGTACAGGAACCGTGGTGTACAAAGGCTGTAGTAAATCTAATCAAGAAGAAAAGAAAAGCTTACAAAAGGTTCAGAGAGCTAGGTAATGTTAGAGATCTAGAAGATTATAAGGCTAACAGATAGGAGCTTAAGAAGGAAATTAGGAGATCAAGAAGGGGACATGAGAGGGCCTTGGCGGGCAGGATTAAGGAAAACCCCAAGGCATTCTACAAGTATGTGAAGAGCAAAAGGATAAGACGTGAAAGAATAGGACCTATCAAGTGTGACAGTGGGAAAGTGTGTATGGAACCGGAGGAAATAGCAGAGGTACTTAATGAATACTTTACTTCAGTATTCACTATGGAAAAGGATCTTGGTGATTGTAGTGATGACTTGCAGCAGACTGAAAAGCCTGAGCATGTAGATGTTAAGAAAGAGGATGTGCTGGAGCCTTTGGTAAGCATCAAGTTGGATAAGTCATCAGGACTGGATGAGATGTACCCCAGGCTACTGTGGGAGGCGAGGGAGGAGATTGCTGAGCCTCTGGTGATGATCTTTGCATCATCAATGGGGACGGGAGGGTTTCCAGAGGATTGGAGGGTTGTGGATGTTGTTCCCTTATTCAAGAAAAGGAGTAGAGATAGCCCAAGAAATTATTGACCAGTGAATCTTACTTCAGTGGTTGGTAATTTGATGGAGAAGATCCTGAGGGCAGAATTTATGAACATTTGGAGAGGTATAATATGATTAGGAATAGTCAGCATGGCTTTGTCAAGGGCAAGTTATGCCTTACGAGCCTGATTGAATTTTTTGAGGATGTCCCTTTCATCAATGATGAGAGGCATTGATGAAGGAAGAGCAGTAGATGTAGTGTATATGGATTTCAGCAAGGCATTTGCTTGGCTTATTGAGAAAGTATGGTATCCAAGGAGACATTGCTTTGTGGATCCAGAACTGGCTTGCCCACAGAAGGCAAAGAGTGATTGTAGATGGGACATATTCTGCATGGAGGTTGGTGACTAGTGGTGTGCCTCAGGGATCTGTTCTGGGACCCTTACTCCGTGATTTTTATAAATGATCTGGATGAGGAAGTGGAGGGATGGATTAGTAAGTTTGCTGGTGGGATCTGTCCCTCCCGGTCCTTGCCTCCGTTGGGTAAGTCAGGCCGTCATTGCCATTACCTTGAGGCTGGACTGTTCCCTTCCTTCCCTCTGAAGCCCTGCCTGCAACCTGTGTCTGGAGCCTTGCCCTGCAACCTGTGTCTGGAGCCTTGCCCTGCAACCTTTGTCTGGAGCCTTGCGCTGCAACCTGTGTCTGGAGCCTCATCCTGTTTGCAACTGTCTGTCCATGTCCACGTTTTTGCCAGGTAGGTCCAGCCGTTTTGCCACTACCTAGCATTGGGAACTACTTCTCCATGTCCATGCCTTCGCCAGGTAGGTCCGGCCTTTTGCTGATACCTAGCGTTGAGAACTGCCTCGTTGTGTTCAGCGTTCTGTGTAATGAGTCCCGGCCTTACGTCCTGTACCCAAGGAGGGGTCCCAGCTCGGTGTTCCATGTTCCTGTCTCTCCCTCGGCTCTGTGTTCTGCGTTCCTGTTCTTCTTCAATCAAGGCTCTGCATTCCTATCTCTTCCTTGACAAAGTCAAGGCTTCGGGGTCTCATCCAGTCCCAGTCATGTCCAAGGTCCTTGTTCTGTCCAAGCCAAGGCCTTGTGTTTTCGTCTTGTCATGTGCCTCGCCCAGCCCAGTGCTGGGGTTCCCTTATCCTGTGCTGGGGTTCCCTTGTCCTGTCCATGAGTCTCACGTCCAGTCCTGTTGCCTCTCCTCATCCTGTAGCCAGGTCTTGTCCTCGCCTGGCTCTGGAGTTCAAGCCCAAGTCAAGACCCAGGTTCTGTGTCCTTGTCCAGTCTCTGGCTTGGAGTCCAAGCCCAGGCTCCTGGTTCCCAGTTCCATGTCCTGGTTCCGCTATCCTCGTCAAGTCCTAGCCCAGGCCCGGAGTCCTTGTCTCATCCGGGGCCTGTCTCGTGTCCAGTGTCCTTTCTTCCTCTCTTCCCCTGCTTCCTTCTCACGCTTAGTCCTGTTCCTGGTAGTTCAGTGTCTGTGTCTTACTTTTGGGTCCACTCCCTTTGCCCTCCCCTCACCCCCGTATGACAAAACTGTAGAAAGGGTGCAGAGATTTACAAGGATATTGCCTGGATTGGGGAGCATGCCTTATGAAAACAGGTCGAGTGAACTCGGCCTTTTCTCCTTGGAGCAACAGAGGATGAGAGGTGATCTGATAGAGGTGTGTAAGATGTTGAAGAGGCATTGATCGTGTGGATAGTCAGAGGCTTTTTCCCAGGGCTGAAATGGTTGCTACAAGAGGACACAGGTTTAAGGTGCTTGGGAGTAGGTCCAGAGGAGATGTCAGGGGTAAACTTTTTACGCAGAGTGTTGTGTGTGTGTGGAATGGACTGCCGGCAACGGTGGTGGAGGTGGATACGATAGGGTCTTTTAAGAGACTTTTAGATAGGTACATGGAGCTTGGAAAAATAGAGGGCTGTGGGTAAGCCTAGTAATTTCTAAGGTAGGGACATGTTCGACACAACTTTGTGGGCCGATAGACCTGTATTGTGCTGTAGGTTTTCTATGTTTAAAAGGCCTGAACATATTAGATATGGCAAAGTTATTTCCCATGGTAGGGGAGTCTAGGACAAGAGGGCATGACTTCAGGATTGAAGAACGAATATTTAGAACAGAGATGCGGAGAAATTACTTTAGTCAGAAGGTGGTAAATCTGCGGAACTTGTTGCCACGAGTGGCTGTGGATGCCAGGCCATTGGGTGCATTTAAGGCAGAAATGGATAGGTTGTTGATTAGCCAGGGCATCAAAGGCTATGGGGAGAAGGCAGGGGAGTTGAGATGACTGGAAGAATTGGATCAGCCATGATTGAATGGTGGTGCAGACTTGATGGGCTGAATGGCCTACTTCTCCTATATCTTATGGTCTTGTGGTCTAATTACATAAAAATAAAAACTTCAGAAATCAATGAGCTTTAATAGTACAGATAAATGCTTTATAATTTGCATAGACATGTTTGTGCCAGAAGGTCTATTTATGTGCTATAAGGTGTGATTCTGTTGCACTGCTAAAAATTGTAGTATGCACAGGGAAAATTTTCATTTGAAAACTGCAGTGTGTTGCAGCTTGCAGTGGTGTGAACCCGCACCTGCCATGAAAAGCCATCAGAGCTCAATAGTGGAGGTTGGTAACACACATAGATCTCTGTGACTCCTACTTCCACTGCAGCCTATTATGCAGATACTCTGTGCATGCCACAAGAAGTTCCTTAAGAAACTGGAGACCTGAGACTGTACTAGCCTGAATCTTGAGCAGCAACAATCTGGTGAAACAACTCAGCAGGTCGAGCAGCATCTTTAGAGGGAGGAAATGGTTGATGATATGGATCAAAACTCTGACTATGTTCACCAAAAGAGAACTGATGGATCTTATATTTCATCCAAAAGACTGCAATTCCTCAATACAATCATGAATCTTAAATAATAATGAGGCAGCCTACAGAGAAGAAGTCATGCCCCTAACACAGTGGTGTCAAGAAAATAATCTCTCCCTTAATGTCGCAAAAACAAAGGAGCTGGTTGTGGTCTACAGGAGGAATGGAGACAGGGTATTGACATCAATGGATGTGAGGTTGAGGGGATGAACAGCTTTAAGTTCCTCAGCATAAACATCACCGAGGAGCTCACCTGTTCTGTACATACCGGCTGTGTGGTGAAAAAGGTACGACAGCGTCTCTTCCACCTCAGACAGTTGAAGAAGTTTGGTATGGGTGCCCAAATCCTAAGAATGTTCTATAGGAGTGTTGTGATCTTTATATTCATACATACCATGAGTTACTAATAAAGAACCATATTCTGGAAGAAATAGAACTTTTATTTAACAACAACCACAGCGTGCTTACAATGTTATGTTTTCTTGATCTTTCTATCATTTCTGCGCATGCTCAGAACTCTCTCCAATCACATTCTTATACGTCATATCACCACGTCTTCCTTTCCTTAAAAAGCAGATCAATTAGCAACATTGACCAGAGCAAATGCATAACTTAACATGTCTCTATCAGTCTCTCTGGGGGTCTATGAACACGGGTAGACCTTCTAAGTGGTTCACACAGTTCTTGTGTTTCGTTGTTATTTCTATGTTTTGTCTGGTCTGCATCAGTTAACTGAAACTCTGAAGTTGTCTCTTTCTTGAGGTCTTTGTGATTTCTTCTTAACACTGCTGCTTCTTCTGCTTGGACCATGTATGATCTGGGTTGTACTTCTTCAAGTACTGTAGCTTTCTGTGTCCATGTGTTCATTTTGTCTTGTATCCTCACTTCATCTCCTTGGGGCAGTTCGGGTAATGGACGAGAACATCTGTCAAAGTATATTTTCTGCTTTGCTTTGTGTTCATCTTTCCATCTTTTCACTGTTTACCTCCCTCTGTTCTCAGAAGGCTCTCATCTATTGGCAGATTGGATCTCAAACAGCGTCCCATCAAGAGCTGAGCAGGTGAAAATCCACATTCAAGTGGAGTACTGCAATAGACTAACAAAGCTTTATAAAAATCACCTCCACGATCTTTTGCTTTGTGCATCAGTTTCTTGAAAATTCCTACCAACTTCTCAACTAATCCATTGGACTGAGGGAAAAATGGACTAGATGTTGTATGAACAAAGCCCCATTGATGAGCAAAATGTCTCATGCATTCACCATTGAATTGTGGACCACTGTCTGTGAAAACTTCATCAGGTACACCATGTCTAGAAAAAGCTGATTTCATGTATATAATTACATTTTCTGCAGTTGTTCTGCTCAGACCACACACTTCAGGATACAATGAGTAGTAATCTGTTATTAATAGATAATCTTTGTTGTCAGTTACAAAAAGATCAACGCCTACCTTCTGATAAGGTCTCTGAGGACTAGGATGTAGATGCAGTGACCTTTAGGGTTGCTAGGTTGGTATTTAAGGCATATTTCACAAGAAGACACCAATTCTGCAATTTCTTGATTCATCCTGGGCCAAAACATCACTTCCTGTGCCCTTCTCTTACATTTTTTAATACCTAGGTGGCCTTCATGAATTTTCCCAAGCATTTCTTTTCAGAGACTTTTAAGAATCACAATTCTGCTACCTTTGTACAATATCCCATCCACAACAGAAAGTGATCTGTGGTTTCAATATTCTTATATTTCTAAGGTACAGTCATGCCTATTATCTGGCCATCCATCCATCATTCCATTACCACTTGTATTACCTGACTGAGAATTTTGTCCTCCTCTGTTTCAAGGTAAGGGGAGGGAAGTTCAAGGGGGATATTAGAGGAAGGTTTTTCACTCAGAGAGTGGTTGGTGCGTGGAATGCACTGCCTGAGTCAGTGGTGGAGACAGATACACTAGTGAAGTTTAAGAGACTACTAGACAAGTATATGGAGGAATTTAAGGTGGGGGGTTATATGGGAGGCAGGGTTTGAGTGTCGGCACAACATTGTGGGCTGAAGAGCCTGTAATGTGCTGTACTATTCTATGTTCTTTGTTAAGACACAGCAGTTCCAACTTTTCGGGAGCAACAGGTACAGTATATGATCATATCAACAAATGCCTGAACATCAACAGCATTCCTGTGACTGTCTTTTGTTGTTGGATCCACAGCTTTGGAAAGTGTGTCAGCCATGTACATGAATTTTCTCCAGGTGTGTATGACACATTCAATGCATATCTTTGCAATTTGATCATCATTCGCTGAATTCGCAAAGGACAATCGCTTAAAGGTTTGCGAAACAATGCAATCAAAGGCTTATGATCAGTTTCAACATCAATAGATTGCCTGACACAAACTGATGAAAACTCTCGCAAGCAAACATAATGCTGAGCAATTCTTTTTCAATTTGGGCATACCTTGTTTCTGGATCAGATAATGAACAAGATGCATATGCCACTGGTAGTCATTCCTTATCATGTTTCTGGAGTAATACTGCCCCTAAGCCTGCTTGAGATGCATCACATGAGATTTTGATGGGTCTCTCAGCATCATAAAATTTCAAGACAGATCCTTCAGTGAGCACTTTCTTGAGATTTTGCCATGCCTTCTCCTGCTCATGATTCCAGCTCCATTCATTTCTCTTTTCTGTTAGCTGCCTCAATGGAGCAAGCTGTTCCGAAAGATTGAGTATGAATTTTCCCATGTAGTTGACCATTCCCATAAACCTTTGAACATCCTTTTTAAATTGCTGTCTTGGCATATTCTCAATAACAGAAACCTTCAATGGATCAGGACACACACCCTCACTGCTGATGATATCACCCACAAAGGTAAGTTCCGTCATGCCTAGCTGACATTTGTCTTTATTCAACTTCAGATTTGTCTTGTGTGTTACCTCAAAGACTTGTCTGAGTCTGGCGTCATGCTCTTCTTTAGATGATCCCCAAACAATAATATCATCCATGGATGTATCCACGCCTTCAATGTGCTCATATAGCATGTGAATAGTTTTATGGTACACTTCAGGAGCTGATGCAATTCCAAACAGAAGCCAAAGAAAACAATATCTGGCAAAAAGAGTGTTAAAGGTACACAACTTTGAACTCGGTTCATCTAGTTTAAGTTGCCAGAATCCAGAGGATGCATCTAATTTACTAAAGTCCTTTGCATCAGCAAACTGTGACATAATTTGTTCATGAGTAGGCAATTTGAAATGCTCACTTTTAATGGCTCAACTCAAATCTCTTGGATCTAAGCAAATCCTCAGTTTTCCATTTTTCTTATCAACAATAACAAGCAAATTGACCTATTCAGTCGGTTCATCAATTTTTTTATGACTCCTAGCTGTTCCAATCTGTCAAGCTCTGATTTCAGATGATGATGTAATGCAAAAGGCACTTTTCTACATGGATGTACTACGGGTTGCTCTGTGTTGTCAATTTTAATCGTGTGTTCTCCTGGAAGACAACCAAGCCCTTTGAACAAGTCCTCATACTTTTTCATCAAGTCACTGTATTCTGACTCTGTGTCACTGTCCAGGACTAACACTCTTTTCACCAACTTCAGTCTCTCACAAGTAGATAAACCCAGTATTGACTGTACATTCTTCAACACCTCCACAAATGAAATCGTGTGCACAATACTGTGTGATACTTTTGCCACACATGTTCCTTTAACTGGAATGTCTTCACCTGAATACCCAGTCACTTTTATATTTGTTTTATATAACTTTGGTCTTGGCTTTAATGCATTAAACTCAGATTCTGCAAGAACATTTACTTGTGCTGCAGTATCAAGTTTAAACAGAATATTGTTTTGGTTCACTGGCAATGGAATAGTCCAGTCATTCTTAATTTGTTTGTTTTCACAAAGCACATCTATATAAAACTCCTCAAGTTCATTTTCAAGCACTGCATTTACTTGTTTTATTTTCTTTCTACTTCCGCAACAGTGTGAAAAATGATTACTCTTATTGCAGTCGTTGCACATTTTCCCATATGCTGGACACCGTTTCGGCCTATGCTGCGGCCCACAGCGATCACATAGCTTTTTTCTCTCAAATGATGTCTTGCTCTTGTTTTTGTTGTCATTTTATTATTTTTTCTAATATGTTCACACTTTATCATAGCGTCTACATTGCAGCTCTCAATGAAAAGTTCTTTAGCCTGTGACGTCACGGTTTCTGAAGCTTTGCAGAGCATCAAAGCTTTTTCCAAGTCTAAGTCTTGTTCTCTTAACAGTCTTTCTCTCAGACCATTATCCAGAATGCCACAAACAATTCTGTCTTTAATGAGAGAGTCTGTCAGTTCTCCAAACTCACATGTTTTACTCCTGTGTCTCAACTCAGTAACATATTGATCAATAGTTTCACCAGCTCGCTGCGTACATGTAAAAAAATTTATTCTGCTCATACGTCACATTATGCTTCGGTATACAAAATGCTTCAAGTTTGTCCATTATCGATTTTAACTTTAAATTATCTCCATTTTCAAAAGTAAAGTGATTATATACCTCAATTGTCAGGACTCCTGACGAAGGGCCTTGGCCCAAAACGTCAACAGTGCTTCTCCCTATAGATGCTGCCTGGCCTGCTGCGTTCCACCAGCATTTTGTGTGTGTTGCTTCCATTTGTAAAACTGTTAGCAACGCCAAAACAGTTCGAACTCTTTTTTTCAGAAAATTATCTTTGATTCTCCTGTGTTAGGAAACATATTATTCTTCTAGACTGACTTCTGACACCATGTTGTGTTCTTTATATTCATATGTACTGTGGATTACTAATAAAGAACCATATTCTGGAAGAAATAGAACTTTTATTTAACAGCAACCACAACGTGCTTACAATGCCATGTTTTCTGGGTCTTTCTATCACTCCTGCGCATGCTCAGAACTCTCTCCAATCACATTGTTACACATCATATCACCACAAAGGGCACATTTGAGGCCATTCTGACTGGCTGCATCACTGCCTGCTATGGGAACTGTACTTCCCTCAATTGCAGAACTCTGCAGAGAGTGCTGTGGATGGCCCAGCGCATCCATAGATGTGAACTTCCTAATATTCAGGACATTGACAAAGACAGGAGCATAAAAAGAGCCCAAAGGATCATTGGGGACCCGTGTCACCCTAACCACAAACTGTTCCAGCTGCTATCATCTGGGAAATGGTACCATAGCATAAAAGCCAGGACCAACAGACTCCAGCACAACTTCTTCCACCAGACCATCAGACTGATTAATTCATGCTAACACAACTGTATTTCTATGTTATATTGACTGTCCTGTTGTACATATGTACTGTTTTTTTATAAATTACTAATAATTGCACATTGCACATTTAGATGGAGAGGTGGTGTAAAGATTTTTATTCCTCATGTATATGAAGAATATAAGTGATAAAGTCAATTCAATTCAATTCAAGTCAGTGGCACTGAACTTCATTTTTTTACAGAATTTTTAGCAGTTTTAATTAGGATTTAGTTTTTGGGCACTTTTGCTCCATCTGCCAAAAGTGGAACTTCACAGTGGCCAAACATTTTTATTCCAATTCCCATTCCTGTTTTGACATGTCAATCCATGGCATTCTCTTGTGCCACGATGAGGCACCCTCAGGGTGAAAGAGCAACACCTTATATTCCGTTTGGGTAGCCTCCAACCTGATGGCATCAATATCAATTTCTCTGCCCGGTAAAAAAATATTCTCTCCCTGCACCTTCTTTATCTTCTTCTATTCCCCACTCTGGACTCTTACCTCTTTTCACCTGCCTATCACCTCTCCCTGGATCCCCTCCTCCTTCCCTTTCTCCTATGGTCTTTCTCTCCAGCCCTTTATCTTTCCTATCCACCTGGCTTCACCTATCACCTTCCAGCTTTCCTCCTTCCCCTCCACCCACCTTTTTATTCTAGCGTCTTTCCCCTTCCTTTTCCAGCTCTGATGAAGGGTCTTGGCCCAAAACATAAACTGTTTATTCATTTCCATAGATGCTGCCTGACTTGCTGAATTCCTCCAGCATTTTGTGCAAATTATCTCGTACTTGGGATTTAATTTCTACTTGGCTTGTTTAGAATGCCCATCCAAATGCAGTAAAATTTAAATTGCTTTCTTTGGTAGATGTAGTCCCAACAAGACAACAGTAAACTTCCAACATCCTTAACATTGCAGTGGAACTGGGTATTCGGCTGTTTTCATGGTTGCTCTATTATCTTGATACCACTTTCCTGTATTAACATCCTGGGTGCTACTGTCCTCTCCATCAAGGACATAGAAACATAGAAAATAGGTGCAGGAGTAGGCCATTCAGCCCTTTGAGCCATTCAGTATGATCATGGCTGATCATCCAACTCAGAATCCTGTACCTGCTTTCTCTCCATACCCCCTGATCCCTTTAGCCACAAGGGCCATATCTAACTCCCTCTTAAATATAGCCAATGAACTGGCCTCAACTGTTTCCTGTGGCAGAGAATTCCACAGATTCACCACTCTCTGTGTGAAGAAGTTTCTCCTCATCTCGGTCCTAAAAGGCTTCCCCTTTATCCTTCAACTGTGACCCCTCGTTCTGGACTTCCCCAACATCAGGAACAATCTTCCTGCATCTAGCCTGTCCAATCCCTTTAGAATTTTATATGTTTCAATAAGATCCCACCTCAATCTTCTAAATTCCAGCGAGTATAAGCCCAGTCAATCCAGTCTTTCTTCATATGAAAGTCCTGCCATCCCAGGAATCAATCTGGTGAACCTTCTTTGTACTCCCTCTATGGCAAGAATGTCTTTCCTCAGATTAGGGGACCAAAACTGCACACAATACTCCAAGTGTGGTCTCACCAAGGCCTTGTACAACTGCAGTAGAACCTCCCTGCTCCTGTACTCGAATCCTCTTGCTATGAATGCCAACATACCATTCGCCTTTTTCACCGCCTGCTGTAACTGCATGCCCACTTTCAATGACTGGTGTACAATCATACCCAGGTCTCGTTGCACCTCCCCTTTTCCTAATCGGCCACCATTCAGATAATAATCTGTTTTCCTGTTCTTGCCACCAAAATGGATAACCTCACATTTATCCACATTAAATTGCATCTGCCAATTACAGGACACCTTAGAAAGGTAGTAGAAGGCAGTATTAAGGAACCTCTCCATCTGGGATATGCCCTCTTCTCATTACTACCATCAAGGAGAAGGTACAGGAGCCTGAAGACACACTCAACATTTTAGGAACAACTTCTTCCCCACTGCAATACAATTTCTGAACAGTCCTTGAACCCAGGTGCACTACCTATTTTGATCTCTTTTTGCACTATTTCTTTCTTTCTTTACTTATTATAATTTATACATATTTTTATGTAATGCACTGTACTGCTGCCATAAAAAAACAAACCTCGCAACAATAGCATTGATAGTAACCCTGAATTTGATTTTGTTCCTTTAAATCCCTTAATATCTATCTTCGAATGTCCTTGGCAATTTAGCCTTCACTGCCCTCTAGAATAGAGAAGTCAACAACCCGTGGATAAAGAAGTTGCTTTTCATCTCACTCCTGAAAGCTCCACTCATTATTTTGGGCTTGTGACCCTTGGTTTTAGACACCTTATCCAAGGGAAATTTCATCCTTCCATCTCCCTTAATCAGCATGAATTTGAGCAGGGCAATCCTGTCTTGAAATTTTGATTTTGTTATCTTGAGGAGGAAAGAAAGAATTTTGATAAAGTGGACAGTAGATACACTTTAGTAAGGCATTTGACTTACAAGTTACTCCAGTGGCCCCACTGCAACCTATTTCCACTTTTAGTGAACCATTTTTTAAAATTATTGTAGATTGTGTAGGCCCATTACCAAAAACTAAAGCTGGCCATCAATATTTATTGACCATCATGTGCACTGCGTGTAGGTTTCCAGAGGCAATACCACTTAGAAATATAACAGCTAAAACTGTAATAAAGGCTCTTATAAAATTCTTTACTTATTTTGGGTTGCCTAAGGAAATACAATCTGATCAAGGTAGTAATTTTATGTCTGGATTGTTTCAACAGATAGTTTATAAACTGGGAGCTAAGCAGATTACCTCGTCTGCATACCATCCAGAATCGCAAGGAGCCTTGGAGAGGTTTCATTCTACCCTCAAGACTATGATTAGGATGTATTGTGTAGAAAATGGAAATGATTGGGATGAGGGCATACACTTACTTCTATTTGCAGGATGGGAGTCAGTACAGGATTCATTAGGTTTTAGTCCATTTGAACTTGTATTTGGGCATAGAGTTAGAGGACCTTTGGCCTTATTAAAAGAACAGTGGATTAATAAAGAGGTACGCACTAATTTGCTGGATTATGTTTTAAAATTTAAGGATAGACTACATAAAGCTTGTAGCTTGGCCAGGGAAAATTTAAAATCGGCTCAGGAGAAAATGAAAACCCGGTATGATAAAGAAGTCAGAATGAGGTCATTTAAGCCTGGAGATAAGGTTTTAGTTCTTTTCTCGGTGCAAATGAATCCTTTACAAGCTAGATTTCATGGTCCTTATGAAATTATGTCTAAAGTTAATGATGTGGATTATGTGATAAAAACACCAGATGGAAGAAGGTCAACCTAGCTTTATCATATAAATATGATAAAACCATATTTTGAGAAACAGTCTGCTACTATGACTGTTGTGGTCAATAACAATGAGTCTGATCTCACTAGGAACTAAATGGATGATTCATCTGAAACTCATTCTAAATCCAATATTATTTCTGCCAGATTTTCAAACTCAACAATTTTGGAAGACATTGATGAGAAATTAGCTCATTTACAGCCAGAGCAGAGGCAACAGATGAAGCAATTAATTTGTAAATATAGAAATTTATTTCCAGACGTTCCTAAAAGAACCACAGTAGCTTCACATAATGTAGATGTTGGAGATGCCTATATTGACAATTTAGTTACAGGAAATGATACTTGGGAAGCACATATTACTGCGGTGGAGAAACTATTTGAAAGGCTTTCAAAAGCTAACAACCATTAATTTGGCTAAAAGTGAATTTGGTCATGCCACTGTGACTTACCTTGGTTATGTTGTGGGTCAAGGTAAATTAGCTCCTGTTCAGGCAAAAGTTCGGGCAATTTTAGAGGTCCCCACTCCAACTGGGAAAAAAAACTCTCAGAAGATTCTTGGGAATGATAGGATATTAACAAAAATTTTGTAAGAATTTTGCTAATATTGCCCTTCCATTAACTAACCTCTTGAAGAAACTTCCGTTTAAGTTAGTCATTTGTTTACTTTCCATTTTTATTGAGCAGAGTTTAAATAAGTGTTTATTTGTTTATTAAAAAAATTTCTCAATTCTATATTCATTGTTGCTGTATCGTAACAGAAGTCAGTGACTTACAGTGTACTACAAGGAGCGGTACTAATTTCTTTGCTCTGTGATATATGTTAATGACCTAGATATAAATATTGTTTGCTTGTTTTCTGACAAGGGCGATCGTGGTCTTTCCACGACCATCATTGTTCTTGGAAAATTTTTCTACAGAAGAGGTTTACCGTTGTCTTCTTCTGGGCATTGTCTTTACGAGACAGATGACCCCAGCCATTATCAATATTCTTCAGAAATTGTCTGTCAGGTGTCAGTGCTCGTATAACCAGTTGATTATATGACTATCCAGCACCTGCTCCCATGGCTTCACATTACCCTGATTGGGGGCTAAGCAGGCGCTGCACCTTGCCCAAGGGTGACCTACAGGCTGGCAAAGGGAAGGACCTTACACCTCCTCCTTTGAAAAGATGTATCTCCAACCCGTCAACCAAGATGTAAATATAGGAGATATAAATAGATGACGGAAAAGTGCTGGCGTTGCAAGGAAGGTTGTCTAAGGGTAATATAGAATATGGGTCAGATGGAAAGTTATATGAAACACTGGGGGATGGAGGATGCTAACAAGTGTGAAGTCATGCAGTTTGGGAAGTCAGGTGGAGATAGGACACATGCAGTAAATGGCAAAGCAACAAGGAATATTGATGAACAGAGAGTCGCAAGGGTCACAACTTCATGGTTCCTGCAAGTGGCAATACAAGACAATATTGCGGTGAATATCATGCTGCATGTTTACCTTCATATGTCAGAGTGTAGAATATTAAAGTAGTTAGACATATGGTGCAACTTTACACTGTCTAGTATGGAGGTTACTGCACAGGATCAAAATAAGCTGCAGAAAGTTGTAAACTCTGTCAGCTCCATCATAGGCAATAGCCTTCCCAATATCCAGGACATCTTCAAGGAATAATGCTTCAAAAAGGACATCATAAAGGACCCCCATCCCCCAGGGCGTGCCATTTTCTCATTGCTACCATCAGGAGGAGGTACAAGAGCACAGGAGTCTGAAGGCATACACTCAAAGATTCAGAAACAGCTTCTTCCCCTCTGCCTTCTGATTCCTGAATGGACATTAAACCCATGAACACTACCTCATTATTTTTTTTCTCTTTTTGCACTACTTATTTAACTTTTAAAATTATATATACTGCTGACTGTAATTTACAGTTTCTATTATAATGGATTACACTGTACTGCTGCCACGAAAGAACAAATTTCACAACATATGCCAATGATATTAAACCTGAGTCTGATCCTGAATACAGGATAGGCCACACTCGAATTATTGTGTGCAGCTCTGCCCAGCATATTCAAAGAAGGATATGATTGTGCTGGAGAGAGCATAGAAGAGATTCAGCAGGAGGTGACCTGGATTTGAAGGCTTTAGTTATGGAGAGAGATTCGATGGGTTTAGTTTATTTTCCTTGGACAAAAGAGGTTGAGTGATGACCTGATGGAAGTATCCAAGAATACAAGAAGCATTGATAAGTTAGATGAGGGCTGGGCAGTAAATGTTGTCGATATGGACATTAGCAAAGATTTTGACAATATCAGTCTAGTTTGGAAGGTTAAACCTTATGGGATCCAAGTGGAGATAGAGGATTAGATTCACAATTGATTGAGTGATAGAAAGCAGATCAACGGTTGTTTCTCAGACTGGAAGCTTGCATCTAGTGGTGAGCCACAGGGGTCGTTGCTGGGACTTTGTAATTTATATAACTGATTTGGATGTGAATGTACAAGGCATGGTTAGTAAACCTGCAGATGGTACTAAAATAGGTGATATTGCAGATAGTGTAGAAAGTTATGAAACATACAGAGGGATCTTGATCAGCTCGGTATGTGGGTCGAGGAATGGTAAATGGTTTTCAATCCAGATAAATATGAGGTATTTCATTGCAGGAGATGAAACCAGGGTAGGACTTATACAGTGTATGATAAAGCCCTGAGGAGTGTTATGAACCCGATGTATTTAGGAGTAAAAAGTGCATGGTTCATCGACAGCAGCATCACTGGTAGAGAGATGGTGAAGGGTATCTTGGCCTTCACCAGTCAGAGCGTTGAGTGTAAGAGCTGAGTCATTATGTTGCATTTGTATAAATCATTGGTAGAGCTCTCCTGGAGTACTCTGTACAATTTTAGTCACCATGTTATAGGAAAGACGTGGTTAAACTGGAAAGTATGCAGAAAAGATTCATAAGGATGTTACCTGGACTTGGACTTGGAGACATTGCATAGACTAGGACTTCATTCCCTGAAATGTAGAAGACTGAGGGGTGACCTGATAGATCATGAGAGGGCATAGATAGAAACATAGAAACATAGAAAACTTACAGCACAATACAAGCCCTTCAGCCCACAAAGTTTTACCAAACATGTACCTACCTTAGAAATTACTAGGCTTACCCATAGCCCTCTATTTTTCTAAGCTCCATGTACCTATCTGAAAGCCTCTTAAAAGACCCTATCGCATCCACCTCCACCACCATTGCTGGCAGCCCATTCCATGCACTCACCACTCTCTGAGTAAAAAACATACCCCTGACATCTCCTCTGTACCTACTCCCCAGCACCTTAAACCTATGTCCTCTTGTGGCAACCATTTCAGCCCTGGGAAAAAGCCTCTGACCATCCACATGGTCAATGCCTCTCATCATCTTATACACCTCTATCAGGTCACCTCTCATCCTCCTTCACTCCAAGGAGAAAAGGCCAAGTTCACTCAACCTATTCTCTTAAGGCACGCTCCCCAATCCAGGCAACATCCCTGTAAATCTCCTCTGCATCCTTTCTATGGCTTCCACATCCTTCCTCTAGTGAGAGGACCAGAACTGAGCACAATACTCCAAATGGGGTCTGACCAGGGTCCTATATAGCTGTAACATTACCTCTCGGCTCCCAAATTCAATTCCATGATTGATGAAGGCCAATACACTATATGCCTGCTTAACCACAGAGTCAACCTGTGCAGCTGCTTTGAGCATCCTATGGACTCAGACCCCAAGATCCCTCTGATCCTCCACACTGCCAAGAGTCTTACCATTAATACTATATTCTGCCATATTTGACCTACCAAAATGAACCACTTCACACTTATCTGGGTTGAACTCCATCTGTCACTTCTCAGCCCAGTTTTGCATCCTCTCAATGTCCCACTGTAACCTCTGACAGCCTTCCACATTATCCACAACACCCCCAACCTTTGTGTCATCAGCGAACTTACTAACCCATCCCTTCACTTCCTCATCCAGGTCATTTATAAAAACCACAATGAGTAAGGGTCTCAGAACAGATCCCTGAGGCACTCCACTAGTCATCGACCTCCATGCAGAATATGACCCATCTACAACCACTCTTTGCCTTCTGTAGGCAAGCCAGTTCTGGATCCACAAAGCAATGTCCCCTTGGATCCCATGCCTCCTTACTTTCTCAATAAGCCTTGCATGGGATGCCTTGCTGGAATCCATATACACTCCCATGAGAGGCATAGAGAGGGTGAAAGCACAAAGTCTATTTCCCAGGGAGAGGGTGCTCAAAACAAGAGGGCATAGGCTTAAGATCAGAGGCAAAAGATCAAAAAAACATCAGGAGCAGTTTCTTCATGCAAAGGATGGAGCATTTTTGGAATGAACTACAAACAAATGTGGGCACATCTGCAACATTTGAAGTCCATCTAGGTAAGTACTGTATATGGGCAGGAGGGGGTAGTGGGCTATGGGCTCGTAGATGGGACTAGCTCAGTGGGCAACATAGACAAGTTTAGGCTGTAGGGCCTGACTTCATGTTGTATGACTCCATAACTTATGCTCCCATTCCTTGAGGCCCCAGTGTGAAACTAACCTCAGGGAACAAAGTGGAAAGTAAAATCGTTGTAGACTTAAGTAAACAACACATAGGTCACATTGAAGAGAATGTTGATCAGACAGCTAATGTCTACATCAGAAAGGAAAGAGGAACTTACTTTGAGAAAGTGGAAGGAAGATAAAATAAAATTGTTCTCTGCAAGTTTTCCACTAACTTGGTGTCAGGCGTGCCTCAACTGGTAGGAAAATTTACCCTAATTCAGAAAGATGTGTGATGTCACAAAAAGATTTAAACAAAATATCTATGCAGCACTACCTATTTGAGAAGGAAAAGACAAATTTTCCCCTAGTTTTAATCCCTCAATGTAGCTATTGTTGTTGGTGCAACCCTACTGTGTGTAAATTATCTGGTGTGCTTTTTGGGACACCATAAAGGAGGGTAAAGAATTAAGAATTAATCAGTTAAACTGCATTTACTTATTTATTTTTACTTATTGAGATACAGCACAGAATAGGCCCTTCCAGCCCTCCGAGCCACACCGCTCAACAATCCCTTGATTTAACCCAAGCCTAATCAAGAGGCAATTTACATTAACCTATTAACCTGCTAACCTGCACGTCTTTGGACTGTGGAAGGAAACTGGAGCATCTGGAGAAAACCCGTGCATTCCATGGGCAGGTTGTACAGGCTCCTTACAGATGATGTCAGAATTGAACTCCAGACTCCAAAGTCCTGAGCTGTAATAGCATCATGCTAACCACTACACAACCATGTCGCCATTTAGTTCTGTGCACAACGTTTAATGGGTAAGCCAGAGGAACTCAGAGCATGGATTGGCTCTGAGGACTGAGATGTTGTAGCTATAACAGGAACATTGCTGAGAGAAGGACAAGACTGTCGGCTCAGTATTCTAGGATACAAATGCTGCAGGTTTAGCAAAGTACAAGTAAGCAAGGAGTGAGTACGGCCTTTTTGATAAGGAAAGGCATAACAACAGTACTTGAATGACATTTTTGGAGAAATCATTTAATAAAGCCGTATGGAAGAACTGATTGTGAACTTTAGAAAGGGTAAGATGAGGGAACACATACCAGTCTTCATAGAGGGATCAGAAGTGAAGAGAGTGAGCAGCTTCAGTTCCTGGGTGTTAATATCTCTGAGGATCTAACCTGGAGCCAAGATATCGAAAACAAGAGAAAATCTGCAGATGCTGGAAATCTAAGTAACACATGTACAATGGGGTGATTGAAAAGTTTGTGACCTAAGGTGGAAGGAGTCAATTCTAGAAAGCCTAGCACATTTATTTTTCAACATAGTCCCCTCCTAAGTTTACACACTTAGTCCAGCGGTCGTGGAGGATACAGATCTTGGACCTCCAGAAAGTGTCCACAGCATGGGTGATTGATTAGTTCGTGGCCTAAGGTAGAAGGAGATGAGTTATGCAGCTCTCGTTACATGCACATGCAGATCAACTCTTTGAGAGATTGTGCAGGAAGTTTGAAGTTAATAAGGATTGAAGTAAGCTGCGGAGTGTTGTAAACTTAGTCAGCTCCAACATGAGCATTAGCCTCCGTAGTATGCAGGACATTTTCGAGGAGCGATGCTTCAAAAAGGCGGCGTCCATCATTGAGGACCCCTACCACCCAGAACGTGCCCTCTTCTTATTGCTACCATCAGGGAGAAGATACAGAAGCCTGAAGGCACGCACTCAATGTTCAGAAACAGATTCTCCTCTGCCATCCGATTTCTGAAAGGACATTGAGCCCACAAATGCTACCTCACTACTTTTTTATTTCTGTTCCTGCACTACTTATTTAATTTAACTATTATATATATACTTATTGTACTTACCAGGTTTTTTTCTCTATTTTTATGTATTACAATGTATTGCTGCCGCAAAGTCAACAAATTCCACGACATATGCTGGTGATATTAAACCTAGTTCTGGTTCTAGTGGGGCTGTATTATAGAACTCCCCCCCCACCCCAATGCGGGAAATCAGAAGGGTGTAAGATGGATCTGACAGGTAAGGTTAAAGACAATCTTAAGAGATTCCACAGATATATTGAGTAAAAGGATGGTTTGGGAGAGAGTCAGCAGATCTGCCTATGTTTTGATTCACAGAAGATGGGTGGCATTCTGGATTGTGTGTTGTGCAATGAACCGGAATTGATTAGAGTCCTTAAGGTAAAAGACCCCTTAGGAGCAAGTAATATGATCGAATTCTCCCTGAAATATGAGAAGGAGAAGCTAACGTAAGATGTATCAGTATTACAGTGGAGAAAGGGGAATTACAGAGGCATGAGAGCGGAGCTGGCTGGAATTGATTGGGGGGAGAAAGCACTGGCAGGGATGACAGCAAAGCAGCAAAATAGCTGGAAATTCTGGAAGCAACTTGCAAGGCAGAGGATAAATATATCCCAAAGAGGAAGAAGTATTCTCTAGGAAAGATGACACAACCATGCCTAACAAGAGAAGTCAATGCCAACATAAAAGCTGAAGAGAGGGCATATAATAGATGCTGCTTTTCAAGAGGATGTAATGTTGAGACCTTATAAAGCACTGATGAGGCCTCACTTGGAGTATTGTGAACAGTTTGGGGCCCCCTATCTTAGCAAGGATATGCTGAAACTGTGCAGGGGTGTCAAACTCATTTTAGGTCACGGGCCGGATTGAGCAAAATGCAGCTTCATGTGGGCCGGATCAGTCGGACGCGTGCGAACGCAGCTTTCGTTGCCTCCGTTTTTTCAGCCTGCTCTCATGTGTCTCAGTCTCTGCTATAACTACAAAGTGTTTCACTTTACAAATTCCGTTTCTTATGAAGAAGACTGCCGAATAAACACTAAAAACCCTGAAAACCTGGTACCTGAATAAACTCAGCATTAGCCATATCATACGCCATAGGCGCTTCGATTACTGGGGCCAGCTTTAATACTAATTAGATATTATCTCGTGGGCCAAAGATAATTCCACCGCGGGCCGGATTTGGCCTGCGAGTCTTGAGTTTGACGTATATGCTGTAGAGGGTTGAAGGGAGGTTTGCAAAAGTGATTCCAGGATTGAATGGCGTGTCATATGAAGAGCATTTGATGGCTTTGGGCCTGTATTCACTAGAACTCAGAAGAAAGAGGGGTGATCTCATTGAAACCTATCGAATGGTGAAAGGCCTTGATAGAGTGAATGTGGAGAGGATTTTCCTTATGATGGGAGAGTCTAAGAACAGAGAACACAGCCTCAGAATAGAGGGGTGTCCTTTTAGAACTGAGATGAGGAGGAATTTCTTTAGCCAGAGTGTGGTGAATCTGTGGAATTCTTTGCCACAACAGCTGTGGAGGCCAAGTCTTTATGTATCTATAAGGCAGAGGTTGATAGATTCTTGATTGGTCAGGGGGAGAAGGCAGAAGACTGGGGCTGAGAGGAAATTGGATCAGCCATGATGAAATGGTGGAGCATGCTCAAATGGGCCTAATAGCCTAATCCTGCTCCTATATCTTATGGTCTTAAAACAGAGAAACCTAATAGAACTTATTTAAAAAAGACCGTCAAATGCCCAATGTGCAGAGAGAGAAAAACAAATTGTGCAAACAATAAAAGTAGGCCAAAAGTATTCGGAAATGAAGTTCATTACCTTGAGATTGATTTTCCTGAAGTCATTTACAGGAAAAAATAAATACAGTGAGATTTTACAAAACTCTTTGCATATACAGACAGACTGACATAAACTAATCTGCAAAGAAGACAAACTGTGCAAATAAAAGCAATGCTGAGAACATGAGTTGCTATGAGTCCTTGAAAATGAATCTGTATGTCTTAAAATCAGTTCAGAGAAGTGGTGAATGAAGTTATCCATGCTGCTTTAGAAGCCTGATAGTTGTGAAGTTCTAAATGTTCCTAAAGCTGGTGGTGTTGAAGGTGAGGCGTCTGTTCCTCCTACCCAATGGCAGTAAAGGGAAGAAGGCATGGCCTGGATTGTTAGAGTCTTTGATAAAGGATGCTAATTTCTTGTGGCTGTGCTCCATGTAAGTGTACTCAGTGGTGGGGAGGACTTTGCCTTTTGAATTTTTATTCAGCCACAATTGAGGGCATTGTGACCACGTCTATCACCCTGTGCTTTCCTGCTGCCTCCTCCCTCTCCAAGTCCAGGTTGCTGCGAGTGGTCCACTCAGCAGGGAAGATCATTGGCTGTCAGCTATGGACATTAAAAGACCTGTCCATCAGCAGAGTGAAGAAAAGAGCTGAAAAAAATTACCCACCAAATTGCCGACAGGGAGAGGCTACAGGTCCATCATCACCAGGACTCCATATCATCGTCAAAGCTTCTTTCATGTATCTGTACAGCTTCTCAACAAAATTCACACAGGCGTAATACCCTAACTGTCCCTGCACAACATCTGTTAAATGGTCTTTCCTGCTCTCCTTGTTTTGTTGATAATTGTTGATTCTGTTCATATGTTTTCATTTATTTCAGTTTGATTATTGACATTTGTGCATGTGACCATTCTGTTAACTGTTGATTATTCATGGCTGTTTGCACTATTGTCTTGTAATTTTTCGGTTGTTATTGTGTTGTCTTTTATGGTATGGTCCTGTGTTTATTGCTTGGGACTAAACCACAGTCAATCCTGGTATGTTTCACATACTGATAATGAAGCGATTCTGATTCTGATTGAGGCAGTTTCAACAGTATCATTTAAGAAGCACATTCATGGGTACATGAGGTGTGCAGCTTGGATGGATATGGGCCAAAAGCAGGAAATTGGGACTAGCTGGTTGGGCGCTGTGCTTAATGTGGACTGGTATTGTACCTGTGGTTTATTGAGCTATGACGCCATGAGTGAGTACAATAAAGAACTTCTTTTTGATGTGAAATAACCTACAAATATTCCAGTAATTGAAAAGAAAATAGGATTTTTTATTGAAAAATAAGTTTCAGGACCATGTGAAAATAATATGTGGAGTGGGGTTAGTTAAGATATCCATAAAGAGTTCTTTGTTGGCAAATACATTTCTTTGACTTGGAATATTAGCCATTTTAGCTTGGAGAACAAACCTGACCAACCAGCACCACCCAAGTAAGCTCTTGAATCATTTGTAATTCTGAATGTACTTCCTCTTTACAAATGCAGATTTTTTTAAAAAATGAAGTGACTGGAAATATGAGTTGATTTGTTATTCTAGTCACATTAACGTGATCAAATTTTTAACTTCACTTTTACCTCTGGGAAGAAAAAAGAAGTCCAACCAAAGTAAAAATAGACATTCAGGTATATTTAGGTCGAGGCTGGGAAATCGACTATTGTAAAGTTTTCTTCTAGAGACGTAAACTGAACTGACTGATAATAAGTGAATCAGCTGACTAGTAAATAGAGAAGTAAAGACACGGAAAAATTATAACAAAAATTAACACAGAACTGAAGTCTGACTTTTCACAAAAAAAGGAAGTTTGAAAAGAGAGAACTGAAATACACAACACTTGATAAATGGGCGATACTGTTTATTTATAGAACTGCTGGAACGTTGTGTTTCCATGAAAAGCAGTTTTATAAAAACACGCCTCTCGCTTATTGATTGGGTGCATGTTCAGGAACAGAATGCCAAAGTCAATTCAGGAGAAAGCTTTACCCAAAGTGAATGCAGAACTTACTACTGCAGAGTACTGCAGTCCTTAAGAGATGCATCTAAATATAGGTTAGAAGAACAAGAGTATATGGTACACATATATTACGTCTTTATGTCATAAGATCGTAAGACGTAGGGCAGAAGTAAGCCATTCAGCCCATCGAGTTTGCTCCACCATTCAATCATGGGCTGATCCAATTTTTCCAGTCATCCCCACTTCTCCCCCACACCCTTTGGTGCCCTAGCTAATCAAGAACCTATCTATTTCTACCTTAAATACACCAACTGACTTGGCCTCCACAACCACTCGTGGCAACAAATTCCACAGATTTACCACCCTCTAACTAAAGTAATTTCTCCGCATCTCAGTTCTAAATGGACATCCTTCAATCTTGAAGTCATGCCCTCTTGTCCTGAATCCCCTACCGTGGGAAATAACTTTGCCATATCTAATCTGTTCAGGCCTATTAACATTCAGAATGTTTCTATGAGATCCCCCCTCATTTTCCTGAACTCCAGGGAATACAGCCCAAGAGCTGCCAGATGTTCCTCATACGGTAACCCTTTCATTCCTGGAATCATTCTTGTGAATCTTCTCTGAACTATCTCTAATGTCAGTATATCCTTTCTAAAATAAGGAGCCCAAAACTGCACACAACACTCCAAGTGTGGTCAAACGAGTCCCTTATAGAGCCTCAACATCACATCCCTGCTCTTACATTCTATACCTCTAGAAATGAATGCCAACATTGCATTTGCCTACTTCATAACCGACTCAACCTGGAGGTTAACCCTTAGGGTATCTTGCACAAGGACTCCCAAGTCCCTTTGCATCTCTGCATTTTGAATTATTTCCCCATCTAAATAATAGTCTGCCCATTTATTTCTTCCACCAATGTGCATGACCATACACTTTCCAACATTGTATTTCATTTGCTACATCTTTGCCCATTCCACTAAACTATCTAAGCCTCTCTCCATGCTCTCTGTTTTCTCATGATGAGGCCAAACTCAGGTTGGAGGAGCAACACCTCATCTACCGTCTGGGTAGCCTCCAGCCTGGTGGTATGAACACTGAATTCTCCAACTTCTGGTAATTCCCTCCCCCTCCCCCTATCCCGGGTCCCTCTCTGCCTCTCTCCCCTTTCAACTTTCTGCTCCTTTATCTCTACAGTTCTTTCATACTTATCCACTCCCCCCTTTATCTTTCCTCTGATTGGTTTTCCACCTGGCGCCTCTAGGCCCTTCCCCCTCCCCTATCTCTATTACTGGGCTTTGGCCCTCTCTTCCCCCCCACCCCCCCATTCCTGATGAAGGGTCTCGGCCCGAAACGTTGGATACTCTTTTCTCACGGATGATGCCTGACCTGCTGAGTTCTTCCAGCGTTGGCTACTCTTTTCTCACAGATGCTGCCTGACCTGCTGAGTTCTTCCAGCGTTGGCTACTCTTTTCTCACAGATGCTGCCTGACCTGCTGAGTTCTTCCAGCTTTGTGTACATATTCTTTGATCCACAGCATCTGCAGTTGTATTTTTGTGTTTTGATATCTCCATATTGTTGTCCATTCTTCCTCAGATATAATTATCCCTCCTTCCTTCTACAATTTTGTTTTAATGTATGAAGTCGAATGTGTTTTAAGATTTGACAACCCCTTATACGTGCTTGAAATGATTCTACAACCATTATCTGAATTATATGCTTTTCAAAAGAGCTCTATCAAGCATGTACTTGCCTTGGTTACATTTTTAAGTGTCTTATTAACATGTTGTCGCATCTGTAAATACCGATTAAAAATCTTGTTTTTCTAATAAGTGTTTCTCTTTAAGCATTTCAAAATGGAACAGTGTTCCTTCTTTCATTATGTTGCAAAGAACTGTTATTCCTTTAGCTGTCCAGTCCTTAAATCTAGCATCCAATTTATTTGGTGTGAAATCCGAGTCATGTGCACACCATTTAAGAATTGCAATATGTCCCTCTAGATTATATTCTTTTATAGTAGTTTTCCATATTTTAAGAGTCAATTTCACCCATGGGTTATCAATAGTATTTATGTACCTTTGCAGGTTGTTATCAGCCAAAATTGCTTGTATGGGGATGGGAAGTACCCGCTCATCAATGTTTTTCCATTGAGCATCATATGATGGGTTGCATCAACATATCATAACTCTCAACTGTGCTGCAAAATAGTAATCTCTAAGAGAAGGTAGGCCCCATCCCCCCTTTTCCTTTGCTAATTGCAAAGTTTTGAGACGAACTCTAGGCCTTTTACCCTGCCAAATATACCTTGATAGCATCTTGTTCCATTCATTGAATTGATTTTGATTAATCTCTATTGGTAGGGTCTGAAAGAGATATAACAGTCTGGGCAGTATATTCATTTTAATAGACTCAATCCTTGTACTGAGACTGAAAAAAGGAATCATGTTCCATCTTGCCACATCTTCCTTAATTTTTTTATATAATTACATTCTGATAATTTTGCCAAATCTTTTGGCATAATGATGCCCAAATATTTGAAAGACTCTGTGTGCCATGCCCAGGGGTATCGACTTTCAATTTCTCTTGGTGGGCTATAGTAATATGAAAGTAATTGGGTTTTATCTATGTTGATCTTGTATCCTGATAATTGACCATATTGTTCAAAGGATTGCATCAATTTAGGTAAAGAATATGTTGGTTGCTCTAGATAGATCAAAATGGCATCTGCATAATAAGCCAATTTATGCTCTGCCCCTTTAATAGTAATTCCCCTGATATCTTCATTTTGTCTGATGTATTGAGCTAATGGTTCCAGATATAACGCGGAGTAGTGGTGACCATGCACAACCCTGCCTTGTGCCCCTTTCTAGGGTAAGACTATTTGATAAATATCCATTGATTTTAATCCTAGTAGGATTGTCATATAGTATCTGTATAGTTTTAATAATTGTGTCTTGGAAACTAAATCTATGTAAAACTCTGTAAAGAAAATTCCAATTAACCGAATCAAATGCTTTTTCAGCGTCCATGCTTATCACTATTGCTTCGATTTTATATTTTTGTATATGATCCATAATGTGAAGTGTCCTTCGTATATTGTCTTGTGTCTGGCGTTGTCGTATAAAATCTGTCTGATCATTACGTATCAGTATGGGTAGAAACTCCACTAATCGTTTGGCCATGATGGAGGTAAATAACCTATAATCTACATTAAGAACGGATATCGGTCTAAGTGTCCCGCATTCCATTTTATCTTCACCTTCTTTCGGTATAGCTGAGATTATCGCTTCCTTCCAACAGAGTGGCATTTGTGCCTTTTTTAGAGCCCAGTTCGGTGTGGGGAGTAAAACAAGAATTAACTCATTTTTAAATTATTTGTACCACTCTGCCGTATACCCATCTGATCCTGGTGACTTGCTTAATTTAAGCCTACTAATTGCAGCTTTTAACTCAACTTCAGTTATGTCAGCAGTCATTGTTCTATTTTGTTCTTCGCTTAAAGTGGGTAACTCTAGAGAATTCAAGAAGGTGTCAATTTGGGTTATGCTTCCCCCAGGAACTTTGGAATACAGAGTTTTGTAAAACACTTCAAAAGCGTCTTGAATTTCACTTAGCTTATTTTCGTTCTTGGGTCCCTAATTCTATGAATTGTATTTTCTGCTGTCTTTTTTTTTCAGTTTCCACGCCAGTATTTTCATAGATTTCCATTGTTACGAACCCCGTAACTGGGTGTCTCACCAGCAAAGATAGAGGCGTCCATTGGAGTCTGATGATACTATTTTTAACAGTATTTATTAGTAAAAATACACAAAACTAATATCAATGCAAATATACAGATAATATACGCCGTCAATACTAAACCTAAAAGTGCGGGTATAATAATAATCAATAAAAAATAAGCTCTATCGTTGTCTAGGGGATAATGAATTGTCCGATGGAAATCTAAAGTTCATTTCATACAGGCTGCCGTCGTTTGGTTGTCGCTGTGTTGCAATTGTTGGAGAGAGAGAGAGATAGGAATAGAATGGGAACAGTTACTGCTATGGGTTTTGCCAACCTTCCTTTATGATTTCGATCCGTCAGTGTCTCGTTGGTGTGGCCGTTCAAGTGTGACCTTTCCTTTAGCTAAACCGTTCTTCCGTGATGAGCCCGCCACCCAGGCAAGGGAGGACGCACACGAGCTCCCACCGGCTTTTGCTATAAAACGCTGTCACTGGATTTCTAGTGTTTCTCCTGGTGCGTCTAAAGGGGTGTTCCCCAGACCCCTCTTTTATCCTTGCTCACGGGGTCTCAGATGTCAATCAGGTTGGGATGATGCAATCCCTCAACCAGACCGCTCTGGTTGTCCCCTGAGGGGTTTCAATGAATAGTACAGTACTCAATCCACAATTCCTTCTCCAAGAGACAATGGCAGTAATCAGTGGTTCCGTTCCGCTTATGTCAGGAGACATTCCACCTGGTTGTGTATTCTGCGTTGTCTATAGCAACGGCCTTTGCTGTTCCTGTGTCTCTCTCATTACTGACATGCTGTGTATCTCTCTCATTTCCTGAGTCTCAGACCCAAAATAATAGCGATCTTGCGATTCTCAAAAAGGAGGGGGCGACTTTGCACCCTTCAGCCCATCAGAGTTGCTCCACATTTGTAACACCCCCATCCTTCTAAGGATTTTTACCACAGGTAAAAATTAACTACTACAGAGTCTTACAGAATTTCAGAATCTAACACAATACAAAAGAGTTTTTTTTCCACTACAGAGTAATACAGTTATACATTCAATTCAGCATCTAAACAGTTAGCGATTACATTGTAACTTCCTTTAATATCTTAATATCTTGTACCTTAATAAATTCTTGTAGCATCAGACTCCAATTTAATAACCACCTATTTTTATTCCTTTTCTTCAGCAAATCAAAACTAAAGAGTTGTGATCTTGGCTTTCATGTATATTACAAAAGTTCATGCAAATACTAATCTTTATTTTACTTTCAAACTTAACAGTCAATCTTCCATGGTGTTGTCTTTATTATTTACATGCTTTGTCGAAATCCCTTAAAACCGGATCCTGTTATTTAAAGTGGCATCCCATCAACCCTCGCCCCTTTTCCAGTTAACTCCCACGTGGTTAGCTTGCGTACCAGTGTGGAATAGGCTTTTGCATGCTCCTTTCATAGGAGTTATTTTATCAACAATGTTTTCCAAACTTTGCCCATTTTCAAAACGTCCACACAATTCTTTATTTTTAAGCAAGTCGTTAGTTTTATCTTCAGGACACTTCATTCTATTAGTTTTCAGTTTAATATCTGCAAGCGATCCCTCTTTGTCCAAACAACATTTCAAATTCTGCCTCTTCGCAGCACACCCTTGAATAACATTAGCGGGTGGGGCACCTTTACATTCCAAATCAAACTGTAGTTGATTCGCAGGCACTGTGTTAACAAGTCATTGTCCCTTCAGCCTGGTTACTGCTTCTGACACCAATCCAGACTTTAAATTTTCTTCATTCAACTTAGGAACTACACTTTTCCCTTCAATAATAATATCCACATCACCACCTTTTATCTCCTCACTAACTTTTAACACGCCTTTGAACAAAAACAACTGGGAATTCTCACTTCCCACTAGTACCAAGGTTAACCCTTTCTTCACTGAACCAAGTCCATCTGACCCACAAGGACTGCATTCCCTTTTAACTGAATCAGATACCTCAGACTTTTCCTGAGTTTCATTACTAGGTTCAGTACCACGTACATCCACATCTTGAACACACTCAAACGGGACTTCTGCCACTTCCAGGCTTTCAATACCCATCCCCTTTTCAAATTCTAAGTTCCCCTGATCCTCCCAGTTACTCTCTGGGCAACTCCCTTCCGGAGTAAACTCAATCCTGCGGGTTAAAACAACCTCATCTGCTAACCCAGCAGACTTCTTCAAGGTAATGGCATCCTTTTCATCTAGGACTGCCCTCATTTCATTATCGGGAACACCTTTAAAATTTTCAACTTCTTCAAACAGTTCTGTCAAACCAGACAGATCATCCATGTCCAACCCTGGACCTTCTAACAGCCTTATCTGTTTCTCATTTTTTCTCTGTGCCTCTATAAATTTCCTCCTGGCTAAGGGTAGGTCTACCTCCTCTTCTTTACTCTCTTTCACCTCCCTGCTCTCTGTTTTACCACCCTCTAACCCCTCTTGGTACAGGGTCAGTAAAAACGTCTCAGCTAAATCGATACTGGCCTGATTTAAACTGGTCCCTTTCTCAGCTGCCTTTCTTGACATGCTGCGAGTGATCGCGCATGCGGGATAGATCTTGGAATCTAAGGGCAGGTCCTCAACACTTACAGGCTGGCTCGTCAGCTCCATGGCTGACCAAACTTCACCATCAGCTAAATCGTTACCCAGAAGGACGTCTACGTCAGTTCTCGGAAATTCTGATCGCACCCCTATTTCAACTGATCCAGATACCAGCTCACAATTTATAATGATCCTATGCAAAGGCACAGCTTCTGTCCTTTTTCCTATGCCTCTCAAAGCTACCTCTCCAGTCTCAGGACCAAAATCTAGTACCTTACTGTGAATCAATGACTGCTCAGCTCCAGTGTCTCTCCAGATCCGCACTGGAACTGGTGTTTCTCCCTCTTTCACAGACACGGCCCCTTCTGAAATAAATTTCCCACGCCCCTCTCGTATTCTGTCTACCTGGGGCTTTCTCATCGATTTACTGATCAACACAATACACCCTGTAGGGACTGCTGCTTTCCCTTTTCCTGTCTCCTTCCTCGGAGCAAAGCACTTAGATGCAATATGATCCATCTTTCCACAATTAAAACAGGTCAAGCCAGGAACCCTCCTGCCATCTTGCCTTTCTTCCTCCTTATTTTTACCACTAGCTCCCAGCTGAATCTCTGCCTCAGCCGGTGGGCTTTCTCTACCATTCCCACGGTCTTCCTGGTAACTCTTATGCGAGGAAAACTTTGTCTTGTGGGCTAGGGCATATTCATCTGCGAACCTGGCAAATTCGGATATGGACTTATTCGGCTTCTCGTTCAAATACATCCGGATATCATCCGAAACACGACCTTTAAATTCCTCAATCAGAATTAACTCCCTTAAACGCCGAAAATCCTCTTCCACCATTTCTGCTGCACACCAATGATCCAAGAGCACACCCTTCTCATAGGCAAACTCTGCATACGTCTGATTCCACACTTTTTTTAAATTTCTGAACTTTTGTCTATAGGCCTCAGGTACCAATTCCTAGGCCCGAAGAATGGCCTCTTTTACTTCCTCATGATTCTCAGACTTCTCCACAGACAACGCTGCAAATGCTCGTTGTGCCTTCCCTTTTAACACGCTTTGTAACAACGCCACCCACTGATCTCTGGGCCACTTCTGACTCACTGCCACCTTTTCAAAATGCAAGAAATAACTATCAACATCCGTCTCCTCGAACGGAGGTACTAACCTAAACTCCCTACTAACATTAAACCTCTCCTCTTGGTCTGGCCCTTGAGCTCTTTGCTCTTGCCTTAACTTCTCCATGTCCCGCTCATGTTGCCTCTGTTTCTCCTTCTCCTCATACTCCCTCTGCTTTTCAGCTCTTTCCTTCTCCTTTTCAGCTGCTTCCAGCTCTTTTAACCTAATTTCATGCTCCCTCTGCTTTTCAGCTCTTTCCTTCTTTTCAGCTGCTTCCAGCTGTTTTAACTTAATTTTATGTTCCAACCTTAATTTTTCCAACTCTAACTGAGCCGTCCCACTAGCTGGTACCTTTTCAGGGATATTTTCCAATACCTCAGCTGAAAACATATTCTTCTCAATATAATGCTGAGTTACGGCCCTCCGCATCTCCCACTTTTTCATTGACGACCCCATCTCTGTGAGATTTAGTCCTTTCGCGATATTTACCAAGTCCGTCTTTGTGGCAGCCTCTAGCGCCTCTGGAGTCGGGTTTTTTATAAATTCGTCTACTTCCATCTTTGCTGGTTTCCTGTCTGGTTACCCGCGCAACCAGATCCATGTTTTGACTTAAAAGCCCGATTTACTGGCCCTCCAATTTGGTATCAAATCTCGAGACGAGGCCCCAAGTTGTTACGAACCCCGTAACTGGGTGTCTCACCAGCAAAGATAGGGGCATCCGTTGGAGTCTGATGATACTATTTTTAACAGTATTTATTAGTAAAAATACACAAAAATAATATCAATGCAAATATACAGATAATATACGTCGTCAATACTAAACCTAAAAGTGCGGGTATAATAATAATCAATGAGAAATAAGCTCTATCGTTGTCTAGGGGATAATGAATTGTCCGATGGAAATCTAAAGTTCATTTCAGTTCATACAGGCTGCCGTCATTTGGTTGTCGCTGTGTTGCAATTGTTGGAGAGAGAGAGAGAGATAGGAATAGAATGGGAACAGTTACTGCTACGGGTTTTGCCAACCTTCCTTTATGATTTCGATCCGTCGGTGTCTCGTTGGTGTGGCCGTTCAAGTGTGACCTTTCCTTTAGCTAAACCATTCTTCCGTGATGAGCCCGCCACCCAGGCAAGGGAGGACGCACACGAGCTCCCACCGGCTTTCGCTATAAAACGCTGTCACTGGATTTCTAGCGTTTCTCCTGGTGCATCTAAAGGGGTGTTCCCCAGACCCCTCTTTTATCCTCACTCACGGGGTCTCAGATGTCAATCAGGTTGGGATGATGCAATCCCTCAACCAGACCACTCTGGTTGTCCCCTGAGGGGTTTCAATGAATAGTACAGTACTCAATACACAATTCCTTCTCCAAGAGACAATGGCAGTAATCAGTGGTTCCGTTCCGCTTATGTCAGGAGACATTCCGCCTGGTTGTGTATTCTGCGTTGTCTATAGCAATGGCCTTTGCTGTTCCTGTGTCTCTCTCATTACTGACATGCTGTGTATCTCTCTCATTTCCTGGGTCTCAGACCCGAAATAATAGCGATCTTGCGATTCTCAAAAAGGAGGGGGCGACTTTGCACCCTTCAGCCCATCAGAGTTGCTCCACATTCGTAACACCATCCACTTTCATAATGTCTCTGTTTCAGAAACATTAAGTTTTTCCTGATTTCTTGCATAGCCAAATTATTTATTTCATTCCTAATTCTTTTAATTTCCCCTAATGCATCCTGTGCCAAATTCAATTTGTGTTTTTCTCTAGTTCCTTCAGCCTATTTTGTAATTCGTCTAATGTTTTATTCCTTATTTTTTTCTTAGATGAAGATATCACTATAATTTTCCCTCTTAAGACCGCCTTCAGAGTATCCCATAAAATGGGAGGAAAAACCTCTCCATTATCATTAAATTCTAAGTAGAGACCAATTTCTTTTTTAATTTGTTCCTTAAAGTATGGATCATTGAATAGACTTGAATTTAGTTTCCAAATAGTATTCTTTGGTTGTAGGTCGAAATCAACAGATAAATATATAGGTGCATGGTCACTTACATCTATTGTCCCAATTCCACAGGTGTTTATTTTGTCTTTGTCTTTTCCAAATGTTATGAAATAGTCTATTCTTGTATATACAGAATGGGGAGCAGAATAATGAGTGTAATCCCTTCTGTTGGGGAAAAGGTCCCTCCATATATCAATTAAACCAACATCCTTAAAAAGTGTATTAACTTTCTTATGTAAAGATTTTGTTTCATAGGTTTTTCTATTGGAAGAGTCTAAGTTTGTTGTAATTGTAAATTTAAGTCTCCCCCACATATCAGGAGACCTTCTGTTTCCGTTACCATAATATCAATAATTTCCTGAAAGAAACCAATATCACTTCCCGGGGATGTGTATATATTCAATAGAGAAACTGAATTGCCATCTATATTCCCCCTTACCAGAATATATCTGCCCTCCTTATCTCCCATTTCGAATACTTTTTCAAAATTTAGCTTACTTGAGATAAGAATAGCAACTTCTCTCCTATGTCCTGATTTATATGAGGAGAAAAACAGATTAGTGAAGCCCATTCTCTTTATTTTTTTATGCTCATTATCACTTAAATGAGTTTCCTGTAAATATACTACATGAGGTTGTTCTTTTTTCATTTTGGATAAAATTCTCTTATGTTTGATTGGATTTAATAGCCCATTGACATTAAAAGAATTGAATTTTACCTTGTCCTTAGCCATCTGTATTTATCTGTCAATGTATCATTGAAATTAGAATAAAACTTAATCGATCTAGTCCCTGAACAAATAAGAACCAAGAAACACAAATAATAACAAAAATGGCAATGAACGTGTGATTCCAAGGCTGAGGTCTCTAGTAGATGACCCTGCATTGAGCTAGAGGAAATGTATAGCTGTCGGGGATAACCCCTCCTACGTGTGAGTTGAGGGCCCCCATTGCAGTATTCATAAAAGTCAGTGAACCAATCCATTACACAGAAAAGATTTCCCTGTGTACTCCTCCTATATGTACATATATATATATATATATATACACACACACATACACACATACACACACATATATATACACACACATTACATACATACACATATATGTGCACATATATACAAACTGTTTGTATATTCTCATTTTGGTGGGGAAAAAGGAGTAAGTGAGCGAATAAAAAATAACAACTAGGTAATATAAAATCCACATTATAATAAGTATTTCTCGAGATAGGTTTATCACCGTGTACTTTTGCTTCCGTTTAGCTTCTCAACATTTTTAAAGTTAGCCAAACCTTATGGCTCTTCTGAAGGGGGTGAGGACTGTCTTTAGGAAACTCCTGGTCTCTTCCTGATATATTTCTCTCAGCCTCCTCCCGTCTCCTGCCTTCTCGATTCTCGCACTATTTCCCAAGTGGAGTGGGATAATTCCTCAGTCAGGCTTTCTCTCGGTTTGTTCATGCTGACGGGCAACCCTCTGGCCTTCATGTCTGTAGTCATCTCTTCCACTGTCTGGTACAACCGCATTCCGTTGTCATAAAACACTTGAAGTTTAGCGGGTTATGGAGTTTGAAATCTAATCTTATTTTGCTTTAGTACTCGCTTTACTTCAGAGTATTCTTTGCATTTCTGGAGGACCGCGGGGGGGTAATCTTGGTCGAAATATATTAATTTATCCTCTAAGAACACTCTCTTCTTACCCCAGGCCCTTCATAGAACCTCCGCCTTGGTGCTGTACCAAAGGAATTTTATTATTATTGAGCGTGGCTTTCTATCCTGGGTAGGTTTCAGGACGAGTGCGCGGTGACTTCCAGCTCCATAGCCGAGGGAAGATCCAACACGTCCCGCAGTAACTTTCCGACAAACTCCATCATAGCTGAGCCCTCCACTCCTTCGGGAACGTTGTAGATTCTGATATTTTTCCGCCGAGATCTTCCCTCCAGGTCAAGCAGTTTACCTTCTTGGTGATTTAATATTTTTATTGTCTTACTCAGTATCCGTTCCACGTTTTGAATGCAATCTTCCACCTTCTCAATTCGAGTCTCTGCCTCCGCTATTTTTTGATTGACGCTGGCGAGCACTGACTTAATATCACGGAGCTGCTGCTTTATTTCTTTCTGAAACTTCATTATTTCTTTCAGGATTTCGAAGATATTCGCCGCTTCGCCTGAACGAGGCCCAGCGTGCGCCTCGCTAGCACGCGGTCGGGTAAGAGAGCCGCTCACTGCACTCCTCTCGGCCGCAGGCTCCGCAGTGTCGCTTTTTTTATTTCCATTCCTTTTCCCCATTCTTGCCCCTCTTTTCAGTTCAAATATTTTTCAAAAAATATTATATTTGATGGGTTAACGGGGCTTAATACACATTTTTCCGGAGGAGCTAGTGACTTAAGCTGCGATTCTCGACCATAACGTCACCGGAAACCCCTCTTCTTTACCATCCTATCAACCTGAAGCTATGAACTCGGACTCCAAGTCCCTCTACTCATCAACACTGTCTAGGGATGTTGGATTAGCATCTAAATTATCATTTTTTTCTTGTAGTTTAACTTTCCTCATGCTTGCTTGTGTGTTTGTGTAATCACCTGTTTGTCTGTAAATGTTCGGTGGATTTTCAGTAATCTGTGGAATAGCTGGTTCTGTATTTTTTATAGTTCCCTTGTCTGTAAGCCAGTTTCGTGCCAGCATAATTAAACCGTCCTCACTGTCTCATAGGCCTTTCTTACCAAAAATAATTTTCCTATTGATCCAGTTTCAACTAGTTTCAGTATAAAAATTGACCACAATGTAAGGTTCTTTGTTCTTTCTTTGTTCTCTTTCTACTTTAGTAGAGTGAGTTGGTTACAGTTAGAGTTAGTTGCTGCTGTGTTTTACAGTTATTTGTTGATAGGAACATCTGATAAAACAGTTGTGACCACAAGATTCACAAGGTTTGTGACTCATTCCTGAGTTCCAAAGAACCTTTTGGACATCATCTCCAGATCAAAGAGGGTCTTGCCAGGTACTGTCTCTTTACATTTAAACTCTCCAAGGGCAACACTTTAGATTTGGCCAGGTTAAACTCTATTTGCCATTTCTGTGCCCATATTTGCAAATGATCTGTATCACACTATATCCTTTGTCGATCTTCTATATCATCCACACCACCACCAATCTTCATATTATCTGCAGACTTACTAACCCACCCATCTACATTTTCATCCAGGTCATTTATATACATCACAAACAGCAGATGTCCTAGCACAGATCCCTGTGGAACACACTAGTCACAGACCTCCAGCCAGAATAAGTTCCATAGACCTCTACCCTATGGGCAAGCCAATTCTATATCCAAACAGCCAATTTAGCATGGAACTCTTGCATCTTAATCGTCTGGATAAGCCTCCCATGATGGACCTCATCAAATGCCATATAGACAACATCCATTGCTCTTCCTTCATCAATCACCTTGTCACCTCCTCAAAAAATCAGTCAAGACATGACTTGCCCCATTCAGAGCAGTGATGACTGTCCCTAATTAGGCCATGGTTTTCCAAATACTCTTAAATCCTATCCCTAAGAATCCTGTCCGGTAACCTCCCTACCTTTGATGTGAGTCTCAGTACCTATAGTTTCCAGGATTATCCCTATTTCCTTTCTTGAATAAAAGAATAAGATTAATTTCTCATCAATCATTCATGACCTCGCCTACGGCTAGAGAGGACTTAAAGATCTTGATGAAAGCCCCAGCAATCTCATCTCTTGCCTCCCTCAACAACATGGGGTATATCCCATCAGGGCCTGGGGACTTAGCGATCTTGATGTTCTTTAGGCAGCCCAACACTACCTCCTTCTTTATCTTGAAATGCCCTAGCAAACTAGCATGCACACTGATCTCATTATGCTCCATGCCCATCTCTTTGGTAAATACTGATGCCAAATACTAATTTAAGACCTCACCCACATCCTCCACCTTTTTCCCTTTTTATCCATAAGACCATAAGACAAAGGAGCAGAAATCGGCCATTCGGCCCATCGAGTCTGCTCCACCATTTTATCATGAGCTGATCCATTTTCCCATTTAGTCCCACTCCCCCACCTTCTCACCATAATCTTTGATGCCTTGACTACTCAGATACCTATCAATCTCTGCCTTAAGTACACCCAATGACTTGGCCTCCACTGCCGCCCATGGCAACAAATTCCAGATTCACCACCTTCTGGCTAAAAAAATTTCTTCGCATCTCTGTTCTGAATGGGCGCCCTGCAATCCTCAAGTCATGCCCTCTCGTACTAGACTCCCCCACCATGGGAAACAACTTTTCCACATCCACTCTGTCCATGCCTTTCAACATTCGAAATGTTTCTATGCAGTCTCCCCTCATTCTTCTAAATTCCAAGGAGTACAGTCCAAGAGCGATCAAACGTTCCTCATATTTTAACCCTCTCATTCCCGGATTCATTCTCATGAACCTTCTCTGAATCCTCTCTATCAGCACATCGTTTCTTAAATAAGGAGCCCAAAACTGCACACAGTACTCCAAGTGAGGTCTTACCAGTGCCTTATAGAGCCTCAACATCACATCCCTGCTCCTATATTCATTTCCTCTAGAAATGAATGCCAACATTGCATTCGCCTTCTTCACCATCGACTCAACCTGGAGGTTAACCTTAAGGGTATCCTGCACGAGGACTCCCAAGTCCTGTTACATCTCAGAACTTTGAATTCTCTCCCTATTTAAATAATAGTCTGCCCATTTATATTTTCTACCAAAGTGCATGACCGTACACTTTCCAATGTTGTAATTCATTTGCCACTTCTTTGCCCATTCTCCCTATCTATCCAAGTCTCTCTGCAGACTCTGTTTCCTCAGCACTACCGTCCCCTCCACCGATCTTTGTAACATCAGCAAACTTAGCCACAAAGCCACAAATCATTGAGTGGTTCAACTCAAACTCTATACTTTTGGTATTGATGGATGTATAGAGTATCTATGTATATATAGAATTCCTTCCTACAGATGCAGCCTGACCTTTTCAGAGTTTCCAGCTTCCTTTGTGTTTATGTTAGATATCCAACATCAACGATTTTCATCTTGAAAATTTCCTCTTTCAATTACCACAGACTGAACTGATGGCATGTCCTACAGCCTCAAAGTCCCAATGAAGGGTCTCAGGCTGAAGCATCAACTCTTTATTTCTCTCCATAGATGCTGCCTGACCTGCTGTGTTCCTCCAGCATTTTGTGTGTGTTGCTCTGGATTTCCAGCATCCACAGAATCTCTCATGTTTATGATGTCTTTACAGCCTGCATTTCGTAAATTTCACATTGACTTGTGTGTGTTTCACCTTCTAATACACCTCATTTCACAGCTTTACAATCTCTTTGTTTTCTCTTCAAATGCACTCATTAATATATTCACCATTCAGTTCTGTGAACTGGGTCTCACTTTAGACTCTAAAATTTAGAGATTCTTCAACCGGGTAGCAGTGATTCCTGCCTTTCTCCGTGTTTCTGAGATCTGCACTGCCTACTACAGACACTTCAATGGACCTTTTATCTGGTAAAGATAAACACTTGATTTTTTAAAATCTATTTTGTTATGTTCCTTACACTTCATTGTCTACCTGCACTGCACTTTCTCTGTAACAGTAACACTATATTCTGCATTCTATGATTGTTCTTCCTCGGTTTCTGCTCGTTTTTTTGCTGTTTGCGTGATTGGTTCCTCTTTTAGTGCATTGGGTGTTTGATGTTTTCTTTGAACAGGTCCTGTAGTGTTTCTTTGTTCCATGGCTGTCTGTGGGAAGACTAATCTCAGGGTTGCATACTACATACATAGTTTGATAATAAATGTTCTTTTATTTTGAATCTTTTTACTATCATTATGTCCTTACAGATGGAATGATCTGGGTGGCATGCAAACAGAAGTCTTTCACTGTATATCAGTACAAGTGACAATAGCAAACTCATAATAGAACAGTAAAGGCAGGAAGAGACTGACCTTCCCCGATACCAACATGCCTGAGGCTTTATAAGGCATTATTCATACAGCACTGGAGTATCCTGAGCAATTTTAGGCGCTTATCAAAGAAATGACGTACTGGCATTGGAGAGGGTCTAGAGAATTATCCCAGGAATTAAAGGGTTAATGTATTAGGAGACTTTGATAGTTCTGGGCCTTTGCTCACTGGAGTTCAGAAGAATGAGAGGAAATCCCATTGAAACCTATTGAATATTGAAAGGTCTAGATGGAGTGAATGTGAAGAAGATGGTTTCAATAGTGGAAGAAGCTAGGACCTGAGGGACCAGCCTCAGAATAGAAGGTCATTTCTTTAGAAGAGAGATGAGGAGGAATTTCGTCAGCCAGGAAATGGTGAGTCTGTGGAATTCATTGCCGCAGATAGCTCTGGAAGCCAAATCATTGGGAATATTGTAACTGGAGATTGATAGGTTCTTGATTAGTCAGGGCATCAAAGGCTATGGGGAGAAGGCAGGAGAATGGGGTTGAGGAGGATAATAAATCAGCTATAATGGAATGGTGGAGTAGACTTGATCCCCAAACGGCCTAATTTTGCTCTCATGTCTTATGGTCTTATGACTGATTTTATTTTTAATTTTAGCATTATCCTTCTGCACTAAGTTTATTTTCCATGATCATACCCAGTCTTTAACAATTAATTTAAATCCATGCCTTGATGTTATTCCTAGCCAAGGAAAATAGATTTGCTCATCCCTCAGCAACACACACAAAATGCTGGAGGAACTCAGCAGGTCGGGCAGCGTCTAGGGAAATGAATAAACAGGCAATTTTTCAGGCCAAGACCCTTCATCAGGATTGGAAGGGAAAGGGGAAAACACCAGAATAAAAAGGTGGGGAGGGGAAGGAAGCGAGCTAGAAGGTAATAGGTGAAGCCAGGTGGGAGGGTAAGGTCAAGGGCTGAAGAAGGAATTTGATAGGAGAGGAGAGTGGAGCATAGGAGAAAGGGAAGATTTTTTTCCCATGTTTTATGTGGCACTTCAGTTAAATATCCTTTCAATCTCATTTCCAAATTGTAGCTGGAATGTTCTGCCAGGGGTGGTAGTGGAAAATACGATAGAAGTGTTCAAGAAGTTCTTAGATAGGCACATGAATGTGTAGGAAATTGAAGGATAGGAGCATTGTGTAGAAGAAGGAATTATTTTATTTTTTAATTCAGAGATACAGGACAGTAACAAGTTCTTCTGGCTCACCTAGCCCATGTCATCCAATTACACCCATATGACCAACTAACCTTCTGACCTGTACATCTTTGGAAACCAACATAGTCATGGGGAGTCTGAGTGAGCTGCCCACATCAAACAGATTCCTGACACCAAACTCCGAGAATAGACATCCCCGACTCCATTAGGGTAATTCCCAACAACCCTCTTTGAGAAATATAGATGTTTCTATAGTCGAGGAGTCTAGTGCCAGAGGGCACATCCTCAGAGTAAAAGGAGATCAGGAGGAACTTCTTCAGCCAAGTGGTGGTGAATCTATGGAATTCATTGACACTGACAGCTGTGGTGGCCAACTCATTGAATACATTTAAAGTAAAGGTTATTAGGTTCTTGATTAATCAAACCATCAAAGGTTACAAGGAGAAGGCAAGAAAATGGTGTTGGGAGGGGTGGTAAATTAGCCATGATTAAACGGTGGAGCAGAGTGAGCCCAACACAAATGACCTCATTCTGTTCCTATGTCTTATGGTCTCTCAAACCGTCCTGAAAAAAAGTAATACAACAGGTTTTATGGAATCATTGGCCTGTGACAACTGAAAATGAAGGTGCTGATCACCTCAAGCCACTTTGGTAAAAACAAGGCCAAAGAAATGTCTGAAAAAGCACAAATCTTCTCAAATAGTCTTCAAAACCTATCCCAACAGTTCCTTCCTGACCTTACAGATCATACACTCAGATCCCATAGCACTGAGTTGAAGTAATGTAAATCACCTTAGAGCAGGGGTTCCTATCCTGGGATCCATGAACACCTTGCTTGATAGCATTGATTCATGGCCTAAAAAGGCTGGGAACCCCTGCCTTAGAGTATCTGTGGAAGAGGATTCCAATACCATGGCCAATAAAAGCAGATTCCCTGCTTGCCTTCAAAAACCATCATCTCTACCCATTGTTGCTTTTGGTAATTCATGAATTCTTTGACCTCTTCTCTCCACATCTCAGTACCCAAATATTCCTATTCGTGCCCATGCCCTCTTTGCCTTCCCTGAATCCATTACTTCCCATTTCACTAGACTGAATTCCATTCACCCCTTATATGGCCCTCTAACCAGGCAACTGATATCTTCCAGAGCTTCTTTCCTCACTATCAGTCAAACCACCAATGTGTGGTATTTGCAACATAGGGCAGCATGATAATGTAGTAGTTAGTGCGATTGCTTTACAACACCAGCAACCACCAATCAGGGTTTACTTCCCAATACTGTCTGTAAGGAGTTTGTACGTTCTCTCATTGATTGTTTAGGTTTTCTCCGGGTGCTACGGCCTCCTCTCACATTTCAAGGATTTACAGGTTAGTAAGTTGTGGACAGTTTGTCCACCTTTGGTCCCCACTTGGCGCTCAACTCTTACCTGTGGCTCCAAGTAGCTGTAACACATGCAACGGCCACACCCCGGTAAACCGTCTCGGCAGACGGGCCAGACCAGGTGAGGGTAGTGGACGGGACTTCGACCCTCGGTGAGGTAGGGGATTTGTCTATCCCAGTGTGTGAAGTCTGGCCCTGGCGGATTGAGCGGAGGAGACCGATTAATGGTCCAACGGTCAAGAAGGCAGGCCAGCAGGCGTTGGTGGAGCGCTAAGAGCACGACAAGACATTTAGAAGTCCTGGTCATCCACTGCAAGAGGTGGTGATCTCTTTAAGCTCACCCAGCAGTAGGCAAAGGCAAACCACTGCTGTAACTCCAGATACGACCTAAAACGAAGTTGTGGGCATGCTATGTTGCACCGGAGCATGGCAACACTTGCAGTCTGACCCGGCACAATCCTCACTAATAGTATTTGCTGCAAACGACACATTCTGACTGTATGTTTCATTGTACGCATGACAAATAAAGTTAATATTTATCTTTTTTCAAACATCTTAATGATGTGTCAGCACACACAAAATACTGAAGGAACTCAGCAAGTCAGGCAGTGTCTATGGAGGGAAATAGCTAGTTGTTATTTTTGGTCAAGACCTCTCATCAGGACTGGATAGGAAGGGGGAGAAACCAGAATTAGGAGGTGGGTGGGTGGGGGAGGAAGGAATACAAGTTGGCAGGGGATGGGTGAGACTAGATGAGGGGCAAGGTGGGTGGAAGGGGGAGGGAAAATGAAGTGAGAAGCTGGGAGGTGATAGGTAGAAAAGGTCTTGGGTTGAATAAGGAATCTGATAGGAGAGGTCAGTGGACTATGGGAGAAAGAGGAGGAGGAGGGGAACCAAAGGGAGGTGAGGAGAAGGGGTGACAGAGTAACCAGAATGGGAAATACAAACGTTTATAGATAAAGAGAGAAGGGGGTTTGTGGGGGGAGAAATTACCATAAGTTGGAGAAATTGATGTTCATGCCATCATGTTGGAGGCTATCCAGGCAAAATAGGTGTTGTTCCTCCTGTGTTTGGCCTCATCATAGCAGTAGAGGAGGCCATGGACAGGCAAGTCAGAATAGGAATGGGGAGTTACTGGATCAACATAACTAATAATCAGATTAATTTATTCACACAATTGATTCTACTCATTCTGGAAATATTGAGCAGCACACACACAATGCTGGAGAAACTCATCAAGTCAGTCATCATCAATGGACCGGAATAAACAGTCAATGTTTCAGGCTAATACCAGTCCTGATGGAGAGCTTCGGCCTGAAATGTCAACTGTTTATTCCCTGCATAATTGCTGCCTGACTTGCTGAGCTCCTCCAGCATTTTGTGGGTCTTCCTTTGGATTTCCAGCATCTTGTGTCAATGATGGGCCTCCGTATGTAACTCTGTATGGGAGAGGAAGCAGAACCAATACAGTCAGTATGTATTAGGATAAAAAGGTGAGGGAGAGCCCTACCCCTCCCACGAGAAGGATTGAAAGAAGAACTGTTCCACATATCCCACAGAGAGACAATCGCTTGGGAGTTTTCACAGCTATGCCTTTTGATTTGGAGGAAGTGAGTGCTGTCAACTGAGAAACTATTCAACTTGGAACTCCATTGCACACAGTCCACCAGTAAACTCCCAATCACTAGCCTGACCTTTCCCCTAAAATCCACCCACTTCTCCTTTGATCCAGTTACTCAGTCTGCCTTGTGACAATGTCATATTAATGTCCATGTCTGGTGAGTGTACTCCTGATTCACCTTGACACCAACTCCAAAACTTGAATCAAACTTACAAGAAATAATGATTCTTTAACAAACCAAAACCACAATTATCCTTGATAAAACACCACAAGTGACTGCTGATTCATTTATCCCTAAGCACTTCTATTAATGAACCACCAATCACCTGTAATTGCATAGTCCATTACATTTTCACTTTTTAAACCATGGTACAGGTTGAAAATCTCCAATCTTGCACCACTAGTGCCAGACCATAGAAAACTCCCCCACCCATCATAGCCTGCTATAGAACCATGGTGGGTCTCATCAGCAAGAACGATGAGTCAGCTTACTGAGAGGAGGTGCAGTGGCTAACGGACTGGTGCAGAGCCAACAACCCGCCTCTGAATGTGAACAAAAGAGATGGTTATTGACTTCAGGAGGGCACGGAGCGACCACTCCCTGCTGAACATCGACGGCTCCTTGGTAGAAATTGTTAAGAGCACCAAATTTCTTGGTGTTCACCTGGTGGAGAATCTCACCTGGTCCCTCAAAGCCAGCTCCATAGCAAAGAAAGCCCAGCAGCGTCTCTACTTTCTGCGAAGGCTGAGGAAAGTCCATCACCCACCCCACCCCCATCCTCATCACATTCTACAGGGGTTGTATTGAGAGCATCCTGAGCAGCTGCATCACTGCCTGGTTCGGAAATTGCACCATCTCGGATCACAAGACCCTGCAGCGGATAGTGAGGTCAGCTGAGATCATCGGGGTCTCTCTTCCCGCTATCACGGACATTTACACTACACGCTGCATCCGCAAAGCAAACAGCATTATGAAGGACCTCACGCACCCCTCATGCAAACTCTTCTCCCTCCTGCTGTCTGGGAAAAGGCACTGAAGCATTCAGGCTCTCACGACCAGACTATGTAACAGTTTCTTTCCCCAAGCTATCAGAATCCTCAATACCCAGAGTAACTGACACCTTACTGTGCCTATTGTCCTGTTTATTATTTGTTGTAATCCCTGCACTGTTTTGTGCACTTTATGCAGTCCTGGGTAGGTCTGTAGTCTAGTTTTTTTCTGTGTTGTTTTTTACATAGTTCAGTCTAGTTTTTGTACTGTGTCATGAAAAACACAGTCCTGAAAAAACATTGTCTCATTTTTACTATGTACTATACCAGCAGTTATGGTCAAAATGACAATGAAAGTGACTTGACTTGACTTGAAAATCCTACAAAAAGTAGTGGATACAGCCCAGTCCATCATGGATAAGGTGCTCGCCAACACTGAGCACATCTACACGGAGTGCTGTCACAGGAAAGCGGCATCCATTATCGAGGACGCCACCACCCAGGCTATGCTCTCTTCTCATGAATGCCATTAGGAAAAAGGTACAGGAGCTTCAGGACTCACACCACTAGGATCAGGAACAATTATTAACTCTCAACCATCAAGGTCTTGAATCAGAGGGGATAACTTCACTTGCCCCATCACTGAACTGTTCCCACAACCTATGGACTCATATTCAAGGACTCTTCACCTCATGTTTTCAATATTCATTGATTATTTATTTATTTTGCTTTTGTACAGTTTATTGTCTTTTGCTCATTGGTTGCTTGTCCTTCCTATTGAGTGCAGTCTTTCAATGATTCTATTGCATTTCTTTGTATTTACTCTGTATAACCGCAAGAAAACAAATCTCAGGGTTGTATATGGTGACATATAGATACTTTGATAATAAATTTACTTTGAACTTTGATCATCGTGTTCCATGATGGGGCACTTGTGGGAAAGTGGCACAAGATATTCTTGAGGCCGCATTTGCAATATTGTGTTCAGTTTTGGTCAGCATACAATTGGAAAAATTCCATTAAGCTGGCAAGGACGCAGAAAAGATTGACGAGATAACTTGAGGAACAAGTTATGGAGAGCAGTTGAGCAGGTTGGGTTTATTCACAGAAGCTTAGGAGACTGAGGAGTGACCTTACAGAGGTGTATGAAATCATGAGGGGCATAGGAGAGCATGGACACAGTCTTTTTGCCAGGCTTGGGGAATTAAGAATGAGAGGACAAAGATTTAAGATGAAAGGGGAGAGATTTAGTCATAGAGCACTACCAAACCTGAACCAGGCCCTTCAGTCCATGTGAAATATTATTCTCCCGAGTCTCATTGATCTGCACCTGGACCATACAACACCCCCCCCCCCCCCCATCCATGTACTTATCCAAATTTCTTTAGTGTTGAAATTGAACCTGTATCCACCACTTCCACTGGCAGCTCATTCCACACTGAGTGATGAAATTCCCCCTCATAATCTCCTTTTACCTATCACCTCTAGTGCTTTCTAACCCAGCCTCAGTGAAAAAAGCCTGCTTGCATTTACTCTATTTGAACTCCTCATAATTTTGTATACCTCTACCAACTCTTGCTTCTTTCTCCTATGTTCCAGGGAATTAAGTCCTAATTTATTTAATCTTTCGCTATAACTGAGGTCCTGAAGTCCTGGTGACATGCTCGTAAATTTTCTCTGCACCCTTTCAATCTTATTGATCATTTTTGTAGGTAGGTGACCAAAATTGCAAGCAATACTCCAAATCAGGCCCAACTATCATCATATACAACTTTATTATAACATTCCAACTCCTTTACTTGATACTTTGATATGTGAAGGCCAGTGTACCATAAGCTCTCTTTATGATCCTGTCTACCTGTGACACCACCTTCAAGGAATTATGGATCTGTATTCCCAGCTCCACCATGGACAGTCCCAAGCCTGGCTACAAAATGAGAATGGTTGGGCATGGGGCTAGCAACCCCTTCCTGTAAAAACCCAAACTACAGAAATGGCAATGGAAACTTCGAAGACCTCCTCCCTTGTGCAGGAAGGATCTTCGAAGATGGGCTACACATGAGGCCCTTGAAAGACTGGCCCAGGACAGAGGACTCTGGGGAGCTGCTGTCAAGGTTCGAGGCTGAAGAATAAAAATACCCACATTCCTGTGTTCCACTGCACTCCTCGGTGCCCTACCAAACACTGTGCAAGTCCTCCAAAAAGTGCAGCACTTCATGCGCTGCACAGGGGTGAGAACCAGAGCAGCAGGATAGTGGAGTTGTTGTGAAGAAAGATGTTAAGCTTCCATGCAAAGTCAGTAATCAAAAGGTTGAGATGGTGGGACTAATGTTCTGAACTGCATATATTTCAATGCAATGAGTATGGTAGGAAGTGCACACACAATTATGACACTAGCTAGGAGTGAGACTTGGCTGCAGGAGAGGCAGGACTGGCAGCTCAGAGTTCTGGGATTGCATCGTCTTAGATGTTATAGAACAGGAGGGATTAAAGGGGGAGGGGTGGCATTACTTGTCAGGGAAAATAGCACAGCAGTACTCAGTCAGGACAGACTGGAGAGCTCGTCGAGTGAGGCTTTGTGGGTAGAACTGATGAATAAGAAAGGTATGACCATGTTAATAAAATTATATTATAGACCATGCAACAGTCAGCTGGATTTAATGGAACAAATTTGTAGAGAGATCGCAGATTGCTGTGAGAATCATAAGGTTGTGATAACAGGTGATTTTAACTTTCCACATATTGACGGTGTCTCCCATACCGTAATAAGTCTGGATGAGAAAGAACTTTCTCAAATGTGTTCAGTACATAGAAATCTCAGTTAGAGATCGCCTATTAGGGTATGAGACAGGGCAGGTGACAGACATTTGTGTTGAGGAACACTTGGCATCCAGTGATCAGAATGCCATTAGTTTCAAGGTAATTATGGAGAAGGATAGGTCTGGTCTTTGGGTTGAGGTTCTGATGATCCTTTGGTCTCAGTATCTGAAGAAGACATGTGAGCTACTTTCAAGAGAGTGAATCCAAGGAAGGCATCTGGTCTGGACAGAGTACCTGACCGAGTACTGAAGACCTGTGCTGACAAACTGGCTGGTGTATTCATGGATATCTCCAACCTCTCACTTTGGCAGTGTGTGGTACCCACTGTCTCAGTGGATGCCACCTCATTGGTTCTTCACACATCCCTGGAACATCTGGACAGCAAAGATGCACACATCAGTATACTCTTTATTAATTACAGCTCAGCATTTAATACCATCATCTCCTCAAAACTAATCAGTAAACTCCCAAGACCTGTGCCTTAATACCCCCTTGTCCAATTGGATCCTGAATTTCCTCACTTGCAGACCCCAGAGAGTTCGGATTGGCAAAAAACATCTCCTCCACAATCTCCATCAGCACAGGAGCTCCTCAGGGATGTGTGCTTAGCCCCCTGCTCTACTCACTTTACACCTATGACTGTAGCCAAGTACAGCTCCAATACCAAATAAAAGTTTGCTGATGACACCACTGTTGTGGCTGTATCAAAAGTGATGATGAATCAGCGTTCAGAAGGGAGATTGATATCTTGGCTAAGTGGTGTCATAACAACAATCTCTCACTCAGTGTCAATAAGACCAAGGAACTGACTGTAGACTTCAAGGGAGGGGAACAAGAGGTCCATGAGCCAGTACTCATTGGAAGATCAGTGGTGGAGAGGGTCAGTAACTTTAAATTCCTGGGCGTCACTGTCTCAGAGGACCTGTCCTGGGACCCATCATATAATTACAAAGAAAGCACAAGAACACCTCTAATTCCTCAGGAGTCTGCAGAAGTCTGGCATGTCATCGAGAACCTCGGCAAAATTCTACAGACATGTGGTGGGAAGTGCATAACTGGCTGCATTATGGCCTGGTGTGGGAACACCAATGCCTTTGAGTGGAAAATCCTAAAAAACTACACTCATTCTATTTCTGCTGTGCTCACTTTAAGGACACTTCTTCTTGCTATTTATTTTTCTTTGCATTTGCATAGTTTGTTGTTCATTGATCCTGTTACTGCTTTATAGGTTTGCCAAGTATGCCCACAGGAAAAGGAATCTCAGGGTTGTATGTGGTGACATGTATGTACTCTGATGATAAATTTTACTTTGAACTTTTAAATTGAAGAAAGGCCAACTTCAATGGTATTATAAAGAATCTGGCAAATGTGGATTGGACAAGGTTGTTTACTGGCAAAGGTGTCCTTGATAAGTGGAAGCCCTTCAAAAGTGAAAATTTGAGAGTACAGTTTGTATTTTCCTGTCAGATTAAAAGGCAAGGATAACAGGTTTAGGGAACCTATATTTTTGAGAGATATTGAAGGCTCTGGTTAGGAAAAAGGAGGTGGATAGCATGAACAAATGGGGTACTTGAGTATCAGAAATGCAAGAGAACACTTCAGGAGGAAACTAGGAGGGGCAAAAGAAGACACGAGGGTGCTCTAGCAGACAAGGTGAAAAAAAAATCCTACAGGCTTCTGCAGATATCCTATATTAAGAGCAAAGGGATAGTAAGAGACAAAATTGGCCCTCTGGAAGATCAGAGTGGTAATCTATGCATGAAGCGGAAAGTGATGGGGAAAATGTTATTGGATGTTTTGCATCTGTATTGACTTGGCGAATAGACACCGAGCCTATAGATATGAGGCAAAGAAGCAGTTTGCTGTCTTGAGGCAAATTAGGGTGGATAAATCCCCATGGCATGACAAGATGTTCCCTCAGAACTAGGGAACTGGATATACCTATACAGAAACCAATCCCATAGAATTTTTTGAGCAAGTTACCAGGAAAGTTGATGGAGGCCAGGCAGTGGATGTTGTCTTCTTGGATTTTAGCAAGGCATTTGACAAGGTTCTGCATGAGAGGCCGGTCAAGAAGGTTCAGTCGTTTGGCATTCAAGATGAGGTTGTAAATGGGATTGATTAGACATTGGCTTTGAGGGAAAAGCCAGAAAGTGGTAGTAGTTGGTTGCTTCTCAATGGGGTCCTATGACTACCAGTGCACCGCAAGGATGGGTGCTGGGTCTTGTCTCTATCAATGATCTGATGCAGTTGGGAAAATGGGCTGATGGAATTCAATACAGACAAGTGCAAGCTGTTGCACTGTGGAAGGACCAACCAGGGTAGGTCTTACATGTTGAGTAACAGCACACTGAGGAATGCTGTAGAACAGAGGGATCCTGGAATACAGGTCCATAATTCATTGTAGGTGGTATCACTGGTAGGTTGAGTCATAAGGAGTTAAAGGGATAGGTTGAATAGGTTAGGACTTTATTCCCTGGGCTGTAGGAGAATGAGGGGAGATTTGATAGAGGTATACAAAATTATTAGGGGTATAGCTACGGTAAATGCAAGCAGGCTTTTCCCACTGAGTCCTGACAAAGGGTCTCGGCCCGAAACGTCGACAGCTCTTCTCCCTATAGATGCTGCCTGGCCTGCTGCGTTCCACCAGCATTTTGTGTGTGTTGTTTGAATTTCCAGCATCTGCAGATTTCCTCATGTTTTCCCAGAGATAGGATGAGACTTCAACTAGAGGTCATGGTTTAAGGGTGGAAGGAGAAATGTTTTTAGGGGAACATGAGGGGAAATTTCTTTAATCAGATGGTTGTGAGAGTATGAAACAAGGTGCCAGTGCAAGTTGTGCACGTGTTCGATTTCAATGTTTAAGAGAAGCTTGGATAGGTACGTGGATGGCAGGGGCATGGAGGGCTATGGTCTGAGTGCAGGTCGATGGGACTGGGCAGATTAATGGTTTGGCATGGTCAAGGTGGGCCAAAGGGCTGTTGTGTTCTCTGACATTATGACTCTCACTTGTCCGCATACCATCTCACATTTTTCAGCCCATTTTTCCAGCTAGGTCCAGATCCTGCTGTAAGCTTTGATAGCCTTTCACGCTGTCCCCAATCCTGATGTTACCTGGAAATTTGCTAATCCAGTTTACTACATTATTATCCAGATCATTGATATAGGTGACAAACAACAGACCAGACACCCATTCATGTGGCACGCCACTAGTTGCAGGCCTCCATTCAGAGGAGCAACTATCTGCTAACACTCAGTTGGTTCTCCCGCAAATCCAATGTCACCTCCAATTTATTACCTTATCCTGAATGCCAAGCCATTGAACCTTCTTGGACAAACCTCCTATGCAGGACCTTGTCAAAGGTAGACCATAACCAATGCCTTTCCTTCATCAACTTTGCCAGTAACCTTGAAAAACTCTGTAAGATTGGAGTAAATATACATTTATTTGTAACCTCAGGGGTGACTTTTTCATCCAGAGGGTAATCCATATATGGAATAAGCTTCAGAGGAAGTGGTTGAAGCAGGTATATTAGTAACATTTTAAAGCTATTTGGACAGGTGTGTATTGTTCCTTTCCACACTTTGTGGCATATCTCTTGCCGTTTTTGTGGCATTTTTGCCTGTTTTTACAAGGCTGAGTTGCTAGCTCGACGCTCAACCTAGCACAGATGGAAAGCGTGCAAGGAGCCGGCCGGATTCGAACCCGGGACCACTCATCTTGAGGACTGGTACGGATCCCATCACATCACCGGCTCGCAATTTGGTCAAGTAGGCGGATAGGAAAGGTTTCCTAACCTGGGATCCAAGGACCCCTTAGTTAACAGTAGGGATAAAGGAGGTTGGGAACCCCTGGTTTAGAGGGATATGGGCCAAATTTTGGCACATGAGACTTGCTTAGAAGTAGGCACGGACCAATCAGCCTTGAAGGCTTGTTTCAGTGCAGTAGTCTCTATGAAACGGCAGTTGGAGGGTTCCAGGAACCAGCCTGAAGTTCCTGTAAATGTTGTTGGCTGAGTTTGCAAGAGTTGCACTAGTAGGTTAATTAACCACAGATTATACAGATCTTAGTTAAAATTAGTTAGTTAGTATCCATCTGTACTGTATATTCAAAGCACGCTGGACCACAGGAGTTGCTGGACCATTGGCAGTTTCAGCCTGTACTACAAGTTTTCTGTGCCAACAAACATTGCTATCAGCAGCACTTGCTGATACATTTTTCCAGTGGACAAAGGGTCATGAAATTAACAGGCCGAAGTACAAAGTACACAACAGGGAAAGGGCAGTACGGTAGCATAGTTGTTAGTGTAACATTTTACAGTGCCAGCAACCCGGGTTCAATTCCCACTGCTGTCATTAAAGAGCTTGTACGTTCTCCCCAACACTGTATGGGTTTTCTCCACTTGCTCCGGTTTCCTCCCACATTTCAAGACGTTAGGGTTTGCTATGTCGGCGCTGGAAGCCTATTGACACTTGTGAGCTGCCCCCAAGACAGGCTCAGACTGTGTTAGCTTGGGCATAAATAGACAACTTCACTGTACATGTGACAAATAAAGCTAACCTTTATCTTTCTGGTGCAGCTTCCATTCCCTCAGCTTATATCAAAATGAAACTAGAGTGGGATATTCACCTGATATCAACATTATTCCCATGCCATAGAAGTGTGCCAGAACAGGAATACATCCCCTCATTAATCCTTTCACTTCACAGAATCTGATCACCACATCAGACTGGGTTATCTACTGAGTGCTACTACTGGCCTTGAACTAATGTTCCCTTCTAGACCACAAGACATAGGAGCAGAATTAGGCCATTGGGCCCATCGAGTCTGTTCCACCATTCCATCATGGCTGATGTATAGTATTATCCCTCTCAACCCCATTCTCCTGCCTTTTCCCTGTAAACTTTGGAGCAATCTAGAACCTATCAACTTCAACTTGATGATTTGGCCTCCACTACTGTATCAGGCTCAGGACATCCAGGGTAAGAGAAGTGGGTGTGAGCCTGAGTTACAAGAACAGTTCCAAACTGACAGCTTGCAGAATATCTGATTTGATGCATACTAATGTTCTCCTTCACCAAGTACATTGATGGCTCAGTTTGGCAACTGCTCTGCCCAAGATCACACAAAATTGCAGAGTTAAGGACACAACCCAGTCCATCACACAAACCAGCTTCCCCCGGATAGATTTTGTCAACACCTCCTGTTGACTCTGGAACATGGCCAACATCATCAAGGTCCTCTCCCAGCCTGGTTATTCTCTTCCTCATCTCATCCCATTGGGCAGAAGATACACTTAGTGGCCACTTTATAAGATACCTCCTGTACTTAATAAAGTGGCCACTAAGTCTATGTTGTGGTCATCTGTTGCTTCAGCTCACCCACTTCAAGGTTCAATGTTTTGTGCATTCAGAGATGCTCTGCGCTCCACTGTTGTAACACGTTGTTACAAGAGTTACTGCTGCCTTCCTGTCAGCTTGAACCAGCCTGGATATTCTCCTCTGACCTCTCCCGTTAACAATGCATTTCACCCACAGGACTGGCATTCACTGAATGCTTTTTTTTGTTTTTGCACCATTCTCTGTAAACTCTAGAGACTGTAGTGTGTGAAAATCCCAGGAGATCAGCACTTCCTGAGATACTCAAACCACCCCATCTGGCACCAATAACATGGTCAATGTCACTTAGATCACATTTCTTCCCCTTTCTAGTGTTTGGTCTGAATAACAACTGAACCTCTTGACCATATCTGTATGCTTTTATACACTGAGTTGCTGCTACATGATTGGCGGATTAGACTTTTCCATTAAGGAGCAGGTGCAGAGGTTTACCGAATAAACAGGCCACTCAGTGTACAAAAGCTTGAGAAAACGTAGCACCAGGCTCAAGGATAAGCTTCTATCCAGCTGTTATAAGACTTAAGAATGGACTTCTCATTAGCTAAAGATGAACTTCCATTCCATCTTGGCATGGCCCTTGCATGTTGTTTGTGTCCTTGTGCAGCTCTTTCTCATTAACTGCTACCCTTTATTCTGCATTCTGTTTTGCCTTTTTGTCAGGATGGCACGCAACCAAACTTATTTCATTGCATCTTGGTACATGTAACAATAATACATAATCCAATTACCGGGTACTAATGTGAGTTGTGGAATTCCATTGAAGCCATCCACTGCATGTCACTGCTAGTCCTGCAGCTCCACCATCCCACACCTCTTGGCTAGTTACAAGCACGTAAGATTCAAAATAAATGATCAGCTTTATTTGTCTTACATAGATTGAAACATCAAGTAAAACACATCTTTTGCTTCAAAAACGAACACAGTCCAAGAATGTGCTGGGGGCAGCCTGCAAATGTCACCATGCTTCTGACACCAACATAGCTTACCGTATTGGAATGTGTGATGAAACCGGAACCCACGCCATCACGGGCAAAATGCACAAACTCCTGACAGGTAGCGTCAGGAATTGAACCCAGGTCACTGGCGCTGTGAAGCATTAGGCTACTGTGAATGTGAAGCGGTCACGTTCGAGTTTGTTCATCTGTGATTGCTTCCATTGCTTAAAATGATCAAGAACAGGGGCTCCCAGCTTACCATTAACTGAGGGGTCCATGGACCCCAGGTTGGGAACCCCTAATCTAGAAGCCACAAAATCGACCAATTTAAAACCAGATCTGTTGGCACAGAAACTCTTCTCCTGCTCATTCCCCCCCCCCCCCCCACCCCGATAGCAACCAAGAACCATAAAGAAGTAGGAGAACAGAGAGGAGGAACTGACGTGGCTTGGCCAACCTGCCAATGTGAGCATCCATACTATGTCACAAGATGACACACAGGGAAAGCAAGTGCACTCTACAAATTCATGTGGGGTGCCAGGGTAGTGCAGTGATTAGTGTAACACTTTACAACACGGGCAACTGGGGGTCAATCCCCGCCGCTGTCTGTAGGGGATTTGGACATTCTCCCTGTGACCACTGGGGTGCTCCTGTTTCCTCCCATATTCCAAAGAACTACGTGTTACTCTATGTAGAGCAAGAACGATAATGATTGAACTTTTTTACTGTCTTGTTAGTAATGGTACACATTGGACAACTAACAGTAAGGGAGTCCTGACGAGATGAAAACAAGTGCATTAGGAAGCCTGTGCCCAAAAGAAGGAATACAAAATGCAGATGCTGGGGTCAAAGCAACATATCAGCAGGTCGGGCAGCATCCGTGGAAACGAACAGTCAATGTTTTGGGCCGAAACCCTTCGTCAGGACTGAAGAGGGAGGGGTCAGGGGCCCTACAAAGGTGGGAAGGAGAAGGCTGGTAGGTGCCAGGTGAAGAACCAGTAAGGGGAAAGATCAAGGGGTGGGGGAGGGGATAGGCAGGAAAGGTGAAGAAGGAATATAAGGGGTAAGTACTATGGGTAGTAGAAAGAGGCTGAACCATGAGGGAGATGATAGGCAGCTGGAAGAGGAGGCAGAGTGAAGCTGGGATGGGGGAAGGGAGGGGGAGGGAATTACCGGAAGTTGGAGAATTCAATAGGAGACCCTATAGATTCACCACGTAATCAATCGGCTGTATGCAGAACAGAGTGATCTAGGAATAATGGTGCATAGTTCCCTGAAGGTGGAATCTCATGTGGATAGGGTGGTGAAGAATGCTTTTGGTATGCTGGCCTTTATAAATCAGAGCATTGAGTATAGGAGTTGGCATGTAATGTTAAAATTGTACAAGGTATTGGTGAGGCCAAATTTGGAGTATTGTGTACAGTTTGGGTCACCAAATTACAGGAAAGATGTCAACAAATTATAGAGAGTACAGAGGAGATTTACTAGAATGTTATCTGTGTTTCAGCACCTAAGTTACAGAGAAAGCTTGAACAAGTTAGGTCTTTATTCTTTGGAGCGTAGAAGGTTGAGGGGGGACTTGATAGAGGTATTTAAAATTATGAGGGGGATAGATAGAGTTGACTTGGATAGGCTTTTTCCATTGAGAGTAGGGGAGATTCAAACAAGAGGACACGAGTTGAGAGTTAAGGGGCAAAAGTTTAGGGGTAACATGAGGGGGGATTTCTTTACTCAGAGAGTGGTAGCTGTGTGGAACGAGCTTCCGGTAGAAGTGGTAGAGGCAGGTTCGATTTTGTCATTTAAAAAAAAAAATTGGATAGGTATATGGACAGGAAAGGAATGGAGGGTTATGGGCTGAGTGCAGGTCGGTGGGACTAGGTGAGAGAAAGCGTTCGGCACGGACTAGAAGGGCCGAGATGGCCTGTTTCTGTGCTGTAATTGTTATATGGTTAGATATGCACAATCGCCACATTCTGACAGTTGATTGGACACCACACAGCATGGGCTTGGGGCATTCAGCTGTGGGCATGCGATGTCAGTGTCAGAAGCGTGGCGACATTTGTGGGCAATCCTCAGATTGCGCTGGTCTTTGGTGCAAAATGATACATTTCACTGTACAAGTGACAAATAAAGTGAATCTTAATTAACCTTTCAAATCTTGACATACTTGTAATGCAGTATTCTCAAAAATAATTAACAGCTTTCCAATATACAATGAAGAAGTGTCTACACATTCAGAGCCAAAGGAAGAGTTTAGTTAATACAAAACTAGATCAGTGATAAACTGTTATTTGTTTATACATAAAAATAATCTTTACAGCAGATTTTGAAGAGTACTCAGTAATAATCCACCATCAGTAGCGTATCAATGAAGTCTTCTGTCAAATTCACTGTCACTATTCGAGCGCCCTTCCACTGTGGACACCACTTAACATCAACTTCCATGATGTGGGTTCTCATACTTCTTTCAAAAAAAGGTTCCACGTCTTTGTCTTCCTCCATCTTCTCCTCCTCCTCTTTCACCCATCATCGCAATCGAGACAGCCTGGGGCTCACCTCCAGGAAGGAGGGACATTAATCTCAGGGCCAGCCATTTGTCCCAAAACAAGCATTCCGGGAAGAGAATTCTCGTACCGTACCATTTCCCAAAAATGGGGACATGCGATGTCGGCAAGCGGATGACTAGGAAAAAAGAACTACCACACCGCTCATTACCCAGACTTACACTCAGTGACACTTTATTAGGTACCCCAGTGGAACCCAGTGTCGCCTTCTGCTGCCCTAGCCCATCCACTTCAAGATTCAAAATCCACAGAAAAGAGCAAACCATCAACGTCTCAGCCTAAAACGTCAACAGCTTGTTCTTTTCCAGAGATGTTGACTGGCCTGCTGAGTTCCTCCAGCATCTTGTGCATGCTGTTTGGATTTTCTGTGTGGTTATTTGAGTTACTGTTATCTTCCCGTCAGCTTGAACCAGTCTGGCCATTCTCCTCTGACTTCTCTCAAGGCATTTTCACCCACAGAACTGCCGCTCACTGGATGTTTTTTTTTTGTTTTTCACACCATTCTCTGTAAACTCTAGACACTGTTATGTGTGAAAATCCCAGAAGTTCAGCGGTTTCTGAAATACTCAAACCACTCTTGTCTGGCACCAACAATCATTCCATGGTCAACGTCACTTAGATCACATTTCTTCCCCATTCTGATGTTTGGTCTGAACAACAACTGAACCTCTTGACCATGTCTGCATGCTTTTATGCACTGAGTTGCTGCCACGTGATTGGCTGATAAGATATTTGCACTAACGAGATGTACAGGTGTACCTAATAAAGAGGCCATTGAGTGTATGTGAACACTGGTCTGACAGGAACCTAGCAGAGACACAGACTGAAATCAATAATTGGACTGTTTTCACATTAAAGGTACCTTATGCCTTAAAAAAAACTCTATAATTTGTATCACAGTATCCATAATTCATCTCCCTATTACAGCTGAACAAAACAGGAGGAAATAAGAAAAAATACCGACATTTTTGTTTTGGCTGTTCATACAGGAAACCCATTCTCTATCCTTGCTTGAAGCAGTGTTCCAGAACTATGGAAATGTGAGTGAACATTCTATAATGAAGACATAAATTCAAATTAATCTTCAGATTCAGCCCATTAAAGGTCCCCCAGATCTTCGTAAACAGAGTCCTGGTTAGTGGCGACATTATCAACTGATACCTCCTTTGCTAGCTTTTTGGGTTTCACAACCTTACTGTAAATGCAGTTATTTGAGCTGTTAAAATTGCCTTTCAGCACTGGCTTCTCAGGCACAGGGTTGACCAACTCCTTCCCAATCTCCTTGGAGTCTGTCTGCTTGTCTTTTATACCGAGCCTGTTGGCTGGTTTTGGTGCTGGCTGAGGTTTAGGCTTGGGCTTCCTGGACTTGCCAGCCAACTGGTCGCCGGTTCTTGGAGGAGCTGACGGTAAGCCGTCATCTACAGCAGAGGGGCAAGGCACCTTCTTCATCTTCCAGGCCTCCTCTTCCCCTTTCTTGGCCTGGTCGTAGATGGTGGTGGGGACAGGGAGAGGGTGAGGGCCCCTCCCTTCAGGAGGCTGCAGGGGTGCCCGGCCTTCTGGCTCATCATAGATATGCTCCTCCGACCTGGGGTTGATGGCCGCCCGCGAGAAATCATAGTTCACCCGCTCATAAATGTCCGCGTACAGGGGCTCTGCGGACTGCCCAGCCGCCTTGGCGTCCTTTAAGACTGGGCGGGGCAGGGGTTGGGGTCCAGAGGCTTTGGGGACACTGTCCAGCGGATCAGAGTACAGGGAGTTTGAGCTGCGATTGTTGCCGGTCAAGGCATCGATCGGGTCAGAGTAGATGGAGCCAGGGTCAGAGTTCACCAGGTGCTTGGGCAGCTTGGGGACAGGAGAGCGTGGGGGTGTTGCCGGCCCGGTGCTGGGGGGTTCTGGCAGACTGCGGGACTTTAGGTGCTTAGACAGGTCCTTCTCCTCCAGACCCTTAGGCGTCACTTGCTCCTTCCTCGTGGCGGGCGTTCCCTCTGATCCCCCGGATCCCCTGCCAGGGTTTCCTTTTGTCCCGGCCGTGCCAGGAGGCGTCACATCGAAGGTCAGGGAATCGCCGGAGCCACTGCCATTCCCGGTATCGGGCGGGTCGTAGCTGCGGCGATACCGCTCAGCCTTGGCCTTCTGTTCCAGTATGCTATTCTCCACCATCAGGAATATGTCATTCCCGTGCTTGGTCTCGAAGGTGAAGTTTCCTGGACCAGAGTCGCATCTGCGGCCAGCCTCAAAGGAGAACATGACCTGTCAACAAGAGAAAAGCTCGGTTAAAGTGCCATCAGATAATCGGCGGGGGTGGGGGGGGGGGGGGTGCTTTTTAACCCAGGATAGAAACATAGCAACCACCTAACCACAAGAAACTGCAGAGAGTTGTGGACACAGCTCAGCACCTCACAGAAACCAGCCTCCCCTCCATGGACTCTGTCTACACTTCTCACTGCCTCGGTAAAGCAGTCAGCGTAATCAAAGACCCCACCCACCCTGGACATTCTGTCTTCTCCTCTCTCCCATCGGGTAAAAGCCTGAAAGCACGTACCACCAGGCTCAAGGACAGCTTCTATCCCACTGTTATCAGACTCTTTAATGGTAAGATAAGATCGACTCGACCTCATAATCTACCTCGTTATCGTCTTGAATAGAATTGACTTTATTTCTTACATCCTTCACATACATGAGTAAAAATCTTTACGTTATGTCTTGTTTACCTGCACTGCACATTCTCTGTAACTGTGACACTTTATTCTGCATTGCTATTGTTTTACCTGGTTCTACCTCACCGCATGCTGAAGATGTTCTATAGGTCAGTTGTGGAGAGCGCCCTCTTCTTTGTGGTGGCGTGTTGGGGAGGAAGCATTAAGAAGAGGGACGCCTCACGTCTTAATAAGCTGGTAAGGAAGGCGGGCTCTGTCGTGGGCAAAGTACTGGAGGGTTTAACATCGGTAGCTGAGCGAAGGGCGCTGAGTAGGCTACGGTCAATTATGGATAACTCTGAACATCCTCTACATAGCACCATCCAGAGACAGAGAAGCAGTTTCAGCGACAGGTTACTATCGATGCAATGCTCCTCAGACAGGATGAAGAGGTCAATACTCCCCAATGCCATTAGGCTTTACAATTCTACCGCCAGGACTTAAGAACTTTTTAAAAGCTATTATTAATGCTTTTTGAGATAGTGATTTAGATGCATATCATATTTTTTACTGAGTTAAGTATTGTATGTAATTAGTTTTGCTACAACAAGTGTATGGGACATTGGAAAAAAAGTTGAATTTCCCCATGGGGATAAATAAAGTATCTATCTATCTATCTATCTAATGACCTGATCTGTATGAATGTAATGACCTGATCTGTATGGATGTAATGACCTGATCTGTATGGATGTAATGACCTGATCTGTATGAATGTAATGACCTGATCTGTATGAATGTAATGACCTGATCTGTATGGACAGTGTGCAAAACAAGCTTTTCAATGTACCTCAATACATGTGACAATAATAAACCAATTCCAATACACAGAACATTGAACAGTACTGCACATTACAGACCCTTCGGCCCATGATATTGTGGGCCTGCACTGTGCTATAATGTTCCATGACTGTCAGGCTGCCCATCTTTTAAGAAAAAGAAAATAAAAATTGATGCAAAAAGTTTAATGATTTTTTAAAAAAATAATTTGTTCTTATGGCATGGCCATCGATGTCAATGCCATAATATATTAAAGCAACGCACACAAAATGCTGGAGGAACTCAGCGTCTCTGGTCATGAGTCCTAATGTGGTGCCCTGGCCTGAAACATTAACTGTTCACTCTTTCCCACAGACGCTGCCTGGCCTTCTGAGTTGCTGCAGCATTGTGCGTGTGTGATGCTCTGACTTCCAGCATCTGCCGATTTTCTCTTGTTTGGCCATAATATTTTACCCTCTGACCAACTCCCTTAACCCAAGTGACTCGCTGAACCACTTCAAAATCAGAATCAAGTTTAATATCAACGGCATACGTTGAGAAAGTTATTAACCTTGTGGCAGCAAAAAAAACTGAATTATAGTATGTACTAATGTATGTACTAAATAGTTAAATAAGTATTGCAAAATAACATATAGTAGTGGGGTAGTGTTCATGGGTTCAACGTCCATTCGGAAATCAGATGGAAGAGGGGGAGGAGCTGTTCCTGAATCACTGAGTGTGTGTCTTCAGGCTCCTGTACCTCCTGCCTGATGGTAACAACATGAAGAGGGCATGTTCTGGTGATGGGGATCCTTAATGACGGACACCACCTTTTTGAGGCACCACTCGTTGAAGATATCTTGGATACTATGTTGGCCCGACATTTCACTGATTAAAGGCCTGTCCCCTTGCGGGGTCTGATTGGAACCACTAACCATAGATATAATTGTTCAGAGATTAAAAATGGGGAGCTTCTTTGCCCAGCAAGTTGTTCGAATGTGGAACACACAACCAGAAGGAGAAGTGAGAATGAATAGAAGTATTTCAGGGGAAGCCAAGTGAACACAGTTAGGCATAAAGATGGGCTGAATGGCCTCTTTCTGTGCTGTGAACCATGCCAAACTGTGTGAAGAGAAATTTGGAACAATATGCCCAAAGGGAAGTGGGGCAGGGCTTTGATGTACAACACAACTGCAGTGACAAACTGCGGAACAGAGAGTCTCTGAACTGAATATCATCTGGTCAGCCACTTCCTCCCATGCAGTGTTCTTCAATAAAACGGGGTCGGAAAATACATCAAGTGACAGCGTGACAAAGGACACCCTCCCTTGCGCCTTGCAGTGGAAATAAAATGTGCAGTGTTGCAGTCTGACTAGGAGGATCTAAGTTATTTACAGTTGTCAAACAAGTAACTGCAATAAAATTATATCAAAATGCACCAAAAAAAGATCACAGCTTTGTTGAAAAAAAAGGGTGAAAAGTGTGAACATGTGTTTCCTGATATTTTGAATAGTTTCCATCGTGTGTGTGTGTGTGTGTGTGTGTGTGTGTGTGTGTGTGTGTGTGTGTGTGTGTGTGTGTGTGTGTGTGTGTGTGTGTGTGTGTGCCTGTGCGTGTGTTAGACTCTTATCAGCTATCATTTGCCATCTGGCTGATACAAATAATCCTCCAAGAGGACCACAACCTTGTCGTTCAGTTTGCAGGCACCTGTGCCTCAGTGACCTGGAGAGCTATGCTGGCTGGGGTCAGGGCTTTATGCTTTGACCCTTGGTAAGGTCACCCATGCCAAACAGGTCAAAAGGTCGATGCCAGACTGGGAGTGGTCCACTAGTCCTCCATGTTCAATGGTTCAGCTCAGGGTTAGCAATCCTGACTGGTCAACAAAACTGTTAAGGAAACAGCAATGAAGGACCCTTCTACATCTGAGTTTGACAGTACTCCTGAGTCTTCACCCGGGTCTTACATGGCTGACAGTAGTGAAAACTGGGAGGAAGCTACTGACATGATGAAGGAAGCCCTGACACCACCAGAGATGGAGGATTTTTACTGCTGCTCTAAACGCCAGCGGCGTAACGGGAAAAAAGTGATACAAGTATTAACAAGCTAAATCTATCAGGAACGGCACAGTAGTGTAGTGGTTAGTGCAATTGCTTTACAGCGCCAGCAATCACCAGCAGAGATTTGATTCCCGCCACTGTCTGTAAGGACATTCTGTCCACGAGCTCCAGTTTCCTCCCGCATTCCAAGGACGTATAGGTTAGGGTTAGAAACTTGTGGGCATGCTAAGTTGCCACTGGAAGCGAGGTGACACTTGCGAACATCCCCCAGCATTATCCTCAGGCTGTGCCGGTCAATGACGCAAGTGACACATTTCTCTGGAAGTTTCGATATACATGTGACAAATAAAGCTAATCTTTCAGGTGGCACGGGATTGTAGCGATTAGCCTAATGCTTTGCAGCGCCAATGATGACCATTTTCCACCTCCGCCTATAAGGAATTTGCACGTTCTCCCTGTGACTGCATGGGTTTCCTCCGGGTGCTCTGGTTTCCTCCCACAGTCCAAAGTTGTATGGTTAGGCTTAGTGAATTGTCGGCATGTTATGTTGGCATCAGAAGCATGGCGACACTTGGGGACTGCCCACAATAAATCTCACTGATCTGATTTGACACAAACAATGTTTATCACTTCATTTTCTAGGTTTCAATGTACATGTGACATATAAAAATCATTACCGCCTGACTTTAGGGAATGCTGAAGGGTCAGTAACAAAAGGAAAGCAATTTGAAGAACAGAGCAATGACCTGGAAGTGGGGAGAAATAAGCAAGAGTTTTATACACACAGTGAGTTTGAGAGGGAAGAAAAATCAGTCGTGATCGAATGGAGCAAATTCAAATGGCCTAAACCTGCTCCTATGTCCTTTTGGTTTTATGGGTTGTTGTCATCTGGAAAGGTGACAACAGATTCAGTAGGGCTTTAAGTGCTTTAATTTTGAACTAATAGGATGGCTCGATTCAAGAACTAATACAAATGTGATTGAGGAGGCTTTTGTGTTGTGCATCACTGGAGGACAATTTTTTGATGTAATCCTGATTGTTCAAAGTTTAAGGTAAAGTTATTATCAAAGTACATGTATGTCACCATATATAAAACTGAGATTCATTTTCTTCTAGGCATTTACAGCGAATACAGGAAACTATAGATTCATTGAAAGACTGCACCCAGCAGGGCAGACATCTGATTATTTGGGTGACAGGGATTTGGAATAATCTCTCTCTCTCTCTCTCTCTGCCCCCCTCCTTCTCTCTCTCCCCCTACTTCTCCCCCTCTTCCTCTCTCTCTCCCCCCTCAATTGTATATTTTCCCATTGTGAACCGAGTCAGACAGACTCAGCATGGCTCCTTTCGACTAAGAGATTGTGCAGATTGGAAGATTTGGCAAATAGTCTCTCTTTCCAGCCGTGAAGTACAGAAACACAGAAAGAGGAAGCCACTTGATAAAGATAAACACACAGATTAGCTATATTTTGTCACATGTACATTAAATCAAACAGTGAAATGTGCCATTTATGTCAACAACCAACTCAGCCCAACACCGTGCTTCAGGAAGCCCACACGTCACCACACTTCCGGCAGCAACATAGCATATCCACAACGCACTAGTCCTAACCGGTACATCTTTGGAATGTGGGGAGGAACCCAGAGTACTCAGAGGAAACCCACTCAGTAACAGGGAGAACGTACAAACTCCTTACAGAAAACGGTGGTAACTGAAGCCAGAACTCTGGTGCTGCAAAGTGTTGCGATAACCACTACGCCACAGTGCCACCCACTTTAAAGCCTACGTTATCAGTCAAACATGGCCGAAACGCCATCTGACTACCCTATTCCTTCTCTCTGCCCATTCCCCTGACATAAACTTATTCAGTGATTTAGCCTCCATCATCTTCTGTGGTGAAGGATTCTGCAAGTCCACAAGCTCAGAACCCAGAATCGCACACTCTAATTGGAACCTCTATATGATTAAGGAAACTTTCCTGAACACATTTGCAAATGAGCTTCTTTTAGTTTCTTTTTAGTTCCTGCTAGCTGAAATGGAATAGAAAATCATCTCTTGCAGAACATAGAACAGTACAGCACAATACAGGCCCTTCAGCCCACAATGTTATACCAATCCTTTAAACCTACTGGAAGATCAATCTAACCCTTCCCTCCCACATAGCCCTCCATTTTTCTATCATCTATGCACTTATCTATAGTAAGAATCTCATAAATGTCCCCAACGTATCTGCCTCTGACATCCCCACTATACTTTCTTCCAATCACCTTAAAATTAAGATCCCTGTTATTAACTGTTTCCTCTCTGGTAAAAAGACGCTGCCTGTCCATTCAATCTATGTCTCTTCTCTATCAAAGCACTTCTGCTCATCCTCCTCTCCCAAGAGAAAAGCCCTACCTTATTTAACCTATCCTTAAAGAACTTTGTTGCAAAGTGCTGGCTTGTCTGATTTAATGATAGTCCCAATTCAGCTGATTAGGTGCCAAGCTTTAATTCCTTCCTTAACCCACTCTTTCTCCAAGCCTGAAACCACTGTCCCAACTCTTGGTCATTTGCCCTAATGTGTCTTTGTACAATTCTATGAGAAGACTAGGGCTGTCTTGACAATGAAGAAAGGTTTCATCCATACCTAACAAATTCGCAAAGGTCTTATCAGACCGGTATGGTAAAACAATGGAGGGCTATGGAAGGAGGACAGATTTAGACTGATCTTAGAGTTGGTTAAAAGATTGGCTGTAAGAGCATAAGATACAGGAGCAGATTTAGGCCATTTGACCTATTGAGTCACCCAGTCCCGAAGGAGGGTTTTGGCCTGAAACGTCAACTATTCATTTCCATGGAAGCTGTATGACCTGCTGAGTTCCCCCAGCATTTTCTGTGTGTTTCTTTAATCAGTGCCCTGACTGATGAAGGCCAGCATGTCAAATGCATACTTCTCCACCTGTGACACCAGGTCTGCACTGTGCTAAACCGTTCCATGTTCTGCACACACAACTGGAGGCTCCCAAACACACCCTAGGTTACCTTGTCACGGCCGTAGCGACGCATTAGCTTGTACGGCCAGCTGAAGAGAACTTCGTTGGTTTTGGTGTCTTTCAGCAGCAGCTTCTCCTTGTCGGCTTTGAGAATGTAGGTGCCGTGCAGCTTGCATCTCTCCGATGCTTCGGTCTTCTGCATGTTCACCCAGAACTCGTTCACTATGCAAGAAGAGGGAGAAGAAACAATGCTGTTTAGTCAGCTGAAGTACTGCAAAGATAGCAGAGAAGAGACGCCACAGTACAATAGTCATTAGCGTGACACTATTACAGCCAAAGGGATCAGAGTTTGGAGTTACATTCCAGAGCCGCCCGTAAGGAGTGGGATTCCTCCGAGTGCTGCAGTTTCCTCCCATAGTCCAAAGACTTTACCAGCTAGTAGCTTAATTGGTCATTGCAAATTGTCCCGTGATTAGACTAGGGTTAAATAGGTGGGTTGCTGGACAGTGCGGCTTGTTTGGCCTGAAAGGCCTGTTCCACACTGAGTCTCTAAATAAAAGAATGAACAAACAAGCAAGCAAATAAATTAGATAAATAAATAAAAGCAGTTATAGATGTTTAAGAGCAAGAATGATTCACATCAAAAGGATGTACGCAATATAGCAAATTCTGACCAACTTGTAGAGATGCAGATTCTAGAGATGCATCCAGCATGGTACAGCAACACCAATTCTGGGAATGAAAACGCCTACTGAAAATGGTGGATACGGCCCAATCTATCACAGGCAAAACCCTCCTCACCACTGAGCACATCTACAACCCGCGCTTTCGCAGCGAAGCAACATCCATCACCAAGGACTCGCCATACTCTCTTCTTGCTACTACCATCGGGCAGGAGGTACAGGAACCTTGGGTCCCACATGACCAGGTTCAGAAACAGTTATTACCCTACAACCATCAGGCCCCTGAACCCATGTGGACTAAACCCAGGTCGCTAGGACTGTAATAGTTTTACACTAACCACTACGTTTGAGTCAGAAGAAGAAAGATATAGCTATAAAAATAAGATGGTCAATAGTAAATCCAGACTATAAGAAATAGGAGCAGAATTAGGCCATTCAGCCCATCGAGCCTGCTCCACCATTCCATTATGGCTGATCCATTTCCCTCTCTGCCCAAATCTCCCTTCATGCCCCAGAATAATCAAGAACCTATCAAATTCTGCCTTAAAAATACTTGACTTGGCATCCACAGCTGCCCGTGGCAACAAATTCCACAGGATCACCACTCTCTGGCTAAAGAAATTCCTCTTCATCTCTGGATATACCTCTATTCTGAGGCTGTGTCCTCTGGTCTTAGACTCCCTCACTATAGGAAACATCCTCTCCACATCCACTCTATCAAGGCCTTTCAACATTCGATCGTTTTCAATGAGATTCCCCCTCCCCCATTCTTCTGCATTTCAGTGAGTACAGACCCACAACAATCAGATAATTCTCACATGACAAGCTGTTCAATCCCAGAATCATTTTCGTGAACCTCCTTTGAACTCTCTCCAATGTCAGCACATCGTTTCTGAGATAGTGGGGCCCAAAACAGCTCACAATACTCCAAAGTGAGTCCTCACAAAGTCTCAGCATTACATCCTTGGTTTTATATTCCAGTCCTAGTCATACAGCACAGAGACAGGCCTTCGGCCCAACTCGTCTACGCCAATTGTGTTGTCCAGCCAGCTCGTCCCATCCGTCCACATTTGACCCAAAACCCTCTAAAACATTTACTTACTTAGGTGACTTTTAAATGGTGCTAAAGTGCTACTACTTCACATTCCAAACACGCATCAGCCTTTGTATGAACAATGTCTCTTTTAAATGGCTTGCCTCTGATTTTAAACTTATCCCCTCAATGATTAGTATACCCTCTCTGGGGAAAATACGATGTGCTTTCAGCCTGTCTATGCACCTCAATCTTATACATCTCTACCAGGTCACTTCTCCAGCTTCTACACACATGACTGTGTGGCTAGGCACAGCTCAAATGCCAGATACAAATTTGCTGAAACACAACTATCGTTGACAGAATTTCAGGCTGTGATGAGACGTACAGGAGCAAGACATATCAGCTGGTTGAGTTGTGTCACAGCAACAACATTGCACTCAACATCAGTATGATGACAGAATTGACTGTGGACTTCAGAAAGGGTAAGGCATGTGAAGACACAGCAGTCCTTATCAGGAAACAGAACTGGAAAGGGTGAGCAATTTCAAGTTCCTGGGTGTCAACATCTTTGAGGATCTACAGGCAGTCCCTGAGTTACGAACGTCCGACTTACGAAGAACTCGTACTTACGAATGGAGGAAGAAGAATGCCGTCCACCATTTAAAGTCGGATCATGATGCCATCCGCCATTTTAAGTTGTTGCCGTTAACACTGTGTTGAGTGTGTAACTTTGTATTTGGCTTAAATATTTCTTAGCAAGATTCACCCTGACACCCCCTTTTCCAGTCAGCACCGCCCCACATGTCCCATTTAACCTGTCTCAGTGCGGGTGGACTTTAGGACCCGGGGGAGCAGAGGACCCGCGGCTGCAGCTGAATTTGCAGTTTTCTGTTCCGTTGACGGAAAACGATCACAATTGAAAATGAAGTGGAAACAATAAAGCAATTGGAAAGAAGTGAAACACCATCAGTCATTGGGAAAGCGTTAGGCTACAGTCGGTCAACGATCAGAACAATTTTAAAGGATCCAGGTAAAGGATAAAGTGAGAATAATGGAGCATGTGAAAGGCCCTGTCCCGATGAAAGCTACAATTATTACTAAACAACACAGTGGTTTAATTATAGAAAAACATACGTTTCTTAAGTGTTTTATATGCATAGAAAGGTAAAATATATACTATATACTAAGACAAACATTTGACTGACACTAAATAATACTGGATGTACCTGTTCTGACTTGCGTACAAATCTGACTTAAAGATGGACTCAGGAACGGTACTCATTCATAACTCGGGGACTGCCTGTATCCTGGGCCCAACATATCGATGCAGTTGCAAAGAAGTCATGACAGCAGTTAAATTTCATTGGAGTTTGAGAATATTTCGTATGTCACCAAATTCACTACAAATTTCTACAGATGTACCATGGAGAACATTTAACTGGCTGCATCACCATCTAGTATTGGGGGGGCGGTGGGGGGGGGGGATGCACAGGATCGGAGTAAGCTGCAGAGAGTTGGTAACTCATTCGGCTCTGCCATAGGCACTAGCCTCCCAGCATATAGGACATCCTCAAGGAGCAATGCCACAATAAAACACACAAAAAATATATATATATGTGTGTAAAAATACACACACTTACTGTAACTCACAGTTTTTATTATGTACTGCACTGTACTACTTCCAGAGAACAACAAATTTCACAACAATAGTTGGTAATATTAAACCTGATTCTGATTCCACATTAGTTGGTTGTCCATCGTGTCCAACAATGACAGGAAACCTGTGCAGGGGTGGAAAAGCTGTTGCACTGGGACAGTTCCACTCTTAACTTCAGAAGTCTGAGTACCGTGGTAAGAACAATCATCACAAATTGGGGTTCTCCTTGGTTTCAGTGGCTGACCCCGACTTCTCCTGTGCTTTTCATTCTCCACATAGTATTGCGACACCACGTTCCCTGGCCATTGGATCTCACTGGTGATCTTCATCTGCCCAGTCCCCAGAGCTGGCTTCACACGCCAGGACAAGCATGATCACCTCCGACTCCTCGTCAGATCAGCCCTCAGTCCCCTGCAGTTTGCCTACCAGCAGCACGTTGGAGTCAGCGATGCTGTCATCTACCAGCAGAACAGAGCCTACTCCCATTTGGATAAGCAGGGAAGCACTGTGAGGATCACATTTATTTGATTTCTCAAGTGCCATACAGCCCTCTTTGCTGGGTTAAATGCTCCATTCAATGCATATTGGGCAATTCCATTGTATCCTGGGTAATGCACTACCTGACTGGCAGACCGCAGTTTGTGTGGCTTCAGAGCTGTGTATAAGATGCATTGGGGCCCCACAGGGGACTGTATTGGCTCCCATCCCGTCTACCCTATATACCTCAAACATTAGATACAACAACAGAGTCATGTCATCTGCGGAAATTCTCTGATGACTCAGCAATAGTTGAGAGGACAGGAGGATGAATATAGGGCCCTGGTGGAGGACTTGGTCAAAAGATACAAGCTGAAACATCTGCAACTCAACATCAGTAAGACAAAGGAGATGGTGATGGACTGTAGGAAGACTAAGCCTGTACTGCTCCCTGTTACTATTGATGGTGAGGACCTACAAGCACCTGGGCAGCACCTGGATGACAGATTTGAGTGAAGCACCAACACAGAGGCTGCGTACAAGGAAGGCCTGAGTCGCCTTTACTTCCTGAGGTCCTTCGGAGTATGCAGGCCTCTTCTTCACATGTTCTACCAGTCTGCTGTCGTCAGTGCAGTCTTCTATATGGTGGTGTGCTAGGGCAATGGCATCAACACAGGTGATGCCTACAGGCTCAATAAACTGATTAGAAACGCTGGCTCTGTTATAGGAGTCAAACTGGACACACTGGAGGCTGTGGTAGGACCCCTCGGAAAATCTTGGCAATTCTGGACAATGTTTCTCACCCTCTGCATGCCACCTTGGCTAAACAGAGGAGTTCTTTTCATAATAGACTATGACAACTGCACTGCTCCAAAGAGTGCTAGAGGACGTTCTTACCCTCAGCCAATAGGCTGTATAATGAGTCAACCTCTAGCTGGGGAAGTGATGACATCCACCTGTGAAACTTTGAGATTTTTTTTTATTCTTTCTTGCTTCTTTTCTAATATGTGTGTATCTGTGCACTTGTAATGCTACTGTGACACTGTAATTTCCTTTGGGATCAATAAAATATAACTATACATCTAAATTCTTCCAGTCCCCCGCAACTTTATGTGCTTTTCCAAAAGCCTCTTGAACTCCATTTAAATCCTGGCAGCCCGTTCTAGGGAATAAAATACTTTTTACGCAACCTCTCCTTGTAACTCAGACCCCAACCCCCCTGTAGAGAACATAAAGCTCATAACCCAGTGAGAGCGGCTGAGCCAAATTGGATAGAAACGCTGTTTGAGGTGGCATCAACAAAACAATGTGCTGCACCTGGCATGGAAGGGTTACATCCATCACTGAGGACCGTCACCATCGGAGACATGCCCCCCTCTCATTGCTACCAGCGGGGGAAAAGGTACAGGAGCCTGAATATCCACATTCAGCAATTTAGGCACAACTTCTTCCCTCCGCTATCAGATTTCTGAATGGTCCATGAACCCATTATTAATCTTGTTTTTGCATTTTTTTCACAATGTACTTATTGTGTTTGATATTGAGGGACAGTGCAGAGCACACCAAGACGCCAGCATGCGGGATATTCATCTGGACTTTAACAACAACCCTGCTTGTACAGTATGTGAACTCCTCCCATGTGGAAGTGGCTGAGTAACATAGGAATAACAATATTAACTACCTTTACATCTATTTTTGTAATTTTTCTATCTTTGATGCAGAACTAAAAGAAAAAAATCGCATCATATAATTGAAAAGGTTAGGACTTTAGTCCTTGGAACATAAAAGATTGAGAGGAGATTTGATAGAGGTATACAATATTAGTAGGGGTATAAGTAGGGTAAATGCAAGCAGGCATTGGGTGGGGCTACAACCAGAGGCCATGGACTAAGGCTGTAATGTGGGAAGTTTAAGGGGAACATGAGGGAAACTTCTTGACTCAGAGGGTCATGAGTGTGTGGAATGAGCTGCCAATACAGGTGGTGCATGTGAGCTCGATTTCAACATTTAAGAGAAGTTTGGATGGATACATGGATGGTAGTGGTATGGAGGACTATGGTTTCAGTGCAGCTCGATGGGAGAGCATTTTAAATGGTTTGGCACACACTGGATGGGCTGAAGGGACTGCATCTGTGCTGTACTTTTCTATAGGTCAGTGATAATAAACTTGATTCCGATTCTTTTCTGAAGAGGTTAACTGTGAAAATGAGCCCGTGAACACCACCTCACTATTTCTACTGTATTTTTGCTACACTTATTTTTTTAATATAATTTATAGCATATTTTAGGAATTGCACTGTATTGCTGCCACAAAACAACAATCTGATTTTGATTCCGTGCAAAAAATCTACCTCTGACTCACCCGCCCCCTATACTTTCCTCAAAATAATGCCCCCACGTGTTAGCCACTTCCACCCAGGGAAAAAGCCTCTGGCTGTCCATTTGATCCATATCTCTTATTTGCTTCTCCCTCCGCTATCAAATTTCTGAACAGTCCCTGTACCCATTGTTACTCCTTTTTCACTTATTTTCATCATTTCTAGTTATCTTTGCACTGTATTGCTGCTGCAAGACAAATGTCAGCAACAATAAATCTTTAGGCACATGAATGAAAGAAAAATGGAGGCCGTGTGGGAGGGAAGGGTTAGAATGATCTTAGAATAGGTTAAAAGGTTGGCACAACATTGTGGGCCAAAGGGCCTGTACTGTGCTGTAGGTTCCATGTTAAACCTGATTCTGAGTACAGTTTAGCTGAAGGCAGAGACGGGTGTGGCAAGCTCTTCACGTAACTGACACATGGATGGTTTAAATGCTCTGAACTGGAACTGTTTCAGACACGCAAACATAGTAGCCCAACACAATATCGCTCCGTGCCTGCATTGGGCATGTTTAGGCTGGACACGTTCTAGCAACTGGAATGTGCTGTTAAGAATGTTTGACAGCAAAGCACGGTAACACACCCAAAATGCTGGAGAAACTCGGCAGGTCAGGCAGCATCTATGGAGGGGAATAAACAGTTGATGTTTAGGGTCGAGATGCTTCATCAGAGTTGGAAAGGAAGAGGGAAGAAGCCAGCAAGTGTGGGATGAGTTTTATAACTGAATAAAACACACAGCATACTGGTTCAGTAAATAATTAGAAAATCAATTGGAATATTGGCCTTTATTGCAAGAGAGTAAAGTATAAAAATAAAGATGTTGTTATGAACCTAATGGGTGTCGATGGTGCTCAGTCTTTATTAAACACAGCTTATTGTCTCGTAAATTCTATTGTATTTCTTTATTTTCCAGTGCATGACTACAAAAAATGAATCTCAAGGTAGTATACTGCAACATAAATGTACTTTGATAGTAAATTTATTTTGACTTGACTACAAGTCTGGCTTGATTAATGGCTTAATATACAAACTTTGGAGACAGTTCACAGAATGGTGTTTCAAAGTATGATTAATTTCCCCCCCACACACAATTTTAAGCAATACGTTGGAGTTGAGACGAATGAGAGGTGATTTATTGAGATAGATGGCTTGTGAGGGGGAGGATTGGGTCAACAGAGATTCACTTATTTATCACACGTACATCGAAGAGTCGACCACAAGGGTCACCACACATTCTGTTGCCAACATGTCATACACACAATGTTCAGCAGATCAACACAGAACACAACAAGCAACAAAACAGCAGCAGCAAAATAAGCCCCCATTCCTTTTCTGTGACTGTGCCTACCATTGATGCAAACAACATAATGTCAAAGTAAATTTATTATCAAAGTACATATATGTTACCAAATACTACCCTGAGATTCATTTTCTTATGGGCATTCACAGGAAAAATAAAGAAATCCAATAGAATTTACAAAAACTTCTACAATACACAAAGACAGACAACAAATGTTCAAAAGACAAAACGTGCAAATGAAAAATAAAACTATGAACATAAGTTGTTAAGAGTTCTTGAAAGCGAGGCTGTAGGTTGTGGAATCGGCTCAGTTGTTGAGGCGAGTGAAGTTATCCACACTGGTTCAGGAGCCTGATGGTTACGGGTAATAACTGTCCCTGAACCTGGAGATGTAGGACCTAAGGCTTCCACACCTCCTTCCCAAAGGCAGCAGCGAGAAGAGAGCATGGTGAGGCTCTTTGACGATGGATGCTGATTTCTTGTGGCAGACTCATTGTAAATGTGCTCAACAGTGGCCCCTCATGACTTTATGCACTTCTCTAATATCACCTCTCAGTCCGCTATGCTTCAATGGATAAAGTCGTACCCTGCTGAATCCATCTCTGTAACTCACTCCCTATAATCCTCACAACATCCTCTTAAATCCTCTCTGCACATAGAGTACCCAGAATGGTACTTCAATCCAGTGCCTTCAGAGCCCTCTCTGACTCTGTACAGACTTGCTACCACTACCAGCAAAGATACACGAAGAGAGCTGCATTCATCAAGTGCCATGTACCTAGCATTGAGAACATCTTAAAGCTGAAGACTTTATTCCCCTTGCAGGCACACTCTAAAATGTAGGACACACAGAAGTTACTTTTCACACAGCAAGATCCCAAAACAGATCACCATGACTACAAAAGCAGATTAGGTACTGGTCCATGATACAAGAGAACTCTCTTATCCTTTCTTAAACTGATGCTCAAGGATCTTTACACTTCTACCAGAAAGGACCGGCAGAACCTCAGTTTAGCATCTCATCCCCAAAATTACACAACTACAGCTCTAACTGTGCAGCCTCCAGCAACATTGCATCCCCCCCCCCCCCCCCCCAGAACGTGACTGATAAATCAGCCTGGACAGGAACCTATAGGTGCCGATTCTTGGTATGAGAGAGAGCTGGGCACTGTGCCAGCACTGCGGGCATTTGAATGCAGCACAAGAGGGTTCAGCTGTGTTTCAGTTGGCAGCCTGCTCAACCCTGAGATGCTCGTGAAGCTGACAACTCAAGCGCATGACTCTATTAATAGACAGGGCACTACTAAATATTAACACACATTTTCCTGTCTACACTAGAAATGTAATGTTCTGGTTGGCAGTCAATACACCAACTGATTTGAGATCTTCAACATAATCTGCCCCATGCACATAATCACTGCTTTAACTGACATTTCTTGCAAGAGTTCAGGCAGGTCGGGGCTGAGTCGGAAAGCCATACAGCATGGTAACAGGCCATTCGACCAGCTTGGTCCATGCCATCCAAGATTCCCATCTAAGCCAGTCCCATTTGCCAGTGTTTGGCCCATATCCATCTGAAACTTTCTTATCCTTGTACAGCACTGTGGAAAAGTCTTAGGCACATGTATGCAGCTAGGCTGCCTAAGGCTTTGGCACAGTACTGTAGTAATTTTACATATTGCACTGTACTGCTGCGAAAAAAAAATTTCATGACATATGTGAGTGATGATAAACTTGATTCTGATATGGGTCTGTATTGTGGATTGGGAGTGGGAAACATCAGAGAGACATTCTGTAATGATCGATAAACCAACTGTTTGGAATCAAATGACCTTGCCTGGTATCTCAGGGCTGGGTGTGTCTGCACCATGGCAACCCCCACCCCTGGCACTCCTTCTCTGCCACCTGTCCCACACCCCTCCCACGGCGCTCCACCCCCGCCATTCCCAACATCCTTTGCTCCCACCAGATTTATAAACTCAATCTCTGGTCCATGTTGAAAAATACAGTACTGTGCAAATGTCCTTTGGCACTCTAGCTATATATATATGTGCCTAAGACTTCTGCATAGTACTGTACCTGTCCAAGTGCCCTTTAAATGCGGTTAATCTACCAGTTTCTCAGGCAGCTCTTTACATACATTGATCACCCTCTGGGTGAAAAATTTGTCCCTCAGGTTCCTGGTAAATCTCTTCTTCTCACCTTAAACCTACACTTTCTGGTTTGTTCTTGATTCCCCAACCCTGGGAATAAGTCAAGTCAAGTCACCTTTTATTGTCATTTCGACCATAACTGCTGGTACAGTACACAGTAAAAACGAGACAATGTTTTTCAGGACCATGGTGTTACATGACACATTACAAACACTAGACTGAACTACGTAAAAAACAACACAGAGAAAGCTACACTAGACTACAGACCTACACAGGACTGCATAAAGTGCACAAAAACAATGCAGGCATTACAATAAATAATAAGAATTCACCTCATGACTTTATACACATCAATCCCTTGTTCTCCTACTCTTCAATGGAAAAGTCCTAACCTGCTCAACGTCTCAGTCACTCTGGTCCTGGCAACATCCTCGTAAATCTCCTTCACGCTCTTTCCAGTTTAATGACATTTTTTCCTAGAGCAGTGTGACCAAGTCTGAACAGTATTGAAGTCAATACTTCAAGTGTGGTCTCACCAGCGTCTTCTACAACTGCAACATAACAACCCAATTTCTATACTAGTTACCCTGACTGATGAAGGCCACAGTGCCGGAAGTCATCTTGACCATCCTGTCCACCTGCAAGTCCACTTTCAGGGAGCCATATAATTGAACTCAATTTCAATGGCTCTTCATCTCGTGTTCTCGATATTTATTATGACTTCTTTTTGCATTTGTGCAGTTTGTTGTCTTCTGCACTCTGCTCAAACACCCTAGTTGATCGGTCTTTATTAGATTCTGTTGTGGTTACTATTCTAGAGATTTATTGAGTATGCTCACAAGAAAATGAATCTCCGGGTTATACATGGTGGCATATGTTTCTCCTCAGCACCTCCTCGCTGATTTCATTTAACCCAAAATGATGCAAATAAAGCTGAAATCTTTAACAGGCTGCACGGAAATTAATTGAATTTTGCCACCTCGCTGTGCACCATACATCTGTCTACTTGCACTGCACTTCCTCTAGAACTGTAACACTCCACACTTGTTTTACCGTATAATGCCTTGTTTTTATTAATTTATCTATTTATCAATATCTATTTATTTACTTAGGATTACAGCATAGTAACAGGCCATTCACGGCACCCAATTGCACCCATGTGACCAACTAACCCACTAACTGTTAGGCATTTGCAATGTGGGAGGAAACTGGAGCACCTGGAGGAAACCTACAGGGTCACAGAGAGAACATACTCCATGGACAGCATGCAAGGCAGGTTTCTCCACGGTATGTGTGGCAATGATAAACCGATTTACTGAGGGACAGCATGGACAAGTGGCCTCCCTACAGAACTATGAAACTCTCCGCGGGAGACAAGGCTACTGAGCCTAGGTTTTGTACAAGAGATCTCATTATTTTGAAGGAATAAAATAATGCCAGGGATGAGGAGACTAGGCATTCTTGCAGCAGGGCAGGATGGAGTGGGCATTTGGAAGAGGGTACAATATCATTAGAATATATGACATATGAACAGAATTAGGCCATTCAGTCCATCAAGTCTTTTCTGCTCTTTCATCACGGCTGATCCATTTCCCTCTCAACCTCATTCTCCTGTCTCCTCTCTGTAACCCTTCATGCCCATACTAATCAAAAACCTATCAGCCTCCACCTTAAAAGCACCAGCGGCCTGGCTTCCACGGACATCTGTGGCAACAAATTAGACAAATTCATCACCCTCTGGCTAAAGAAATTCCTCATCTCTGTTCTAAATGGATTTCCCTCTAGTCTGAGGCTGTGTCCTCTGATCCTAGACTCCCCTACTATGGGAAAAAAATCCTCTTCACATCCACTCTATCTATGCCTTCCAACTTTCATGACGGGTTGAGAGAGGGAAGTAGGGTCAGAGAAGGCAAGCAGGTCCTATTAGTCCTATACATGAAGGGCCTGAAGCATTGTTGAGGATCCCTACCACCCCTCCTACAATCTCTTTGACCCACAACCATCAGGACAGAGGTTCAGGAGCATCAGGACTAGGACTGTCAAACAGGGTAACAGCTTCTTCCCTCAGGCTGAGAGACTAATGAATATCCTGCCACCACCGAGGTCTCATCACTAGGACAAAGAACTGTTTACAGTTTAACTGTGTTGTGCTTAACATACATTTTGAATTATATTTTATTAACTCATTTATGGTAATATTTTGTTTTACGTGCTGTTTGAGTTATATGTTCTGTGGGCGCACTGTGGTCTAGAGGAATATTGTTCCGTTTGGTTGTACTTGCACAGTTAGTTGTTTTTTTGCATGCTGGTTGCACATCCAAGTTGGTGCGATCTTTCATTCATTCTAAGGAACTGCACACAATACTGGCCTCACCAATGTCTTATACAACTTCAACATGACATCCTAATCAAGATGCCAACCTAAGCCAGTTCCACTTGACGATATCTCTCTCTACTAGGATTTCCAACCGGGGGCCCACAGACCCCTTACTTAACGTTATTGGCCAAAGACATAGAAATGCTGGAAACCCATTCTCTAAATCCTTTCTATCCATGTACCTGGCCAATTGTCTTTTAAATATTGTGAATATACCTGCCTCAATTACTCTCTCTGGCAGCTCATTCCATATACTGATCATCCTCTGCATGGGTTGGCCCGATACCGTAGTGGTTAGCAAAACGCTTTACAGTGCCAGTGATCGGGGTACATTTCTCACCCCAATTCGATGTAAGGTGTCTGTATGTTTACCCGGGACCTTGTGGGTTTCCTCCGAGTGCTCTGGTTTCCCCCCAGTCTAAAAACATACAGGCTAGTCAGGGTTAGTAAGTTGTGGGCATGCTATGTTGGCATTGGAAGCACGGCGACACTTGTGGGCTGCCCCCAGGCACATTCTCACACTGTGTTGGTCGTTGATGCAAAGAATGCAGTTCACTGTATATTTCAATGTACGTGTGACTAATAAAGCTGATCTTTAATATTTTTCAAATCCTTAGAAGTTGCCCCTCAGGTTCCTCCTAAACCTTTTCTCTCTCACCTAAACCTATGCCCTCTGGTTTTTGGTTCCAAAAATATCTATGCCTCATGATTTTGTACACCTCTATAAGGTCATCCCTCCGTCTCCAATTTCTCCAAGGAATGAAGTCCCATATTGTCTAACCTCTCCCTATAACTCAACTCCTGTAGCCCCAACAGCATCCTTGTAAATCTTGTAGCATCATAGAGTCATAGTGTGACAGCACAGAAACAGGCCCTTTGGCCCACGCTGAACTGTTATTCTGCCTAATCCCATCAACCCACACCAGGGCCATGGCTCTCCATACCCCTCTTGTCCACGATCTTCTCTGCACTCTGTCCAGATTCTGTGACTCTAAAAACAAAGTGGGTCTTCTCTAATATTATTTTTCAACCATCATCTCTCAGATAAATTATCCAACTACACACAAACACATCAAGTCACAGCCCTTTGAGATGTCCAAGGGTTCACAGCGAATTAAACAATTAATTTTCTCCTGAAAATAAACAGCATAATCTATGGATAGAAAAGGAAGATGAAGGCGCAGAGTGGGGGATAAACCAATCTGTCACAGGCATAATGAGAATGAAGTAAGCATTAAATCTACATACCACAGACCCTCAAAGTTGCCATTCAAGTTGATAGAGTTGTTAAGTTGAATGGTGTGTCTATTTATTTATTTTTCATTTAGATACAGCACAGCACAGATCATGCCCTTCCAACCTTTCAAGTTGTGCAGCCTAGCCTAATCACAGGGAAATTTACAATGACGAAATTAACCTACTAACCGGCACTCCTTTGGACTGTGGGTGAAAACTGGAGCACATGAAGGAAACCCACACACTCCACAGAAGGATGTACAAACTCCTTACAGAGGACACCAGGAATGAACTCTGAACTCCCTGACACCCTGACCTGTAATAGCATCACACTAACCACTACACTACTGAGGGGCTTCCATTAGTTAGTGGTTTGAGATAATGTTGCAGCTCTATAAAACTTTGGTTAGAGCACACTTGGGAGTATTGAGTTCAGTTCTGGTTACCTCATTAAAGGAAGGATAAGGAAGCTTTAGAGGGGCTGCAGAAGAGATTTACCAGGACGTTGAGAGAATGTCTTATCAGACTGAGCAAGCAAGGGCTTTTCCCTTTGGTATCTGCCCCGCCCTGAGACCCCACCTCCCATCCTGGCACTCCGGCCCTGCCTCCTGTCCCACACCCTCCTGCAGTGCTCCATTCTCATCATTCCCAACATCACTTGCATCTGCCAGCCTTGCAAACTGGCTCTCTGCTCCACAATGACAAATACAGTGCTGTGCAAACGTCTCTGGCACCCCAGATATATATATATATATATATATATATACACACACACTTCTATTGTAACGTATAGTTTTTATTATTATGCATTGCAATGTAATGCCATCATAAAACAACAAATTTCATGACACACACCAGTGAGATTAAACCTGATTCTGAGTGAACAGACAGAAACTTTTTCCTAGGGAGAGGCAGATACATTAGGGACATTTTTAAAAAAAACTCTTAGATAGGCACATGGATGATAGAAAAATAGAGGGCATGTGGGAGGGCATCTCTTAGTTAAATTATCGACTATGTATAAACACATCAAGTAAAAAACTCTTCTAGATACCCAAGTGATCATGATGAACTATTCAATTAATCTTCTCTATGATCTAATCTATGGACAGAAAAGCTGAAACCACAGAGTGGAGTCATGGACTCATCTCAGTCAGAGGCATGACGGGAATTAAATAACTTCCGAAACGTCGACAGTCCTTATAGATGCTGCCTGGCCTGCTGTGTTACACCAGCATTTTGTGTGTGTTGTTGTTCATATAACTAAGTGCTAGCTAACCCACTCGACCTACCTTCAGATCGGGAGAAGTAGATACTGTTCTCTGCCATCTCCAGAGGTTGAGATCCACAGGTGTCCCCAGCAAGAGGCTGCAATGAAACACAAACACGAATCATTAACACACAAGAATATCCTTGGGTTCTCGAATATTACATACAGGAACGGGTATTAATTCAGCGGGCAATTTCACAATACTAGAATGCAAATTTATTTTTAATTACGCTAAAGATCAGAACAGGTGGCGGATGGAGATAACGACTCTACCAAAGGAGATTTAAGATGCTCCTTCCCTCTGCTAGCTTGCTGATCACCCTTAGGCAAGGTGTAGCAGTTCAAGGTTAAATGAAGCCATGGGAGCAGGTGGTAGATGGTCGTATGAGCAGCTGTTACATATCGTAAGCCCTGGTTATGCGACCACTGACACCAGGCAGACAATCTCTGAAGAGTATTGATAATAGCTGGGGTCACCCATCTTGTAAAGACACCGCCCAGAAGATGGGCAAACCACTTTGGTAGAAAAATTTGCCAAGAACAATCGCAGTCATGGAGACCATGACGATGATGATGACGAAAGATCAAAAACCATTCTTGTTTTAACTCCTTCTATTGGAGCAAGTTTCCATAATGTGTTAACGCAATATAAAAACACATTGATTCTGCTCGCTGTTCCGTGACGTCTACTCCACTCTGCACGGCCCTGGGACTGTGTGATCACTCCGACTGCTCCGTGCTCCGTGTCTGCAAACTTCGTGACGTTTTACTCTGCTGTGCGATGAACTGAAGCTCAGGCTGTGGGCTTGCTCCAGGCTTCAGGGCTATAGGCTCACTTTCTTTCTAAATGCTGTTGCTTCCTTTTATTGTTCGCATGATTTGATTTTTCTCTCTCTCTCTGCACATCGGGTGTTGGTCCTTTTTTGGAGGTTTTTTGGGTTTCTTGCTTTGTGGCCGCCTGCATGCAGACGAATCTCAAGTTTGTATAACTTATGCATACTTTGATAGTAAATGTATTTTGAACTTTGATATAGTACAACACGGTCATAGAGTCATAGAGCACTACAGCTCTGAAATAGGCCCTTTGGTCCATCTAGTCTATGCAGAACTGTTGAAACTTTATAAAGGTGCAACACAACTTCTTGCCTCTTTAAGTGAATGCCTTGACTAAGAAAGGCAAGCATGCGTACGCCTTCTTTACCACCCTGTGAACCTGTGCAAGCCACTTTCAGGGAGCTATAGATTTGTACCTCAACATCCATCTGTACATGAGTTAGATAGAGCTCTTATAGATAGCGGGGTCAAGGGATATGGGGAGAGGGCAGGAACAGGGTACTGATTGTGTATGATCAGCCATGATCACAGTGAATGGCGGTGCTGGCTAGAAGGGCCGAATGGCCTACTCCTGCACCTATTATCTATTGACTATTAGTGTTGTCAAGAGTCCTGCAATTAGCTGCGGGAAATCCCTTTACATTTTACCTCCCAAAGTGCAACACCTCACACTTCCCTGGTCTAAGTTCCACCTGCCATTTCTCCACCCATAACTGTAACTGATCTATACCCCGCTGTCTCCTTTGGCAACATTCTGCACCAATCCATGACACCACCATTCGCTGTGTCACCTGCAAATCCTGGGAATTTTGGAAAATAAAAACTCACGTAACAACTGGGTGAAAACACTCAGTTGTTTTTCTCAAGTTTGGGGAATTGGGAACTGGAGTACATGGATTTAAGGTGAGAGGGGAAACTTAACAGGAACCTGAAGCAGAGTAGTGGATGTGGTGTATATGGATTTTAGTAAAAGGTTGCCCATGCAAGGCTCCTTCAGAAAGCAAGGAGGCATGGGATCTAAGGAGACCTTGCTTTGTGGATTCAGAAATGGCTTGCCCACAGAAGGCAAAGGATGGCTGTAGATGGTTAATATTCTTCATGGAGTTTGGTGACCAGTGGTGTTCCACAGGGATCTGTTCTGGGACCCCTCCTCTTTGTGATTTTTATAAATGACCTGGATGAGGGTGTAGAAGGGTGGGTTAGTAAGTTTGCTGATGACACAAAGGTTGGGGTGTTGTGGATAGTCTGAAGGGTGGTCAGAAGTTACAATGGGACATCGGTAGGATGCAGAACTGGGCTGAGAAGTGGCAGATGGACTTCAACCCAGATAAGTGTGAAGTGGTTCATTTTTAGCTTTGTAGATTGTGCAACTTGAGGGGACTTGAACGTTGGGTAAAATTTTTAGTGTCTGCAGATAAATGATTAATATGCTTATTTCTAGTCAGTGTTTTCTGTCTCGTTTACCAAGCCCGTGAACCTGCTGCCGCATTACAAAGTCCCCAGGGCATAAAAAAGGCTGGAAACCCCTGACCTAGAGGGTGATCAGTGCATGGAATCACACACACAAAATGCTGGAGGAACAGCAGGTCAGGCAGCATCTGTGGGGGAAATAAAGAGTCGACACTTCAGATCACGGCTTGAAGTATCAACTAGTCATTCCACTCCATAGACGCTGCCTGACCTGCTGAGCTCCTCCAGCATTTTGTATGTGCTGCTCTGGATTTCCAGCATCTGCAGACAATCTTGCATTCAGTATACAAAATTAACTACCAGAGCAATTGCTTGAGGCAGGTACAGTAATGATATTTCAAAGGAGCTTGGACAGGTACATGGAAAGAAAAGCTTTCGAGCAGGGGTTCTCAGGGACCCCTCAGTTAATGGTATTGGTCCATGGCAGAAAAAACATTGGAAACCCCTGGTTTAGAGGGATCCAGCCAAACAGGGGCAAATATGAGCAGGATGAATGAGTTGGTATGGACCCAAAGGACCTGCTTCCATGCTGCACGACTATCAGCCTCACAATGCTCTCCATAGCACCTTCCACGCTCACAGACGTTTCTGAGACTCACCGGGAAAGCTATCTCACAGAGTTTCTCAACCCACTCTGCACTGATCGACTTCTCTGCCGCGAAAGTGTACAGTTTTTCCTCCATTTCGATGGTGAAGGCGGACATGGAATCCTTCGGACAAACCTCGTTCGGGGCATTCGTGATGCTGATGCAGTCGGACAGCCGGATGATCTTTTTATCCATCTTCTTGGTAGACTGCTTCTCGGACACAGTGACCCCATCCTTGTTGTCAAAGAACTCCAGCCGGGAGATCCCATGCTGGCTGGCTGGATACAGAACAAACCAATTCTTCTTCCAGCTTTTCTGAAACAGGACCACAAAGAAAATGTAAGGAGCAGGCACATCATGACTTGGCCAATTAAAATTGATCGAATACAAAAATTCAGACTGAGAGATCTGATCAAGGTTTATAAGATTATGAGAGGCATAGATAGAGTAGACTGACAGTGTCTTTTACCCTGGGTTGAAATGTCTAATATCAAAGGGCATGAATTTAAGGTGAGGAAATTTAAGATAATTTTAAAGGAGATGTGAGGGGCAAGTTTTGTTGTTTTGTTATATTTTTTTTTAAAAACACAAGAGAGTAGTGGGTGCCTGGAACAAGCTGTCTGAGACAATGGTAGAGGCAATTAAATTCAGGATTTTTAAAGAGACATTCAGATAGGCACATGAATCCTTACCTTCCTAAGTTATTGTGTGTTATGTGTACTACTGGGCTTTATACCCTGGTTTGAAGAAATGTCTCATTTCTATAGACATTATATGGTTATATACATTAATATACATGTATGTAGTTAAATGACAATAAACGTGACGACTTGAAAGTGAGGGAAATGGAGAGATATGGACATTGTGTAGGCAAAAGGGATTGGTTTAGTTGACTATTTAATCACTAGTTTATTTGGTTTGGCACAACTTTGTGGGCTGAGAGCCTGTTCCTTTGCTGTACTGTTCTGTGATTGCATGATGATCTGAAAGAAGCTCTCTCTCTCTTTTTTTTTACACATGCTTTGAAGTGCACATGTTTTAGTCTTGGTGGGCCCAATTCATCACTCCTGTACTGCAAGTTCCCCAGCATAACATTTATTCATTCAATAAAAACATTTAATCATACTACTCCATTACTGCTCTTGCTCCAAGCATACCTATCAGAAACCAACAGCACATTGACTTTCCAATACAGTTGCTGGGTTCTTCAGTACAACGAGGATCAATGAAACAAAATTTCCAAACACATCTCTGACCCTCTCAGGACCCTACTTAATAACATTTACTGATTAAAACTTGTTCCACAGACATCAAGGATGTGCTGGCATTGGAGAGAGACCAAACGAGGTTCACAGGAATGATTCCAGGAATGAAAGGGTTAACATATGATGAGCGTTTGATGGCTCTGGGCCCGTACTTGCTGGAGTTTAGAATAATGAAGGTGAATCTCATTGACACCCATTGAGTATTGAAAGGCCTGGAGTGGACATGCAGAGTATGTTTCCGATAGAGAGTCTAGGAACAGAGGGCACAACCCCAGAATAGAAGGACATCCCTTCAGTACAGAGATGATTAGAACATCTCTGAACATCTTTAGAACAGAGAACAGCATGATTAATTCAGTGAATTTTTCTGGCGACTGATAATTTTTTGAATAAACATTTCAGTATATGGTAATTTTTTGAATAATACAGGACAGAAAGAGGCCATGTGGCCCCAGTGGTCTATACTGACCGAATTAAGACCAGGAGACAAGAGCAGATCTAGGCCATTTGACCCATTGAGTCCATTATTATCCCTCTCAACCCCATTCTCCTGCCTTCACACTGAAACCTTTGACGTCCTGGATAATCTATGGGGTGTCAAACTCATTTTAGGTCACGGGCCGGATTGAGCAAAATGCAGCTTCATGCGGGCCGAATCAGTCGGACGCGTGCGAACGCAGCTTTCGTTGCCTCCGTTTTTTCAGCCTGCTCTCATGTGTCTCAGTCTCTGCTATAACTACAAAGTGTTTCACTTTACAAATTCCGTTTCTTATGAAGAAGACTGCCGAGCAAGACTGCCAAATAAACACTAAAAACCCTGAAAACCTGGTACCTGAATAAACTCAGCATTAGCCATATCATACACCATAGGCGCTTCGATTACTGGGGCCAGCTTTAATAGTAATTAGATATTATCTCACGGGCCAAAGATAATTCCACCGCGGGCCGGATTTGGCCCGCGGGCCTTGAGTTTGACATATATGATCTATATCAACCACCGCTTTAAATATACTCAATGACTTGGCCTCCACAGCCATCTGTGGTAATGAATTCCACAGATTCACCAACCTCTGGCTGAAGAGATCCCTCATCTTTGCCGAGACCCTTTGTCAGGATGAGAAAAAAAGAACTAGGAACTAGAGCAGGAGTTATCCACCTGGCCCATTAAGCCTGCTCCACCATTCAAAAGGATTGTGGCTGATCTGGCTCTGGTCTTGGGTTCACCAACCTGCCTTTTCCCCACTGCCCTCAATTCTCCCACTAGATGTGTCTTAAATATACTTAAAGAGGTAACCTGCTTCCCTGGTTAGGGAGTTCCACAGATTCACTACCCTCTGCCAAAAGCAGTTTCTCCTCATCACCACACAGCACAGAAACAGGCTCTTTGGACCATTAGCCTGTGCTGAATCACTTAAACTGCCTGTTCCCATCAACCTTCACCAGCACCATACCCCTACCATCCATGTACCTTTACAAAATCCTCTTAAACATTGAAAACATTGCACGCACCATTTGCACTGGCTCTCATGACACTAAGTAAAGATTCCCCTCATTACCCTTAAACTTTTCACTCTTAACCCATGACATTTAGTTATAGTCCCTCCCAAACTCAGTGGAAAAGCTTGCTTGCATTTACCTTATCTATACCCCTATAATTTTGTTTACCTCTATCAAATCTCCCCTAAATCTTCTACAGTACATACCAAAGAATAAAGTCCTAACCTATTCAATCTTTCCTTATAACTCAGGTCCTTCAGTCCCAGCAACATCCTTGTAAAATTTCTCTGCACTCTTTCAATCTTATTTGCATCTTTCCTGGAGGAAGATGACCAAAACTGCACATGATACTCAAAATTAGGCCTCACCAACATCTTGTATGTCTACTTTAAATCTACTCACCCTAATCTTGAGATTATGTCTGCTAGTTTGTCTCTCCCCCACCAGTAGAAACAACTTTCCTGCCCCTTCTCTATGTTTTTGTAAGATCTCCTTGAATTCTGTCAACGAATATAGTCCCGGCAAACTCAGTCTCTTGTCCCAGACTAGCAGTTCCCAACCTGGGATCCACAGACCCTTTGTGTAATGGTATTGGTCCAGGGTGTAAAATAGATTAGGAACTCCTGTCCTAGACTAAGCCTCTCATCTCTGGTGGACCTTCTCCAAAGCCAGAATACATTTCCTCAAGTAAGGAGACCAGAACTGCACGCAGTGCTCCAGCACATCTTTTCAAGACGAGGAACATGGAAACAGCTGGCCACTGACCTCGGAGACAGGCAGTAATAGTGGGCCACATTAACGAAGCTCACGATTCGGAAAATGACTCTCCACAGATCCAAGACCTGCAGCAACTCCTCTGGGAGCCAAGCACAAACAAGCCTCTGCATAAACATCTTACTACATTGCCATCCAATGAATCATCCCAATGTTAAGGAAGGCATTTGACAGGCCAGCACTGAGAACCTGTGCTCCCAAAACAGGACTTGAAGAACCAATTACAAACACAAGAAATTCTGCAGATGCTGAAATTTTTCAGCGACACACACTCAGAAACTCAACAGGTCAGACAGTGTAGAGAGGAATAGGGAGTCGATGTTGCGGGCTGATTTCCTTCATTGGGACTGGAAAGGAAAGAGGAAGAGTCAGAATGAGGAGGAAAGAAAAAAGCACAAGCAGGTGATAGGTGAAGAGGAAGGTGGATGGTTGGGATGAAGTAAGAAGCTTGGAGGTGATAGGTGGAAAAGGTAAAGGGCTGAAGAAGGAGAAATCTGATAGGAGAGGAGAGTGGACCATGGCAGAAAAGGAAGGAGGAGGGGAACCAGGGGAAGGTGACAGGCAAATGAGCTGAAGAGCCAATAGAGTTAAAATGTATAGTTTCTCACAACAGTCATTTCTATATGGTCAAACACACTCTTTGAAAATATCACCCATCAACAAATTTCCTTGGAGTGGAGGGGAGGAGAAGGTAGCTGATGGAGATGTACAGGATTATAATGGGTTTACAGTGAGAGAACTCCACCAAGGATGGCCCCAAGCTCACCTGTAACAGGAGGAGAGTTGGGCATGGGGCTTGCAACCCCATCCTATAAAAACCCAAAGCTACAGAAATGCCAGTAGCTCCAAAGACCTCATCGTTGGGGACAACGTGAAGGATTGACTCAGGACCAGAGGACTCTGGTGAGCTGCGGTTGGTGGCCTATGCCCCAGTAGGGGTGATGGGTTTAAGATTAAGAAGACACTTCATAAATATACAACCCAAGATTAAGAGTGGCACTATAGACATTATATGAGGCAGCACAGTAGTGTAGTGGTCACTATGTTCTCCCCATGAACGCATTGGTTTGCTCCTGCTTCCTTACAAAAGTCATATGAGTTAAGGTTAGTAAGTGTGGGCACAACTTAGTAAGTTGTGATATTTGCGGGCTGCCCCCAACACATGCAGGAAAGGATTGATGTGAAACAACAGATTTCGCTCTATGTTTCAACACATATGTGACAAAAAGTTAATCTTTAAATCTCTTTTCCCATCTCCAGGAACCCACTAGTCTAGTGGTCGCCAACCCGTCAATCGCGATCGACTAGTCAATCTTTCAGACTTTCCCAGTTGATCCCCAAAAAAAAAAGAAATACACAAATACTGCTGAGAGATTGTGTCCGGGTTGCAGGGTTTTAGTTCCATTCTTTCTGTCCAGTGCGCATGCGTATAGTTCTCCCGCACTACACAGTGTAATTCACTGGTCCCCAACCACCGGGCCGCAAGGAAACGATACGAGTCAGCTGCACTTTTCCTCATTCCCTGTCAGCCCACTGTTGAACTTGAACCCACGCGAAGTCATCAGGCGACTAAACGCAGTGATACCCTCGCGCCAGGGATCACCGGTTGCCCTCGGGTGGCCAGCGGGAAGTGCCATCGCTACTGGCCTGGAGCACTACCTCTGAACCTGTTTAGCACACAGAATATTCGTGGGGAATCCGGTGCTAAAATATTCACAGACGACCTAATTCGGACTCAGCGTTTCGTAAGTATCAGAGCAGCTACTGCGCTGCGATCTACTGAAACAAACATTTGTCAGCCAATAGATCCTACAAGGGGGGCGGGCGCTCTGTCGCACTCCCCGCTCGGTTGGCCGCGCTCTCTGGACTGTGACTGCTGCGGCCCAGGTACGGGGACCTCCGGCCCTTACCTTGTCCTCTCACCCCACTCACGACCAGCCGCACCTGGCCAAGGCATCTGGCAGCAGGCAGGCGGGAGGCTGAGTTCGGGCCCGGAGGCTGTCTAATGAAGCAATGTCTCAAAACTGCTTCAGTACCCTGAGTCCAAGCACCCAGCACTTAAAGACGAACCCGCTGAGTTTTCTCAGCGGAAAAAAACGTGAGCAAGCGGGACAGAAGCTGAGAGCCCCGAAAACTAGAATAGATTGGACATAAGGAACCTGCTTCGAGTATCGCTGTATTCCGGTGGTGTTTGATGCACCATCAATAACTCACTCTGAGACGTAAGAAGCGAGATATCGTCTTTTATTGACTGGAAGAATGAACAACACTACATCCTGGAGAATGGGGCCGGGCATCAGGCCTCAATCGCCTTTATACAGGGGTCTGTGGGAGGAGCCACGGCAGCAGTCCAGACAGGTATATGTAGTTCACCACAGTGTTTAACACCACCCCCCCCCCACCGCGCCCCCGTCGGCCGGTCCGCAAGAATATTATCAATATTAAACTGGTCCGTGATGCAAAAAAAAGGGTGGGTAACCCGGTGTTTATACATTATTTCTACTTCCGGGTTGCGGGGTTTTACTTCCAGTCTTTTCTGCCCTGGTGCGCATGTGTGTAAATAATTGATGTGGGGTCAATCTTGCCTTTTACTAAGGCCAAGGTAGGGGATCTTGGGCTTAAAAAGGTTGGTGACCACTACACTAGTCTCTGTTAATAATTTGCCCAAACATCTCCTTTAAAGCTCCCCCTCCCACCTCAAGTGCAGATATCATCCTTGTTCACGTCACTCTTTCCAGTCTCTTTTATAGATGTACAGGTAACAAATAAAGCTCATTTCTCTTCTTTAGAAATGCAAATATTTCCTTTAAAATGCACAGAATAGCTGATGTATTAAATTTCCTTTCTGGTCACGATAGGTTTGATTTATAACCAAACACCTTGTATACTTTGTACCAGGATGAACAATGAGAACACAGACGCAAAGAGGAATTTTGGAGCACACATCCATAGGTCGCTGAAGTAGCAACACAAGAGTTTGGCCTGGATGATGGGGGTCCCTGATGACGGATTCTGCTTTCCTGCAACAGCACTGCATGTAGATGTGTTCAATGGTGGCTAATCTTTATCAACATATCTCAAGATTTTCAACAAAATAATTCACTTCCTGAACTCTGAGACTGCAATCAGCCACGATAGTTTTTCGAAAGCATCAATTCTTGGGAAACGATCAAATCCGTTTATCACTGTATCACTACCAGGGTATGCAGCTCAGAATTCACATTCACCAGTAATCTCATGAATCAGCTTCTCCACGTCAGTATTCTCTGAAGAGGGGAGGTTCTTTGTGAACAGACAGGCAACTTCTTTAGTGCACAACAGTCTGTTGTTAGATTCATCATTTCAAGATCCTTCCTCTTTCTGGAAAACCCCAGTACAAATCTGTCAGCAACTACAGAGCACACTGCTGGAGGCACATAAGGGCAACACCCAAATCTTTTCTCAACCCTCTCAGAGGCCAACAGCGTACACACACTTTCATGTCGAACAGATCTCTCAACCGATGCAAAGCATTCACATTCATAGCAGGATCAGTCATGGAGAGCATTCTGACAGGCTGCATCACCATCTGGTATGGAGGGACCACTGCCCAGAATTGAAAAAAGATGCAGAGTTGTAAACTCAGTCATGGGCACTAGCCTCACCACCATCAAGGACACCTTCAAAAGGTAATGCCTCATTAAAAGGACCATCACCAACCAGGACATGCCCTCGTCACATTGCTACCATCAGGGAGGAGGCAAAAAAAACCCCAAAGACACACACTCAATGTTTTAGGAACAGCTTTATCCCCTCTGCCATCCGATTTCTGAATGGACAATGAACCCATGTACACTACACTACATTACTTACTGAAAGGCCAAGAGAGAGTGGACAGTGATAGAACAGAGAAGAGAAGAAATTTCTTTAGCCAGAGGGCGGTCGATCTGTGGAATTCATTGCCACAGAACGACTGTGGTGGTGAAGACATAGGGTATACATCGCCTTGTAAAGGATTTTGTTTACATAAATGAGTATTACAACCAGGGATTTTGATCAATTTAACTAAGAATTTTTATCTGTGAATCACATGCTCCTTTTTTCAGAGTAGAGCCCAAAAACAGAATATTATAAAGCATTAAAACCTAAAAATTCAAAATCTGACATGCCAGCAGTTCCAAAGTATTCACCCCCCTTTGCTCAGTACTTAGTTGAATCACCTCTTGTAGCTATTACAACCAGAAGTCCTTTAGGATAAGTCTGTATTAGCTTTGCACAATGTGATGGAGCAAGATTTGCTCATTCCTCCTTGCAAAATTGGTCAAGCTGTGCCAGATTAGCTGGGGAACGGTGGTGGACAGCAATACTGAGGTCTTGCCAGAGGTGTTCGGTTATTTGAAACTACTCCATGGTTACACTGGCAGTGTTTTGGGTCGTTGTCCTATTGAAAGACAAACTTCCTCCCCGGTTTAAGCTCTTTGGCAGAGGCCATCAGATTTTTTTATCCAGGATCTCTCTGTATTTAGCAGCATTCATTATCCTATCAGTCCTGACCAGATTTCCAGTCTCGGTGGCTGAAAAGCATCCCCATAGCATGATGCAACCTCCACAATATTTTACAGTAGGGATGGTGTTACCTGGCTGACGCATGCACCGTTGAGTGTTGAAACCAATATGTTTGACTTTAGTCTCAACTGACCATGCAACCTTCCTTCACATCTTTACAGTATTTTCTAAGAGACCTTGCAAAGTCTTTCCAGACAAGGATATGCTTTTTGTATTAGCCAGGGCTTCTTCCTTGCCACGCTTCTATAAATACGCTTTTTTGTGCAAGGCTTTAGAGATTGTGGAGCCATGAACTTCATCTCCAGTTGCAGCCACTGACTTCTGCAACCTAAAGTGACTGTTGGTATCACAGTAGCCTCTCTTACAAGTGCCATTCTTCTCCGGCGAATAAGTTCAAAGGGGCAGCCTGACCCAGGCAGTGTGGTTGTGGTTACACATCTTTTCCCCCTTTTCACAATGGACAGCACTGGGTTCTAGGTATGTCCGGTGTCTTTGAAATGGTCTTGCACCCTTCCCCAGATTTGTGCCTCTCCGCTGACTTGTCTTGAATGCCTTTTATATTAATTTTAGTTTGGTCTGTTGAAAATCTACCATAATGTTGGACCTTACAGAGAGAGGGGGAACGTATTCAGGTGATCCTCCAATTTTCTATATCAACAATTGGCTGAGTTGGTAAGGTAATATACAGTACTGCACCTGAGGAAAATTAGCAGAGTAATTACAAAGAGGATGAATACTCCTCACAATTTTAGTGTTAAATTTTCAGTAGATTGTTCACAGGTTTTGGAAATCTTTTGATTTGACATGATGCACAATGTTTTGTAGATCAGCTCAAAAACTTCTACTTCAATATACTTTAAACTTGGAAAATGACACAGTAAAATGTGAAAATTTTATCAAAGCACTGTATTTAAGGCAGAGATTGATAGGCTCTTATTAATCAGGGCGTTAAAGGCTACAGGGAGAAGGCAGGAGACTGGGGCTGGGAGGGATAATAAATCAGCCATGATGGAATGGCGGAGAAGATTCAATAGGCCAAAAAGCCTAATTCTGCTCCGTGTTTTATGGTCTATATTTCTTAATGTAATTTAGAGTATATTTTATGTATTACACTGAACTGCTGTCATAAAACAAATTTTATGACATATGTCAGTGATAATAAACCTGATTCTGATCCCTTCTCCTCACCTGCAATGCAATGTGTGCATCTCAGATGTTTGGCTTCCTGCAACACCACAGTGAGCGCCTCGGTAGTTAGCACAATACTGTTAAACTCGGGGTGTTTGAGTTTGGAGTTCTCTGTGAGAAGTTTATGCGTGGTTGGTATGTTAATGGTCGTTGTCAATTGTCCTGTGACAATTAAGTTGAAGGGTTGCTGGCGGACAGCTCTAAGTGCCGGTGAGGTCTATTCTGCACTGTATCTCTACATATATAAACAAACAAACAATCCTACTGAAGTATTTCATCAGCTGACCCATGACGGGCCCTTCACTGCAGCAGGTTATAAACCACGGAACCATGCTCCAGGTCATTCCAACCACACTGGAAAATCACTGACTCTTCAGGCAGAGTCGTGGATTTGGGAAACAGGACCTTTGACCCAAATGACCAAGACATTTACTGGGGCTATCTCTTTTAGGACATACAACATTACAGCATAGTACAGGCCCTTCAGCCCATAATGTTGTGCAGACCCTTTAACCTAATCTAAGATCAATCTAGCCCTTCCCTCCTTCGTAACACTCCATTTTTCTATTGTCCATGTGCATCCCTGTGTTGGCGCGTGGCCAAGTGGTTAAGGCATTGGTCTAGTGATCTGAAGGCCGCTAGTTCGAGCCTCAGCTGAGGCAGCGTGTTGTGTCCTTGACCAAAGCACTTAACCACACATTGCTCTGCAACGCCACCAGTGCCAAGCTGCTTGGGTCCTAGTGCCCTTCCCTTGTACAACATCGGTGGTGTGGGCATGGGCAACTGCCAGTCTCCCATACAACCTTGCCCAGGCCTCAGTCAACATCGAAATCGATGGACAGCCAAAGAAGAGAAGAAAAGAGCATATGTAAGAGTCTGTTAAATGGTCCTAATGTATCTGCCTCTACCACCACTCCTGACAGGGCATTTCACACACCCACCACCCCTATACTATTCCTGTGTTCAAAGTAAATTTATTATCGAAGTACATGTACAACCTGAGATTTGTTTTCTTGCAGGCTTACCCAATAAATCTATACATTAGTAACTATAACAGAATCAATGAAAGACCAGACCCAACAGCTCAAACACCAATATGCTAAAGACAACAAATTGTGCAAATGCAAAAAATATACAATAATATAACAAAGGAATAAATATTGAGAACATGAGATAAAAAGTCCTTGAAAGTGCATGGGTTGTGGGAACAGTTTAGTGACGGGACGAGAGAAGTTGAATGATGTTATCCCCACTTCACTGTGTGAATATGGGCTGTGTTTGGCCCATACTCTGCTAAACCATTCCTATTCATGTACCAGTCAAAAATTCTTTTAAACATTGTAATTGTACCCATTATAATGCACACAAAATGCTGGAGGAACTCAGCAGGTCAGGCAGCATCTATGGAGGAGAATAGAGAATTACAGTTTCAGGCCGAAACCCTTCATCAGGACTGATTTGTATTCACGCCTACCACTTCCTCGTTCCATATACTGATCACCTTGTGTAAAAAAAAAAATTGCCCTTCAGGTCTCTTTTAAATTTTTTTCCTTTCCGTGGTCACATAACCAGGACTTGTGAAACGCCCCATCTGCTCGTACGACCATCCACCACCTGCTTCTATGGCTTCATGTGACCTTGATCGGGGGGCGGGGGGGGGGGGCTAAGCAGGTGCTACACCTTGCCCAAGGGTGACCTGCAGGGTAGTGAAGGGAAGGAGCACCTTTCCCCTTCTTTGGTAGAGATGCGCCCCACCACGCAATTAAACCAATGCTATCTGGTTTAAACCAATGCTATCTGGTTTAAACCAATGCTGGTGTAAGGAGAAGAGCTTAGTTCAAATCGGCACAGTGCTTGGCGTAGATATCGTGGGTTGTGCTATCCTGTGCTACATTTTACCGTACGATCTTTGTGGGCAACCATCTCTAACCAGTGATAATCAAAATACCAGTCAGGGATCAGTGAGGGTTAACAGGAAACCACTGCCAAATTATGGATGTTCTTAAATCAACAGATCCTCAGTTAAAAGGAACAAATAGATTTTTTGTTAAATGTAGCAAGCAGCCACAAGTCCAGCTGTGGTGTGTTACTACAGGAATAAGTTGATATTTTATTAGTAGAATCATGGTTGTACAGTCAGAGTGGAAACAGGCCCTTTGGCCCAACTCGTTCATGCAAACCGAGCTACTTGTCCATTCCCAGGTTATGGGAGTGGTTAATTCAGCACATGTTTGTACTGGTATTGGTTTATTATTGTCACATGTACCAAGATCTGGTGAAAAGTTTGTCTCGCATACTGTTCCTACAGGTCATATCATTACAGTTCATTGAGGTAGAAAAATGTAAAACAATAGCAATGCAAAATATAGTGTAAAAGCTGCCAGAAAAACGATCAAGTGCAAGATCATAACGCGGAAGGTGGTGAGGCCAAGAATCACCTTATTGCACAAGAGGTCCGTTCAAGAGTCTGACAGAAGTTGCCCTAGAGCCTGGCGATATATACCTTCAGGGTTCTGTATCATCTGCCTAATGGGAGACGTGGAGGATGGGCTGGAGGGGGTGGGCACGTTAGAGAGAACATCCAGGGTGGGTGATATTTGGATTATGCTGGCTGCTTTAGAGAGGCAGTGAGAAGTGCAGACATAGTCCACAGAGGGGACACGTGCTAAGCTGGGTCCACAAGTCTCAAAGGCCCTGTTCCACCATGGTGTACCTTTATTGTGTCAGCCATCAGACAATCAGGGTTCAATCCCTGTTGCTATCTGAAAGGAGTTTGTTTGTTCTTCCCGCGACCATATGTATTTCCTCCCACACTCCAAAGACGTATGGGTTAGTAAGTTGTGGGCCTGCTACGTTAGCACCGGAGGCACATGACCATGATTGTTTTTGGAAAATTTCTCTTCAGAAGTGGTTTTGCATTGTTGGAGTGCCTTTACAAGACAGGCGACCCCAGCCATGATCAATACTCTTCAGAGATTGTCTGCCTGGTGTCAGTGGTCGCACAATCAGGACTTGTGATATGTACTAGCTGCTCATACGACCATCCACCTCCTGTTCCCATGGCTTCACGTGACCCTGATCAGGGGCTGAGCAGGTGCTACACCTTGCCCAAGGGTAACCAACAGGCTAGCAGAGGGAAGGAGTGCCTTTAATCGCCTTTGGTAGAGGTATCTATGCACCCCGCCATCCCAATGTTTTGATGTACATGTGACAAACAAGTCTAGTCTTTCTCCTGTGTTGTTCTGTGTTCTACGAGGTACTGCTGCCCAACACACCAGGAACGTTGTGCCAGGTTTTAGGGCACCCTTATCCTGAGAGGGCTGAACACTATGCCAGTACACAGAAGGCATTAGTACTCCTCTTCTTCCATGCCTGTCTCTTGAGATATGGGATAAGGTCCACTTTTATCAAGGTCTCATGCTGGACCTTATTTTATCCGGGGCCAGTGAGCTCTATCAAAGCCGAAATAAAAGGCCTGCACTTAACGTGTGCCACCGCAGGTGTGATTGTTATAAGCTCTTCTGACCTCATGTGCTAATTTTAGCAGAAAATACCTTCCCCAAACAACAGAGAATTGTGTACGTTTACTGAGCAAACATGTCCTTCCATTCCGTAGCCATGGAAGTGAAACACAGGGTGGTCAAAAGCCATTCATAAAGTGCTTGCATTCTTAGTAATTTATCTGTGGTTGCACAACAGGTTTTGCTAAGTGCTGGCCCAGCGACCATTCTTTTTAAATCAGAGACACAACATGGTATGGAAGTTGTCCTGTCCAAGACTGGAAGAAGCTGCAGAAGATCATGAACATAGCCCAGCCAACACACAAACCAATCTTCCATCCTTGGACTCACTTTACACCGCACGCTGTCGGAGCAGTGCTGCCAGGATAATCAAGGACAAGACCCACCCAGCCAACTCACCTTCTGTCCCTCTTCCCTCCGGGAGAAGGTTCAGGAGCTTGAAGATTCTTACGGCCAGATTTGGGCTCGTCAGCTCATCCAGAAGGATCTCAAACCTCCGCTGCCTGGCGGCTATACCCACTCATGGGACAGGATTAGGGAGTTTGCCATTGCTTTGGAACGACAGAGTCTGCATCACAGGTAACAGCTTGCCCTCCATATTGTACTGCCCAGGCTTGCATATCCAGTCAGCTAAGACACAACATCTATAGTCGGTGACCAGTTGGGGGGGGCCCTCACAATCAGAAATAAAATTACATAAAACAAACAGCAAAAAATGACTCTAGGCCATCATTGCTCCACAGACAGCTGGGTAACAGGCCCTTCAGCCCAACTTGTCCATACTGACTGAGCTCGTCCCATCTACTCACATTACAGGCAGCTCATTCCAAAAATCCGCTAGGTGAAGAAGCTGCCCCTGATGTCCCTTTTAAATCTCTCACCTCTGATGTTAAACCTGTGCCCTCTTGTTTTTAGCAGCCGCTCCCTGGGAAAAAGACACTGTGTCCTGACTGTGCCCCTCATGTTTCCTCTAGGTGCTCCGACTTCCTCCAACATTCCCGAGTCATGCAGATTACTGAGTTCTGGGGATACTACGCTGGCACCAGAATCAAGTCGACACTAGCAGGCTGCCCCCACCACATCCTCTGGCTGTGTTGAACGTTGATGCAAACGATACACGTTTCGATGTTTTGGTGTACACACAGCTAGTAAAGCTAATCTAATCTAAAATCCCAACTCCTACACTCAACAAACACAAGCGATTCCGCAGACACTAGAAATTCAAGAACCCAAACCGTCACCTGCAAATCTGCTGGGGTTGTCTATTGCCTCCAGTGCTCCTCTACATTGGCAAGACCCGACGTAAACTGGGAGACTGCTTTGTCAAGCACCTCCGCTCCACCTGTCAAAAACGGTTATTTCCCAGTGGCCAACCATTTCAAATCCTCTCCCTATTCCTGTTCCGACATGTCAGTCCATGGCCTCCTCTTTTGCCACTCTCAAGTGGAGGAGCAACACCTCACCTTCCAAACAGGTAGCCTCCAACCTGATGATATGAATGTAGATTTCTCATTCCAGTAATTTTTCCCCTCCCCTTCTTCTATTCCTTACACTGGCCTCCTTACCTCTTCTCCTCACCTACCCATCACCTCCCCCTGGTGCCCTTCCTTCTTCCCTTTCTCCCATAGTCCACTATCCTCTCCTATCAGATCTCTTCTTCTCCAGTCTTTTACCTTTCCCACTCCCCTGGCTTCCCATGTATTTTGATCTTCTCAATGAGCCTCCCACAAGGGATTTCGTCAAATGCCTTACTAAAATCTACATAGGCAACATTCACAGCTCTACCTTCAACTCCTCAAAAATCGTTTATCGTTAGTAAGACATTAACGTGCTCCGCACAGAGCCATGCCTACTGTCCCGAATTCAGCCATGGTTTCCCAAACGCTCATAAATTTTATTCCTAAGAATCCTCTCCATTCATGGAGACTTCCCCAGCATTGATGTGAGACTTATGGTCTCTCACTTCCAGGAATATCCCCCTTGAATAAAGGAATAACGTTAGCTTCTCACCAATCCTTCAAGACTTCGCAAATTGTTGAAGACACAAAGATTTTGTTCAAGACCCCAAAGATCTCATTTCTTGCCTCCTTCAATAACCTGGGGATTTATCCATCTTGATATTCTGTAGGGACCAAAAACTACCTCCTTGGTTAAACTCAAAATGCCCTAGCAAACGAATCCTTCTCCTTGGTAAACACAGATTAAAGAATTAATTTAGAACCTCAGCCACATCCTTGGCCTCCATGCACATATTCCACTTTTTATCCTTGAGTGGTCCTGCTTGCTCCTTATCCTTTTAGTAGTGATGTATAGAATGCCCATGTTTAGAATTCCTTCCCACAGATGCAGCTTGACCTGTTGAATGTTTTTGAACATTCCCTGTTTTATTCCTCTCTGTAGATGCTGCCTGATCTGCTGAATTCCTTCAGCATTTTGTGTGTGTTGCTCCTATACTCCTCGCCCTGATAGATGAGGGCCAATGTACCAAAAGTCTTCTTCACCATCCTGCCTACCCTGTGACACCATTTTCAGTGAATTGCACAGTTCAAACAAGAGCCAACTCAATCAGAAACACAAACATACGAAACCTACAGCATAATACAGGCCCTTTGGCCTACATTGCTGTGCCAAACATGTACTTGCCTAGGGTTACCCATTCCCCTTTATTTTTCTAAGCTCCATGTACCTATCTAGGAGTCTCGTAGAAGACCCTATTGTATCCGCCTCCACCAGTATTTTCAGCAGCCCATTCCACACACTCACCACTCTCTGCATTAAAAAAAACTTACCCATAACATCTCCTCGGTACCTACTTCCAAGCACCTTAAAACTGTGCCCTCTCGTGCTAGCCACTTCAGCCCTGGGAAAAAGCCTCTGACGATCCACATGATCAATGCCTCTCATCATCTTGTACACCTCTATCAGGTCACCTCTCATCCTCCGTTGCTCCAAGGAGAAAAGGCCGAGTTCACTCAACCTATTCTCATCTCACCCCATCATTGGAGCCTCTCCTGCAAATCACCCACCAACATAACCACTTGAACTGCACAGCTCAAAAGTGAGGCAACTCAATCTCTCCCATCTAGATCCTTCTCGAGCCTCTCCTGGGAATTACCCATCTCCATAATCACTTGATCTCACTTTCAGACTGACGATTGGCTTTTTACTTACTCAGAATCAGGTTTATTATCACTGATATATGTTGAGCAATTTGTTGTTTTGTGGCAGCAGCACATTGCAATAAGTAACTATATATTACAATAAGGATATATAATTTCAATTTTTTTTTAAGTAAAAAGAGGAAAAAACACTGAGGTAGTGTACATGGGTTCAATGTCCATTCAGAAATCTGATGGGAGAGGGAAAAGCTGTTACTGAAACATTATGTTTCTTCAGGCTCCTGGGCCTCCTTCCTGATGGTAGTAATGAGAAGGGGGCATGTTCTGGGTGATGGGGGTCCTGGTTACTGGGGAGTCTAACGCCCATGATGACAGAGGGATCTCATTTGTACCTTTAGCCTGGCTTCAAATAATTTTGCCTCAACCTTATGTGGGCGTGATGTCACTATACTGTGGGTAAAAACACTTCCCTGAATATCCTGCTGGTTTCACGTGTCCTTCTATTGCTGCTCTTGGTTTTGGGCTTCATTAATTTGACTAATTAACCTACCAACCAAGTCTTTGTACAGTGGGAGGAAACCCATGAGGTCACGGGGAGAATGTACAAACTCCTTACAGGCAGCGGCAGAAATTGAACCCGGGTTGCTGGCACTGTAAAGTGTTTTGCTAACCTCTACGCTGCTGTGTAATGGAGGAACAATGGAACCTCAAAAAAAAACACACACCAGTTACTACAGGCTGCACCACAGCTTCATAAGAGCAAAATGAAAGTAAAACAAAAGAGCACAAGACTTTACATGGCTTATGAGGATATTTTGAGAAAGCTAGGGTTTTTCCTCTTTGGAGTGAAGAACGATAAGAGGTGATTTGACTGAGTGTACAAGCTAATAAGGCATAGATAGAGTGGATAGACAGGGACTTTTTCCCAGGGCGGAAACAGCTAATACCAGAGGGCATAATTTTAGTATGTTTGGAGGAATGTATTGGGGGGGGGGGGGGGGGGGGAGAAAGAGATGTAGGAGGTAATTTTTTTTTACTCACGGTGGCGAGTGCATGGAAGATGCATTCCCTGTGAATGCGGAGCAGAGTATATCAGCCAGATGGGACGCACCTTGGAAACCCGCATCGAGGACCATAGAAGGTGTAACTGTTTGGGTTACCTGGAGAAATCGGTGGTAGCAGGACACTGCATTCGCAAAGGCCATAGAATTGACTTAGACAGTGCAAAACTACTGTGCCGTGCCAGTGGCTTTCAGGACCGCCTGGTGAAGGCAGCCATTGAAATAAAACTAGAGCAAAAGAATTTTAACAAAGACGAAGCTCTTGCTCCAAGTCAGAACTGGAATTTGATTGTAAACGAAGTGGGAGAGCGGAAACCTGATTGGATGAGGAGTAACCAATCAGGAGGGACGGACAATGAGGGTATAAATACCACTGGACTAGACACGGCCAGGCATCATCCCTGATGAAGATAGCACAGTTGGTCATCGAAATGTTGGTTAAAGTTGATACCTGTTCCCGGCTGGAAGCCCAAGAAGAGCTTATACATCAGTTACGTTTGTTCGTTCGTTGTGCACTGTGTCATAAAACATGGGCATATCTCAGCCCGGCACAAAACCAGCCTCCCCTCCGTGGACTCTGTCTACACTTCAGAATCAGCTTTAATACCACTGACATACATTGAGAAATGCAGCAGCAAAACACAACGTTACAAGAAGTATATATGGTACAGATTTTGACAGCTATGCTGTAGGTATTGCATTTTAGAAGTTCTCTAAGAGCAGTCCGTTCTGCTTTTAGCATGTTTGGGCTTGAGCTAAAGATAAGGAGCTATGTTGTTCAACATGGGAATGTTATGTCATCCAATCTGGATGGTGGAATTCGGAGAATGTTCTAAAGAACACTGGGTGGAGAGGTTTTTGTGACGGACACTGGTGTGGGTCGAGGTCTTTTTGGGAGGGGACAGGAGGGAAGATGGTTGAGGATGCTGTCCCTGTTGCACAAGCTGCTTGGTGCTGATGAATGGCTTCAAGGAAGAAGGACCGATACTCCTGAGGGGGCTGGGAGCCCGTTTGTTTGAGATGGATTTTGAGTGACATTCGGAAGGTGGTGTGTGCTTCCAGGCAGACAGTGGGTCCAATGCACGAGTTAAAGACAACTTCAAGATGAGCTCCAACTTAAGTGCACATTTGGACTGGGTTAACTGTAATGGGCCCTTTTTATTTTTTTTCCCCCTTTTCCTTTTCCTACTAACTGTTCGATAAAGCTGACATTTGCAAATATACTTTTTTTTATATAATTGCATGCAGTGCACAGTCTGCTATTTCTTGACAAAGGCTAATACTGCACGGGGACAGTATTTACACAGATTGGGGTTTGGGTGGACGAGACATCCCAACCTTTCCAGGTTTGGTGGGACCCAAGTCATATTGACCCTAGATGTACAGAGTCTGAGAAAGGTGGATTTCTTACCGCTGAGTCTGGTGGCCGTTAGCGAGTGCTAACAAGCAGCATCTCTAGAGATTTCATTGTGGGGCCTGTCGTCCAGAATTGGATTCACTGAATACTGTGTAATCACTCTAAGAATTGATTAAGTGGCTTGTGTGTGTAAACCTGTGTTAAACTATTGTGCGGGAAAGTGGTTAAAATGTGCGATTGCGAACGCCATAGGGATTAAGTATTGGTGTAATTCAAAGAGATTACTTGTAATTTAAGGCTGATTAATACTTGTGTGTATGGGCTATGCCGTAGCCCTGATTTATTCTTCTGCGCAGGCTCTAATACGTAGCGAGCAAGTGTTGGTGTGTGCCAAAACGCTAGTTGGCGGTGGGGTTTCTATGCCACTGTGTTGAGTTTCTTCATGAGAGACATGCACAAAGAAATGCATTTCAACCATTTTCGCATGTCAGCGGGTAGATTTGACGATTTGGTTCATCTGTTTCGCATCGGTGTACAGACATGGCGGAGAAGAAGCAACCAGAAATGCATGGGAGGAAATGCAATGCTACCAAGCGGACCAATCACAGTTGTTGCGGTCTGCGTCGCCACGATGCGAGTTACTTTTTTGGGTAGGTGCATGTTACCCTACGGCGTAGGGTACGCAGTACTTAACAGCGTAGATGCGACGCAGAAGTATAAATCAGGCTTAAGGCCTGTGTTCTGACTGGGGTGGATATCTGCAGCCCAGATGAATTGCTGATACGAGTTTTCAGTTTGGTTCCAGTATTTGGGAAAGTTATGATCATGGGACGGCAGTTTGGATGTCGTTTTAGTTGAGACTAATGACAGGATGGGAGTGGATCTGCCTGTTACACTTGGGGTATCTGGAGAGGCAGGAACATGGGCCATCCATAGCTTTAGAGAAGAGGGGAGTGGGTGCCAAACTGGAAGTTGGGTTTCCCCATAGCTGAGGGTGGAGTCTTTAAAGACAAGTTGCTCTCTCTGTGCAGTGAGAGGAAGGAGTTGTCTGATGTGATTCTACTGAGTCTTTTGAAGGTTGATTTAAATTCTGAGCTGGTTTTGGCTTTTACATCACTGATTGATAAATGCAGAAGCATATCTGTGGAGAGCAAAGCTATTGGTAGGCTAGGAGTGTTCATACCCGATGGGGAAGAATGAGGAAACACGAGGAAATCTGCAGATGCTGGAAATTCAAACAACACACACAAAATGCTGGTGGAACACAGCAGGCCAGGCAGCATCTACAAGGAGAAGCACTGTCGACGTTTCAGGCCGGGACCCTTCGTCAGGACCCGAAACGTCGACAGTGCTTCTCCCTATAGATGCTGTCTGGCCTGCTGTGTTCCCATCAGCATTTTGTGTGTGTTGGGGGAAGAATGAGGCTTGAGCTGAGCAGACATCTCAGTCGCTGGATGAATGACAGTGCTCAGATAATATGAATAAATTGACTGGTAGAGAGCTTAAAGGCCCCAGTGGCTGATATTGTGAGGTTCTTCAAGGCAGAAAATCCATTAGCTATGTCAGCTAACTTAACGGCAAGCTGTGGAAGATGCTTTTGGCACTGCTGAAGTGCAGGTGATCAGATGAAGTTTAGGCACACATTTCAGGAGGAAGGAGAGCAATGGCTAGTGACAGGAACCCATACATTTGCCAGGATGCTCGAGGAATGACAAAGTGGATTAACTGAGAAGATGTTGGGATACGAAGATGCCTTTTCTACTGACGAGTCTGATGTTGATTACTCCAAGATTACTTGCCACACTATTAGAGCGACTGAGGACACCCCTTTCTGAGAATTGTCACACCGGTTAGCACCAGCGGAGGTTAAAGATGCCTGGCAGCACTGGTTTAAACTGAAGGAAGCCAAGTTCAGTCATGGAGCAGGGTGACCTGAGCTGTCAGAAGACATGAGAGTGCACTCTCTAGTAGACAGGAAGGGTAACAAGGGGTGGCTGAAGTTGGAGCAGCTGAAGACGGGATAAGGAGGTCTCAAAGAGTCAGGAAACCCCCAGATCGGCTGGCCTATGACACAATGGGGGAACTGAGTGTTGTGTCTATCCCCCTAGTGAGTATATCACTACCATCTATAAATGGACTGGAGGTCCAGACATCACAAAATTCCTTTGAAAGCTGTGTTATTATTGATGGGTTAATAAGTTTCAAAGTCATGAGGACATGACTACTTTTTGGTGGGGGGGGGGGGGGGGAGAGAGTGTAACACCCTGGTTAAGATTTTTACTGCTATGATGCAGGTATTTCATTTTAGCAGTTCTCTAAGAGCAGTCAATTCTGCTGTCAGCCTCTGTGTTTGAGCTAAAGGGGCTTTGTTGTTCGACTTAGGAATGTTGTGTCAGCCAATCAGGATGGTGGAATTAGAAGGTTCTAGAGAACACTGGGTGGAGGTTTTTGGTGAGGATCACTGGTGTGAGTCGAGGTATTTTTGGCAGGAGTTGGGAGAAGATGGGAGGGAAGTTGGCTGAGGATGCGGTCCCTGTTGCACAAGGTGCTTTGTGCAGATGAATAGCTTCAAGGAGGAAGGACCAGTACTCCCATAGGGGAGCCCGTTTGTTCGAGATGGATTTCCAATGACTTTCAAAAGATAGTGTGTGCTTCCATGCAGACAGTGGGCCCAGCGCACCAGTTGAAGACAACGTCAAGATGAGCTCCAACTTATGTGTACATTTGGAATGGGTTAACTCTAAAGGGCCCTTTTTAATTTTTTTTCCTTTTCGTTTTCCTACTAACTGCTCAATCATAGTGAGTCCAGTGGCTGTTAGCAAGGGGCTAGCAAGCCGCATCTGTAGAGACGCCCAGCAAAAAAGGGGTTTTTGATATATATAACACACACACACACACACACACACACACACACACACACACACACACACACACACACACACACACACACACACACACACACACACACACACACACACACACACACACACACACACACACACACACACACACACACACACACACACACACTAAAGTAGCGTTCATGGACTGTTCAGAGACCTGCTGGCTCCAGAATGTGTGGTGACACTTGCAGGCTGTCCCCAGCACAGTCATTGAGACAAACGCATTTCACTGTATGCTTCAATATTCAGTACTGTGCAAAAGCCTTAATCATATATAAGCTAAGGTGCCTAAGGCTTTTGCACAGTACTGTAATTTTATATATCACACTGTACTGCTGCCACAAATAAAAGCTAATTTCAAGACATACAAGACCATAAGATATAGGAGCAGAATTAGGCCATTTGGCCCATCAAGTCTGTATCATGGCTGATCCATTTCCCTCTAAGTCCCAATCTCCAATGTGAGCGATGATAAACCTGACTCTCGTACGATCTCTATTGTGGACTGAGAGTGCGAAAGGGGCAGGGAAAGGGAAATTATGGTTGGGAAAAGGGGAAGCAAGAGGGGAGGGAGCGAGACACATCAGAGAGAAATTCTACAATGATCAATAAACCAATTGTCTGGAATAAAATGGCCTTGCCTGCCTAGTGTCTCAGGGCTGGGTGCATCTTCACCCACACCCCCCGCCTGCACCTGTCCCACACACCTCCCGCAGTGCTCCACCCTCGCCATTCCCAACATCCTTTGCTCCCACCAGATTTACAAACCTACTCTCCGCTCCACATTGAAAAATACAAATGTAACAAACCTTAAATTATTAAACTTAATTAAATAACTTGCACAACAAAAAAGGCATCAACGCAAATTAAGAGAGTGTAAAAGAAATGTAGTATGAAGTAGTGTTTGAGATTTTCAGGTGGGTTTAAAAACTTGGTGTCAGTGGGCGAGAAGCTTCTGTTGAATACTGAGGTGTGGGTCTTCAGACTCCTGTACCTCCTGCAAGATGGCAGCAGAGAAGCGCGCATGTCCAGGATGGCAAGGGTCCCCAATGATGGACAGCACCTTCCTGAGACATCCCCTTTTGTCGAAGCTCCTGATGAGGAGATTGAGGCATGCCAGGCTCCCTGCCCCCATTCAAACAACTTCCTACATTATTGAGCGTGTCCTGTCTGGCTGCAAGGCATCAGACTGCAAGACCCTGCAGAGGACAGTAAAAACTGCCAAGAGGGTCACCCGGGTCTCCCTCACCCCATTTGTGACATTTACCGGGAGCGTTGTAGACAAAGGGCATGAAGCATTGTTGGATCCCTACCACCCATCCCACAATCTCTTTGACCCATCACCATTAGGAAGGAGGTACAGGAGCATCAGGAGCAGACTGGGTAACAGCCTCTTCCCTCAGGCTGTGAGGGTAACGAATACCCTGCCACCACCGAGGTCTCGTCACTAGGACAATCCTGGAAAATGCGGAATTGCCTGCATAGACGACTGGGCAAAGAAGTTCAGACAGTGACCCTTCATCAAGCTTGGAAAGGAGGGAGGCAGAAAACAGAAGAGGGTGATGGGTGGGGGGGGGGCAGGGGAAGAGGGGAACCGGTTCTCACAAACAATTTCTCTTTCAGCTCCTCACACTTTCTCCAAACCCATGGATACCCACAAAGGCCCCACCTGGGTAGCCACCAAGCTGACGACCTAAACATCAATTTCTGACTTCCAGTAACTTCTCCCCCTCCCCTCTTTTTTCATTCCTCATTCTTCTCACCAGCCAATCACCTCCCCCAGTGTTCCTCCTTCTATTTTTGCAATGGTCAACTCTCCTTTCCTATCAGATTCCTCCTTCTTCAGCCCTTTACCTTTTCCACCTATCACCTCTCAGCTTCTCACTTCATCACCCCTCCCCGAACCACCTACTTTCTCCCTCACCCGGTCTCACCTATCGCTTGCCACTTGTACTCCTTCCCTTCTCCCCCCCACCTTCTTATTCTAGCTTCTGTCCCCTTCCTTTCCAGTCCTAATGAAGGATCTCAGTCCATAACATTGTCCATTTCTCTCCTAACCTGCTGAGCTCCTCCAGCATTTTGTGTAAGTTACTAAGGTGAACGCTTATGTGTTTGTTCAGTACAATCTATGAGCACTGGATGAGTCAGCCCATGGGGTAGGGAGTGTACAGACTTGGCAATTGTTTCAGTTTCAGATGCGCCATTAAAACCATGATTTCATCAACGGACTATGGCACCGCTGATTCCAGTGACTCAAGCCCTTATCTACTGCTTAGCCCATCTTAATAAGTTGAAGTAATATCCAACACCAACCTTAAAATGAAGGACACAGGAAAAGCTGGAAAATACAGGGAAAAAGTGTTTCTACCCTGCCAGACAAAATGGTTCTCTGAACAGGAACAAGGAGATAAAAAAACCAGCAGCTCCCATCATCAAGGAACCCCACCATGCTCTCTCTTGCTATTATGATCAGGAAGGAGGTCCAGGAGCCTTAGGGCCCACGCCACCAGGTTCGGAAACAGTTATTACCCTTCAACCATCAGGCTCCTGTACTCACTCACCTCAACACTGAACTGATTCCACAACCTATTAACTCACTTTCGAGGACTCCACAACTCATGTTCTCAGTATTATTTATTTACTTTTTAAAATATTATTTGCATGACTTGTCTTCTTTTGCACAGTAGCTGTACAGTGTTTATATATATTTCATCATAAATTCTACTGTATTTCTTTATTTTCCTGTAAATGCCTACAAGAAAATGAATCTCAGGGCTGTATATGGTAATATGTATGTACTTTGCCCTGCTCTGCTGGGTGAGAAGCTGACAGTGATGCAGGTGGATGCTTCCCTGGTGTCATGGATTATTGATTACCTGACTGGCAGACCATAGTACGTGTGCTTGCAACACTGTGTGTCAGACAGAGTGGTCAGCAACACTGGGGCTCCACAGGGGACTGTCCTGTCTCCCTTTCTCTTCACCATCTACACCTCGGACTTCAACTACAACACAGAGTCTTGCCATCTTCAGAAGTTTTCTGATGACTCTGCCACAGTTGGATGCATCAGCAAGGGAGATGAGGCTGAGTACAGGGCTACAGTGGGAAACTTTGTCACATGGTGTGAGCAGAATCATCTGCAGCTTAATGTGAAAAAGACTAAGGAGCTGGTGGTGGACCTGAGGAGAGCTAAGGCACCGGTGACCCCTGTTGCCATCCAAGGGGTCAGTGTGGACATAGTGGAGGATTACAAATACTTGGGGATACGAATGGACAATAAACAGGACTGGTCAAAGAACACTGAGGCTATCTACAAGAAGGGTCAGAGCCATCTCTATTTCCTGAGGAGACTGAGGTCCTTTAACATCTGCCGGATGATGCTGAGGATGTTCTACGAGTCTGTGGTGGCCAGTGCTATCATGTTTGCTGTTGTATGCTGGGGCAGCAGGCTGAGGGTAGCAGACACCAACAGAATCAACAAACTCATTCGTAAGGCCAGTGATGTTGTGGGGGTGGAACTGGACTCTCTGATAGTTGTGTCTGAAAAGAGGATGCTGTCCAAGTTGCATGCCATCTTATAGACAATAGACAATAGGTGCAGAAGTAGACCATTCGGCCCTTCGAGCCTGCACTGCCATTTTGAGATCATGGCTGATCATCTACTATCAATACCCGGTTTCTGCCTTGTCCCCATATCCCTTGATTCCCCTATCCATAAGATACCTATCTAGCTCCTTCTTGAAAGCATCCAGAGAATTGGCCTCCACTATCTTCCGAGGCAGTGCATTCCACACCCCCACAACTCTCTGGGAGAAGAAGTTTTTCCTTAACTCTGTCCTAAATGACCTACCCCTTATTCTCAAACCATGCCCTCTGGTACTGGACTCTCCCAACATCTGGAACATATTTCCTGCCTCTATCTTGTCCAATCCCTTAATAATCTTATATGTTTCAATCAGATCCCCTCTCAATCTCCTTAATTCTAGCGTGTACAAACCCAGTCTCTCTAACCTCTCTGCGTAAGACAGTCCAGACTTCCCAGGAATTAACCTCGTGAATCTACGCTGCACTTCCTCTACAGCCAGGATGTCCTTCCTTAACCCTGGAGACCAAAACTGTACACAATACTCCAGGTGTGGTCTCACCAGGGCTCTGTACAAATGCAAGAGGATTTCCTTGCTCTTGTACTCAATTCCCTTTGTAATAAAGGCCAACATTCCATTAGCCTTCTTCACTGCCTGCTGCACTTGCTCATTCACCTTCAGTGACTGATGAACAAGTACTCCTAGATCTCTTTGTATTACTCCCTTACCTAACTCTACACCATTCAGATAATAATCTGCCTTACTGTTCTTACTCCCAAAGTGGATAACCTCACACTATTCACATTAAGCGTCATCTGCCAAGTATCTGTCCACTCACCCAGCCTATCCAAGTCACCCTGAATTCTCCTAACATCCTCATCACATGTCACACTGCCACCCAGCTTAGTATCATCAGCAAACTTGCTGATGTTATTCTCAATGCCTTCATCTAAATCGTTGACGTAAATTGTAAACAGCTGTGGTCCCAATACCGAGCCCTGTGGCACCCCACTAGTCACCACCTGCCATTCCGAGAAACACCCATTCACCGCTACCTTTTGCTTTCTATCTGCCAACCAGTTTTCAATCCATGTCAATGTCTTCCCCCCGATGCCCTGAGCTTTGATTTTACCCACCAATCTCCTATGTGGGACCTTATCAAATGCCTTCTGAAAATCGAGGTACACTACATCCACTGGATTTCCCCCGTCTAACTTCCTGGTTACATCCTCGAAAAACTCCAACAGATTAGTCAAGCATGATTTACCCTTGGTAAATCCATGCTGGCTCGGCCCAATCCTATCACTGCTATCTAGATATGCCACTATTTCATCCTTAATAATGGACTCTAGCATCTTCCCCACTACTGATGTTAGGCTGACAGGTCGATAGTTCTCTGTTTTCTCCCTCCCTCCTTTCTTAAAAAGTGGGATAACATTAGCCATTCTCCAATCTTCAGGAACAGATCCTGAATCTAAGGAACATTGGAAAATGATTACCAATGCATCCGCAATTTCCAGGGCCACCTCCTTTAGAACCCTAGGATGCAGACCATCTGGACCTGGGGATTTGTTAGCCTTCAGTCCCATCAGTCTACTCATCACCGTTTCCTTCCTAATGTCAATCTGTTTCATTTCCTCTGTTACCCTATGGCCTTGGCCCATCCATACATCCGGGAGATTGCTTGTGTCTTCCTTAGTGAAGACAGATCTAAAGTATTTATTAAATAATTCTGCCATTTCTCTGTTTCCCATAACAATTTTACCCAATTCATTCTTCAAGGGCCCAACATTGTTCTTAACTATCTTCTTTCTCTTCACATACCTAAAAAGGCTTTTGCTATCTTCCTTTATATTCCTGGCTAGCTTGCGTTCGTACCTCATTTTTTTCTCCCCGTATTGCCTTTTTAGTTAAGTTCTGTTGTTCCTTAAAAACTTCCCAATCATCTGTCCTCCCACTCACCTTAGCTCTGTCATACTTCCTCTTTTTTTTAATGCTATGCAATCTCTGACTTCCTTTGTCAACCACTGTGGCCCCTTTCCCCCCTTTGAATCCTTCCTTCTCTGGGGGATGAACTGATTTTGCACCTTGTGCATTATTCTCAAGAATACCTGCCATTGCTGTTCCACTGTCTTTTCTGCTAGGCTATCCGTCCAGTCAACTTTGGCCAGCTCCTCCCTCATGGCTCCATAGTTTCCCCTGTTCAACTGCAACACTAACACCTCCGAGCTGCCCTTATCCTTCTCAAATTGCAGATAAAAACTTATCATATTATGATCACTACCTCCTAATGGCTCCTTTACTGCAAGATCGCTTATCAAATCCTGTTCATTACATAACACTAAATCCAGAACAGTCTTGTCCCTGGTCGGCTCTCGTACAAGCTGTTCCAAGAATGCATCCCGTAGGCACTTTACAAACTCCCTATCTTGTGGTCCAGCACCAACCTGATTCTCCAAGTTCACCTGCATGTTGAAATCCCCCATAACTACTGCGACATTACCTTTGCCACATGCCAATGTTAACTCCCTATTCAACTTGGACAATGATTCCCATCCACTCCATAATGTACTGGTTAGGCACAGGAGTACATTCAGCCAGAGACTCATTCCACCGAGATGTAACACTGAGTGTCATAGGAAGTCATTCCTACCTGTGGCCATCAAACTTTACAACTCCTCCCTTGGAATGTTAGACACCCTGAGCCAATAGGCTGATCCTGGACTTATTTCCACTTGGCATGATTAACTTCTTATTATTTATTTATTTATGGTTTTATACTGCCATATTTCTTCACTGTTCTTGGTTGGTGCGGCTGTAACAAAACCCAATTTCCCTCAGGATCAATAAAGTATGTCTGTCTGTCTGTCTGTCTAATAAATTTACTTTGAAAACCCCAGCCATTGGCAGCATTTGTTCTTCAAAGCTCCCCCATGGAATTTGGAAGCTGCCAGGAACACGGGTACTTATCATCTTAGACCCACAAAGAGCAATAGAAATAGGAGCAGAAATAGGCCACTCAGTCCCTCAGGCAAGCTCTATGTCGAACAAGACCATGGATCGTCCAGCTCGGCTTCATTTCACTGCCAAAGTATCCCTCAATTCTACCAATCTATGAATCTGAACTTCAAAGCTACTGACCATAAGACTATATGACAAAGGAGCAGAATTAGGCCATTTGGCCCATCACATCTGCTCTGCCATTTCATCATGGCTGATCTATTTTCCCTCTCAGCCCCAATCTCCTTCCTTCTCTACGTATCCCTTCATGCCCCAACCAATCAAGAATCTATCAACCTCTGCCTTAAATATACAAAAAAAACTTGGCCTCCACTGCTGCCTGTGGCAAAGAGTTCCACAGATTCACCTCTCTCTGGCTAAAGATCTCATCTATGTTCTAAAAGGACACTCCTCTATTCTGAGGCCATTCCCTCTGGTCTTAGACTCTCCCATCACAGGAAACATCATCTCCACATCCACTCTATCAAGACCTTTGACGTTTCAATTAGGTCACCCCTCTCCCCATTCTGAATTCCAGTGAATATGGGTCAGAGCCACTGAACACTCTTCACGTGACAAGCCATTCAATCCTGGAAACATTTTCGTGAACCCTCTCTAGTTTCAGCACAAACTTTCTCCGATAAGACCATAAGATATAGGAGCAGAAGTAGGCCATTCAGCCCAAAGAGTCTGCTCCACCATTCAATCATGGGCTGATCTAATTCTTCCAGTCATCCTCACTCCCCTGCTTTCTCCCCATACCCTTTGATGCCCTAGCTAATTAAGAATCTATCTACTTCGGCCTTAAATACACCCAATGACTTGGCCTCCACTGCCACTTGTGGCAACAAATTCCACAGATTTACCACCTTCTGACTAAAGTAATTTCTCCGCATCTCAGTTCTAAATGGACGTCCTTCAGTCCTGAAGTTGTGCCCTCCTGTCCTAGAATCCCCTACCATGGGAAATAACTTGCCATATCTAATGTTTCTGAGATCCCCCCCTCATTCTCCTGAACTTCAAGGGCTGCCAGATGTTCCTCATACAGTAACCCTTGCATTCCCAGAATCATTCTTGTGAATCTTCTCTGAACTCACTCCAATGTCAGTATATCCTTTCTAAAATAAGATAGATAGATAGATAGATAGATAGATAGATAGATAGATAGATAGATAGATAGATACTTTATTCATCCCCATGGGGAAATTCAACTTTTTTTCCAATGTCCCATACACTTGTTGTAGCAAAACTAATTACATACAATACTTAACTCAGTAAAAAAAAATATGATATGCATCTAAATCACTATCTCAAAAAGCATTAATAATAGCTTTTAAAAAGTTCTTAAGTCCTGGCGGTAGAATTGTGAAGCCTAATGGCATTGGGGAGTATTGACCTCTTCATCCTGTCTGAGGAGCATTGCATCAATAGTAACCTGTCGCTGAAACTGCTTCTCTGTCTCTGGATGGTGCTATGTAGAGGATGTTCAGAGTTATCCATAATTGACCGTAGCCTACTCAGCGCCCTTCTCCGCCTTCCTTACCAGCTTATTAAGACGTGAGGCGTCCCTCTTCTTAATGCTTCCTCCCCAACACGCCACCACAAAGAAGAGGGCGCTCTCCACAACTGACCTATAGAACATCTTCAGCATCTCACTACAGACATTGAATGACGCCAACCTTCTTAGGAAGTACAGTCGACTCTGTGCCTTCCTGCACAAGGCATCTGTGTTGGCAGTCCAGTCTAGCTTCTCGTCTAACTGTACTCCCAGATACTTGTAGGTCTTAACCTGCTCCACACATTCTCCATTAATGATCACTGGCTCCATATGAGTCCTAGATCTCCTAAAGTCCACCACCATCTCCTTGGTCTTGGTGATATTGAGATGCAGGTAGTTTGAGTTGCACCATATCACAAAGTCCTGTATCAGTTTCCTATACTCCTCCTCCTGTCCATTCCTGACACACCCCACTATGGCCGTGTCATCAGCGAACTTCTGCACATGGCAGGACTCCGAGTTATATTGGAAGTCTGATGTGTACAGGGTGAACAGGACCGGAGAGAGTACGGTTCCCTGCGGCGCCCAAAACTGCACACAATATTCCAAGTATGGTCTCACAAGTGCCTTATAGAGCCTCAACATCACATCCCTGCTCTTATATTCTATACCTCTAGTAATGAATGCCAACTTAGCATTCGCCTACTTCCCAACCTGGAGGTTAACCTTTAGGGTATCATGCACAAGGACTCCCAAGTCCCTTTGCATCTCTGCATTTTGAATTCTCTCCCTATCTAAATAGTTTGCACATTTATTTTTTCCACCAAAGTTCATGACCATACACTTTCTGACATTTTATTTCATTTGGCACTTCTTTGCCCATTCTACTTCTCTCTGCAGGCTCTCTGTTTCCTCAGCACTACCCACTCCTCCACCTATCCTTGTATCATTGCCAAATTTAGCTATAAATCCGTTAATACCGTAGTCCAAATCATTGACATATATTGTAAAAAGCAGCGATCCCAACACTGACCCCTGTGGAACTCCACTGGTAACCGGCAGCCAGCCAGAATAGGATCCCTTTATTTCCACTCTCTGTTTTCTGCTGGCCAGCCAATGCTCTACCCATTCTAGTAGCTTCCCTGTAATTCCATGAGCTCTTATCTTGCTAAGCAGCCTCATGTGCGGCACTTCGTCAAAAGCCTTCTGAAAATCCAAGTACACCACGTCTACTGCATCTCCTATGTCTACCCTGCTTGTAACTTCCTCAAAGAATTGCAGTAGGTTAGTCAGGCACGATTTTTTCTTTCAGGAAACCATGCTGGCTTTGGCCTATCTTGTCATGTGCCTCCAGGTACTTTGTAATCTCATCCCTAACAATCGATTCCAACAGCTTCCCAACCATGATGTCAGGCTAACAGGTCTATAGTTTTCTTTCTGCTGCCTCCCATCCTTCTTAAATACTGTAGTGGAGTAACATTTGCAATTTTCCAGTCATCCAGAATCTATTGATTCTTGAAAAGTCATTGTTAATGCCTCTGCAGTCTCTCCAGCTACTTCCTTCAGAACCCAAGGATGCACATCATCAGGTCCAGGAGGTTTATTCACCCTCAGACAATTAAGCTTCTTGAGCACCTTCTCAGTCATAATTTTCACTGCACATACTTCACTTCCCTGACACTCTTGAATGCAGACATCTTCCACTGTGAAGACTGATACAAAATGCTCATTCAGTTCCTCTGCCATCTCTGCATCTCTCATAACAATATCTCCAGCATCATTTTGTATTGGTCCTATATCTACCCTCAACCCTCTATTACCCTTTATATACTTCAAAAAGCTTTTAATATCTTCTTTGATATTAGTCACCAGCTTCCTCTCATAACTCATCTCTTCCTTCTAAATGACCTTCTTGGTTTCTGCCTGCAAGTTTTTAAAAGCTCCCCAATCCTCTATCTTCCCACTAGCTCCAACTTCCTTATATGCTCTCTTTTTTGCTTTTACTTTGGCTCTGACTTCACTTGTCAGCCACAGTGGTGTCCTTCTTCCCTTCGAAAATTTCTTATTTGGAATATATCTGTCTTGTATTTCCTCATTTTTCACAGAAACTCCAGCCATTGCTGCTGTGCTGTCTTTTCTGCAGATGTCCCTTTCCAGTCAACTTTGACCAGTTCTCCTCTCATGCCATTGTAATTTGTTTACTCCACTGAAATACTGACACATTGGATTTTACTTTTTCCCCTCTCAAATGTCAATGTGAACTCGATCATATTATGATCACCTGCTCCCCAAGGGTTCCTCGCTCATCATCTCCGGATCACTGCACAACACTCAATCCAGCACAGCCAATCACCTAGTGGGCCCAACAACAAGCTGTTCTAAAAAGCCATCCCTCATACATTCTACAAATTGTCCCTCGAGGTCCAGTACTGACTCGACCTGGTTTTCCCAAACCATTTTCATGTTAAAATCCCCATCATCATGACATTGCCTTTCTGACACGCCTTTTCTATTTCCTGCCGTAATTTGTAATCCACAATCCAGCTGCTGTTTGGAGGCCTGTATACAACTGCCATCAAGATCCTTTTACCCTTCCCATTTCATAACTTGAGCCATAGAGAGACTCTACACCTTCCAATCCTATGTCATCTCTTTCCAATGATTTAATATTGTTTCTTATACACAGAGCCACACCACCCCTCTACCTACTAACCTATCTTTCCAATATACCGTATATCCTTGGACGTTCAGCGCCCAATGGCAACCATCTTTTAGCCAAGTTTCAGAGATGGCCACAACGTCATATTTGCTGATCTGTAGCTGAACTTCAAGATCGTCCGTTTTATTCCCGATGCTGAGGCCCTAAACTGCTCACTACACTTTATAAAGCCTCAAAATTACATTCTTGCTTTTATGTTCTATAGGAATTATACTCTGGAAGGCATTGAATTAATCTCAGGGACGTGTAGGCCACAAGAGATGTTGAACACAAATTTCCAAGAGGCGATTGGTAAACCAAGTAGGATTCTGAACAACAAGTTGGTCATTATAAATGGTAGATTACTGAGGTACGGTGAAAAGATTCTGTGAGTGCCATCCACACAAACTATTTTATACACAAGTTCAGATTATAATATTACAGCGGAAGTGCAGAGCAGGTAGACAATAAGGTGGAGAGAGCATGATGAAAGGCCTAGTTCCAGTGGACGTACAAAGGATGCTTCTATTATGAGAATGAACAAGAGGGCACAGCCTCAGAATAGAAGGACATCCCTTTAAAACAGAGAGGAGGAATACCACAATTTACAGATCAGAACATATACATACTCTTGTATTGGTACACACTTTGTGCCAACACCCATAATGATAAATTCCTGCAGTTATAATTACAACAGTTTGATAGCCTGTACTCAACTGGAGTTTAGATGGATGATGGGGGAATCTCATTAGAAGCTATCAAATATTGAACGGCCTAGATAAAGTGGATGTGGAAAGGATGTTTCCTATAGTGGGGGAGTTTAGGACCAGAGGGCACAGCCTCAGAATACATGTCCCTTTAGAACAGAGATGAGGAGGAATTTCTTCAGTGAGAGGATGGTGAATCTATGGAGTTCAAAGCCACAGATGGATGTGGACGCCAAGTCACTGGGTATGCTTAAAGAGGAGATTGATAGGCTCTTGATTGGTCAAGGCCTCAAAGGTTATGGGGAGAAGGCGGGAAAATGGAGTTGAGAGGGATAATAAGTCATCCATGATGAAACGGCAGAGCAGACTCAATGGGCTGAATGGCTAATCTGCTCCCATGTCTTATGGACTTGGTAGATTGAAAGATCAAGAGATGACCTTCACTGTACAAGAGTCTGATAACAGTGGGATAGAAGCTGTCCAAGCCCGGTGGCTGGTGGCACACGTTCTCAAGCATTTGGAACTGGGGGAGAGAAAGAATGACGAGTGGTGGGGGAGGAGGTCTCTGATTATGCTGGCTGCTTTCCCAACGTACTTCTTTAGCAGTCTTAAAATTCCGGAATAATGTAGTAAATTGAATCTTAAATTCCCCATTGCAAATTTTGAACTTCTTTCTCTACACCACAAACCCCTTGCTTAATGTACTGGCCCATGCCATAAAAAAGGTTGGGAACCCCAACTCTAGATCAATACTCCAACTTTCTGATTACTAAAACAGTATAACCACTATGCTCTGTACCTGACAGTGCGGACATCCTAAGAGACTGCCTGCCTGTACGAATACACGTCCCTGTACTTCCCCTTTAGTACCAGCCATACCAAAGACCTCACAATCTACCCTCATTGTGATAGTGCACTTTAGTGTTTAGCTGCACTGTACTTTCTCTTTAACTCTTGCACTTCATTCTACGATGTTGTTTTACCTTGTTCTACCTCAATGTAGTTGTGTGATGAAATGATTACCGTAGATGTCGGATTATAAGCCGCTACTTTTTTCCCACATTTTGAACAGCTTTGAACACTGCGGCCTTTACTACGGTGCGGCTAATGCATGGTTTTTTTTCATGCCGCCAAAAACATTTTGCCTCGTAACAGTAGACCAATAAAATTGATGAGTAGTTCACAGAGGTCCAATGAAATTGTACGATAAATCAAGCGCACTTTCACAATTAAATTATTGTAAATCAGTCATTTGTACTCACCCTCATCAACATGGAAAACACTCGAAGAAAAGCATTGTGCTGCCTTTATGGCAGTTATTTAGTTTATAATATTTTCGCTTAGTAATTCATTTGTTAGTTAAAGTTAGAAGTGTTTTAACTATATTTGTTTTCTGTACTACATCCCGGGATGCTATGACGTCACATCCGGTTTCGCCGCGTCTTGTGGGAAATACCGGTTTGCAATAAACGGGAAGGCGGGGGGCGAGCGGCGGAGCCAAAACGCTGCTTTTAAGTTAAAGGCGATCAATAACTTTTCCTGGTAGGCTGCAGTATATATATTTTTTACCAGTCGTTAGGAGATATTGGAATGTTGTTCAGTAAAAAAGTATACGCAACGTATATTTAAAAGTAGCCGCGTTACAGGCACGGTTCGAAAAAAAGCATTTGCAATATGTATTTGTTTATGTTACCATATGGATTTAATTAAAAGTTAAAAAATCCTCACGTGTAATATCTTTCTGTGTAAATATCTCATATTACAACGTGGGACACCTGCGGCCGAAAATCCGGTGCGGCCTAAAATCCGGTGCGGCTTGTACAAGTACAAAATTGATTTTATTTCTAAAATTAGAGCCAGCGGCTTTTAATCAGGTGCGCTCTGTAGTGCGGAATCTACGGTAGTAAGAACGCTCTGTAAGACATGCTTTTAACTTTACCTTAGCACATGATATATACTGCAGTATCTGCCCATTTGGGTGGCAGGGTGGAGGTACTCGGGGTGACCTGATAGAGGCTGATAAGATCATGATGGGCATAGAAAAGGCAGATTGTCAAATTCAGGGTGGAGGAGTCTAAAACCAAATGGCATAGATTTAAGTGAGTGGCGGGGTGGATGTACGTCTCTACAAAAGGAGGTGTAATAGAAGTCCGGTGGTGTAGTGGCATCAGCACTGGACTTGGAGGCGTGTGGTCCCCGGTTCAAATCTAGCCAGCTGCTGTGCACTTTCCATCCATGCTGGGTTTAGCGTTGTGAAAAAACAGAACCTTGTAAAAAAAAAGACAAAAATGCGAAAGAAATGGCAAGGTGTGGAAAGGAACAAAAAAAAAGTGGTGCAAGGTCACCTTTGGGTAATGTACCTGCTTAGCAACCCCCCCCCCCCACCCCTCCGATCAGGGTCACGTGAAGCCATGGGAGCAGGTGGTGGATGGTCGTACGAGCAGCTGGTGCAGATCACAAGTCCCGGTTATGTGACCACTGACACCAAGCAGACATCTCTAAAGTGTTGATAATGGCTAGGGTCACCCATCTTATAAAGACACCATCCAGAAGGCGGCAATGGCAAAATACTCCTGTAGAAAAATTTCCCAAGAACGATCATGGCCTTGAAATGAGATTGTCCACATTGTACCATGGCACAAAGTGAACAAACGATCCATTTATTGCCTCAGACTCTGGATCTCGGAATCCACCTCGTTATGATAGTGCATCTCATTGTTCACCTGCACTGCATTTTCTCTGTAGTCTTTACACTTTATTCTGAATTGTTATTGTTTTACCGTTTCCTACCTCAATGATCTGACTGGTATGAACAGTGTGCAAGATGGGCTTTTCAATGCATCTCGGTACATTTGACAACAACAAGACAATAATAATAACAACAGAAAAGTAACAGAAAAATGTGGAAGGCTGGTTAAATCAGAATCAGATTTAGCAGGCACGTGACGTGAAATTTGTTAACTTATTACAATAGTAGAGTATTTCAATCCACTGTGCTCAGGCCAGTCAGGGCAAACTTGAACAGAAAAGTACTGAAGAAACTCAAAAAGAAGTTCACAAATAAATTTTATTCTCAAAGTACATATATGTCACTATATGCAACCCTGAGATTCATCTTCTTGTGGGCGTACACGGCAGACCTATAGAATAGTAACTGTACCAGGATCAATGAAAGATCAACTAGAGAGCAGAAGACAACAAACTGTGCAAATGCAAATATTAATAAATAGCAATGAGAACATGAGATAATGAGATAAAGAGCCCTTGAAAGTGAGATGGGTTGTGGGAACATTTCAATGATGGGGCAAGTGAGGCTGAGTTGAAGTTATTCCCTCTGGTTCATGAGCCTGATGGTTAAGGGTTAGTAACTGTCCTGAACCTGGTGGTGAGAGTCCTGACAGCAGCAGCAAGAAAAGTCCATGGCCTGGGTGAAAATGCACAGTGGGTTGAGCAGCATCTGTGGATGTGAGAGCCGGAGCAGTTCACGTTTCAGTTTGAAACACTGCATCGAATCCTCACTGAAATGCATACAAAATGCTGGAGGACCTCAGCAGGTCAGGCGTCATCTGTGCAGAGGAATAAACAGTCGACATTCTGGGGCGAGACCCTTCCTCAGGATGGGCAGGATTTCATCTCCCAGTGGTGATAGTCATAGGGCACTACATCACAGAAACAGGTCCTTCAGCCCATCTAGTATCAGAATCGGGTTTTATATCACTGCCATACGTCATTAATTTTATTGTTATGCAGAACATTTCAACAGTACTTGCTGAAATGCCGTGATAAAGTGTCTCTACCCGAAATGTCAAATGCCCACTTCCGTCCATGGAAGCTGCCTAACCAGCTGAGTTCCTCGTGTATTTTGTTGGTTGCTAAGAATCTCTGGGGAAGAATGCTCTATTAATGCAGGAGGAGAAGCAAGAATCCACTAGGCTGAATGGCTCCTCTCTGCAATGAGTTTTCTACATAATATAAATGCAAATTCTTGCTTTCTGGACACTGGCTAGAAGAGTTTTAAATCTCTTTATTAAGATTCTCACTGTGAATCCCACAGTTACAGGAGAAAAGTTCTATTAATTCTGCAGACACAGTCCCATTGTTAAATTGAGGTCAGTTTGTCAATGCCCAGACTGCTCTACAAAGCACAGGACATCCTGGCTCAGACGTCCAGGGTTGGCACCGTGGTTAGCACAACTCTTGACAGTACCAGTGACCCAGGTTCCATTCCCGTCTGTAAGAAGTTTGTACGTTCTCCCCATGACCCCCCTGGGTTTCCTCTGGGTGCTCCGGTTTCCTCCCACAGTCCAAAGATGTACCAGTTGTTAGGTCAATTGACTATTGTAAATTGTGCCATGGGTTAAATCGGGTGGGGGGGGGGGTGCCGGAAGGGTGCACTCCTTGCTGTATCTCAATGAATAAAAAGAACTTTCTGACAAAGAAACCTGCCACACTAACTGCATCTTTGACAAAGCTTTATTTGTATCATGTAAACAATGAACGAAATGTACAGTGAAATGAATCATTTGCGTCATTGACCAACACTGTCCGAGGATGTGCTGGGGGCAGCCCACAAGCGTCGCCATGCTTTTGGTGCCAACAGAGGGTGCTGACAACTTCACAAGCCTAACCCATATGTTTTTGAAAGGGAGGAGGCAGAAGCAATCTGGTGTAAACCCACGGGGAGAACAAACAATCTCCTCACAGACAGCAGTGGAAATCGAACCCTGATCGCCGGCACTGTAAAGCATTGCGGTAACTGCTACGCTAGTGTGCTGCCCTTCACGTGAACATCACAACCAACTGGCAGAACGCAAAGGGTCAAACAGCCTCTGAGCCTGAAAATGCACACTCAGTGTTTTAGAAACGGCTTCTTCCCATTCGCATTCAGATTTCTGAATGGACATGAACACTTTCGCAGTATTTATACCCTCTTTTTTGCACTATTTTTTTTTACATATATACTTCTTATTGCACTAACAGCTCTCAATCTAGAGAGGACACTTCACTCACCCCATCATTGAAGTGTTCCCACAACCTATGGACTCACTTTCAAGGACTCTTCATCTCATGGTCTCGATATTTTTTGCATATTTGTTTAGTATTTTTTCTCTTTTGTATTTGCTCTGTTTGGTGTCCTTTGCTCGTTGGGTGAGGTCCCTAGTCCCCTGAGAAAGTTGAGGTGCTATTGTGCACTTTACATTCACAGGACAGCTTCTGTCAACGACAAAACACCACACAAGTCTCCTCTTCATACTGAAGAGCTCCACTCCGTCCTGATATGGGGTTTTGACCCAAAATAATTCCTTCCAACACCCCCCCACCCCAAACAGATGCTGCTCGACCCTCCAGCAGTTTGATTGGTACTCTACAGGTAGGTGAATGATCAAAGCATTCACCTTGGCATTAAGGCAAACTAATTGAAATAGATTTTGGACAAGGGAAGAGTTTACCTTATAGACAGAGTCCAGATGTAGTTTACCAGGATGCTGCCTGAAATAGAGAGCACGTCTTATGAGGATAGGTTGATCAAGCTAGGGTTTTTCTGCTTGGAGTAAAGGTGGATGAGAGGTGACATAATAGAGGTGTACAGGACAATAAGTAGTAGAGATTGAGTGGACAGCCAGACATCTTCCCCAGGATGGAAATACGGAAATGGCTAATATAAGGGGCATAAATTTAAGGAGTTGAGAGGAATGTATGTGTGGGGAGGTCTGAGGTAGATTTTTTTTGCAGAGAGTGGCGGGTGCCTGGTACACCCTGCCAGGGATGGTGGCAGAGGCAGCTACATTTAAGAGACTTTTAGATAGGCACGTGGATGATAGAAAAATAGAGGGCTATGCGGGAGGGAAGGGTTAGAATGATAGTCAAGTAGGTTAAACACTGGCACAAAATCATAGGCCAAAGGGACTACACTGTCCTATGGAAGGCTTAGAGCAGTCTGCCCTTAATGGCATTGGTCCATGGCATAAAGAGAGTGGGAACCCCTGGTCTAGAGCAATATGAGAAAGTGCAGTCTGAGCAAGAGCAGCCGCTCTGTAGGCTCCAAGTACATTGATGATAGAAAATTGGAGGGCTATGTGAGCGGGAAGTGTTAGATTGACCTTGGGTAGGCTAAAAGGTCACCATGACATCCTGGGCCGAGGGCCTGTCCTCTTCTATGCTCTGTTCATAAAAGATGGAGGCAATCCAGAGGCCAAGTCTTGTGGAGGCCAAGTCATTGGGTATTTTAAAAAGTGGAGGCTGATAGGTTCTCGATTAGTCAGGGCTTCAAAGTTTACAGGGAGAAGGTAGGAGAATGGGGTTGAAGATAATATTAAATCAGCCATAATGGAATGGTTGAGCAGACTCGATGTGGTGAATGGCCTAATTCTACTCCTATGTCCTGTGGTCTCATCAGGATCCCTCACAGTTTTGCATTTATATAGCATTCTACTTCCTTCGGAAAAATCCAAAAGCACTTTACTGCTGACCAAAAGTACTTTTTGAAAAGTGGCTGCTAATATTAGTGTGCAATGGCAGGCAGGGGGCAGGAAAGAGGGAAGGAAGGAACAGAAGAACATTGTGTAATGGCCCTCACAACCACAGGAGATGTGGTTATCATATAAATAAAATGAAAGAAGTGGAGGAAACTGAGTGGGTGTTCTGTGAAACCATCTGTGATGAACGCAGCAGTGAGATAACTGGCAACAACAGAGAGAGACAAAAACCTGCATTTATATAGCACCTCAAAAAGGCATGAAGCACTTCTAAACTGCAAGATAATGTTCAAATAGTTTCTTATTGTTTTCACATGTCCCGAGATTCAAAGAATAGCTTGTTTTGTGTGTTGTTCATACAGATCAAATCATTTCAACAGTGCATTGAGGTAGAACAAGGTAAAACAACAACAGAATGCAGAATTAAAGTGTAACAGCTACAGAGAAAGTGCAGTGCACGTAGCCAATCATGTGCAAGATCATAACGAGGTAGGTAGTGAGGTCCAAAGTTCATCTTATTTCCTGATACATTGATTCTCTATTCCTCTCCAGAGATGCAGCCTGACCTGCTGAGTTTGTGTGTGTGTGCGTCTGTCTCTCTGGGTTTCCAGCATCTGCAGAATCTCCTGAGTCTATTTTATTGTACCAAGGGACTATCCAATAGTCTTACTGTTGTGTATTTAACATTTCAGTAATATTTGAGTAAAATTGTAAATATATTGTTTGAATAAGCTTTCTTTGTTGTTTAAATAATTCATAACAAGTTATATGTAAAAGTACGTGATTGGAATATGTTATTACACCACAACGTCATAAGTGCACACCTCACTGAAGAAATGAAACATGCATATTCTCCTTGCATTTTTCTTTAAATTAGTTTTAGGTTTGGAGCTATAAAACAGTGGCAGCGAGGAGGTTTTTAAAAATAACCAAGCTGACTTCCTACCTGTTAAAGCAAAGCAAGATGTTAGAGTTTAAAAATAAACATCCCGGCATGTGTTTTTCAAAAAAGAGAAGTGGTCGAGTTAAAAAGGATAGAAAACAGACAAATTTGTTGGTTCATACAGTGAGTACCGGATGATAATTTTTTTTAAAAAAGTAGAAATGGCTGGCTACATCACAAAGATAGACACGTTCAATTACGCAACAGGTAGCTGGATATTGTATACTGAGCAAACTGAGCAGTATTTTGAAGCAAATGAAATAGCCAATGAAAAGCGAGCACCAGTTTTGCTGACTGCATTGGGTTTAAAGGCATACAGTTTGCATAGATGTTTGACAGCTCCAACCAAACCAGCCAAAATGAGCTTTGCTGATATTGTGAGAGTCATGTAGGAACATTTAGAACCAAAACCATTGATGATTGCAGAATGCTTTAGGTCTCATAAGTAGAATCAAAAGGAAAGGAATCCATTTCAGAGTACATGGCTGGATTGAAGAAATTGACCAGTCATTGTGAGTTCAGTGATGGGCTTAATGGCACATTGAGAGATTGTTTTGTTTGTGAAACCTTACAAGAAATCATTCAAAAATGGCTCAAAAGACAAAAAATACAACTGCCGATGCTGTGGATCAAAGCATACACAACGCTGGAAGAACTCAGCAGGTCAGGCAGCATCCATGAGAAAAGAGTAGCCAACGTTTCGGGCCAAGACCCGATTCCTGTATGAAGAGCAGTTGAAATTGCTGTATCAATAGAAACAGCAGACAAAGATGCAATTGAGTTGCAGTCAGGAAAGAAAGTGAACATGAACAAAATTGCAAAGTCTAAACAGAAACCGGCTTGGCTGAACAAACTGTGTTACCATTGTGGCAGGATCTCACATACACCAGACCAATGCAGGTTTAAAGGTGAAACTTGCAGACAACGCAACAAAGTAAGACACTTAAAAAGAACATGTTGGGCAGATAAAAATAAATGGACTGCACAGGGGAGAGAAATAAAAAGTCAAGTGCAGTTTCAAAAAGAGCAGTAATATGCAAGGTGTTGATGAAAAATCTAATAATGATGAGAGTGACACAGAACCAGGTAGCCTCGAGATTTACAAACTGTACAATGTGGAAACTAACAGGAGGCAAGCAATATGGCTTACACCAGAAGTGAGTGGCAAATTAAAATAAAATTGGACACCAGCTTGGCAGTTTCAGTCATTCCACAAAATGAGTTTGAACTGCATTTCAAAGATTGAACTGAAGCCTGCCGATATCCAATCAAGAACTGATACTGTAGAAGATAACTCCCGTGGGAATGACATTTGTAACAGTGAAATGGAAAACCAATAAGCACATTGAGCTTGTATGTGGCAAAAACAGGAGGGCCAGCATTGTGGGGACGTTACTGGCTGACACAACTACAACTTGATTGGAGACCCATCCACAATTTGCATGTCACATCCCCTACAATAGAGTCAACTGAAATTAAGAAAGGCAATGGATGATGCCACAGCAATGTTCAAGGATGGCATTGGAAAACTCAAACTTATCAAAGGCGAAGTAACGTTAAATGAAAATGTCACACCCAAGTTTTGCAAAACCCGTCCTGTTCCTTACACAATTCGTGATAACGTAGCAATGTTTGTGGTCCAAGTGGACAAGATGAATGGGTTTGACTGGATCTGTGGTGATTTTAATGTCACCATCAACCTAGTACTGACAGTAAATCAATACCCTCTGCCCATGATAGAGAATATCTTTGCAAACACTTCAGCAAAGTGAATGTAGCTGAGACCTACCCACCGATTGAAGAGTCCACCATAAACACTCACAGAGGGCTTTAGCGCCATAGTATTTTTGGAGTAGCACCTGCACCTGCACTCGGGCAGAAAACCATGAACCAGGTGCGGTAAGTCCGCCCTGGCACTCAGTGTTACCTGGATGACATCATTGTTACCAGTAAGGATGACAAGGGTCGTCTCAAGACAGTGTTAAAAAGATTAGGAGATTATGGGCTCAGAGAACAAAGTAACAGGTGTGAGTTTTTTTCAAAACCACAGCATGACTTACTACGGTCACCTATTGACACAAAAGCATTACACGAGTGTGCTGAGAGTGGAGGATGCCACAAGGCCAAAGGACACGTCTCAAACGGGGCCCTTTTTAGGATTTGTCAATTACTATAACAGGTTCCTGCCAAACCTGGCTACTATGAGCTTGCATCACATTCCCTTACCACTGCAGAGAAAACTTATGCACAGATTGACAGAGGAGCCTCCAGTCTGGTTTGGGATGTCAAATGCTTCAACCAGTACCTGTATGGGAAGAGTTTACCCTCATTACTGATCAAACACTAGTGTCCATTTTCAATTTACAGGAGTGTGTTCCACCATCAGCAGCAGCACAAATGCAGAGATGGGCTCTGTTTCTTGGAGGAGACAATTACAAGGTTGAATTCAAGAGGATAACGAAGCACAGTAATGCTTATGGATTGTCACGTTTACCCTTGGAAAAGGAAATACCTGAATAATTTACAAAAGAGGACACTCCTCTTGACACATTCTCCCTAATACAAATTGAAAGTCTCCCTATTACGGCAGAGATGATCCGAAGGGAAACCAGATAAAACCTCACACTCTCTCAGGTCTACATGGTCATCTAATCTGGCCGGAGTGTGCAGCAGAAATCAGAGTTCTCCCAGTTCCATCTTGCCAGGATGAACTTGCCCTCCACAAAAGCTGCCTTATGTGGGGACTGAGAGTTGTCCCATCCAAGCTGGGAGCTGCAGTGTTGGAGGAGCTACAGGCCAATCATCTAGGCATGGTCAAATGAAAGCATTGGCTGGTGGCCTGGGATCGAGCAGCTTGTTCAGAATGGCAACACATCCAGAAGAAAGGTATCCTGATCTGCCGGAACCACCTCCTGCAGTCAGCTCCTACAGACACTACGGAGGAAGCCCCAGAACCTGAGATCATTTCACAGCCACTAGTCTCACCTGTTAAGCAGAGTGATTCCCCCTTGTCAGGAAAGACGTTATCCCACAAGAGTAAGAAATCCTCTGCAGCGATTAAAACTTTAGGCCTGATTGGGACAACTTAAAATTTACTATAAACACAAAGTACACTGCAGATGCTGTGGTCAAAGCAACACGTACAACAAGCTGGAGGAACTCAGCAGGTCGGGCAGCATCTGTGGAAATGAACAATCAACTTTTTGGGCCGAGACCCTTCGTCAGGACTGAGTTCCTCCAGCTTGTTGGACGTGTTGCTTAAAATTTACTATGCTGTGGTGTCCAGATTGTTGCAAAATAGACTGAGTGAGTGGAGCGTTTGCCAGGCTGGAAAAGAAAGTTTTTTGAAGAACAGGCTATCAAGAGCATCACTAAGCTTTTGGTCTACAAAGCGATAGTCCTCCCCCCTTGTTATATGGAGCAGATAATATACAGCAGGCACATCAAGTCCCTAGAAACTTACCATCAAAGATACCTCCAAGATGATTCTAAGAGTTAGCTGAAAGAAGAGGCGTACTAACTCCAGCATCCTGGAGGAATCCAACATTAACTTCATAGGCACAATTGTGACGGGTCAGCCACATCATCCCTATGCCCGACTCCCGCCTCCCTAAACAACTCCTGTTCGGCCATCTCAAGGATGTAAAGCACACTCCTGGAGGGCAGAAAAAGCAGCTCAAGGACAATATCAAGACCCACCTGAGGAAGCGCCACATTAACCTGAATAGATGGGAGAAATTAGCACAGGATAGGAAAAGCTGGAGAAGGACCGTCCATGAGGGGACTGCGGAGCTCAAAGAATACATCCCACTGTACCACTGAGACTAAGCGGCTTCCATGTAGGGAGAGACTGGGAAAAGCCCAACCTGCCACATCCACCAGTACTGCAACAGGACTTGTGGATCACGGATCAGCCTCTTCAGTCATCTCAAGACCTACAGGTGAGCAGATCAACCACCGGGAGAAGAATCACACGACTACGAGTGATCACTGATGATGACAATGATTAGTAGTTGTATTATATAGTATACACTGTATATTGTGAAGATGCATTCTCTATTGTGTTGGAGCTATGGCTCAGCAGGGAGGAGTGTTGTGTATTTAATGAGTAATATTGTAAATATATTATTTGATTAAACATTCTTCGTTTAAATAATTCATTATGGGTTATATGTAAAAGTACGTGAATGGCGTACGGCATCACGTCATTACATCATACATGCATGCCTCGCTAAAGAATCTGAAGAGTACATGTTCTCCCAGTCTCCCCATGTTTTTCTTTCAATTAGTTTTATGTTTTGGAGTTACAAAATGTAACACTTAGAACGCCTGTGTCCTTCAGCCTGGTGGAATGTGCTTTCCAGTTTTCGTATCTTTTGAAAACTTTATTTAGACAAAGAGCACAGTACAGGCTCTTCTGGCCCACTGGACCACGTGGACAGCAACCCACCTACTTAATCCTAGCCTAATCACGGGACAGTTTACAATGACCAATTAACCTACTGACCAGTATGTCTTTGGACTGTGGGAGGAAATCAGAGCACCCAGAGGAAACCCACACAGTCACAGGGAGAACGTACAAACTACTTGCAGACAGTGCCAGAATTAAACTTCAAACTCCAACAGCCTGAGCTGCAATAGTGTTGTGCTAACCAGTACACTGGCCAGTCAGTGGTGTAGTGGCATCCATACCGGACTTCGAGGCGAGTGGTCCAGGGTTCAAATCCGGCCGGCTCCTCGCACACTTTCCATCTGTGCTGGTTGAAAGTGAAGCTTGCCACTCAGCCTCATTTTTAAAAAAAGACAAAAACGCAAAAGAAACAACAAGGTTGCTACCCAATGTGGTGGCAAAGATCATGGTAGTGGTCATTATTGTCACATGCATCGGGATACAGTGAAAAGCTCGTTTTGTATGCTGTTTATAGAGGTCAGATCACAGTACATTATGGTAGAACAAGGTAAAACAATAACAAAAAGCAAAATAAAGTTATACAGCTACAGAGAAAGAGCGGTGTAGATAAACAATAAACAGCCTTATGATCTAAAGATCACAATGAAGCAGATCTTAAGGTCAAGAGTCTATCTATCATACAAGAGGTCTGTTTAAAGAATAACAGTGGCAATCAATTTGTGTACTGGAAGTTCCCACAAGCCACATCAGCATGAACTTATCTGTTGAAATCAAGTTCTGCACTTCAAATACTGAAGATGCAGTACTATTGTGAGGTGACACTTAGACATTTCAGACTGTGGCTGGGCCGACAGATGTCCAACAATAACCTTCCTTGTGTAACCACCAAACTGTTTTACCAGGACTCTTCAAAAGCACATTTTATTAAACGTCATCAAGACGTCAGCCTCACCACTCCTTGCAATTTCAATTGTTCCACATTCAGACCACAGCAATAACAAGGTCTGGAGGCAAGGGGTTTTAGCAAAATCCAGACACTGCAGATAGCAGCACAGATTCAGAATCAAGATTCATTTATTTATCACATTTAAACATACACTCATACATACCTCCTGTACCTAATAAAGTGGCCACTGAGTGTATGTTCATGGTCTTCTGCTGCTGTAGCCCATCCACTTCAAGGTTCAATGTGTTGTGTGTTCAGAGATGCTCTTCTGCACATCATTGTTGCAACACACAAGTATTTGAATTACTGTTGCCTTTCTGTCAGCTTGACCCCGTCCAGCCATTCTCCTCTGAGCTCTCTCATTAATAAGGTGTGTTCGCTCACAGAACTACCGATCACTGGATTTATTTTTTTGTTTATCACACCATTCCCTGTAAACTCTAGAGACTTGTGCATAAAAATCCCAGGAGATCAGCAGTTCCTGAGATACTCAAACCACCCTGTCTGGCACCATTCATTCCACAGTCAAAGTCACTTAGATCACAGTTCTGATGTTTGGCCTGAACAACAACTGAACCTCGTGACCATGTCTGCGTGCTTTAATACACTGAGTTGCAGCCACATGATTGGTAGATTAGATCATTTCCATTAATGGAATCCCGGATGCCGTCATTCAGCTGTTTAATTATGTAACAGATTTTCCCCCAAGCCATCGGACTACCAACCTACTGCCCTCTCCTGTGCCTATTGTCTTGCTTACTATTTATTGTAATGCCTGCACTGTTTTGTGCACTTTATGCAGTCCTGGGTAGGTCTGTAGTCTAGTGTAGTTTTTGTGTTGTTTTACGTAGTTCAGTGTAGTTTTCGTATTGTTCATGTAGCACCGTGGTCCTGAAAAATGTTGTCTCGTTTTTACTGTGTACTGTACCAGCAGTTATGGTCGGATTGACAATAAAAAGTGACTTGACTTGATTAATAAAGTGTACAGGTGTACCTAATAAAATGGCCACTGAGTGAATTGCACCATTTACGTTAGGAGCCAACACAAACTAAGGATGTGCTGGTGGCAGCCCACAAGTGTCACCACACATTCCAGTGCCAACATAGCATACCCACAATGCTTAGCAGAACAACACAGAACATTACAAAACAGAGCATGCAGCCAAACAAGCCCACTCCTCCCTCCCACCCACCACAACAACAGCTCTCCAATTCCAGGACAGGTCGTCTCTAGCCTCAGGGCAGACGTGGATTTGCTGGCATTGGCTTTGATGATATTTTACACTTGATAATATTGTCCACCACCATGTGAATGTGTGAACAAACCAATGAGCAAGTAATTAACCAGAGGGAATTTGCCCTGCATCTTTAGAGAACACGAGATATCTAGGCCAATTTGCACTGTCAGCTTGGCTCAAAATGCAACCTATTATAAAACATATAATGGGAACAGGCACGGGCCCTGTGGCTGACAAAGTTCGCACTGAACACAGTGCCAAATTAAACTAAATCCTTTCTGCCCCCACATGAACCTTACTCCTCCAATACGAGCATATTTATGTGTCTGTCTAAAAAACTCTTAATTCTTCTCTTCTCTCTTGTTCGGCTGTCCATCGATTTCGATGTTGACTGAGGCCTGGGCAAGGTTGTATGGGAGACTGGCAGTTGCCCATGCCCATGCCACCAATGTTGTCCAAGAGAAGGGCACTAGACCAATACAGCTTGGCACCGGTGTCGTCGCAGGTGTGGTTAAGTGCCTTGCTCAAGGACACAACACGCTGCCTTAGCTGAGGCTCGAACTAGCAACCTTCAGATCACTAGACCAACACCTTAACCACTTGGCCACACGCCAACACCACCATCATATCTGCAACACACACAAAATGCTGGAACTCAGCAAGTCAAGCAGCATCTATGAAGGGGGACAAACAGTCGACATCGAGGGCTGCAAATGTAGCCACGTTTGGAGTATCATGCAGAGTTGTGGAAGCTTTGGAGAGGGTACAGAGAAGGTTAGGTTGGCACAGCAGTGTAGTGGTTAGCACAACACTTTGCAGTACCAGCGACTCAGGCTCAATCTCCACCGCTGCCTGTAAAGAGTTTGTAGATTCTTCCCGTGACCTCATGGGTTTCCTCCGGGTGCTCCGGTTTCCCCTCTCAGTCCAAAGACATACCAGTTGGCAGGTTAATTGGTCATTGTAAATTGTTCTGAGAAGAGGGGAAGGGAGGTTTACCAGGGTGATGTAGCGTTTTAGCATTCAAGAGAGGCTGGACAAACTTGGGTTGTTTTTTTGGGGAGAGTTGGAAGCCAAGGAGGAAACCTGGTGGAAGTTTAAGAAATAATGGGTGGCACAGATGGGTTCAAGTGTTTTTCCCTCCAAGGCAGAAATGTGAAATACTAGAGGCATAACATCAAGGTGAGAAGGAAAAAGTTTAATAGATTAACACGGCAAATGTGTGGTTTGCGTGTTAGAAAAAATTTGGGGTTTAGCACATATACATTTAGCAAATGACTTTGGCTACCAATCTTCATATCTGAATATGTATTGTGGATTTAATTTAGAGTAAAGTTCTTAACAATGGGTTCCTAAAAGCTGTGAATCTCAGACCAGACAATGCTGATTAAAATTCATTTGGATGTCTGTAGTGAGTGTGTGAATACAATGTGTAGTTTCAAAGAGAGCATTGTCCATACTTTGTAAACCTAGAACTGTCCTCTGAAGTTTAGCACATAAACTAGAGCCCCATGTTGGGCCAACGAGATCTGTTGACCAAAGATGTCTCCGTCTGATGCCTGCTGTACCTTGATTTGTCGAATAAAGAAGCTGCTTTGAATCTACCAGAACTTTTCTCCAGTGACTTCATTCATGCATGGAACACTGTCAGAAGGTATGATGAATGCCTCAGGGACTTTTAGACAGGAAGGTTCCGATTAGTTTGATGGTTAGCAAAGATGCATTGGGCCGAAGGGTCTGTTCCTACTGAGCCACATTCTGTGCTCTGCCTCTCGGCTCCTTGAGTTACTTTAAACTGCACACACACACCCACCTGTGCCCTTGGGCAGTTTTCACTTCCTCACTGCTGAAGGAAACCATCGCCTCTTGGGCTGCAAACAGTGCGTGTCTCAGCAAATTACTGCAGCTTCCTCGTCGCCAGACTTCTCTCCGTTGTACAGTTCTCCAGTTAACCCCCCCTCTCCTGACACTTCTTCATAATCATTCCCATCAACAGATCAACATTCTTGCAAAATTACAATTATATCGCAGTACATTCTACCTTGAGGTGGCAGGGTAGATACATTTCTACCAAAGGTGATGCGAGGTGCTCCTCCCCTACACTAGGCTGCAGGTCACTCTTGGAGAAGGCGAAGCACCTGCTTAGTCCCCCAATCAGGGTCTCATGAAGGGTGGTGGATAGTTGTATGAGCAGCTGGTGCATATCACAATTCCTGGTTATGCAACTAATACCAGGAAGATATCTTTAATATCTTTATTAAAAACCTTTCAGAGTTCTTTTGAAGACCCTGACCTGGAGTTATACGCTGACTATGGTTTTTTGTGGGAATGGGACCCGCTCTCAAGGTTTCATAACTGGTCGTTGTTGTTCGGCACACCAAGGGCTCGGCCTAAGAGTCTGGCTCAGATCTGGAAGCCTAGTATTTCGGGGCTCCGAAGACAGGCAGATTAAGGGTCAGCGTCAAGACAGGAAACCCGCGTGTCATTGGGAGAGATGGAATATCTGCAATTCTGTGCCCAGATTTTTGGGCACAGAGCTCGAAAAAGCCAAGTGGCGGACTTTTAACATCATAAAACAGCGAGTTGTTTGTTATGTCTCCCTGCTCACTGAGAAAACAGAGACACCACCTGTGGCATGTCAAATACCCGGTGAAATGCGAAGTCTTTGGGATAACTACAAGTCTGTGTCTGTACTGTTGCTTTGCTCACGCTTGAGTGCTCGGTGGTGAGTGCTAATGCTTTTTTTGCCAGTGGGGGGGGGGATTGTTGCTCGCTACCGCTTACGCGCAGGAGGGGGGGAGCTGGAGGGGTTCTAACATTTGACTCCTCTGTTTTCATGGATGGTTGCGAAGAAAAAGCATTTCAAGATGTATATTGTATACATTTCCCTGACAATAAATGTACCTTTGAAACAATCTCTAAAGAGGACTGATAATAGCTGAGGTCACAAGTCTTGTAAAGACTCTGTCCAGAGGGCAGCAATGGCAAACCACTTCTGAAGAAAAATTTGCCAAGAGCGGTCAAGGTCATGATTGCCCACATCATACACTGCCCATGCGAATGGCACATAACGAACAATGTCCTCAAAAATCACCTCAAATTGGAATTGCAACTGGTTTATTGCCTCACATGCACTGAGAAGCAGCGAAACGTGTTTCCACCTGGCTCATCATTCCGTACTTCTGGCCCAACTGAGATCTAGATCTTCAGCAAATGACAAATTGGCCACTTACTCCATAGTTTACATAATACAGTACAGGCCCTTCAGCCCATCAAGTCTGTGCCAAACAAGCTAATGACATCTACATGCACATTCTGATATCCCTTCATTCATTGTGTGTTCTTGTGTGTTTAAATGCCTGTTAAATGCTGCTGTCGTATCCTGCATTTACCAACTCTCCACCAGCACATAGCTACTATGGACTGGTAGAAAACTTGTCTCGTAAATTTCTGTTAAACTTGCCCACTCTCACCTTAAGCCCATGTCCTCTCATATTTGTGATCCCATTCTAGACCCAGATCATCTAGGCGTTCATTGTCTGTTATTTATTTAGAGATAAAAGCATGGTAACAGGTCCTTTTGCCCCAACAAGCCTATGCCACCCAATTACACACATGACCCCTTAACCTACTAACCTCTACCCTACCAGCATCTGGTTCCACCTCCTGAAGCAGATAGCTTCACTCACCTCAACTCTTTACTGATCCCACAACCTAACGACTCATTTTCAAGAAGTCAACAAATCATGTATTCTAAATTTTTTTAAAGTATTTAAAAAATGTCTTTTGCACGTTGATTGTCCAATTTTATGTAACTTTTTTCATAAATTAGGACATAGGACAGTACAGCATAGGAACAGGTCTTCAGCCCACAATGTTGCACCAAACCAATTCAATCAGTGATCATATGGCCAACAAAACTAACTCCTTCTGCCTACACAATGTCCATATCCTTCCATTTTCCTCACCTTCACGTCCCTATCCAAATGCCTGTTAAATTCCATTGTATTTCTTTATTTTCCTGCAAGAAAGTGAATTGCAAGATAGTATATGGCAACATATATGCACTTCGATAATAAATCTATGTGATAATGTTGAAACTTTATAAAACACTGGTGAGGCCTCACTTGGAGTATTGTGAACAGGTTTGGGCCCCTTATCTAAGAAAGGATGTGCTGAAACTGGACAGGGTTCAAAGGAGGTTCACGAAAATTATTCCAGGATTGAATAGCTTGTCCTATGAAGAGCGTTTGACGCCTCTGGGCCTGTATTCACTAGAATTCAGAAGAGTGAGGAGTGACCTCATTGAAACCCATCAAATGGTGAATGACCTCAAAAGAGAGTGGATATGGAGAGGATGCATCCTATGGTGGGGAAGCCCAACACCAGAGGACCACAGCCTCAAAATAGAGGGGCATTCTTTTAGAACAGACATGAGGAGGAATTTCTTCAGCCAGAGGGTGGTGAATCTGTGGAATTCTTTGCCACAGACAGCTGTGGAGGCCAAGTCATTGGGTATATTTAAGGCAGAGGTTGATTGATTCTCAATTGGTCAGGGCATGAAGGGATACGGGGAGAAGGCACAAGATTGGGACCAAGAGGAAGTTTGGATCAGGCAAACTCAATGAGCCAAATAGCCTAATTCAGCTCCTACATCTGGTCTTATTTTGGAATGTGGGAGGAAGCTGGAGCACCTGGAGAAAACGTACACAGTCATGAGGAGAACGTATAAACCTCTTACAGAGGGTGGTGTAACCCAGACTGCTGGTGCTGTACTAGGGTCATGCCAACCATGACACTATGTTTCTATCAGGTTTTTAACAAGTTCAAGACCACTTATTATTTAAAATGCCCCTGTCAAATTTCCTGTTCATCTGCACAGTTCTCACAGAAAAATTTAACTGAGTCCACCCCCCACCCCCCAACCAATGTTCCCCTTCCAGTAAATCTCCTCAGCAGCTTCTCCAAGGTTTGACACCCTTTACCAGTCTGGTACTCGGTAATGAAAGCAGAACTCTGATATCTATCCAGCGTTTCACAATAGAGGTAGAGGCATCCAAACTTTTAGTATTAGAAAAGCACACAGAGGTTAAAATTGAAATCATTTTTATTCTGGTATCTTTCCTATTCCTTTCCAAATCCTGAAGAAGGCCCAAGCCATCATTAATCTCCGCAGACACAGCCTGACCTTGCTGAGAGAGCCAAGATTGCTGCCAATGCCCCATATTCGTCAGCAGTTCAAATGAAAAGCTAACTCGGTTTCTCTTCCCACAGACGCTGCCCAACTTGTTAAATGGTTCATGCATTTTCTATTTGTTTTAAATACCAGATTTGATTGGCTGGTTGAGTGGTGTCGCAACAGCAACACTGCTTCAATGTCAGCAAGACCAAGGAACTATTTGTGGACTTCAGGAAGGGGAAGTCAAGAAAACACTCCAGTCCTCATCAAGGGGTCAGCAATGGAAAATGTGAGCAGCTTCAACTTCCTGGGCGTCAACATCTCAAAGGATCTATCCTTGGCCCAACGTATTGACGCAATCATAAAGAAGCCACACTAAAGCCTATATTTCATCAGGAGCTTCAGAAGATTGGGCATGTCACCAAAGATTCCTCAAATTGATACAGATATACCATGAAGAGGATTCCGACTGGTTGCATCAAAGCCTGGCTCCAATTCATAGAATCACAAGAGGGTTACAAACTCAGTCAGCTCCATCACAGGCACAACTCTCCAAACCATTCAGGACATCTCCAAGAGGGTGACTTAAGAAGGCAGTATCCACCACTGTGGACAGTCAGTACCTGGAACGTCCCGTCATCTCATTACTACCACTGGGGAGGAGGTACAGGAATCTGAAAACCCACATTTAACATCTTAGGAACAGCACCTTCACTTCCTCTTCTGAAAAATCCATGAAATCATGAACACCAGGGGGAGGCGGAGTCGTGACAGCTCTAAATTAACACAATCTATGAAAACAGCTTAATTTCTACCTTTGACGTCCCTCTTTTCCCTTTCATAGTGGACGGGGTTCTGTTAACGACCCTGACCTAGAGTTACACAGACTTCTGTTCTTTGTGGTGGTGGGACCCGCTCTCAGGGTCTCACGATCAGCCACTTTTCAATATCCCAAGGACGCGGCCCAGAAGACGAGCGTGCCTTCGGAGTTCCGAGGCTTCGCGGACCCAGAGATTCTAAGCCGGGTGCCACCAGCTGAAGTGTGGTAGGAGAAAACGGAACATTGGGACAGCGGATCAGCTGTTGGAGGCGTGAACTCGGCGAGTCACATTCTCCCCCTCTCTCCTAGTCAGTTGGTGCAACACTGTTGCCGACTCTTGGGTCGGAGAATGCAGAAAAACTGCGGCACGACAGATTTTTAACTCCGTAAATCAGTGAGTCTCACCTCTCGCAATGGAAGGGGGCAACCCTTTACTAGGAAGCAAGCGAGCCCGTGGCATGGAGAACTGTTGGGTGAACAATTAGTTTTTGTTGTACTGCAGATCATGGTCTATACTGGGGGCCTTGCTATTGCATGCTGGTGGGAGGAGGGTGCTGACTTTTCTGCACAAGAGAGCAGGGGTGGGGGAGGATTGTTGCTTTGCTGTGTGTGGGAGGAGGCAGTAGGTGAGGGGCTTTGGGGTTCTAATGTTTTAACTGTTACTCATTCTTTGGGGCACTCTTCTGTTTTCATGGATGTCTGCAAAGAAAAAGAACTTCAGGATATATAACTTCTCTGATAATAAGCGGAATTACTGAACTGTCTCTTTATAAACACAAGAGATTCTGTGGAAACCCAGAGCAACAATTGGTACGGGTGCTGAGGAAGATGATTTCTTGGAATGTATACGGGATGGTTTTCTGAACCAACATGTCGAGGAACCAACTAGAGAGCAGGCCATTCTAGATTGGGTATTGAGCAATGAGGAAGGGTTAGTTAGCAATCTTGTCGTGCGAGGCCCCTTGGGTAAGAGTGACCATAATATGGTGGAATTCTTCATTAAGATGGAGAGTGACATAGTTAATTCAGAAACAAAGGTTCTGAACTTAAAGAAGGGTAACTTTGAAGGTATGAGATGTGAATTAGCTAAGATAGACTGGCAAATGATAATTAAAGGGTTGACAGTGGATATGCAATGGCAAGCATTTAAAGATCGCGTGGATGAACTACAACAATTGTTCATCCCAGTTTGGCAAAAGAATAAACCAGGGAAGGCAATGCACCCGTGGCTGACAAGGGAAATTAGGGATAGTATCAGGTCCAAAGAAGAAACATACAAATTAGCCAGAAAAAGCAGCACACCTGAAGACTGGGAGAAATTCAGAGACCAGCAGAGGAGGACAAAGGGCTTAATTAGGAAAGGGAAAAAAGATTATGAGAGAAAGCTGGCAGGGAACATAAAAACTGACTATAAAAGCTTTTATAGATATGTGAAAAGAAAAAGATTGGTTAAGATAAATGTAGGTCCCTTACAGTCAGAAACAGGTGAATTGATCATGGGGAACAAGGACATGGCAGACCAACTGAATAACTACTTTGGTTCTGTCTTCACTAAGGAGGACATAAATAATCTTCCGGAAATAGTAGGGGACCGAGGGTCTAGTGAGATGGAGGAACTGAGGGAAATACATGTTAGTAGGGAAGTGGCGTTAGGTAAATTGAAGGGATTAAAGGCAGATAGATCCCCAGGGCCAGATGGTCTGCATCCCAGAATGCTTAAGGAAGTAGCCCACGAAATAGTGGATGCATTAGTGGTAATTTTTCAAAACTCCTTAGATTCTGGATTAGTTCCTGAGGATTGGAGGGTGGCTAATGTAACCCCACTTTTTAAAAAAGGAGGGAGAGAGAAACCGGGGAATTATAGACCAGTTAGTCTGACATCGGTGGTGGGGAAAATGCTAGAGTCAGTTATCAAAGATGTGATAACAGCACATTTGGAAAGCGGTGAAATCATCGGACAAAGTCAGCATGGATTTGTGAAAGGAAAATCATGTCTGACGAATCATAGAATTTTTTTGAGGATGTAACTAGTAGAGTGGATAGGGGAGAGCCAGTGGATGTGGTATATTTGGATTTTCAAAAGGCTTTTGACAAGGTCCCACACAGGAGATTAGTAAACTTACAGCACACGGTATTGGGGGTATGGTATTGATGTGGATAGAGAATTGGTTGGCAGACAGGAAGCAAAGAGTGGGAATAAACGGGACCTTTTCAGAATGACAGTCAGTGACTAGTTGGGTACCACAAGGCTCAGTGCTGGGACCCCAGTTGTTTACAATATATATTAATGATTTAGATGAGGAAATTAAATGCATCTCCAAGTTTGCGGATGACACGAAGCTGGGCGGCGGTGTTAGCTGTGAAGAGGATGCTAAGAGGATGCAGGGTGACTTGGATAGGTTAGGTGAGTGGGCAAATTCATGGCAGATGCAATTTAATGTGGATAAGGAGAACAGATTATTATCTGAATGGTGGCCGATTAGGAAAAGGGGAGATGCAACGAGACCTGGGTGTCATTGTACACCAGTCATTGAAGGTGGGCATGCAGGTACAGCAGGCGGTGAAAAAGGCAAATAGTATGTTGGCATTCATAGCAAGAGGATTCGAGTACAGAAGCAGGGAGGTTCTACTTCGGTTGTACAAGGCCTTGGTGAGACCACACCTGGAGTACTGTGTGCAGTTTTGGTCCCCTAATCTGAGGAAAGACATTCTTGCCATAGAGGGAGTACAGAGAAGGTTCACCAGATTGATTCCTGGGATGGCAGGACTTTCATATGAAGAAAAACTGGATCGACTAGGCTTATACTCACTGGAATTTAGAAGATTGAGGGGGGATCTTATTGAAACGTATAAAATTCTAAAGGGATTGGACAGACTAGATGCAGGAAGATTGTTCCCAATGTTGGGGAAGTCCAGAACGAGGGGTCACAGTTTAAGGATAAAGGGGAAGCCTTTTAGGACCGAGATGAGGGAAAACTTCTTCACACAGAGAGTGGTGAATCTGTGGAATTCTCTGCCACAGGGAACAGTTGAGGCCAGTTCATTGGCTATATTTAATAGGGAGTTAGATATGGCCCTTGTGGCTAAAGGGATCAGGGGGTATGGAGAGAAAGCAGGTACAGGGTTCTGAGTTGGATGATCAGCCATGATCATACAGAATGGCGGTGCAGGCTCGAAGGGCCGAATGGCCTGCTCCTGCACCCGTTTTCTATCTCACACACAAATCACTGGAGGCACAGCAAGGCAGACAGCATGAATGGAAATGAATAAACAGTCAATATTTCAGTTTGAGACCCTTCATCGGGACTGGAAAGGGGAAAACACCAGAATAAAAAGATTGGGGGGGGGGGGAAGGAGGATAGCTGGAAGGTGAAGCCAGGTGGGCAGGAAAAATATAGGGCTAGGGAAAAAGGAATTTGATAGGAGAGGAGAGTGGGAGAAAGGGAAAGAGGAGAGGACCCAGGGGGAGGGGACAGGCAGGTGAGAAGAGGTAAGAGGCCAGAGTGGGAATAGAAGGGGTGGGGTGGGGAAAGAGGTGTTTTTTTAAAACTGGAAGGAGAGAAATCAACATTGATGTCATCAGGTTGGAGGCTACCCAGACAGAATACAAGGTGCTGCTCCACCCTGAGGGTGGCCTCATCTTGCCACAAGGGGCACCAAGGACCAGCATGTAGAGAGGAATGGGGACGGGAATTGAAATGTTTAGCCACTGGGAAGGTGCAGAGGTGCTCAACGTAGTGGCCCCCCTCCCCCAGTTTGTCAGTTCTCACCGAGGCCGCATCGGGAGCACCGGGCACAATACACAAACCCAGCGGATTCGCAGGGTGAAGTGTTGCCTCACCTGGAAGGGGGTCCAGGATGGAGCGGGCAGGGGGCAGGGGTAGCATTTAGGCTGCTTGCAGGGATAAGGGGCGGGTGGGAGGGGGTGAACTTAGTGGAGCAGAATAAATAGACAAGGAAACAGCTCCCTACCTCATTATGCCTTTTTGGAACTAAATGTTTTATAACTTAAGAGTAATTTTTATCTCCTGCACTCTACTGCCTCAGCAAAACAACTAATTTCACCACATATACCGGAAATAATAAACCCGATTCTGAAGTTTGTTGATTTTCTGGGTTAGACAGCACGTTTATGAAGAAAAGCTGTGTGAGCTAGGGCTTCTCTCTTTGGAGTGAACAAGAGGAGATTTGATAAAGGCGTTGATCGAATGGATAGCCAGAGAAATGGCTAATACCAGAGGGCATCATTTTAAGGTGATTGGAGGGAAGTGTAGAGGGTCGATGTCAGAGATAGTTTTCTTCCACCCCCCCCCCCCCCACTACCCCACACAACGAATGGTGGGTGCATGTGGTGGTAGAGGCAGATACCTTTGAGACATTTAAGGAACTCTTAGATAGGCACATGGATGAAAGAAAAATGGAGGGCAATATGTGAGGGCAGCATCTATGGAGTCAATGCTTCAAACTGAGACCCTTCATCAGGGCTTCATTAGAATACAGGGTTTCGGCCAAAAACATCAGGTCTTTATTCCTCTCCACAGATGCTGCCTGACCTGCTGAGTTCCTCCAGTATTTTGTGTACTGTTCTGGAATTCCAGCATCTGTAGAATCCCTTGTATTCACTGCTACGTATGTGAGGGGGAAAGGTCAGGTTGATGTTGGAGTAGGTCAAAAGTGTTGGCACAACATCCTGGGTCAAAGGGCCTGTACTACCCTGCAGTATTTCAACATCGGAAATGCCAGTTCAAATCCCACCAACAGCTTAGGGAACTTGGAACTGGGTTGAAAACAAAACTACGATCTAGTGTTAACAAAAGGGAACCTCTGCCTGCCGAAATATTGTCTAATGCAAGCAGTTTGATTAACAAACTGGAGGGAAAATGAAACTTGTAATTCTTGCTACACTGGTTCAGCATGTGATGACAGCCTCAGTGTGATAGACTACTTCCCTCTGAGTCAGACCAACGAGCACCTCGTTCCGGACCAGCCACTGACACTGTAGGCACCAATCTCTAGTCCAAGCAAAACTCACTTTTGAGGACTCCACAACACTTGTTCTCCCCATCATTTACTTATTTATTATTATTTTTGTATTTGCACAGATCTTTTTGCACATTACTTGTTTTATCAGTCTCTGTATGTAGTTTTGCATTGATTCTCCTGTACAGCTCCTCATCTCCATCTGAGATTCTACCAACAATGGTTGTATCATCAGCAAATTTATAGATGGCATTTTGAGCTATGCCCAGCCACACAGTCATGGGTGTAGAGATTAGAGCAAAGAGCTAAACCCACATCCCTGTGATTGACAGTAAGGTGGAGGTGTTATTTCCAATTTTCAGAGATTATGGTCTGCTGGTTAGAAAGCATTTCTTAGTTCTACTGTGAATGCCCATAAGAAAATTAATTACAGGGTAGTATTTGGTGGCATATACATACTTTGCCAATAAACTCACTTTGAATTATGAATATCTTCTTTCTTTTAACTGTCCAAAATGCACAGCTCACACTTGTCTGGAATAAACTTCACCATCTGCCATTTCTCTGCTCACTTTCCCCCTGATCTCTATCCTGCTGAATTTTTCTGTCATTTGCAAACTTACCAATCAGCCCCTCAACACTCTTATTCAAATAAATTATATGAAAACAAACAACAGACGAACCCTTCACAAACTCCCACAACCCCCACTTCAGTCTCTGAGGCTGATGTGAGGGCATCCTTCAGGAGCGTGGGCCCACGGAAAGCACCCGGCCCAGACGGGGTGGCTGGTCAAGTACCAAAGACATGTGCTGATCAGCTGGCTGGAGTGTTCGCTGATATGTTTAACCTCTAGCTACACAGTCTGAGGTAACCACCCGCTTCAAGCAAGCTACAAGAATAACATGGTAACCTGACTCACTATCGTCCGGTAGCTCTTACATCCACTGTGATGACGTGCTTTGAGAGACTGGTGATTAAACACATCAACTCCTGCTGAGAAGTGCATTGAACCCTTCAAGGGCTCTTCTTTCAATCCTGACACATCAGGACAGGGAAGATTCATACATCTGGATGATTTTCATCGACTACAACTCAGCATTCAATGCTATCCTCACCTCAAAACTAATCAATAAGCTTCAAGACATTGACCTCAATACCGCCTTTTGTAATTAGATCCTCTATTTCCTCACTTGCAGACCCTAATCAGTTCGATTGGCAAAATCTCTTCCACAATCTGCATCAGCGCACCACAAGGCTGCGTGCTTAGCCCCCTTCTCTTCTCCCTTATGACTGTGAGGCTAAGCACAGCTCCAGTGCCATATTCAGGTCTGCTGATGACACCACTGTCATTGACAATATCAAAGATGGTGACATTTAGGAGGGAGATTGAAAATCTGGCTGAGCGCTGCCACAACAACAACCTCTCACTCGATGTCAGCAAGACCAAGGAGCTGATTATTGACTTCAGGAGGAATAAACTGGACGTCCGTGAGCCAGTTCTCATCAGAACATCAGAAGTGGAGAGAGTCAGCAACTTTAAATTCCTCGGTGTTATCATTTCAGAGGAGCTGTCCTGGGCCCAGCACGCAAGTGCAATCACAAAGAAAGCATACAGCACCTCTACTTCCTTAGAAATTTGCCCAGATTCAGCATGACATCTAAAACTTTGACAAACTTCTGGAGAGTATATTGACTGGCTGCATCACAGCCTGGAATGGAAACACCAATGCTCTTGAATGTAGTCCAGTCCATCACAGATAAAGCCCTCCCACAACTCTTCACAACCTCTGGAAACCCCAGCACCAGGAGGAAACTCACATGGGAGAACGTACAAACTCCTTACAGACAGCGGCGGGAATGCTGGCGTTGTAAAGTGTTACACTAACCACTATGCTACCGTGTTGCCCGCCTTGAATTTGCATCGAGGACAAAATAAAGTTGCACGGGTCCACTGCGATCCAGCTGATTGGCAGGATGTGGTGAACTACATATACCTGTCTGGACACGCCCCCCCCCCGCTGACTGCTCCTGTGGCTCCTCCCACTGACCGTGGCTCCTCCCACGGACCCCGGTATAAAGGCGATTGGAGACACAGCTCTGGTCTCAGTCTCCAGGATGTAGTGTGGTGGTCATTTGCTGCTTGTTCTTTCTTCCAGCCAATTAAAGCCTACATCTCGCCTCGCGTCTCCGAGAGTTATTGATGGTGCATCACAGGATAGGCCCCCAAGGCCAGAAGGACTTGTTCCTATCAGATTCCTGCTGCTGCTGCCTGCAAGAAGTTTGTGTGTTCTCCCTGTGACCATGTGGGCTGCCCCTGGGTGCTCCGGCTTCCTCCCCCACCATCCACAAGACATACCGATTGGTAGGTTAACAGGTCATTGTAAACTGTCCCATGATTGGGCTAGGCTTAAACAAGGTGTGTGGCAAATAAGGCAAGGGCTGGAAGGGGCTCTTCTGCACCGTATCTCAATAAATAAAGATTTTTAAATGGAAGTTTCAACAGGGAGAGAACGTTCTAATCTCAAATACCCAGTTTCAGGTACAAGGAAAAATAGTTAGAGCTTTATTATCACTGCTGATGAAAATGCAAATGCAGTGCTAATCCATTCAGTGCAAATGGAAATAAAATTACTAAATGACAATAAAGAGTGATGCTCAAGTTACAACTGAATTAGAAACAAACAAATCTAAAATGGACCACTGTTCAAGCACACGGCAGCCCTGGGGACAAAAGCTGTTTCCAGTCTAGATGTGCATCTCCTCCCAGATGGCAGGAGGTTGAACAGGCGATTACCCGGGTGAGATGAGCCCATCACCATCTTGCCGTAGACAGAGCAAGGTGTAGGTGGTTTCCATATCTGGTACTTGTTTCCCCAGTGATGTTCTGTGCAGTCCTGATCACTCGCTGAAGTGCCTCTTGGTCGAACTTGGTGCAGCTGGTGTACCATACTGTACCGCAGTAGGTCAGTACGCTCCCCATTACACATCGATGAAGGAAGGTTTATCAACAGCAGTCACAAATAAACAGTTCCTTGGGATAGGCAAGTCTAAAACTAGAGGGCACAGGGTTAAGGTGTGGAGAAAGATGTTAAAAAGGAACTGGCTTCCAACAAATTAAGGAGGGTTTTTAGTGATGTCTGTTGTATACAGCCAACATTCCAAATAAATATACCTTATATACCACGTCGTATGATCTGGGTGATCATGGGCTTTCCATGACCATTATTGTTCTTGGCATATTTTTCTACAGAAGTGGTTTGCCATTGCCATCTTCCGGGCAGTGTCTTTACAAGACGGGTGACCCCAGCCATTATCAATACTCTTCTGAGATTGTCCTGCCTGGTGTCAGTGGTTGCATAACCAGGACTTGTGATCTGCACCAGCTGCTCATACGACCATCCACCACCTGCTCCCATGGCTTCACGTGATCCTGATCCAGGGGAGGGGGCTAAGCAGGTGCCATACCTTGCCCAAAGGTGACCTGCAGGCTAGCAAAGAGAAGGAGCACTTCCTTTGGTAGAGATGCATCTCCATCCCACCACCCGTACATGGTAGCTACCATATTATCACTTTGATAATAAACTTGACTTTCACTTTGTTCTACCATTTAGTAACCACTTGGTTGACATTTAATTTTGTCTATGTGTCAGTCTAGACTTTATCGCCTTTTAATCAAAAATTAGAGTTTATTGCTATCTGCACAAGTACACATATGCACAGGTGCAATGAAAATCTTCCTTGCAGCAGCATCACAGACACAGACAATCATGAGCACATTTCACAAGAAAAAAAAACTATATTCCACACAATTTTTACAAGAATTGATATTATTGGAGCAAAAGCATCAAGGTCCATTTTAGCATCAAGTGATCAAAGTGGTCATAGTATTAAGACCAAAAGACAAAGTTCAAAAGTTCAAAATAAATTATCAAAGTACATATATATCATACACAACCGAGATTCATTTTCTTGCGGACATACTCAATAATTCCATAGAATAACAACCATAACTAAATCGATGAAAGACCGCACCAACTTGGGCATTCAACCAAAGCACAAAAGACAAACTGTACAAATAAAAAATTAAATAAATAACATTAATAAATAAAATCAAGAAAATGAAATGAAGAGTCCTTGAAGGTGAGTCTAAGGTTGTGGGAACACCTCAGTGATGGAGCAAGTGAAGTTATCCCCCCCGGTTCAAGAGCCTGATGGTTGAGGGCTACTAACTGTTCCCGAACCTAGCGGTGCGAGTCTTGAGGCTCCTGTGACCTCTTTCCTGATGGCAGCAGTGAGAAAAGAGCATGACCTGGGTGGTGGGCATGCTTTCATGCGACGAAAGGCATCCCAAGCTAAAAGACGTGGTGACCAAAAGTGATTGCTTGCAAAGTCTTTACTTGCAACAAAGAAATGTGGTTAGAGGACCAGGTATGTGTGGAGAGAGAGAGAGACAGAGACAGAAAGAAAGGAAAAACAGGGATTATTTTCATGTTGTGTTCGGTGTTGTTGTGTCGAGCATTATGGGCCTGCTACACTGGCGCCGGGAGTGTGTGGTGACACCTGCGGGTTGCCCCCAGCACATCCTCAGTTCATTGGTTGCTGGCGCAAACAATGCATTTCACGGTATGTTTCAATGTAGAGACATAGAAAAGTACAGCAATTTATCTACGTGGCAAATAAATCTGAACTTTCAGTAAAGACAGGAAGAGGTTAAGAGTCAGCTATGGGTGCTTATCACTTGCAGACTGTAAGGTAATAAACGGTGCTCATTTCACAGGTGTGGGATCAAACAACATTTGAAACCAGGAAATACGGTGCTATATCAGGACTACACTTCAAGGAGTGAGGGAGGCGACGAAAGGTGGTGGTTTAGTAAGGGGAAATTCCAGGCTTTGAGGTTGAACACCTGAAAATATTGTGGCTAACAGGAGACCAAATGAACACAGAATGTATGTAGAAGAGCGCAGTGCAGGCCATTCAGCCCATAATATTGTGCCGACCTACATAAACCTACTCCATGATCAATCTAACCCTTCCCTCCTACACATCCCATATCCGTCCAATCTTCTATCATCCATATACCTATCCAAAAGTCTCCGAACGCCCCGAATGCATCAGAAACCATCACCATCCCAGACGTGCATCCAACATCCCCCTCTGTCTTGGTATTTCGGTATCAGGCCCGTCCGGTACAACGCGTCAGCACCACCCAATTACAGTTTACCCACTAGCCCGTATGTCTTTGGAATGTGGGAGGAAACTGGAGCATCCTTAGAAACATAGAAAACCTACAGCATAATACAGGTGCTTCGGCCCACAAAGCTGTGCTGAACATGCACTTACTTTAGAACTATCTAGGCTTACCCATAGCCCTCTAGTTTTTTAAGCTCTATGTACCTATCCAGGAGTCTCTTAAAAGACCCTATCATATCCGCCTCCACCACCATTGCTGACAACCCATTCCACACACTCACCACTCTCTGAGTAAAAAACTTACCCCTGACATCTCCTCTGTACCTACTTCCAAGCACCTTAAAACTGTGTCCTCTCATGTCAGCCATTTCAGCCCTGGGAAAAAACCTCTGACTATCCACAGGATCAATGCCTCTCATCATCTTACACACCTCTATCAGGTCACCTCTCATCCTCTGTCGCTCAAAGGAGAAAAGGCCGAGTTCACTCAACCTATTCTCATAAGGCATGCTCCCCAATCCAGGCAACATCCTTGTAAATCTCCTCTGCACCCTTTCTATAGTTTCCACATCCCTCCTGTAGTGAGACAACCAGAACTGAGCACAGTACTCCAAGTGAGGTCTGACCAGGGTCCTATACAGCTGTAACATTACCTCTCAGCTCTTAAACTCAATCCCACGGTTAATGAAGGCCAATACACCATACCCCTTCTTAACCACACAGTCAACCTGTGGTCACAGGGAAGCATACAAGCTATGGGCTGAGACCCTTCATTAGGACTTGATCCAAACTGTCAACTGTTTAATCCCCCTCTATAGATGCTGCCTGACCTGCTGAGTTCCTCCAGCATTGTGTGTTGCTCTGGATTTCCATCATCTGCAGAATCTCGCGTCTACAGCTGCAACATTACCTCTCAGCTGTTCGATGAAAACCACTAAGTTTAACAAACGTTCCAAAAACCCACAGAATGTGTTAATGTGTTTTTCCAGTCCCAACTGCTTTGATATTAATCAAACTTTAATATCAAAGTACACGTGTCACCATGTACAACTCTGAGACTTATTTTATTCTGGGCATACTGCCAACAAAAACACCACTCCTGATCAAATCCCATTCTCCTGCCATCTCCCCATAACCTTTGATGCCTTGACCAATCAAAGGTTGACCTATCAACTTCCACTTTAAATATACCAAATGACTTGGCCTCCATGTCCACATGCAGCCAAGTATGCCACAGATTAACAATCCTCTGGTTAAAGAAATTCCCCTTCATCTCCAATGCTGCTGCAAGTTTCTCAATGCACCTTTGCACACCTACATTGGATGAAAAACATCCACGACTAAGGATCAAATGGCTGACTGGTTAGGTTGTAGACCCAGAGAGCAGAAAGGAACTCATCTCCCTTGCTTTCTATGTTACTGACATCAATGTAGACGATAACTCACCCTCTCCTCTCAGAAAGTCCTGCACCTTCTCAGAAACATCCTTGACCCCAGTACCAGGGAGATGACATAACATATGGAGGTTCAGCCCATGGCCACTGAAACGCTTATCTCTTTCTCTGACTATAGAGCCCTAAGTGGAACCAAGATTATCATGGTGTGCGCTGACAGAAGGCTGAACCCAGATACTGAGGAACAGCAAGCTCCCATGTTGAGACAAAAACGAGAGCTTATTCAGAGGAAGAACCAAACATCGGTGGCTTGATCGAGCAACACCGCACAATCATTCTGAGAACATACTCAGAACACACGAGGACCTCACACTTAGGACTAATTGGGAGCCCACTTTAAGTATGCGCAGTACACTGAAAACTTGTGCCAGTCAAAATAAACTTGAAAAGATTAAATAGAAAGTATAGAGAGTTAACTACTCTCAATAAGACAACATTTAACAAAATAGGGGACCGGGCCCATAGGGTTCTTGACACAAGCTTGCCCTGGAGCGTGGCTCCTTATTACAGGCTGCTCTCTGTAGTTCTAGGCCTCACATAACAACCAGAGCAGAAGACAGCCATCTCGCCCATTAGCCTGCTCTGCCATTCAATCAGATCATCACTAGTCAGGCCATGGACTCATCTCCATCACCCTCAGCCCAGTAAAAGATCAATTATGTCTTAAATATATTTAATGATGTAGCTTCAACTGCTTCCCTGGGCACAGAATCCCACAAATTCACTACATTCTGGGAAAAGCACTCTCCTCTTCACCGTTCTAAATCAAATCCGCTGAATCTTCAAGCCGTGTCTCCTAGTTCTAGTCTCTCTCACCAGTGGAAACAACTTTCCTGCCTCGATTCAAATTATCCCTTTCATAACTTTGTATGCTTCAAGTTCCCCTCTCATTCTTCTCAATTACTTCAACTAAAACCATTCTACACTTTTAAGTGAAAATTTAAAGACCATAAGACAATCTACTCTGCATTCTGTTGAAAAATTAAACATTAGCTATACTTGCCACACGTACAGCAAAACATACAGTGAAATGCATAGTTTGTGTCAAGTCAAATCAGTGAGGTTTGTGCTGGGCCGCCTGCAAATGTTGCCACACTTCTGGTGCCAATGTGGCAAACGAACGACTCACTAACCATAACCATACGTCTTTTGAATGTGAGAAGCAGAGTACTCAAAGGAAACCCACACACTCACAGGGAAAATATGCAAACTCCTCACAGACAGTGGCAGGAATTGAACCCTAGCCCTGAAGTGCTACGCTAACCACTACACTTCCATGCTGTTGTATTGCCTTGATGTATTGATGTGATGAAATGATCTATATGAATGGCATCTATAACAAAGATTATTTTCTGTTGTACCTCAATATACGTGGCAATAATAAACCAATTCAAAAATAGTTCAGTAGTATGTTTCTCCTATGTTCTGCGCATGGATTTACCCTATGACCAACATTACCGGAAGAGGGCGACACTGAAGCTGGTGACTCTAGTTCAAACCTAACTCAGGTGCTGCCTCTGTGGAGTCTGCACGTTCTCCCTGTGACCATGTGAATGGGTATCAAGTTGAACTTATTGTCATACACACAAGTACACATACGCAAAACTGCAAAGAGAAACTTAGTGTGGCAGGGTGGAGACGCATCTCTACCAAAGAAGGTGTAGGGCACTACTTCCCTCTGCTAGCCTGCAGGTCACCCTCGGCCAAGGTGTAGCACCTGCTTAGCCCCCTGATCAGGGTCATGTGAAGCCATGGGAGCAGGTGGTGGATGGTCGTATGAGCAGTTGCCGCATATCACAAGTCCTGGTTATGCGACCACTGACGCCAGGCAGGCAATCTCTGAAGAGTATTGACAATGGCTGGGGTCACCAGTCTTGTAAAGGTTGCAGTGGCAAACCACTTCTATAGAATTTGCCAAGAACAATCATGGTCCCAAGACCACAATCGCCTACATCATATGACACAGCACATTATGATGATGATAATGATAACAGGGGTTGGTATGGTAGTGCAGAGGTTAGCGCAATGCACAGCAGCGCCAGCGATTGGAGCCAAATTGCTGACTGTGTACGCGAGGAATTTGAATGTTCACCCCATAACCGTGTGGGTTTCCTCAGGGCGCTCTTGTTTCCTCGCACATTCCACGCGTTGACAAGTTGTGGTCATGCTATGTTGATGCTGGAAACACGATGACACTCGTGGGCCGACCCAGCACGTCATTGGACTGTGTTGGTCGTTGACACAAACGACTCATTTCACTGTATTACAACTTTGGAACACTGGAGCAACCCAAAGCTACACAGTCACGGGGAGAGCTTACAAACTCCTTACAGACAGCAGCGGGAATCGAACCCAGATCACTGGCACTGTAATAGCGTTTCGCTAACCGTTATGCTACTATGCCACTGATAGAAAGAATGACGGTAAAAACCTGTGAGGAAATTATACGCCAATATGCCTTGCATCAGTGATAGAAAAATCTACGGAGGAGATTGAGGGATCAGATTTATTCGCACAAGAAAAAGATTCAAAGAATCAAAGTATATGTACAGAATTGCAGAACTCTGGGATTTGTCCACAGGTAGCCGCCACAAAACAAGGAAACACCATGGATCTCTTCAATAAAACATCAACCAACCAACACAAGAAAAAAGAACCTATTATACAACAGCAAAAAACAAGCAGACAAGACATAAAATATCACATCAGTAGTAGTATTCACTTTAGTTCAGATCGACATCACGCCGCTAGCCCACTGCAGGCCAGAGTGGAAAGCTTTCTTCTCTGAAGCACCCCGGTCCACATCGATCAAAACTGCTCAAAAACAGCAAGAAAACTAAGAGCAACCAGAATCCAGGAACACATGCAACATGAACCTCAGAGACCCTTGAAACAAGTCATGTCTTAAAAAATTAGAACATAGAACACTACAGCACAGTACAGGCCCTTCAACCCACAATGTTTTGCTGGCCTTTTAACCTTCTAAGGTCAATCTAACCCTTCCCTCCTACATAGTCCTCCATTTTTCTATCATCTATCATCTCTTAAATGTCCCTAATAAATCTGTCTCTACCACTGTCTCTTGCAGAGTGCTCCATACACCCACCACTGTCTGTTTAAAAAGAAAACTGCCTCTGACATGTCCCTTATACTTTCCTCCAACCACCTTAAAATTATGCCATTTCCACCTCTGGCTGTCCACTTGACCTACGCCTCTTTTCACCACTGTCAAATCATCTCTCATCCTCCCTAGCTTGCTCAAGCGGTCCTGATAAGACATGCTCTCTAATCTAGACAGCATCCTGGTCAAATTCCTCTGTACCCTCTCCAAAGTTTCTACATCCATGATAGAGACAATTTGATGAGAGTAGTGTAGCAGGTGTCACCAACATAGACTTCAGTTTGGACTATGACACATGGGAACCATGTCAACGTGGTAGATTGATCTCAAAATTAGCTTGGCCATAAAAGACTGGGGGTAGTGGCAGAGGGGCATTATTTTGACTGGAGGTCCGTGACCAGTGGCGTTTAGCAAGAATCAGTGCTGGAACCTCTGTTGTTTGTTCTTTATATAAATGATTTTAACAAAAATGTTGGTGGACTGATTAATAAGTTTGCAAGCACCGGAAAAACTGGAAAGTTTTTAGATAGCAAGGGAAGTTGTCAAAGTATTCAGCAGGGTATAGATCAGTGGGAAAGTGAGCGGAAAATGGCAGATGGAGATTAACCCAGACAAGCATGAGGTGTTGCATTTTGGACAGTTGAAAGTAAGTAGTTTAAGGTAAATTTATTATCAAAAGTGACAAACATCCAGTGTGCAAAAGACCAAATGTGAAATACAAAGTAATACATAAATAAATATCACCAAGACCACGAGTTATAGAGGACTTGGAAGCGAGTCCATAGGTTGTGGGAACAGCTCAGTGTTGAGGTGAGTGAAGTTCTCCACACCGAAACTCTCCAGACTCCTAAGGAAGAAGGGGTGCTGCCGTGCTTTCTTGGTAAGAGCATTCATGTGTGTGTGTGAACGATAATACTGAGGAATTTAAAGTTGCTGACCCTCTCCTCTTTAAGAGAAATTCATGGAGTAATCCAGGGGATACTGAAGACATACATTTTTAAAAACTAGTTCTACAGCCAAGATGACACTAATAAGTGGTGACTGTCGTGTGCAGCTCCGATGGGAACTATCAAATATGTATGTTTTAGAGTTGATATCCAAGTTTATAGGTTCAAGTTTAATTGTCATTCAACCGTACATGAATGCAGCCCAACAGCATTAATCCAGGGCCAAGGTGCAAACCACAGCACCAACGGCCATACATACCACAAGGCACATACAAGATATCAGTAAAATACAGTCACACAAAAACAATAGTCCAAGACCATGAGTCCATGAATGTTGCAGAAACTTGCAGTCAACTAAATAGTTATTTTTTTCTAATTATGTATTAGTGTACTGCTGCCGCAAAACAACAAATTTCACAACATACGCCAGTGATACTAAACATGATTCTGATTAATTCCAGATTTAATAAACTGAATTTAAATTCTTCAGCTTTCAAGGTGAGACTTGAATTTAGCTTAAATCTGCAGCCCAAATCTCTGTAACTTAAAATTATAACACCAACATGACTGGACTGCAGATGCAGGAAATCTACAGCAACACACACACGTGGAGCTGGAGGAACTCAGCAGGTCAGGCAGCATCCATGGAGGGAAATGGACAGTCGATGTTTTGCTGGAAGGGTCACAACCCAAAATGTCAGCTGCCCATTTCCCTCATAGATGCTGCCTGACCTGCTGAGTTTCGCGAGCATTTTGTGTGGTGCACTACCATAACTCATGTATCACTCATTAAGAGTTCAAAGTAAATTTATTATCACAGTACATATAATGTATGCCACCCTGAGATTTATTTTCTTGTGGGCAAACTCAACAAAGCTGTAGAATAAACTATATCAGAATAAATGAAAGACTGCCCAACTAGGGCATTTAGCCACAGTGTAGAAGACAATTAAGAACTTTCTGTAGGGGCACAATTGGGAGCATCCTGACTGGCTGCATCACTGCCTGGTATGGGAACTGTACCTCCCTTAATCACAGGACTCTGCAGAGAGTGGTGCGGACAGCCCAGCGCATCTGTAGATGTGAACTTCCCACTATTCAGGACACTTACAAAGACAGGTGTGTAAAAAGGGTCTGAAAGATCAATGGTGACTTGAGTCACCCCAACTACAAACTGTTCCAGCTGCTACCATCCGGGAACCAATACCACAGTGTAAAAGCTTCTTCCACCAGGCTTTCAGACTGATTAATTCATGCTGACACAATTGTATTTCTATGTTATATTGACTGTCCAGTTGTACATACTATTATAAATTACTATAAATTGCACATTTAGATGGAGACATAATGTAAAGTTTTTTTTACTCATGTACATGATGTAAGTAATAGTAAATTGAATTCAATTGTGTGAATGCAAAAAGAAGAAACAATATAAATAAGTAATAAATAGGGAACGTAAGATGAAGAGTCCTTGAAAGTGAGTCCATTGGGTGTGGGAACATTTCAATGATGGGGCAAGTGAAGTTGAGTGAAGTTATCCCCTCTGGTTTAAGAGCCTGAAAGTTGAGGGGTAATGACTGCTCCTGACCTGGTGATATACGTCCCGAAGCTCTTGTACCACTTTCATGACAGCAGAGCAAGAAAAGAACATGCCCTGGGTGGTAGATGTCCCTGATGAAGGCCAATGTGCTAAAAGTTGTCTTTACAACCCCATATACCTGCGACTCCACTTTCATGGAATTACGGACCTCTATTCCCAGATTCTTCTGCACACCAAGCCTTATTCGATCATGCAAGTCCTACCCTGGTTTATGCTCCCAAAGTACAACACCTCACAATTTTCTGCATTAAATTTCATCTGCCATGTGAATTCTTCAGGTTATGATAGATGCAATTTGCCTATTACGACAATGAGATGCAATCTCACTGGCTCTCCACTCAGCCCTGGATACCTACGTCAGGCTTTTGGTTATTGACTACAGCTCAGCTTTCAAAACCATCATACCCTCAAGTTCTAATCAACAAACTCCAAAACCTGAGCCTTCTGCAACTGGATCCTCGACCTCCTCACTGGTAGACCACTGTCAGTTCAGATCAGAAATAACACCTCCCCCTCGCTGACAATCAACGATGGTGCACCTCAAGGTTGCGTGGTTGGCCCACTGCTCTACTCTCCACGCCCACAACTGTGTGATGAGGAGGCGTACAGGAGTGAGAGAGATCAGCTGGTTGAGTGGCGTCACAGCAACGACCCTGCACCCAACATCAGCAAGACCAGAAAGGAAAAGTCAAGAAAACACATGCCAGTCCTCATTGAGGGATCAAGTTTCTGGATGCCAACATCGCTGTAGATCTATCCTGACTCCAACATATTGATGCTATTACAAAGAAGGCGCAACAGAGGCTGTATTTCATCAGGAGCTTGATGAGATTTAGTTTGTCACCAAAGACTATCAAATTTCTACAGATGTAGCATAGAGAGCATTCTAACTGGTTGCATCGCAGTCTGGTGTGGAAGGACTGTCACAGTCCCTCCTGGCAATCGCCCACCTGGCTATTTTCCTCAGGAATTGGGCCTCAATCCCCTCGTTTAGTTCCCAATCATTCCCAGGTTCCACTAACTACACACACCTGCTTTCCATCAGCAAATGCAGTACAAAAATCCTGTGACCACAACTTGGAGCTGCCAGTTTGTTTGGTCGACTTGTGTACGAGTAACCTTGTTCCGTGGTTCTTAGGACGATCGGTTCTAGTCTAGCATCGTTCCTGAATTCTCGACTAAAACCTAGACTCCGGGCGAAGACTCCCTTGGCACCAATTCCGCGCTCGCTACCACCGTAATGCCTCCCTACTCGGCCTCCACGCCCGTGTTCAGCACTTGGGTTCGTTCCACCGCCATATCTTTGCAACAAGGACCACTGCAGAGGATTGGAAAAAGCTGCAGAGGGTTGTAAACTCAGCCAGCTTCATCATGGGCACGAGCCTCCCCAGCATCCAGGACACCTTGAGGCAGTAGTGCCTCAAAAAGGTAGAATCCATCTTTAAAGACCCCCAGCACCCAGGCCATGCCCTCTTCTCATCGCTACCATCAGGGAGGAGGTACAGGAGCCTGAAGACACACACTCAATGATTCAGGAACAGCTTCTACCCCTCCCCCATCAGATTTCTAAATGGACAATGAACCTGTGTACACTACCTCACTACTTATTCGCCTCTTATTTTTGTACTTATTTAATTATAACATTATAATTTTGATTCTGCTATTATTTTGCCCTAGTTTTATGATGATTGCTCTGGAAATTGCTTGGAATCTTCCAGGGAGTCACGGTACTACGCAGTGTGTCACTGAGCTGGTGCTCAGCAGTGGGTAGAGCGAGGGAGGGGACAGGCATGAAAGAGGAATTCCAATGACTTTCCTCACCTCATGGATATCTTTGTGATTAGTCAGCTTCAGGACATACGCAATGCAAAACGGAAGCCCCAAAGGCTAAACCACTTCAGAAATAAAAGAAATTTCTTAACTGTTGTTTCTTAGCTGGGAATCTAACACAAAGGGCATGCATGTGGGTGAGACTAGCACCAGAGGGCACAGCTTCAGGTAGAAGGACAGGCCTTTAGAACAGAGATGAGGAGGAATTTCTTTAGCCAGAGGGTGGTGAACCTGTGGAATTCATCGCCACAGCCAGCTGTGGCGGCCAGGTCATTGGGTATATTTAAAGAGGAGGTTGAGAGGTTCTTGATCAGTCAGAGTGTCAAAGGTTACGTGGAAAAGCCAGGAGAATGGGGTTCAGAGGGATAATAAAGCAACCACGATGGAATGGAGTAGCCTCAATGGGCTGAATGGCCTAATTCTGCTCCAGTGGAATTACAGTCAGTTAAGGTGACGGGGGAAGTTCGGAGATGTGCAGGGCAAATTATTTCCCCCAGTCCCACACAGGAAATGGTGGGTGCCTGGAGTGGCGGTGGGAGGTGGTTGTGACAGACACACTTCAGAGACTCTTGGGACAACAGATGAACGTGTAGAAGATTGAGGGAGATGAGCATTGTGTAGGCAGAAGGAGCTTGCTTAGTCACTTGCTTAATTAGTACGGCACAATATTGTGGGCTGAATGGCCTGTTCCTGTGCTGTACTATTTTATATACTTGACTTTATGACTTGATGGAGGTGTACAAGATGACGAGAGGCATAGATCGAGTGGACAGTCAGCAGCATTTCCCCGGGGCGTCAAAGGCCAATGGGAAAGGGCAGAGTGGGGGAGGAGGTCAGAGTTAAGTTCCCCCACCCCCCACCACATTCTGAGGCTGTGCCCTCTGGTCCTATACTCCACTACTGTAGGAAACATCCTCCCTCCATCCACTCTATGGAGGCCTTTCAATATTCAATAAGTTTCAATGAGATCACTCCTTACTTTTCCAAACTCCAGCAAGTTCAGACCCAGAGCCATCCAAGGCTCCCGTATGTTAACCCTTTCACTCCTAGGACCATTCTTGAGAACCTCCTGTGGACTCTCCAATTCCAGCACATCCTTTCTTAGATAATTGGTCATAATACTCCAAGTCTGGTCTAACCAATGCCTTACAAAGCCTCAGCATTACCGGTATATCCTTGGGAGGGAAAAGTTAGATTGATCTTAAGAGTAGGTCAAAAGGGTCAACACATTGTGGGCCGAATGTTCCTTTTCCAAAACACTGGGTCTGGCTGAAAAGTTTGGAAACCCTTATTCTTGAAAATGCGAAAGACTTGTCACTCAGACTGAACGAACCTTTTCTCTCTCAATGTGCTTATTTCTGAATCCGAATCGGGTTTGAAATCACCGGGCTATGTTGTGAAATGTGCTGTTTTGTGGCAGCAACGTATTACAGTACATAATAATAAAATCTGCCAATTACAATCAGAAATATATATATCTAAAATGCTGAATTACACAAGTAGTGCAAATAGAGAGCAAAAAAAAAAGTGAGATAAGGTCCTTTGTCCATTTAGAAATCTGATGGCGTAGGGGCAGATTTGTAGCCGTTATTTGTTCATGCACGTTCGCAATGAATTCCGTTGCTTTTAGGAACTGGATGGTAGAAGTCACTGGCCAGCAAAAAGAGTGATCGTAAGCTGCCAAAACGCCAGCGGAGCCCGGCGGGTTCACTGTGCGCTGCGAATTGGATTTAATTGTATTTATTTCTTACATCCTTCACATACATGAGGAGTAAAAATCTTTACGTTTCGTCTCCGTCTAAATGTGCAAACATAGTAATGTATAATATAGTCAATGTAACAGAGTACACTCAGATCAGCGTCCACCCTTTTCTAGTCTGTGTCCTGGGCCGTATGTGATTCCAGTTTCACCAGGGGCCTGAGTTCTGTACACACACACACACACACACTCACTCACTCACACTCTAAGTGACTGACCCCTCTGCGGTTTAAACTAACACATTCAGACAACGGGAGTCAACACAAGACTGGAATATCTCTAACAACGAGTAAATCTGCGGATGCTGGAAACCCAAAGCAATACAGCACGCACAAAATGCTGGAGGAACTTAGCAGGCCAGGCAGTTTTTATGGAAGAGGACAAGACCCTGGTCTCGGACCGAAACGTGGACTTTTCACTCTTTCTCCACAGATGCCGCCTCGCCTGCTGAGCTCCTCCAGCATTTTGTGTGTGTTGCTTTGGATTTCCAGCATCTGCAGATTTTCTCATGTCTGGAATATCTCTGCTGATCGGCCGACTAAATCTTAAGAGCATGGTTAATTTAGACAAAAGAACGCAGGCCAACTGTGTAAACCACAAAGGCCACTCAAAATGTTTGTATCAGACCAAGATTTTAAACAAATCCTTGCTAAGTCCAACTACCCTAACTGGCCTGCTCTTAAACGAGTAACGTTAGCACACGCAGACGCCAGACCTGATTTTTAAGTGGATTAATATTTTAAGAAAAATAAACGCTTAAAATGCAGACCAGAGCCCTCCTGTGGAACTCGGCTCTGGAAACCACCTCGGCTGCAGTTTTACCGATTCAAGTTTTTCACACGAAAAAAATGCAAAGTGCCCAGGGCACTAGAAACCGCGCTGAACATAAAGTTTACATATACACAGAGCGACTAAGGGCAACAGCGCTCCCTGGCAGTCGCCGTCACCCGACCCGAGAGAGTGCACATTTACTATTGAATAGGAAAATACTCAAATATTGCTTCTGGAGCCTTACCTTTCCGAATTTAGGTTGCAAGATATAGAGTTGCCCCTCCTTAATGGCCTTGTCCATATTGTAGTCGTTCCTCTCCCGTCACCCCCCACCTTCTCAAAAAAAAATTGTCTTAAGTTTCTCCACTGAAAACTTCCGCGCATCGGCTATTTCCGCATCGCGGGGCTGCTCACGGCGTCCACATTCATCCGCTGTTGTTTTAACTGCCGGAGACAGATCTCAGCCTCAAAACCGACGATGCTTCCAAGCCAGCAACTGAAACTCTTTACAAAACTGACCAAAAAATGGGCGGGGAGATCCCTCCTACAGCCCGAGTCAATGACGCCGTGTTCTCCCCTCCCATATTGCAAAATAACCGGTCACGCCTTTCTACCTCAAAGGCGATTCTTATCTCAAGTCACAGCTTCGGCATTCATGCTTGCAGAGACCAGCCAACGAACTTCAGATTTCAAGCCGAACTTCTGAGAGAGGGAGAGCTGGCAAGTGAAGGGTTAACGTTCACCGAGATGCAGGGCTCGGAAACAGGCCGTTCGGCCCGACTTGTCCCTGCCAATCAAGAAGTGTCAGATGTCTACAGATGTATCGTGGAGATCTGGTTTGCATCACAGTGTGGTATGGAGGGGCCACGACACAACGGAAACAGCTGCACAGCTTTGTAAGCTCAACGTTATCGGAGGGTCAGAGGTGGAGAGGATCAGCAACTTTAAATTCCTACATGTCACTATCTCAGAGGACCTGCCCTGGACCCATCATACAAATATAATTGCAAAGAAAGCACGGCAGCGCCTCTGCTTCCTCGCGAGTCCGCGGAGATTCGGCACGGCATCGAAAACCTTGTCAAACTTCCGAACGTGGGCTGGTTGCTGCCTGCTGTGGGAACACCAGTGCCTCTGAGCGGAAAATCCGACAAGAGGTCGTGGACTCGGCCCAGGACATCACGGGTGAAGCCGTCCCAGCCACTGAGCATATCCACGTGAAAGGATGCGGAGAAAAGCAGCAGCCATCATCAAAGGTGAAAAGGGAGTAGACGTCATTAAGGACCCCCACCACCCAGGACGAGCCCTCTCCTCATCGCTACCATCAAGGAGGAGGTACCGGAGCCTGAAAGCACACACTCAACATTATAGGAACAATCCCCTCCGCCATCAGATTTTTGAATGAACGATAAACACTACCTCACTATCTTTGCTTTCTTGTTGTTTCTTGATTAAACTTTCCTCTCATTGTAATCTACAGTGTTTTACTGCAATCTACCACTGCCACAAAACAACAGATTGGACGATATACACCAGTGATATTAAACTTGATTCTGATTCAGACTGAGCCGGTTTCACTTGCCCGCATTTGGCCCGTATCTTTCTCTGTGAATTTAACACTTGATTCTGCATCTGTGATTGTTTTACCTTGTTCTACCTCAGTGCTCTGTGTAATGATCTGTATGAGGAACATGCCAGACAAGATTTTTATTGTATCTTGGTACACGTGACAATAATAAACCAATTCCAGTTCCATTCCTATGTTCAACGTAAATTTTATTTTTTACAGTAATTCTTTATATTAATTTAGAGCAGGGATTCCTAACCTGGGGTCTACTAACTCCTTGGTTAATGGTAGGGGTTCAAGGCATAAAGCGGTTGGGAACCCCGATTTAGAGATACAGCATGGTAGTTAATAAACCCTTGTGCTCCAACCAGCTGGTGCCACCCAATTACCCCCATGTGAACAACTAACCTATCACCCCCATACACCTTTGGAATGTGGGGGGAAACCGGACCAACCAGAGGATACCCGTGCGGTCACGGGGCGGATGTACAAACTCCTTATAAAGAGCACATTACTGAGCCTAGAAGGGAACGTGTTGTCTTCGATCTGGTCCTGTGCAGTGAGACAGGTAAGATTAGTGATCTTGTAGTCAGGGATCCCCTTGGAAAGAGTGATCACAGTATGATTGAGTTTCTCATACAAATAGAGAGTTTGATCTAAAACATGCCTAAACAATGGAGACTACAACAGGATGAGGGAGGATTTGGATAGTCTAGACTGGGAACACAGACTATATGGTGGGATGGTTGAGGAACAGTGGAATACCTTCAAAGAGATTTTTCACTGCGCTCAATAAAAGTATATTCCAGTTAAAAGCAAGGACAGTAGGGGTGGGGAGAGCCAGCCTTGGATAACTAAGGAGATAAAAGAAAGTATCAAACTAAAAACTCATATCCTAATCTATTCACTTGTCATCCACCGCACCCCCACCTTCTTCTGGCACATTCTCTTTCAAACAAAGATCATGCAACGCTTGTCCCATCACCTCTCACCTTCCCACCATCCGGGGACCCAAACAGCAATAGAGCATGACACCGGTCCTTTCGCCCATCTAGTCTATGCTAACTTGTTTTTCTGCCTAGTCCCATTGGCCTGCACCTGGACCATAGCCCTCCATTCCCCTCCCATCCATGTACCTATCCAAACCTCTCTTAAATGTCTCAGTTGATCTCAAGTCCACCACTTCCACTGGCTGCTTGTTCCACACTTGCACCTCTCTCTGAGTGAAGAAGTTCGACCTTTTATCCTTAACCTGTGGCCTCTAATTCTGGTCTCACCCAACCTCAGAGGAAAAATCCTCCATGTATACCTCTATAAAACTCGCCTCATTCTCTTACAGTCCAGGGAATAAAGCCTTTACCTATTCAATGTTTCTCTATAACTGAAGTCCCAGCAGTATCCTTGTAAACTTTATACAGATCCCTAATTCCTTGTAAGTGGCATCACTGCTAGATAGGGTTGTAAAGAGAGCTTTTGGGACAGTGGCCTTCATAAATCAAAATAGTGAGTACAGGAGTTGGAGTGTTATGTTAAAGTTGTATAAGATGTTGGTGAAGCCTAATCTGGAGTATTGTGTGCACTTTTGGTCACCTACCGACAGGAAAGACGTAAATAAGATTGGAAGAGCACAGAGAAAATTTACAAGGACGTCGCCAGGACCTGAGAAGCTGAGATATAGGGAAAGGTTATGACTTTACTCAAATTTCAAAGTTCTGAGTATATTTATTATGCAAGTTTGTATGCAGTACACAACCCTGAGATTCGCCTTCCTGCAGGCAGCTACTAAACAAAGAAACACCATGGAACCCGTTTGAAGAAAAACCCCACACAACAAGATCATCAAACGTACAAGAAAAAGCAAATCACACAAACAGCAAAAGGCGAACAAATAACACAAAGTATACAGTTACATACCAATTAAATAACAGCACGCAGGAGGAGGCGAGGTTAACTGGTATATTCATTTTGCAGACAGAGAACAAGAGATCAATACGCATGGGTAAATTATCAGTCAATAAGTGTGCTAAGAGGAGTCATTGCGCTAAAAGAAATAGATCCATACATTAAACAAAGAACATTAAACATAAAAGTGCGGAATTCCCAAAAGAGAGTCCACAGCCTCGAGCTGTTGAGGTGAATAAAGCCAGTCTAGGAGCTGATGGCCACATGCCACAGCCTCCAAGTCAGTCAGTTCAGCACCGTGTCAATGGCCACAGGCCACTGCCGCAGATACTGTTCTGCGCTGAAGCGTCTCGAGCAAATCACGCAAATAGGGAAGCTGAGTGTTGAGTGCTGACGACATTAAACATTAAACCTAAGCTGAAAGTGAGTCTACAGCCAAGGCAATTGAACATGGGATTGGAGTATAGAAGAATGAGGGAATATTCAAAGGCAGTGTACACGATTATGAGGCATAAAGATAGGCTGAATGGAAGCAGGCTTTTTCCACTGACACTGAGTCAGACTAGAACTAGAGGTCATGGGTTAAGGGGAAGCTGAGGGGAAACTTCTTCACTAGTGTGTGTTGAAACCAGTCCGTTGTGTTCTGTGTTGTTCTACCAAGCCAATAGGAATCTCATTGGTAAAATGGTTTAAATTGGCATGTGTATTGAGGCACAGTGAAAACTTCGCTTTGCATGTCAACTATACAGCTCATTTCACTACAACAGTGCGTTGAAGCAGTTTGAGGGGAAACAGTACGAGAATACGGAATAAACACGAGGAAATCTGCAGATGCTGGAAATTCAAACAACACACACAAAATGCTGGTGGACCTAGAATACGGAATCTTTGCTCCAGATTCCAGCAACTGTAGCTTTCGCGTGTGTCCTGTTGATATGAAAATGAACACAATGAGTACAGACTAATTGCTCTGAATCAGAGAGGGGAAGATAGTGAGAACACTGCAGGGACGGGACTAAGGGGAGAGGTCGGATCAGAGCCAAGTAATCTGGGAGGATCTGAGGAATGCTAGAATCCAGAATAATAGTTCAGAATGGACTGGATGGTCTTAGGGCTGTTTCTGTGCTGTGTTTCTCCATGACAGTAAACCAAGGAGGGGTTCCCAACTTTGTTATGCCATGGATGAGTACTATTATGCAAGGTGTCCGTGGACCCCAGGTTGGGACCCCTGCTCTAAAGTGCTAGTTACAGAGAAAGTACAGTGGAGGCAGACAGTAAGGAGCAAGGCCATGACAAAAGTAGACTGTCAGGCCAAGAGTCCATCTTAGTGCACTAGAGGACAGTTCAGTAGTTTTATAACACTTGTTTAGAAGCTGACCTTGAACCTGGTGGTATGTACCTTCAGTCTTTTGTATCTTCTGCCTGTGGGATGGGACAGAAGAGAGAATGTCTGGGGTGAGTGGATCTTTGATTATGAACCAGGCAGTGAGAAGTCCTTGGAGGGGAGGTGTTTTCAGACCTCTCTATCTTCTGCCCAATGCTCACCATGGAGAGCATTCTAACTGGCTGCATCACCATCTGGTATGAGGAGGAGGGCCACTGCACAGGATTGAAAGAAGCCACAGAAAGGTGTAAACTCAGTCTGCTCCATCGTGGGCACAAACCCCACCAGCATCCAGGACACCTTCAAGGAGTAATGCTTTGGCATCCATCATTAAGGACCCCCATCACCCAGGACGTGCCCTCTTCTCATTGTTACCATCAGAAGGGAGGTACAGCAGCCCAAAGACACATGAAACCCCCTCTTACTGGGCATCTCTGGAAATGCGGCTCGTTAGCCCCTCGCTAACAGCCACTGGATTCCACCCTTCTCAGGCTTTGTACGTCGAGGGTGTGTATGGCCAAACCCGTGAGATTGGGATGTCTCGTCCACCAAAGCTCTGGTTTGTGTGAATGCTGTGTGATTTAATACCCCGACAAGAAATAACAGATTGCAAACTGCAAATAATTATAAAGAAGTATATTTAAGAATGTTAACTTAAGCAAACAGTTATTTAAGGAAAGAAAAAAAACAAAAAGAACCCATTATACTTAAGCTGTCACATGTGAACGGTGGAGTTCAAAGCTTGATGTTGTCTGTAACCCACATGCTGGACCCTCAATGTGTGAAAGCACAAACCACCCTCCCAATGTCACTCAAAGTCCATCTTGAACAATTGGGCTCTCTCTCGGGAGCATCGGTCCTTCCTCCTCAAAGCCACTCATCTGCACAAAGCACCTTGTGCAACAGGGACGGCCTCCTCAGCCACCCTCCTGTCTTCTCCCAGCTCCCGCCAAAGAAAACCCCCTCCCCCCATTCCACCATCCTAATTGGCCGACACCACATTCCTAAATTGAACAGCAAAGCCTCTTATCTCAGCTCAAACCCAAACAATCAGAGAGCAGAACGGACTGGTCTTACAGATCTGCTAAAATGAAATACCTACAGCATAGCAGTAAGAATCTTAACCAGGGTGTTACACACATGCTCAACATTTCAGGAATAGTTTCTTTCCCTCTGTCATCAGATTTCTAAACGGACATTGAACCCATGAACACTTCCTCACTTTATTTTTATTTCTTTTTGCACTACTTATTTAATTAAGCTTAAAAAGATAAGTATTTTAAGTAAAATAAGAAGTAAGAAGTTTGAGTGTAAATATACGCACTTCTTACTGGAATTTACAGATTTTATTATTACTACGTATTGCAATGTACTGCTGCCACAAAAGAACAAATTTCACCACATATGCTGATGATATTAAACTGATTCTATTTCTGATGGGAGAAAGAAGAATAGAGGTTGTCTGGGGTGGGTGGGGTCTGTGATTATATACCGAGGCAGCAAGAAGTACAAAGTTCAAAGTAAAATTTATTATCAGAGCACAGTACCTATAAAAAGTATTCAACCCCTTTGGAAGAGTCCATGTTTTATTGTTTTGCCACATTGAATCACAATGGATTTAATTTGGCTTTTTTGACACCAATCAACAGAAAAAGACTCTTTCATAAAAAAGTGAACACAGATCTCTACAAAGTGATCTAAATTAATTACAAATATAAAACATAAAATAACTGATTGTCTAAGTATTCATCCTCTTTAATTTGACACACCAAACCATCGCTGGTGCAGCCAGTTGGTTTTAGAAGTGACATGATTAGGTAAATGGAGATCCACCGTGTGCAGTCAAGGTGTTTCAATGGATTGTAGTAAAAATACGCCTGTATCTGGAAGGTCCAACTGCTGGTGAGTCAGTATTCTAGCAAAAACTACACTGTAAAGACAAACGAAAACTCCAAGCAACTCTGTTATTGAGAAGCACAAGTCAAGAAATGGATACAAGAAAATTTCTAAGTCACGGAATATCCCTTGGGGTACAGTTAATTTAATCATCAAGCAATGGAAAGAATATGGCACAGTTGTAAATCTGCCAGGACAGGCTGTCCTCAAAAGCAGAGGACCGTGCTGGAAGGGGACTCATGAGGGAGGTCATCTATTCACCTATGACAACTCTGGAGGAGTTACAAGCTTCAGTGGCTGAGATAGGAGAGACTGTTCCCCGGGTGCTTCACCAGTTGCCATTCCAGCCCTGGGAAAAAGCCTCTGGTTATCCACATGATCAATGCCCCTCATCATCTTATACACCTCTATCAGGTCACCTCTCATCCTCTGTCGCTCCAAGGTGTTTACTCAACCTATTCTCATAAGGCATGCTCCCTAAGCCAGGCAACATCCTCGTAAATCTCCTCTGCTCCCTCTCTATAGTATCCACATCCTTCCTGACCAGAACTGATGTACCAGTGCATTATCTCCCAGTGTAATACACACACAAAATGCTGGAGGAACTGGTAGGGTCAGAAAAAGAATAAGCGGTCAACTTTATGAGTGGTGACCCTTCATCAGGACTGGAGAGGAAGGAGGAGATGCCAGAATAAAAAGGCGGAGGGGAGGGGGAGGTGACAGGTGAAGCCAAGTGGCCAGGGAAGGGAAAGGTCTGGAGAGGAAGGAATCTGATAGGAGAGGAGAGTGGACGGTGGGAGAAAGGGAAGGAGGACGGACACCAGGGGAAGGTGATGGGTGGGAAGGGGAAAGGGCTGGAGAGCAAAGAATCTGTTAGGAGAGGAGAGTGGACCATGGGAGAAAGGGAAGGAGGGACACCAGGGGGAGGTGATGGGTGGGAAAGGGAAAGGGCTGGAGAGGAAAGAATCTGATAGTATGGTATCTGATGGCTGGTATGTTGCCTCCCTGGTGCAAGGGTCAAGGATGTCTCTGAGCAGCTGCAGGGCATTCTGGTGTGGGAGGGTGAACAGCCAGTGGTCGTGGTGCACGTAAGTACCAACGATATAGGGAAAAAACGGGTTGAGGTCCTACAAGATGAATTTAGGGAGTTAGGAGATAAACTAAAAAGTAGGACCACAAAGGTAATAATCTCAGGATTACTACCAGTGCCACGTGCTAGTCAGAGTAGAAATAGGAGGATATTTCAGATGAATACGTGGCTTGAAAAATGGTGCAAGGGAGAGGGATTCAAATTTCTGGGGCATTGGAACCAGTTCTGGGGGAGGTGGGACCGGTATAAACAGGACGGTCTGCACCTGAGCTGGACTGGAACCAATGTCCTAGGGGGAGCGTTTGCTACTGCTGTTCAGGAGGCTTTAAACTAATGTGGCAGGGGGATGGGAACAAGTGCAGAGAGACAGGGGGGTGTAAAATGAGGGTAGAAGCAAAAAGTAGTAAGGTGAAAAGTAAAAGTGGCAGGCAGGCAAATCCAGGGCAAAAAGCAAAAAGAGCCACTTTTCAACATAATTGTATAAGGGCTAAGAGTGTTGTAAAAAAAGCCTGAAGGCTTTGTGTGTCAATGCGAGGAGCATTCGTAACAAGGTGGATGAATTGAATGTGCAGATAGTTATTAATGAATATGATATAGTTGGCATCACAGAGACATGGCTCCAGGGTGACCAAGGATGGGAGCTCAACATCCAGGGATATTCAATATTCAGGAGGGAAAAGGAGGTGGGGTAGCATTGCTGGTTAGAGAGGAGATTAACGCAATAGAAAGGAAGGACATTAGCCTGGAGGATGTGGAATCGATATGGGTAGAGCTGCATAACACTAAGGGGCAGAAAACGCTGGTAGGAGTTGTGTACAGGCCACCTAACAGTAGTAGTGAGGTTGGGGATGGCATTAAACAGGAAATTAGAAATGCGTGCAATAAAGGAACAATAGTTATAATGGGTGACTTCAATCTACATATAGATTGGGTGAACCAAATTGGTAAGGGTGCTGAGGAAGAGGATTTCTTGGAATGTATGCAAGATGGTTTTCTGAACCAACATGTCGAGGAACCAACTAGAGAGCAGGCCATTCTAGATTGGGTATTGAGCAATGAGGAAGGGTTAGTTAGCAATCTTGTCATGCGAGGCCCCTTGAGTAAGAGTGACCATAATATGGTGGAATTCTTCATTAAGATGGAGAGTGACATAGTTAATTCAGAAACAAAGGTTCTGAACTTAAAGAAGGGTAACTTTGAAAGTATGAGATGTGAATTAGCTAAGATAGACTGGCAAACGATACTTAAAGGGTTGACGGTGGATATGCAATGGCAAGCATTTAAAGATCGCATGGATGAACTACAACAATTGTTCATCCCAGTTTGGCAAAAGAATAAACCAGGGAAGGTAGTGCACCCGTGGCTGACAAGGGAAATTAGGGATAGTATCAAGTCCAAAGAAGAAACATACAAATTAGCAAAAAAAAGCGACACACCTGAGGACTGGGAGAAATTCAGAGACCAGCAGAGGAGGACAAAGGACTTAATTAGGAAAGGGAAAAAAGATTATGAGAGAAAGCTGGCAGGGAACATAAAAACTGACTGTAAAAGCTTTTATAGATACGTGAAAAGAAAAAGATTGGTCAAGACAAATGTAGGTCCTTTACAGTCAGAAACAGGTGAATTGATCATAGGGAACAAAGACATGGCAGACCAATTGAATAACTACTTTGGTTCTGTCTTCACTAAGGAGGACATAAATAATCTTTCGGAAATAGTAAGGGACCGAGGGTCTAGTGAGATGGAGGAACTGAGGGAAATATATGTTAGTAGGGAAGTGGTGTTAGGTAAATTGAAGGGATTAAAGGCAGATAAATCCCCAGGGCCAGATGGTCTGCATCCCAGAGTGCTTAAGGAAGTAGCCCAAGAAATAGTGGATGCATTCGTGATAATTTTTCAAAACTCCTTAGATTCTGGATTAGTTCCTGAGGATTGGTGGATGGCTAATGTAACCCCACTTTTTAAAAAAGGAGGGAGAGAGAAACCAGGGAATTATAGACCGGTTAGTCTGACATCAGTGGTGGGGAAAATGCTAGAGTCGGTTATCAAAGATGTGATAACAGCACATTTGGAAAGCGGTGAAATCATCAGACAAAGTCAGTTCCTTTGTGAAAGGAAAATCATGTCTGATGAATCTTACAGAATTTTTTGAAGATGTATCTAGTAGAGTGGATAGGGGAGAGCCAGTAGATGTGGTATATTTAGATTTTCAAAAGGCTTTTGACAAGGTCCCACACAGGAGATTAGTGTGCAAACTTAAAGCACACGGTATTGGGGGTATGGTATTGATGTGGATAGAGAATTGGTTGGCAGACAGGAAGCAAAGAGTGGGAGTAAACGGGACCTTTTCAGAATGGCAGGCAGTAACTAGTGGGGTACCGCAAGGCTCAGTGCTGGGACCCCAGTTGTTTACAATATATATTAATGATTTAGACGAGGGAATTAAATGCAGCATCTCCAAGTTTGCGGATGACACGAAGCTGGGTGGCGGTGTTAGCTGTGAGGAGGATGCTAAGAGGATGCAGGGTGACTTGGTTAGGTTAGGTGAGTGGGCAAATTCATGGCAGAAGCAATTTAATGTGGATAAATGTGAGGTTATCCACTTTGGTTGCAAGAACAGGAAAACAGATTATTATCTGAACAGTGGCCGATTAGGAAAAGGGGAGATGCAACGAGACCTGGGTGTCATTGTACACCAGTCATTGAAGGTGGGCATGCAGGTACAGCAGGCGGTGAAAAAGGCAAATGGTATGTTGGCATTCATAGCAAGAGGATTCGAGTACAGGAGCAGGGAGGTTCTACTTCAGTTGTACAAGGCCTTGGTGAGACCACACCTGGAGTATTGTGTGCAGTTTTGGTCCCCTAATCTGAGGAAAGACATTCTTGCCATAGAGGGAGTACAGAGAAGGTTCACCAGATTGATTCCTGGGATGGCAGGACTTTCATATGAAGAAAGACTGGATCGACTAGGCTTATACTCACTGGAATTTAGAAGATTGAGGGGGGATCTTATTGAAACGTATAAAAATCTAAAGGGATTGGACAGGCTAGATGCAGGAAGATTGTTTCCGATGTTGGGGAAGTCCAAAACGAGGGGTCACAGTTTAAGGATAAAGGGGAAGCCTTTTAGGACCGAGATGAGGAAAAACTTCTTCACACAGAGAGTGGTGAATCTGTGGAATTCTCTGCCACTGGAAACAGTTGAGGCCGGTTCATTGGCTATATTTAAGAGGAAGTTAGATTTGACCCTTGTGGCTAAAGGGATCAGGGGGTATGGAGAGAAAGCAGGTACAGGGTTCTGAGTTGGATGATCAGTCATGATCATACAGAATGGCGGTGCAGGCTCGAAGGGCCGAATAGCCTACTCCTGCACTTATTTTCTATGTTTCTATGATAGGAGAGGAGAGTGGACCGTGGGAGACAGGGTAGAGAAGGATCTATGAAGGGTCTCAGCCCAAAATGCCAACTATTTATTCCCCTCCATAGATGTCATCTGACCTGCTGAGTTCCTCCAGCATTTCGTGTGTGTTGCTTAAGATTCCCAGCAGAATGCCTTGTGTTTGTGTTATCAGGACCATAAATTCCTTCCAATAGTAACATTTACCTGTCTCACACTCGTAAAAAGAAAAATCTTTGTTTGCGTCTCACCGAAGTAAAGCAGTAGAGTTCGGTTGAAGCGGAGGTAAAGCTACCGGACTTTTAAACTATAGGCCTGAAATAACAATGCAGATAATGCCATTCTTTTCTTTCATCCGGCACTTTATTTCAAAGTATTTTCTTCCCGTTGCTTCACGCCGAAGAACCCCATCGACCACTCTTGCAAATATCGTTTAGGCTAAAAAAAAAAGCAGATTTTGTAGTTTATTTTTTGTTTACATGCAGAATCCAGGCAGATAGTCAATTACAGGCGATTTCATTGACTTCTAAAAATATATTTTGCAACATGCGCAAATTTATGAATGTAATTGGAAATAAAGCACGACAGCGCCTCCAGGAGTCAGCGGAGATTCAGCACGGCATCAAAAACCTTGGCAAACTTCATAGATTTGTAGCATTACGGTCTGGTATGGGAACACCGATGATTTTGAGCCGAAATTCCTACAAGTAGTAGATGATTTGACCTAGTACATCACGGGTAAAGCCCTCCCAACCACCGAGCACGTCTACATGAAACGTTGCCGGAGAAAAGCAGCATCTGTCATTAAAGATCTCCACCACTCTGCCATCAGGTAGAAGGTACAAGTGCCTCAGGACTCGAACCACCAGGTTCAATAACAGTTACTACCCCTCAACCATCAATCAGGCTCTTGTACAAAACTTTTTTCAACTATTGAGATGTTCCCGCAACCAATTATCTCACTTTAAGGACTCTTTATCTTGCTATTTCATGTTATTTATCGCTATTCATTTGTATTTGCATTTGCCGTTTGATGTGTTTTTACGCTCTTGCTCTTTCGTTGATCCTGTTTACAGTTAACATTCTATAGATTTGCTGAGTGTGCCCGCAGGAAAATGAATCTCGGGGTTATACGAAGTAACATATATGTAGGCTGATAATAAATTTTACTTTGAATTTAAAAACATGCTAGAGTCAATGTTTGATTCTCCTTTCTCTCATGCGGATTCTTCTTTGTACTATTCCAAGCAACCAACCACCTTCCGCCTTCTGCCGGCTCGGACCGCGTTTCCGCATCACGTGACCAGCGAACGCTTATTGCCGGTCCTGGGTCACATGAGAGACATCCGTCTCCGCGAAATGAAGCCGCTGTACGGTGGGGTAGAGGGGTGAGTGAGTGAAAGGGAAGGGAAATAGAGGGAGGGAGGGTGGGAAAGCGACTGGGAGGGTAGGAAAAGGAAGGAAGGGGGAGGGAAAGGGGAAAAAAGACGAAGGGAAGAGTGAGGGGGAGGGTAAGAGGGAGGGAGGGAGGGTAGGTGGGAGAAGGGAGGGTAGGTGGGAGAAGGGAAGGAGGAAGGGATAGAGGGAAGGAAGGGGCTGGAGGGAGGAAGGGTGCCTAACCCCCCCACCCCAGCCCCCCAGTCCTTCGCCCGCCGCACCGCCCCATTTGCACCACCCCAGAGAGTGGACTAGATCTGGTGTCCCACTTCACGACAATGACTCTTCCCTTGCGCCGTGGAAACATTAACAGCTCCGACTAGATAGTGGACGCCAAGTCTTTGAGTATATTTAAGGCTGTGGTTAATGGGTTCTTGATCAGTCAGGGTGTCAAAGGTTATGGGGAGAAGGCAGGTTGAGAGGGATTATAAATCAGCCATGATGAAATGGCGGAGCAGACTTGATAGGCTAAATCGCCTACCTCTCCTGCTATCCCTTATGGAAAACTGTTCTCTGGGCTTTGGTAGCAAAAGTTAATTTTAGTTCTGATCCTAGAGGAGGGACCAGCTCGAATGTTGTGTTGATTGCTGAAGATGGAACCATTGTGGCCAAGGCAGATGGACCTTCTACCAACCACTGGGTATGGGCTGGTTTCTTTGTCCACTGGGGAACATTGGGATTGCGGGGCACACGGTGTCTATCTGGTCAATTCTGTACCTTTCATGGTCATCGGTTTCTTCCCGTTGCGTGGAGTAATTTGTATCAGTTCAATATCACCCCCCTTATGTCATCAAATTTGTTGTTTTGCAGCAGCAGTACTGTGCAATTATATAATAAAGCAATAAATTGCAATAAGAAATATCTATAAAAGTTAAATTAAATAGGTTGTGCAAAAAGAGAGCAAAAGATAGTGATACACACAAAATGCTGGTGGAACACAGCAGGCCAGGCAGCATCTATAGGGAGGAGCACTGTCGATGTTTCGGGCCGAGACCCTTCGATGCTGCCTGGCCTGCTGCGTTCCACCGGCATTTTGTGTGTGTTGCTTGAATTTCCAGCATCTGCAGATTTCCTGGTGTTTGCAAAAGGTAGTGATGTAGTGTACATGGGTTCGTTGTCCATTCTGAAATCTGATGGTGGAGCGGAAGAAGCTGTGCCTGAAACGTTGAGTGTGTGTATCGTCAGACTCCTGGACCTCCTCCCTGATGGCAGCAATGAGAAGAGGCCATGTCCCGGATGATGGAGATCGTTAATGAAGGATGCCACCTTTTTTGATGCATTACCTTTTGAAGGTGTCCTTGATGTCGGGGAGGCTAGAGCCCATGATGGAGCCGGCCGAGTTTGCAACTTTCTGCTGCAGGTTTTTCCAATCCTTTGCCATGGCCCCACCAAACCATTCTAACTGACGGTGATGCCATCAGTTAGAATGCTCTCCGCTGTACTTCTGTTGAACTTTGCTGGGTCTTTGGTGACATATCGAGTCTCCTCAAACTCCCGGTGAAATATAAGCAGTGTTGCCTGTAAGGTCTGCTCCTGCTTCATGGAGTAGGTCAGCACAACAACGTTGTGTGTTACTGTTCTATGCACTGAGGTACAGTGAAAAGCTTTTTATGTATGCCATCCATGCAGATAACTTCATCACACATTAGTATATCGAGATAGTACAGGAGGAAAGTACTGGAGAGAAAAAAATAGGATGTAAAAAAAATCTGGCCAGTAATATGATGTAAAATACAGAAGGGAGAATGTGTTACAGTTGCGGGGAAAGTGCAGGCAGGCAGCGTGCAAGGGGCCATGAGGGTGAGTGATCAGGAGTTCAAGTTCATCATACAAGCGTAATAAATTTTATTTTGACAGTTGAAGTTTAAAGTTGTGTAAAGGAGGAAATTGTGGATAGGGGGCACACAGATTAATGTGTGTGCTTGTGCGTCCATGTGAGGATGGTTTCAAAGTAACGAGTGTTGTGAAATAGAACACGAGATGAGGCCGCTAATCTCTTCACAGTGTGCAACATGCTGCGGTACCGTAACGCTTTCCAGCGCTGGCGAACTGGGTTGAATCCCTGCCGCTGTCCGTAAGGAGTTTGTACGCGCTCGCCGTGACTGTGTGGGTTTTCTCCAGGCTCTCCGGTTTCCTCCCGCAGTCCAAAGGTGTTTGGCTTAGTAGGTTAATTGGCCACGTGGGTTTAATTGGGTGGTGCGGGCTCTTTGAGCTGCAAGGACCTGTTATCATGTTGTATCTCTTTTTTAAAAAAATGCAGAAAATGTTAATGCTTTATTACTGTGTGCAGAGGGAGAGGGATGACAAAGGAACATGGGAACAATTAGAGTAAAAAAAGTGTTGTGCTGAACCAATTAAATTAGTAATCAGATAGCTAACTCATCTCTTCTGTCCATATCCTTCCATTTTCCTCATATTCATATGCTTAGCTAAATGTCTCTTAAAAGTTCCTAATGTATCCACTACTTTAGGGAGCACATTCCAGGCACCCACCCCTCTCTGAGTTTTTTAAAAAAAAATCTGCCCATCAAATCAATTCTCTTGCGATGCAAAAGGGAGCTGTGCTCTTCAAAGACCTTTCTTGCTTGGGCTGTTTGCACCCTCTCTCTCAACAATCCTTGCCTGGACATTGTCTTAACTCTTATCTTGCTGCATCTTCCACGGTATCTCCTGATGAAGGGTCTCAGCCCAGAACGTCAGCTCTTTATTCCTTTCCATAGCTGCTGCCTGACCTGCTGAGCTCCTCCAGCCTTTTGTGGGTGTTACTCTGGACTTGCAACATCTGCAGAATCTCTTGTGTCCACATTATCTCAGTTTGGTTGAGATAAGTTGGTATTTGTGGTCGTCTGATCTCTATCGGTTTAATTTCTTTTTCTCCGCAGCTGGTTGGGGTGGACCAGTGTTTGTCAGCCATCAATCAAATGGTCGAGGAAGCCAAGATGCATGCTGGCAGTGACCCAGGAGTACCACTCAAGTCCTTGGTAAGGAAACCAGAACTTGCTCAAAACATCCAACAACCTTAATGAATATTGGAAGAATATTTGGGTAACCTGTTAACACTATTACAGCACCAGCAACCTGAGTTCAATTCCATCACTGTCTGTAAGGAGTTTGTACGTTCTCCCCGTGACCCCCCCCCGGACTTCCTTTGGGTGCTCCGGTTTCCTCCCACATTCCAAAGACGTACTGGTTGGAAGGTTAATTAGTCACATGGGGGTAAGTGGGCAGGGTGAGTCTGTCAGGACTTGTTACCATGCCAGAGCTCTAAATAAACTTTTTAAGAAAGTAGAAACTGCTAGAAGAACTCATTGGGTCAGGCATCATCTGTGAGGGGAAGCAGACAGTTGCCATTTTGTGTGGAGACCAGTGCAGGTGAAAGGTCGTGACCAGAAATGATGATTGCTCATTTCCCTCCGCAGATGCTACCTGACTGTAATTGATCTTGTGGGTGTAATTGGGCAGTGTGGGCTCGTTGGGCCAGAAGGGCCTGTTACTGCGCTGTATTGCTAAATCTTAACGAGTAGGTCAGTACATGATCGTTGGAGATGGTTCTGTCATTCCTTACGGATGCTTGTCTTATCGCCGTATCTACAGTGTATAACTGTCTCAGTCTCAGCCTTAAATGTGTGTATTTCTGTATGTTCATGGTCTCCTGCTGCTGTAGCCCGTCCACTTCAAGGTTCAATGTGTTGTGTGTTCAGAGATGCTCTTCTGCACACCACTGTTGTAACGCGTGGTTCAGAATCACGTTTTGTATCACTGGTATATGTTGTGAAGTTTGTTGTCTTTGCGGAAGCAGTACAAAATAATAGAAAAGAAGGTGACAGTTACTATGTATAAAATAGTTAAATTAAATCAATAGTGCAATAAATAAAAAATAAAGAAGTAGTGAGGTAGTGTTCCAGGTTCAATGTCCATGCAGAAATCAGAGGCAGAGGGGAAGAAGCTGTTTCTGAATCACTGAATGTGTTACTGAGTTACTGTCGCCTTCCTGTCAGTTTGAACCAGCCTGACCATTCTCCTCTGACCCCTCTCATTAACGGGGTGTTTTCACCCACGGAACTGCCACTCACTGGATGTTTTTTTTTCTCGTGCCATCCTCTGTAAACTCCAGACACTGTTGTGCATGTAAACCCCAGGAGACCAGCAGCTTCTGAAATACTCAGACCATCCCGTCTAGGATCAACAATCACTCCACAGTCAAAGTCACTTAGATCACATTTCTTCCTCATTCTGATGTTTGCTCAGAACAGTACCCGAACCTCTTGACCATGTCTGCATGCTTTTATGCATTGAGTTGCTGTCACCTGATTGGCTGATTAGATATTTGCTTTAATGAGTGTACAGCTCTGCCTAATTAAGTGGCCACTGAGTGTATGTTTGGTGTCTCGCCGTCCACAACCTCTACAGATGGAGTCCTCTAAGGAAGGAAATCCTGCCCCAACGTAACCTGTCCCGAGACTGGCTTCTGATCCAGGTCTGTAACCAGAGGGAGGGCGCCCGTCCAGCATTCAGCCTGTTCCAGTGTTTGCCCGTTTATTTATTCATCACATTGAAACGTACAGCGAAATGTGGCATCTGCGTCAGCAAGCAGCACCCAAGGATGTGCTGGAGACAGCCCACAAGTATCAGCACACGTTCCAGTGCCAACAAAGCAAGCCCAGAATGTTCAACACATGCACACACAGTGATAGGCAGGCTGTCCCTGGGTCTTCAGTCCTTGGCCCCGGACTCTCGGCACCCCCAGCATGACAAACTTCTGTAGATGCACTATGGGGAGTATCCTGACTGGTTACATCGTGGCCTGCTATGGAAGCACCCATGCCCAGGAATGGAGAAGTCAACAGAAGGTGCCAGATACACCCCAGTCCATTGCAGGAAAATTTTTCCACACCTTTCAGTTCATTTACAAGGAGCACTGCCTCAAGTAAGCAGCATCCCCTGCCCACCGGTCAACCAGGCCATACTCTCTTCTCGAATCTACCATCGGGCAGGAAGTACAGGAGCCTGAGGTCCCACACCACCAGGTTCAGGAACAGTTATTACCCTTCAACCATCAGGCTCCTGAACGGTGTGGATAACTTCACTCACCACAACGCTGAACTGATTCCACAACCGACAGGGTCCTTTACAAATCATGTTCTCAATTTTTTTTTTATTTGCGTGATTTGTCTTTTGCATATTAGTTGTCTATTAGTCTTTATATATAATTATATATATATAATATATTAGATTTCTCTATTTGCCTGTAAATGAATCACAAGGTAGTATATGACAGCATATACACATTGATAATGAATTTTACTTTGACTTTGGAGGGGAATAATCAGTTGACATTTTAGGCTGAAACACTTTGTTGGGTTTGAAAGGAAGAGGGTAGAAGTCAAATTACGGCTGGGTGAGGGGAAGGGGTAATTTCTGATGGAAGCTCGTTTAATTCCATTGGTTTAGTCAGCTGCTTAACCTTAAATTCCATTGGAGCTTTGAACTTGTGTTCCTGGATCACTGGTCATACTGTAGGGAAGTACTTCTGGATTATTGGAACAGGGTTCAAACCACAGAAATCACTAAATTCAAGCTTAACGGATAGGAGAGCTGGCGACTGAAATTAATAACCTTAGTTAAATGATCATCATTCATTTGCAGTCCAAGGTGCAAAATAAAGTCCATACAGTCACAAAGAGCACATATGCAGTAGTTATGACCTAGCACATGCAGTCACAATGACATTAGCTCAAGCTCCTGATTGGCATGGTCTCAAGATTATGTACACAAGAGATTCTGGAAATCCAGAGTAACGCATGTTAGGGTCTATAGCAAATATTAACTTCATCAGCAACTGATCTTCAGATATGAATGTGGATTGTAGATCGAATTTAAAATGCAGCCCTAAACATGGTTTTCCTGGAGCCGTGAGCTAGAGTTGATTGCAAAGCAGCCAATGCTGATTAACATTCGGTTTGGGTGCCTGGTGTGCACGTTGTAACTATAGAATTGTCCTGCTGTTACTTTTGATCTTTGGCGCATAAAAATGTCAGGTAGTGTCGGGTCGGGAGGCCTCTTCCTCTAAAAGTGTCTCCATATGATGCTTGCTGTTCATTTTGGTTAAATAAAACACTTCTATATCTGCCAGCTTCAGTATGTCTCTGGTGACTTTGTTAACATTACAACACACACAAAATGCTGGAGTTTCAACCCAAAGCATCAACTGTTTATTCATTTCCATAGATGCCTCCTGACCTGCTGTGTTGCTCAAGCATTTTGTGTGTATTGGCCCGAAGATTGACAGGCTGACATACAGCGCGAGGTACATGTTCGTGTGAGACAGTATAATGTTACTGACACTATTATAGTAAAACAAGCAGTTGTATAAATACGTGAAACGGCAGCAATATAAGATACAACAGTGACCGGCGCTGGATGAGAGTGTGTTGCCAAGTTGGGGAGTGGGAAGGGAAGGGAAGGGAAGGGCATTCAGACGGGGTGTACATGTGTGCTGGATGGCAGCACGGTATTCAGAGATCTAACAGCCTGGGGAAAGAAGCTGTTACCAAAGAATTTCCAGAGAATTTAACAGGGTATGTATTTTCATTGGGTTTTATTGTGGAACAGGAAATTGATACTCTGTTACTCAATCAAAGTCAGCTTCAAAGTTCAAAGTAAATTTATTATCGAAGTACATACTGTATGTGTCACCATATACAACCCTGAGATTCATTTTTTGTGGGCATTCTCAATAAATCTACAGAATAATAACCATAACAACCAATGAATGAGGGACTCAATGAGATTTATTAGACAAATCTGTTTATGACATCACAGTGAAACAATGGATCAGCTTACAGAGTGTGGAGTTGTACCTGCGGGGTGGGCATTCATTCATAACGCTTCAAGTAATCAGTGGTAGTTTGTGTGGATTGTTATAGAGGGGCGGAGGGAAATATATTTAAATAGAAACTGGTAAAGTGCCAAGTTGCTGCTTTAACAGATTTGAAACCTTTATCATCCAGTTCTGATAATTGATCATTTATTATTAACTCTGACCAGACGTTTATAATGTTGTAAAATGTTGCAAGCTGAATCATCTGCAGCTCAATAGCAGTAAAGCAAGGGAGATGGTGATGGACTTTAGGAAGACTAAGCCTGCATTGCTCCCTATTGATGGTGAGGACCTACAAGCACCTGGGCTGCACCTGGATGACAGACTTGAGTGGAGCACCAACACAGAGGCTGTGTACAAGAATGGCCAAAGTCGCCTCTACTTCCTGAGGAGACTGAGGGCCTTTGGAGTATGCAGGCCTCTCCTTCACATGTTCTACCAGTCTGTTGTTGCCAGTACAATCTCCTGTGTGGTGATGTGCTGGGGCAATGTCATCAACACAGGTGATGCCAACAGGCTCAATAAACTGATTAGAAAGACTGGTTCTGTTATAGAAGTCAAACTGGTCACACTGGATGGAGGCTGTGGTAGAACAAAGGACCCTACGGAAAATCCTGGCAATTCTGGACAAGGTTTCTCACCCTCTGCATGCCACCTTGGCTGAACAGAATCAGAATTGGGTTTATTGTCACTGGCATGTGTCATGGAATTTGTTAACTTAGCAGCAGCAGTTCAATGCAATACATAATCTAGCAGAGAAAAAAATAATAAATAAAAATCATGAGTATATCAATTACACTATACGTATATTGAATAGATTTTAAATAGTGCAAAAAACAGAAATAATATATATTTAAAAAGTTAGGAAGTGTTCATGGGTTCAATGTCCATTTAGGAATCGGATGACAGAGGGGAAGAAGCTGTTCCTGAATCGCTGAGTGTGTGCCTTCAGGCTTCTGTACCTCCTAACTGATGGCAATAGTTTTTTTTTTAATAAACTTTTTTTTATTGAGTTTTCAAATAATTGCAGAAATAAAAGAAAATATATGAAAAAAAAATATATATATGTACCCTTCCCTCCTCCCCTCTAACATCCCTATAGAAAAAAGAAAGAGAGAAAGAAAAAGAGTGCCTGGATATCAGAAGATCCCCACATGCTCCATGGAGTTCGTAATAACTTTAGTATATATATTTCTTTCCCCAAATAACCAATTATTTCATCTTCAGAGCACCTATATATTTAATCCTGTCTTTTGTAAATAAGGGCGCCAAATTTTCAAATATGTTTCATATTTATCTCAAATTATAAGTAATTTTTTCAAATGGAATACAGCTATAAATTTCCTTCTTCCAACGATCTATACTTAAATATGTATCCAATTTCCAAGTAACTGCAATAGCCTTTTTGGCTACTGCCAGTGCAATTTTTATAAATTCTTTCTGATATTTATTCAATTTGGGTTTTGGTTTTATCCCTTCAATATCGCCTAGTAAAAATAATATTGGATTATGTGGAAGTTGTGTTCCAATAATTTGTTCCAATAAAACTCTTAAATTTGTCCAAAAAGGTTGAATTTTAGAACAAGACCAAGTAGAATGTAAAAAAGTACCAATTTCTTGGTTACATCGGAAACACTGATCGGATAAATTTGGGTTTAATTTATTTATTTTTTGTGGTGTAATATATAATTGATGTAAAAAATTATATTGCACTAATCTTAACTGGACATTTATTGTATTTGTCATACTATCAAGACATAGTCTTGACCAATTTGTTTCTTCAATTTTAATATTCAAGTCACTTTCCCATTTTTGTCTTGACTTATGGACTCCTTGTTTAATTGCCTGTTTTTGAATCAAGTTATACATACAAGAAATAAATTTTTTAATCTTTCCTTTTTGAATTAAAGTTTCTATTTCATTAGATTTCGGCAATAACATTGTTTGACCTAATTTTTCTCTTAAATAAGCCCTTAGTTAAGAGAGGCCTTTAAACTAATTAATGGGGGGGGGGAGGATTCTAGAGAGCAAATAATTAAAAAGACAATGGAGAAGGTAATGGATGTAGGTAAAAGCGGAGGAATGTACGGAGATAAGCGTAAAGTTGTACAAAAGGAAAAGGTAGGAAATAAGTGTCAAACATATTTGAAAGTCCTTTATTTGAATGCATGTAGTATTAGGAATAAAATTGATGAGTTGACGGTACAAATAATTACGTATGGTTATGATATTGTGGCAATTACGGAAACATGACTGCAGGGTGACCAGGACTGGGAATTAAACATACAAGGGTATTCGACAATTAGGAGAGACAGGCAAGAAGGAAAAGGAGGTGGGGTGGCTATGTTAATAAAGCAAGAAATCACTGCAATAAAGCGAAATGATATTGGCTCAAAGGATCAGGATAACAAAACAATTTGGGTAGAAATAAGAAATAGTAAAGGGAAAAAAGCAGTGGTGGGAGTAGTCTATAGGCCTCCAAACAGCTGTAACTCAGTTGGTCGGAGCATAAATCAGGAAATAGTTGGGGCTTGTAATAAGGGAACAGCTATAATTATGGGGGATTTTAACTTTCATATTGACTGGACTAATCAAGTCGGACACGGCAGCCTTGAAGAAGAGTTTATTGAGTGTATTCGGGATGGGTTCCTTGAACAATACGTTACTGAGCCGACAAGGGGGCAAGCAGTCTTAGATCTGGTCCTGTGTAATGAGACAGGACTAATAAAAAAATGTCCTAGTAAAGGATCCCCTTGGAATGAGTGACCATAACATGGTCGAATTCCATATTCAATTAGAGGATGAGAGGGTTGGAACTCAAACAAACGTACTGAGCTTAAATAAAGGAGACTATGATGGTATGAGAGCGGAATTGTTTAAGATGGATTGGGAAAATAGATTAAAGGGTAGATCGGTACTTGATCAGTGGTGTATATTTAAGGAGTTATTTTACAACTATCAAGAAAAATATATTCCACTGAAGAAAAAAGGGTGTAAAAGAAAAAATAGTTATCCGTGGCTAAGTAAAGAAATGAAGCAAAGTATACGACTAAAAAGAAAGTTATATAAGGTAGCTAAATCTAGTGGGAAGATTGAAGATCGAGAAGCTTTTAAAGATCAGCAGCAAATAACAAAAAGATTGATTAAGAAGGGGAAGATAGATTATGAAAGTAAATTGGCGAAAAACATAAAAGTAGATAGTAAGAGTTTTTATAGTTACATAAAAAGAAAAAGGGTGGCTAAAGTAAATGTTGGCCCCCTAGAAGATGAGACCGGGAAATTAATGATAGGGGACATGGAGATGGCGGAAATGCTGAACAAATATTTTGTATCAGTTTTTACAGTAGAGGACACTCAAAATATCCCAACACTGGATAAACAGGGGGCTCTAGGGGGGAGAGAAGCTAACTACGATTCAAATCACCAAGGAAATGGTACTTGATAAATTAATGGGACTGAAGGTGGATAAATCCCCTGGACCGGATTGCTTGCATCCTAGGGTCTTAAGAGAAGTGGCGGTCGGGATTGTGGATGCATTAGTGATAATTTTTCAAAACTCACTGGACTCGGCAATGGTCCCGGCAGATTGGAAAAATGCTAATGTAACTCCTTTATTTAAAAAGGGCAATAGACAGAAGGCTGGGAATTATAGGCCAGTTAGCCTAACATCTGTGGTTGGCAAAATGTTGGAATTGATAATTAAGGAAACAGTAACAGGACATTTGGATAAACATAGCTTAATAGGACAAAGTCAGCATGGCTTTACAAAAGGGAAGTCATGTTTGACAAATTTGTTGGAGTTCTTTGAGGACATAACATATGGGGTAGATAAAGGGGAACCAGTGGATGTGGTGTATTTGGACTTCCAAAAGGCATTTGACAAGGTGCCACACCAAAGATTATTACTTAAAGTAAAAAATCATGGGATTGGGGATAATATTCTGGCATGGGTGGGAGGATTGGCTTTCTAACAGAAAACAGAGAGTTGGGATAAATGGTTTATTCTCAGACTGGCAGTTGGTGACTAGTGGTGTTCCGCAGTGATCGGTGTTGGAACCCCAACTCTTTACAATCTATATTAATGATTTGGAGAAAGGGACTAAGTGCAGCGTATCGAAGTTTGCTGATGACACAAAGATGGGAGGGAGTGTAATGAGTGCGGAGGACATTGAAACCCTGCAGGGGGACATAGATAGGCTGAGTGATTGGGCAGACATTTGGCAGATGAAATATAATACTGACAAGTGTGAGGTCTTGCACTTTGGCAGGAAAAATAATAGAGCAAGTTATTATCTAAATGGAGAGAAACTGGAAAGTGCTTCTATGCAAAGGGATCTGGGGGTCCTGGTGCAGGAAACACAAAAAGTTAGTATGCAAGTGCAGCAGGTGGTCAAGAAGGCCAATGGAATGCTGGCTTTTATTGCTAGGGGGATGGAGTATAAGAACAGGGAGGTCTTACTGCAGTTGTACCGGGTATTGGTGAGACCACACCTGGAGTACTGCATGCAGTTCTGGTGTCCATATTTAAGAAAGGACATACTGGCTCTCGAGGCAGTGCAGAGAAGGTTCACTAGGTTAATTCCGGGGATGGGTGGGTTGATGTATGATGAGAGGTTGAGTAGATTGGGACTCTACTCATTGGAGTTCCGAAGAATGAGAGGCGATCTTATTGAAACATATAAGATTGTGAAGGGGCTTGATCGGGTGGATGCGGGGAGAATGTTCCCAATGATGGGTGAAACTAGGACTAGGGGGCATAATCTTAAAATAAGGGGATGCCGTTCCAGTACTGAGATGCGGAGAAATTTCTTCACTCAGAGGGTAGTGGGGCTGTGGAATTTACTGCCCCAGAGAGCTGTGGAAGCTACTACACTCAATAAATAAAACGGAGATAGACATTTTCCTGGATAAAAATGGCATTAGGGGATACGGTGAGCGAGCAGGTAAGTGGACATGAGGCTACGTTTAGATCAGCCATGTGATCTCCTGGACCAGTTTTCGATAGCCTGGATGGGTCGGAGAGGAATTTTCCAGATTTTTTCTCCTCAATTGGCAACTCGGTTTTTTTTCCCCGGGTGATCACATGGGTTTGGGCGGGATGAAGAATAAAATAAAATGGGCGGCATGGTGCCCTGTTGGTTGGCACTGTTGCCTTGTGGGATTCGGTGAAAACTAGAGTTAAGATTGGATCAGCCATGATCTTGTTGAATGGCGGAGCAGGCTTGAGGGGCCGATTGGCCTACTCCTGCTCCTATCTCTTATGTATACTTATGTATTAGTTGGAAGTAACAAAAAAGAGTGTTGTTTGATACTTTATATTTATTCTTTAATTGATCAAATGACATTAATATACCTCCTTCAAAACAATCTCCTATATTCAGGAAGTTTATGCGTTTCCGCTTGATGTATTAACTCCATAAAAGGAGGAATTAATAAATCTTTAAACCTTTTATAAAATTCAGGTGGAAAACCATCTTCTCCTGGAGATTTATCACTTTGAAGTGATCCTAGGGCTTCTTCGACCTCTTTCAATGTAAAAGACATATCTAATCCCTTCTGTTCTTCCATATTTAATTTTAGAAGAGTTATTTGTGATAAAAACCTTTCTATCTTGACATGATCATTTTGTGATTCTGATTTATACAACTCAGAATAAAAATTCTTAGAAGTTTCATTAATTTCTAAAGGTTTATAAGTAATTTTATTTACTCTTGTTCGAATTGCAATTATTGTTTTAGAAGTCTGGTCTGTTTTTAACTGCCATGCAAGGACCTTATGTGATCTTTCACCTAGTTCATAATATCTCTGTTTAGTTCTCATAATTGCTTTTTCTGTTCGATATGTCTGGAGTGTATTATATTGTAACTTATTAATAAGTTGTCTTTGTTTTTCTTCTGTCATATTTCTTTGAGATTCTTTTTCTAATTTTGTAATCTCTTTTTCCAATTGATCTATTTCTATCATATATTCCTTCTTAATTTTAGAAGTATAACTTATTATCTGACCTCTCAAATATGCCTTCATCGCTTCCCACAATATAAATTTATCATCAACTGAATGTGAATTTGTATCTAAAAAGAACTGAATCTGCTTTTTCATAAAATCACAAAAATCTTGACGTTTTAGTAATATTGAATTAAATCTCCATCTATAAATTGATTCCTCTTTATCTATCATAATCATTGTCATTATCAAAGGAGAATGATCTGACAATATTCTCGCTTTATATTCCATATTTTTCACTCTATCTTGAATATTCGTTGATAATAGGAATAATTCGTTGATATCTATCCTTGAATATGTTTTATGTCTTTGAATAAAATGAATAATCTCTTTCTTTTGGATTAATTCTTCTCCATATAGCAATCAAATTTAAGTCTTTTATCAATAATAGAGTTAATTTTACTACTTCTGATTTTGTGACAACCTTTGTTGATCTATCTAAAACTGGATCTAGACAAAAGTTAAAATCTCCACCTATTAATATTTTGTCATGTGCGTTAGCCAAATTCAAAAAGACCTCTTGTATAAATTTTACATCATTTTCATTTGGTGCATAAATATTCATAAGAGTCCATAGTTCTGAAAAAATTTGACAATGTATAATTACATATCTCCCCGCCAAATCAATTAATACGTTTTGTATTTTAATTGGTAAATTTTTATTAACCAAAATTGCAACTCCTCTCGCCTTTGAATTAAATGAAGCTGCAATAACATTTCCAACCCAGTCTCTTTTTAATTTCTGATGTTCTATGTCTGTTAAATGTGTTTCTTGTAAAAAAGCTATATCTGTTTTCATTTTTTTTAATGTATGTTAAAATTCTTTTTCTTTTTACCGGTCCATTAAGCCCATTAACATTAAAACTTAAAAGATTCAGTAAATTAGTCATTATTTTTAATTATGTTACTCTAATCTATAATAATACCTAATCTTTCAACTTTTGTGGTATCTTGGGAAATCTTTTTAAAATTCTCCATGTTGCTATGTGTGTCCCCACCGATCATCCAGGCAGAAAGATGGAAGAAAAATAGAGTATAAAGAAAAAAAACAAAATACCCCCCCCCCTACTAATGTTGTGGAAAAAAAAAGAACACAACATTACCCCCCTCTGTTGTACGGGTCATGGCGATCACCATGATTACACACGTGAATCCCGCAGTAACCGATCCAAAGCTCCCCAGCCCCCCCGCAACATAAAAAAAGTATATATATAAGAAGAAACAAAAATATTATTCTCAATTAGTATTTCTGAAATTTTGCTTTTCTCCCTTGTATCATCCTTAAATGTCCATCACTTCCATTCACTGTCTCTATCTTTATCTTTAATCCATTACGCTTGGAAGTCTCTGTGTAATTAGCGAATAAATGGAAGTTTTTGTGCTGACTCCTCCGCTTCTCGATAATCGGTAAAAAATCTTCTTTTTCCCTCCTCCAAAAAAATTATCAATGTTGCTGGGTGACGCATTATAAATTTATAACCCTTTTCCCATAAGACTTTTTTCGCTGGGTTAAATTCCTTCTTTCTCTTCAAAAGGTTATAACTTATGTCAGGATTAAAAAGAACTGCCTTCCCTGCTATCATCAATGGCCCGTTTCTCTTTTTGGCACATTGGGCAGCCGCCTTCAGGATCTTTATCTTGGTATCTTAAGCATTTTATCAAAATTGATCGTGGATTTTGATCAGCTTGAGGTCTTGACCTTAAGGCTCTATGAGCCCTTTCAATCTCAATTAGAGTTCCTTCTTCCATTTCCAAGTTCTCAGGGATCCATTTTTGAAAAAAATTTATTGGATCTTCTCCTTCTATATCTTCTTTGAGTCCAACAATTTTAATATTGTTTCGTCTACTAAAATTTTCAAGCTTATCAATTTTTTCCATAAATTGTTTTCTTTCTGATGTCCAGGCAGTAATATCATCTTCCATTTTATTCATTCTTTCAACCATGTCTTCCGTTGTAGTTTCCAAATCTATAATTCTCTTTTTCATTTTTTCCTGTCTTTTTGTCATTTTATCAAACATAATCTTCATATTTGTCATTTTTCTTTTGATTACTTTTAATGCGCCTAATTTACGCATTATTTGCATCAAAGTCTTTTCTATATTTCCAGAAAAACTTTTACCTCCATCTTCGTCTGATTTTTCCAGAGATTCTGACTCTCCCTCAGATTCACTTTCACTATCGGTTTCAGTCGCAACTGGGATTTGTAGTTCTGGTTGCTCTCGTTTGCGCATGCTCCTTCCTTCACGTTTGCGCAGTTCTCGTTGGTCTTTTTCTTTAGAAATGGTCGATGTTGCCGCAGTTTCCTATTCTGTATCGCCGGAGGTGAAATGTACCTGAGCCCGCGGTTCTTTGGCAGAAGTGGGCCTTGATTCTGTTCCAACTTGCGTTGTCTTCACGGTAGTAGTTTTCTTCATCTTCTGTTTGTGAGGCATAACTTGAAACAGTCCGGAGTAGTTTATAAGTAACTTTTAGAAAGTATTGACTAACTTTTCTTCACTTAAACATTAATTTATTGATTTTTTACGGGAGAGCTGGGTTCCAGCATCTCGATCCTACGTTATCACGTGACGTCCCCCCACTGATGGCAATAGTGAGAAAAGGACATGCCCTGTGTACTGGAGATCCTTAATAATGGACGCTGTCATTCTGAGACACTGCTCCCTAAAGATGTCCTGGGTACTTTGTTGGCTAGTACCCAAGATGGAGCTGACTAAACTCGCCTCCTCTCCAGGGCCTCTGTCTACATTGCCCACTGCCTAGATGGAGTCGATTTGGAAAGGATGTTTCCCATGGTGGGAGAGTCTAGGACAATCGGTCACAGCTTCAGGATAGAGGCACGTCCATTCAAAACAGATGCGGAGAAATTTCTTTAGCCAGAGGGTGGTAAATTTGTGGAATTTGTTGCCATGTGCAGCTGTGGAGACCAGGTCACTGGGTGTATTTAAGGCAGAGATTGATAGGTTCTTGAATGGACATGGCAACAAAGGTTACCGGGAGAAGCCTGGGAACTGAGGTTGAGGAGGAGGGAAAAAAAAGGATCAGCCCTGATTGGAAGGCGGAGCAGATTCAATGGGCCAAATGGCCTAATGCTGCTCTTAGGTCTTGTGGTCTTATTGTGATTGGACCAGGTCAAATTATTGGTGATATTTACACTTGGGAGTGTCTAACTCTTGTTGTGACTGCTACTTTCAGTTACTTGGAGTCTGCTTAACAAATCTGTGAAAGTAATTGAATAAAACATGCGAGTGAGAGTGCAGAGTGACCTGCTGTTCGGCTGATTTAAGCACCGGGCCAGATTGGAAAGGAAGGGTAGAGGCCCAAGGAAATGACAGCTCAACTGCTCGAACCTCATGGCATCACAATCACTTGTAGACTGACAGTGTGACTTTAGGGGAGCTTGTCCAAAGAACCAAGGTACCAGTAAAGACAACCGACAAAGGCAATGTGGTGTACAGGATCACCCGTGGAGACTGCAACCAGAGCTATGCTGGCTAGACAGGACGTAAGCTTGCAGCTTGTTTACGGGAACACAGACTGGTAGCATGGAGACATGACCACTGTGGCTGATCTCGTTGCATGTAGACCGAGAAGGACGCCACTTTAACTGGGACACCGTGGAGATTCTGGTGCAGTCAAACGTGAAGCAAGCACGAGAATTTTTAGAAGTGTGGTTCTCTTCTGATAACTCCATAAACAAACATATCATCGAACCCCTAAGAGCCAAAGCAACATGGGCCAGGAGAATTCAAAGGTGAACTGAAGGGATAGCAAGCAAACGGGGGCCTACATAAACACGAGCTCTCCCAGAGAGAAGCACCAACAACTGCGTACTGGGGCTGTCTCCTCGACTGGGGATGAAACATCTGCAAGCTAATTGCCAAACTGCAACATCTAGTACTTTGAACTTTTAATTTAATGATTTATTTGTAAATCCTGTAACACTGGCTATCATTTAACCCTGGTGGAGGTTAATGGCAACGCCAGTAGTGATTTTATTACTTCATTAAGGAGAGCGGTTATGTGGAAGACTTTACAGGAAGATGCGGGGGTCTGTTGGTAATCGGATTTAAGAGGGCACGAGGTACAAGAGCTGGTGATGTTCCAGAGGGTGGAGGTGGAGAACGGTTATCAGGAGTTTGCAGAGGAGGAGAGGAGCGTGTTATCTGTGTTGTACTGCAAACATCTGCTGCAGGAGTTCAGTGGGTCGAGCAGAATCAGCAGGAGGGAAGGAACTGTCGAAGATTTGAGCTGACACCTACGTCAGGACGCACAGAACATGGGAGTAGGTCCTTTAGCCCACCATGTTGTGCCAAACTGTTTAAACTAGTAATTAAATCCCCTTTTAAGCTAGTCCCTTCTGTCAACTCTATGTCAGTATCCCCCCATTCTCTGCATATTTAGGAGCCTTTTAAACAGCTTAAACAGTTTCCCCCAGCACATCATAAACTCAAGAGATTCTGCAGACGCTGGGAATCCAGAGCAACCTCAGTGGAAAAAGCCTGCCTGCATTTATCCCATCTGTACCCCTCATATCTCCCCTCATGGTCCCTTTAAACTTTTCATCTTTCACCCTTAACCCATGACCTCTTGCTGTAGACCCACCCAACCTCAGTGGAAAAAGCGTGTTTGCATTTACCCTATCTATACCCGTCATGTTCCCCTGTAACTTCTCACCTTTCACCCTTAACCCATGACCTCTTGCTGTAGACCCACCCAACCTCAGCAGAAAAGCCTGCTTGCATTTGCCCTATCAATACATAATTTTGTATACCTTTATCAAATAGAACCATAGAAAAGTCCAACACAGAAACAGGCCCAGCTAGTGCATTCCGAGCCATTTACACCGACATCTCCCATCTCCCTGCACCGGGACCTTAGCCCTCCATACTCCCCTCATCCCCTCAGCTCCAGGGAATAAAAGCCTACCCTATTCAACCTTTCCCTGTAACTCAGTTCCTTAAGTCCCGGCAACATCCTTGTAAATTTTCTCCGCGCTCTTTTCAATTAAGGTGGTGGGGTGGAGATGCGTCTCTACCAAAGGCGATTGTAAGGTGTTCCTTCCCTCGACTAGTGTAACACCTGCTTAGCTTTCTCCCCCCCCCCCCCCACCCAATCAGGGTCACGTGAGGCCATGGGAGCAGGCGGTGGATGGTCGTATGAGCAGCCGGTGCAGATTACAAGTCCTGGTTATGTGACCACTGGCGCCAGGCAGACAATCTCTGAAGAGTGTTGATAATGGCTGGCTGGGGTCACCCAATTTGTAAAGACACTGCCCAGAAGAAAGTAATGGCAGATCACTTCCTATTGATAACTTTCCTGTAGATAGGTGACCAAAACTGCACAGAGACCTGATATGGGTTTTTAAAATTAAAGATGAGTTAAGTATTTTACATAGGATCTTGGAATAGGTAGTGAGGTGGAGTTTAAGAGGTCTATAGATAGATGTTTGATTATGAAGGGCACGGAGAGGTGATACACAGGGGAGGACAGTCTAAACTGACATCAGAAGCAGCACAACATTGCGGGCTGAATGGCCTGTCCACTGCTGCGTTCTTCTACGTTCTGAGAAGGCGAGTAAGACTTTACCTTCGTGCTGAGGTGTTATATCAATGCAGCCCACCCTAAGTTCAGATTGTTGTGCTGATCTTAATCATTTCATCTTGGACTCCTGCTGCGGGCGTCTGTACAAGTTTGGGGCGCTCATCACATCTCGACACTAGGAGTAGACTTTCAGGCCATGATCTCCTTACTACCATTGACTCTTTACAACCATCGGGCAGGAGGTGCAGGAGCCTCAAGTCCCACACCACTAAGTTCAGGTGCATTTAATATCCTTCAACCATCAGGCTCCTGAGCCAGTGTGGATAACTTCACTCACCTCAACATTCCACAACCTATGGGCTCACTTTCAAGGTCTCCACAACTCATGTTCTTGGTGTTATTTATTTATTTTTGTTATTGGCATCATTTGCATTCTTTTGCACATTAGCTGTTTGTCAGTGGTTATTTTCAAATTTTCATAAATTTGAATATATTTCTCTATTTTCCTGTAAATGCCAACAAGAAAATGAATCTCAGGGTTGTACAGAGTGACATACAGGTAATTTGATAGTAAATTGACGTTGACATTGTTCCCGCCCTCACCTGCCGATCAACCCTTTCACCTGCTAACTCTTGTTCTGCCCCTTACCTCCCACCATTTTATACGGGGTATTCTCCCTTTCCTGGCCAGGTGAAGTCTGTCCATTTCCTTCCACACAGGCTGCCTCATCCTTTGAGTTCTTCCTGCAGTTTGTGTGTTCCAGATTCCAGCATCTGCAGTCTCTTATGTGTAGATGTCAGATTCTGACCTTGGCATCAATGCCCATATACAACAAATTAATTGGAAACTGTTTTAAAATGCTTCATAATGCCAACCTTTGACACGAATCTTAACTTTGAACATAGAATGCTACAGCCCAAAATCAGGTTTAATATCCCTGGCATATACCTTGTGGCAAAGTTTATGGATGATATGAAGATAGGTGGAGGGGTGTGTATTGCTGAGGAAGCAATGCGATTGCAGCAGGGCTTAGACAAATTGGAAGAATGGGCAAAAAAGTGGCAGATGGAATACAGTGATGGGAAATGTATGATCATGCATTTTAGTAAAAGGAACAAAAGTGTAGACTATTATCTAAATGGGGAGAAGGTTCAGACATCAGAGGTGCAGAGGGATTTAGGAGTCCTCGTGAAAGACTCCCAGAGGTTGATTTACAGATTGAGTCTGTGGTAAAGAAGGCAAATGTAATGTTGACATTCATTTCAAGGGGAATAGAATATGAAATAAGGAGATAATGCTGAGGCACTAGTCAGGCCACACAGAGTTTTGTCAACAGTTTTGGGCCCCATATCTCAGAAAGGATGTGTTGTCATTGGAGAGAGTCCAGAGGAGGTTCATGAGGATGATTCCGGGAATGAAGGAGTTAACATATGGGGAGGGTTTGGCAGCTTTGGGCCTGTACTTACTGGAATTTAGAAGACTGTGTGGGGATCTCATTAAAACCTACCGAATATTGAAAGGAGTAGATAGGGTGGATGTGGAGAGGATGTTTTCTGTAGTGGGGGTGTCTAGAACTACAGGGACGGCTTTAAGATTGAAAGACGATCCTTTAGAACAGAGGTAAGGAAGAATTTTTTTTTAACCAGAGTTGTGAACCTGTGGACTGCTCTGCCACAGACTGCGGTGGAGGCCAAATCCGTGGGTATGTTTAATGCAAAAATCGATAGTTTTCTGATTGGTTAGGGTATCAAAGGTTATGGCAAGAAGGCAGGTGTATGGAGTTGAGTGGGATCCAGGATCAACCATGATGGAATGGCGGAGTGGACTTGATAGGCTGAATGGCTCCTCTGTCTTATGGTCTTAAGTTGTGAAATTTGTTATTATGCAGCAGTAGTACTTTGCAATTATTTACTCTTTTTATTATGTCATGCAGTGTGTGTGTATGTATTTATATATTTAAAGTTACTAAGTAGTGCAAAAAGAGAACCAAAAAGTAGTGTTCATGAGTTTAATGTCCATTCAGAAATCAGATGGCAGAGGGGATGAAGCTGTTCCTGAATCATTGAGTGTGTGCCTTCAGGCTCCTGTACCTCCTCCCTGATGGTAACAATGAGAGGAGGGCATGTCCTGGGTGGTGGGGGTCCTTAATGATGGATACCACTTTTTTGAGGCGTCGCTCCTTGAAGATCTGGATGTTGGGGAGACTAGTGCCCTTGATGGACCTGACTGAGTTTGCAACTTCCTACAGCTTATTTTGATCCTGTGCAGTGACCCCCCCCCCCCCCCATAACAGACGGTGATGCAGCCAGTTAGAATGCTCTCTGTAGAAATCTGTGAGTGTCTTTGTTGATATAGCAAAATCTTTAAACTCCTAATGAAATGCAGCCACTGTTGTGCCTCCTTTGTAGCTGCTTCGATATGTTGGGCCCAGGATAGATCCTCAGAGATGTTGACACCCAGGAACTTGAAATTGCTCACTCTCTCCACTTCTGATCCTTCGATGAGGACTAGTGTGTGTTCCCTCGTCTTACCCTTTCTGAAGCCCACAATCAGTTCAGTCTCAATGGTGTTGAGTGCAAAGATGTTGCTGCGATACACACAACTAACTAACTAACAGTATAGGCCCTTCTGTGCATCCCTGTACAGTGCAGGGATGTTGTGCCAACCTATTTTTAAATTTATTGACATACACCGTGGAGTAGGCCTATCCAGCCCTTCGAGCAGTGCCGCCCAGCACCCCCCACTTTAATCCTCGCCTAATCTTGGGGCAATTTATAATGACCAATTAACCTACCAACCAGTATGTCTTTGGACTCTGGGAGGAAACCCAGGTGGTCACGGGGAGATTAATCTAACCATGGCCCCCTATTTTTCTATCATCCATGTGCCTGTCTAAGAGTCTCTTAAATGTCCCTGATGTATCTGCCTCTACCACCACCCCTGACAGCACATTCACACACCCACCACCCTCTGTGTAAAGAACTTGCCTCCAACATCCCCCCTATACTTCACTGCAATCACCTTAAAATTATGCCCCCTAGTATTAGCCATTTCCTTCCTGGGCAAAAGGTCTCTGGATGTCTACTCAATCTACGCCTCTTATCGTCTTGTACACCTCTGTCAAGTAGCTTCTCATCCCTCTTTGCTCTTAAGCAAAGATTTCCAACCTGGGGCCCATGGACCCCTTGATTAATGGTATCAGTCCATGGCATAAAAATGTTGGGAGCTCCTGATCTGAAGTGATAGCTCACTCAACTTACCCTCTTAAGACATGCTTTTTATTCCAGGCAGCATCCTAGTAAATCTCCTCTACACCCTCTCTAAAGCTTCCATGTCCTTTGCTTTTAGTTCAGTGGGCAATTTCCTCTCCGTTGCACTGATGTGGGTCGTTATTAACCAGTTTCAGCTACCTCTTATTTCAGTGCTTGCTGCTTTCTCAGGGAATGTCGCTGAGCGGTGGGGAGCAGAAAGAAGCCATCAGCAAACTGGTTCAGCTCCTGAGGGACAGGTACCCAAACCTGAGTGAGATGTACTACATCACCACGGATGCGATAGGAGGGATAGCCACTGCCACCAATAGGGGTAAGGCTTAATGGGGTTGCTTATGCGTTTGGTGTCGGGGTCTTCTTCCTTCACCCCGACGCGTATTTCACATTCAGGGAGTCCTCACCCTTCCACTCAAGGGATATGGGGAGAAGGCAGGAACGGGGTACTGATTGTGGATGATCAGCCGTGATCACATTGAATGGCGGTGCTGGCTCAAAGGGCCAAATGGCCTACTCCTGCACCTATTGTCTGTTGTCACTCACAGCACAGATTCTCGAACATGAAGGCGCAGCGCAGGGTTAATCGCAGGATTCTTATTAGCGTTAAGGAACAGGCAGGTCTTCAGGATAAATGTCCATGGATCTGTCGAAGTTGCTGCACAAGTTCACAGTAAATTTATTATCAAAGTACGTATACAGTATGTCACCATATACCACCTTGAGATTAATTTTTTTTGTAGGCACACACAGTAAATCCAAAAAACGCAATAGAATCAATGAAAGACCGCACACCACAGGATAAATGACTATTGTGAAAAACAAAAATAAAATGTGTAAGTTCAAAAAGAGGGAAAAATAATTATCAGAATAAATAAATAAGCAATAAATAATCAAGAACAAGAAGAATTTTTGAAAGGGAGTCCATGAGTTGTGGGAACAGTTCAGTGACAGGGTGAGTGAAGTTATTCTCTCTGTTCAAGAGCTTGCTGGTTGAGGGGTAATAACTGTTCCTGAACCTGGTGGTGTGAGTTCTGAGGCTCCTGTACCACCTTCCTGATGGCAGCAGTGAGTTGAGAGCATGTCCTGGATGGTGGGGGTTCCTGATGATGGATAGAGTGGTTAAGAAGGCATATGAAGGCATACTTCAGTAGTCAGGGGATGGAGTTCAAGAGCTGTGAGGTAATGTTGCAGTGTTATTAAACTCTGATTAGACCTTCACTTAGAATATTGTGTTAAGTTCTGGTTGCCTCCTTACAGGAAGGGTGTGGAAGCTTTAAAGAGCGTGCAGAGGAGAGTCTGGGTTACAGAGCATGTCTTATGAGGATAGGTTGAGTAAGCTAGAGATTTTCTCTTAGGAGTGAAGGTGACTTGCTAGAGATGTATAAGATGATAAAAATCATAGAAAGGTTAGACTTTTTCCCAGAGTGGAAATAGTTAATGCAATTGGAGGAAAATATAGGTGGGATATCGGGATAGATAATTTTACACGGAGAAGATATTAGGGAGAAGATGCAAACTCCACATGGACAGCACACAATGTCAGTATTGAGCCGGGGTCTCTATTGCTGAAAGACCAGCTACACCCCTGCCACCTCCTACTCCTAATAACTCACTCAAGATGGACTGGCGTCATGTCTGTGCTGGAATTGTAGAGCAGATTCGTTGGGCCAAATGCCCTAGGTCAGCTTCTACGCCTCATGGTTTTGTGGATTTCCTGCTGGCTTCTGTGGAGAAACCGCAGGGCTGGGTGCTGGCAGTCAGCCCCAGTCTCTACGTCGGGAAGCTCTTTAGACCACACAACATAGGAGCAAAATTAGGCCTTTTGGTCCCTCAAGTCTGCTCCGCTGCTCCATCATGGCTGATTTATTATCTGTCTCAACCCCATTCTCCTGGCTTCTCCCCGTAACCTTTGACACCCTGATTAATCGAGAAGTTAGCAACCTCTGCTTTAAATATATCCAATCACTTGGCCTCCAGAGCCATCAGTGGCAATAAATTCCACAGTTTCTCAGCTCTCTGGCTAAAGAAATTCTTTCTCATCTCGTTCTAAAGGTACGTCATTTTATTCTGAGGCTGTACCCTCTAGACCTAGACTCACCCTCTGTAGGAAACATTCTCTCCACCACCACTCTATCTAGGCCTTTCAATATTCAATAAGTTTCAGTAAAATCTAACCTGATACTTCTAAACTCCAGTGGAGTTCAGGTCCACAGCCTGAACTTTCCCGTTATCTCTCTTGACGTCCTTCCTACCTAGCGCTGTACTCTCCTGTTGTCCTTTCGGTGCTGACCAGTTTGCAAGGTGCGCTCTTCGAACTAAACAACCCCGTCTTAGTCAAGTCTTGTCATCTTTGCTCCCAGGCGGAATCGTGCTGATCTCGGGAACGGGCTCCAACTGCAAGCTCGTCAATCCTGACGGGTCTGAGATCGGCTGTGGAGGCTGGGGTCACATGCTGGGAGACGAGGGATCCGGTGAGTGGGGTAGAAAATTGGGAGTACTCGTGAGCGGGCCAGGCTTCCGTGGATCTTAGTACTTTTGTTTCTGACTTCTTGGCTGCTTTGATTCTTTCTGGAGAGTTTGCAATTCTGGACTCATCCAGAGTGGGTTTGAAGTAAATTTTTATCAGACTATGTATACCATATACAACCTTGCAGCCACAGGAAAATAAAGAAGTACAATAGAATCCATGAAAAAAGGTAGAGTCCCTGAGAGTGTGTCTACAGGCCGAAGGGTTTCAGCCCGGATGTCAACCGTAATTTTTTCCATAGATGCTGCCTAGCCTGCTGAGTTCCTCCAGTGTTTTGTCTGTGTTGCTGCAGGTTATATAGTCAGTTCAGCACAGAGATGAGGGAAGCCTGCTGGTTGTAGGAAGACAACCGTTCATGAACCTGGTGGTGTGGGACCCAAGACTCCTGCACCTCCTGCCCCGTGGCAGTAGCGAGAAGAGAGGGAGCCAGGTCAAACGCAGGCGGACAGGAGGACTCAGGAGGGGGATTTTGGCTGTCACGGAGCAGTGGGGCTGATCACCAGATCATTTTCTGCTCTTGGGCCTCGACATTTTCATCTGGCTTGAAGCCTGCCCCAGCAATGGCCGACCTTTGTCCGCTTCAAGGTGCTGTGCCTGCATTCCTGAGAGTAAGGATTCAAAGTGTCATTGCTGTGACTAGGAACTGAACCAGGGATGTTTAGGTCTGGAGTGTCACGATCTCCCAACTGATCTATTTCAGCATCTCAGAACAACATCAGATGCATAGGAAGAATGTCAGAAAGCATTTTCTAAGCTGTGAATTTCATATCATTTGAAAAGCACTGACCAAGAGTTATAAGTTTGATTCCTGGTTTAGGGGCTTTTCTGTGAAGAGTGATTGAAGCTTTACCTACAAGCCCCATTATAGAATGCTTATAGAAAGGAATGGGGCCATTCGGCCCATTGTTTCCATGTCTGCTCTGTGACCGTGTAACTTCCTGGGGTTCTGAGGAATGAAAAGTGGTTCAGAAGAATCGATTTGCTTTTCAAAAAAAGAAAGGAAAAATGTTCCAAAAAAAAAAAAGAATCATTAAAAAATTTAGAAGAACCGGTTGGGACAGGGGTTCCCAACATTTTTTTATGTCATGGACCAATACCAGTAATCGAGGGGTCTGGGAACCCCAGGTTGGGAATCCCTGCCTTAGGAGAAAATCATACTTCACACGGGTTTATGGACTGTTCGGAAATCTGATGGTGGAAGGGAAGAAGCTGTTTTTAGGATAGAGAAGAGTACAGCACACTACAGGTCCTTTGTAAGTACAGTGGATTCCAGCTAATTGGGACACATCAGGACCAGTATATTTTGGTCCAATTAAGCGACTACCCCAATTAACCCATGTTTCATGGAAATAGTTAAAAATGTATTAAAAAAAGACAAACTGCTGTTTAATTGAGTGATAAGTTATATTTTAATGAAATACTGAACAAATTAGAACATTACCAATGCTGTACTATAAAACTGTACTAGTTCCTAATAGTTATCACCGGAGAAATTCATTTAGTGTATGTTGCTGTGTTCTTTTGATTAAGTGTAAATGAACAAAATCAGTACAGACACCTAGCGTAGATAATTGGCTACCTTTGGTACAGTGCCTTCAAGAATCCCAACCTCCAAAGCTTCATTTTCATTGTAACATTCAAGGTAATTGTCGATACCTTCAAATTCTTCGCAGTTCCTCACACAAAACGCTGGAGGAACTCAGCAGACCAGACAGCGTCTATGGAAAAGAGTAAACAGTCAACATCTTGGCCCGAATTGCTGACTGTACTTTTTTTCCATAGATGCTGCCTGGCCTGCTGAGTTCCTCCAGCGTTTTGTGTGTGTTGCTTGGATTTCCAGCATCTGCAGATTTTCTCTCCTTCGCTGTTCCTAACTTGTTGAAGTAGTGAAACTGTTTCATTTCTACTCCCGCTGTTTGTGGCATCTCCAAGCCTGAATGCAGGAAACCACAGTGAACGGCACCGTTCTGAACTATCTTACTGTTTATTAGAAGTGCAAAAAGTGAACAAAGGTAGCGAGGTAGGGTCTGTTCAGAAATCTGACGGCCAAGGGGAAGAAACTGTTCCTGAGATGTTGGGTCTTCAGGCTCCCATACCACCACCTTGACGGCAGCAGTGGGAAGAGGGTATGTCCTGGATGATGGGGGTCCTTAATGATCGAAACTTCCTTTTTGAGGCATCGCCTTTTGAAGGTGTCCTCGATGCTCAACAATCCCTTTGTCCTCTCTGTCCCTCTTTCTTAGTAAAGTTAAACTGCACTTCCAAATGAGGTCTATTATCACTGGCATGTGTTGTGAAATTTGTTGTTTTCTAGCAGTGAAACTTGTGACAACAGTACAGTGCAATATATTACTATAAGTCATAATAAGAAATATAAATAAGCAAAAAGAGAGCCAAATAGTGAGGTGGTGTTTATGAACCGTTGAGAAATCTGTTGGTGGAGGAGAAGAAGCTTGTTGAGTGTGCGTCTTCTGTACTTCCTGCTCCCTGGTTGTGGTAATGTGACGAGGGCATGCCCTGGGCGGTTGGGGTCCTTGGAGGAATGAGGTTTGGATGGTGGTGGATGGACCAGCCTCAGTAAAACCCTCTGTTATCTCCTTGCAGCTTATTGGATATCCCACTTGGCTATCAAGACTGTGTTTGACGTCACAGATAACTTCAAGCACGCACCCTATGACATCTCGCTGGTACAGAAGGCCATGTACAATTACTTCCAGGTCAGAAGTGCCGGTTTGTGAATTCTTTCATGAAGGAATATTTAGAGAAACAAGGCAGAACAGGCCCTTCTGTCCTAACGAGCCGTGCTGCCCAGCAACCCCCCCCCCCCCCGCCCATTTGACCCTATCCTAATCACAGGACAATTTACAATGGCCAATTAGCCTACTAACCTGTACACCGTTGGATTGCGGGAGGAAACCGAAGCACCAGGACAGTTGTGGGGAAAACATGCAAGTTCCTTGAAGATAGCACCAGAACTGAACTTTGAACTGTAATGATATCATGCTAACCCGCCACACTCCCATGGTGCCCATAGAATGCCATTTGGTGCTCTGTCTTTCTACACTCCATGCTATTAGAAAGAATAGGAAAAGACAGATTGCAAATAAAGATTTAGGAGGTTAAAGCAAAAGTTTATTATCAAAGTATGTGCACGCTCAGTGGAATCTAGTGTGGTCTTCTGCTGTAGCCCATTCATCTAAGTTTTGACGTGTTGTGTAGCCAGAGATGCTCTTCTGCACACCACTGTTGTAACACATGGTTGAGTTACTGTCAGCTTGAACCAGTCTGGCCAATCTCCTCTGACCCCTCTCATTAACGAGGTATTTTTGCCCACAGAACTGCCGTTCACCTGATGTTTTTTTTGTTTCTTTGCACCATTCTCTGTAAACTCCAGAGCCATTCATCAGAACTGGAACAGTGAGAAAGCAAGTGTGTTTTATTGGTAGCGTTAGAGGAATAGAAGAGAGAAATCTCACAGTAGAGCACGGTGGAGCGCACCTCCCAGTAGGTGACAGAGACTGAAATCCTCCTCATATTTGGAAAAGGGAGCACATGATGCTTTAGTGACGATATCTGAGGCACAGTAGATGCAGCTGTCTTCAACATAGAACTGGATTTTGTGTTAGCCCAAGCAGAGAGATAGAGCCTTGGCTCCTGTGAAAGACGACAGATCTGGCCCTCAAACTCTCCTCTCTCCAAAATATGCAGATATCCAATCGGATGGACCTCCTTACTCACTTCTATCGGAGCTTTGAGAAATCTAAAATTGCTGGACTTTGTCAAGTATTAGCCAAAGGTAAAATCGCCTGAGGGCGTAATCTTCTTCTCTGGATTGTTGGTTGCTGGGTTGCGGGAACATTGCTTCTCTTTCTGCCCAGCTAAACGCCTTCAAATTGACAGCATCTCCTCTTCCCAGACTCATTACCGAATTCCATCTTAACCTAGCTTCTCGTACGGCTCATTAACGCACAGCCCCTCAAATGTAGCATACTGAAAACATCCAGATCCCTCTCACTTTCTCCTGACACAACATCACTTCTTCCACAACCGAGATCCATAGCTAAAGGAGATTGTGTGGCTTAGTCAGACATGAGATTGTGTGGATGTGAAAGAGACTCCTGGACGGTGTCTGGGTCAGGGATGTCTCAGGTCAGGTCCACAGCATAAGCAGCCGGAAGTTCTGGTGCATATTGAAGAGAGCATAGAAGAAGTTGTGTAGAAAGCTGTAAAGCGGGACCTCAGGGGTAGTAATCTCTGGATTGCTGGCTGTGCCATGCACCAGTGAAGGTAAGAATAAGATGATTAGGCAGATAAATGCGGGGCGGAGGAATTGGTGCAAGGGGTAATGTTTCAGATTTCTGGATCATTGGGATCTCTTCTGCGGACGGAATGATCTGTATAAAAAGGACAGGTTACACCTGAACCCAAGGAGGACTAATATCCTTGGGGGGGGGGCAGGTTTGCTAGAGCTGTTGAGAAGAGTTTAAACTTATTTGGCAGGGAGATGGGAACCAGAGTAATCAGGGTGAGGATGGGGCAGTTGGTATACAAGTAGATGCAGTGCGTTGTGAGGAAGGACAGGCAGGTGGTCGGACAAAATTGCAGTCAGTGGGATGAGGTCAACTTCACATGGTCACTCAGAAAGGTGTAAAAGATAGGATCACTTTTCAGAGAAGATAGGAGGAGTTCCCCACAATGTTCTGGGTATGTGTCACCAACCAACATCAGGATAGTTCAGATTATCTAGTTGTATCGCATTGCTACTTGTGGAATCTTGTTGTACACAGCTTAGCTGACTTGTTTCCATATGATAACATTGAAGAGTAGTTTGAAAAGTCCTTTATTTGTTCCAAACTTTGGGACATTCTTTGGGACGTGTCCTGGGTGACGGGGATCCTTAATGATGGACGCCGCCTTTCTGAGGCATCGCTCCCTGAAGTTGTCCTGGATACTATGGAGGCTTGTGCCCATGATGGGGCTGAGTGAGTTTACAACTTTCTGTCCTGTGCAGTGGCCCCCTCCATACCAGGTGGTGATGCAGCCAGTTAGAATGCTCTCCACGGTCCATCTGTAGAAATCTGTCAGTGTCTTTGGTGATATATCAAGTCTCCTCAAACTCCTAATGAAATATAGCCACAGTCATTCCTTCTGGCAGCTTCATATTGACATATTCATGTGATTGTCTAACAGTCACGATCATATCTACTTCTACCACCCACCTCTGGCAGCCCAGTCTTGCCTATCATTTCCACTCTGTAATAGAAAACAACTTGCCTGTAAAATATCCCCTTCAAACTTTGTCTCTTCTCACCTTAAAGCTATGCCCTCTAGTATTTGATATTTTTACCTTGGGTACAAGATTCTGACTCTCTGCCAGCCTCGTAATTTGTTGTCGTTATGTGTTTAAAATATGCCTCATTATTTTATCAACATCTATCAGGTCCCCCCATCAGCCTCCAAACGCTCCAGTGAAATCAAACCAAGTTTGTCCAATCTCTCCTTACAGTGAACACTGTTCCCTCTCAGCTGCGTGTGTGTACGGCCGCGCGGTAACAAACGCTCCCGCGCACATCACCTTTGCTGCTGTGTGGCTGCAATAAAGACAGACGAGAAGAAGTTTACGAAACGTGAAATATTTCCTTTGTTCTACTGTATTTCGTTATACCCTTTAATTAACAAATAAAAATTTTTAACAGAGGAATTTTCCAAAGATTCAATGTACATTTATTATTAAAGTATCTATACAGAATACAACTCAGATTTGGCCTCCCATAGCAGCCACAAAACAAAGATTTAACACCATGGAACCCATTCAAGAAAACATCAAACACCCAACGCATGAAAAACAGAACAAATTGCACAAATGGCAAAATTATATTTTCAATTTTTATTCTAATTATTCATAGCATACATATTGCAAACAAAACATTCAAAATGCTGCGCAGTTTTTAGGCTGTGTAAAAAAAAAAAAATTCCTGTTTAGAACAACGGTTGGTCCACGCAGCTTTCAAAAGAAATTAGAGGGAACTGTTCTGCACCCTCTCCAGAGCCTCTACATCCTTCATGTGACCAGATCCATGATTGATAAATGGTACAGTAAGCTTTTGAATGGTCTGGTATGACGATTAGATTGTGTAGGAACATAAGCTGCAGAGAGCAGTGGACTTGGGCACCTCCCTCCCAACTTTTGACAGCATCTCTGAGACGCTGCCTCAAGAATGTCACATTGAGCTGGATAGCACAGAAACAGATCCTTCCAACCAACTGGTCTGTGGTGAGCAAGGTTGTCCCATTTGTCAGTGTTGGGTCCACAGCTTTCTGAACAATTCCTGTCCATGTACAAGAGATTCTGCAGATGCTAGAAATCCAGAGTAACACGTACAAAATGCTGGAGGAGCTCAGCAGGTCAGGCAGAATCGATGGGAATGAATAAACAGTCAACTTTTTGGTTTGAGACCCTTCTTCATGGCTGGAAAGGAAGGGGGAAGACAGCAGAATAAAATGGTGGGGGGAGAGGAAGGAGGATAGCTGGAAGGTGATAGGTGAAGCCATGTGAGTAGGAAAGGTTAAAGGGCTGGAGACGAAGGAATCTGATAGGAAAGGAGCGTAGACCATAGGAGAAAGGGAAGGAGGAGGGGACTCGGGGAAATGATAGGCAGGTGAAAAGAGGTAAAAGGCAGAGTGGGGAATAGAAGAAGAGGGGAGGGGGAGGGAAAAAATATTACTGGAAGGAGATATCGATATTCATGTCATCAGGTTGGAGGCTACCCAGTTGGAATATAAGATGTACCTCCTCCACCTTGAGGGTGGTCTCATGCAGCATCTGTCGTCAAAGATCCCCACCATCCAGGCCAGGCCATCTTCTCACAGCTGCCACTGGGCAGGAGGTGCAGAAGCCTGAAGTCCCACACCACCAGGTTCAGGAACAGCTACTTCCCTTCCACCGTTTGGTTCTTGAACCAGTCGGGACAACCCTGATCACTACCTCAGTACAACAGCACTATGACCATATGTGTTCTTTCTTGTATAATTTTATTCTTCTTGTGAAAGTTGTGTCTCTGCTGCTGCTACAAGTATTCATTGCATCTGTGAATGTACTTGGGCATCTCACGATGAACTTGACATCAACTGTTTAAACCAGGGGCTCTGAACCTTTTTTATGGCTTGAACCAAAGGGTCTGTGGGTGAACCCCAGTTTTAGGCCATCTTAGTAGCTGGAGATCCTTCAGGAGATTTGATCCTGATGGTGGTGGGAGAGAAGAGGACAACAATTAAAACTGTTGTTTTTTAAACATTGATTTCAGTGGCAAAAGATGGAGATGCGTTGAGCTGCAGTGTGTTCAGAAGAGCAGGACAGGAATTAGCTCAGCACGTCGTGGCTGTGATACCGGCTGCAGACAAGGTAAAATAAAATCGAACATTGCATGGATTTGTGCTCGGATAACTCCTGAAATCAGACGTTTTTATTGTCAAGAACAAAATAAAGTAGATGGGTATTCTTGAGGGACGTACACAAAATGCTGGAGGAACTAATCAGGTCAGGTAGTGTCTATGCAGAGGAATAAATGCACTGAGATCCATGTGATTTTTCAACATATTTTAGATTTTATTTATTAATTGAAGGGTAAATTGAAATATAGTACAATGGAAAACTTCCACATTTTGTAAACTTCTTCTCATATGTCTTTATTCCAGCTGAGTAGCAAAAAAGGCTGTGTGCGCGGGAGCATTTCAGTCACTGCGCGGCCGTGCACCCGCACAGCTGAGCGGGAACAGTGGTGACAACATTCAAAACACGGTTGGACAAGTAGATGGATCAGAAGGGGTATGGGCTAGACACAGAGAATTAACTGGTCAGATGGGCCAAAGGGCCTGTTTCTGTGCTGTTTAACTCTGTGAGTGAGTTGGGTGGTAACTGGAGGGACCGGTTGTTACTGATGCTTCACTGCCTGAGCTGGGTGACAAGTGTTAGTGCCGACTCCAGATTACAGGCAAGATTAGAGGCCTAGATGGAGTGGACATAGAGAGGATGTTTAGGACCCAGGAGAGAAGGACATCGCCTTTGAACAGAGATGAGAAGGAATTTCTTAACCAGAGGTTAGTCAATCTGTGGAATTCATTGCCACAGAAGGCTGTGGAGGCCAAACCATTGGATATATTTAAAGCGGAGCTTTTGGGTAGAAGCCAGGAAAATGAGGTTGAGAGGGAAAATAAGTCAGCCAAGATTGAATGGTGCAGCAGACATGATGGGCTGAATGGCCTGGTTCTGCTCCTTTGTGTTATGGACTTACAGGGTTTAGGCTTAATTGAGGTTTTTCCCTGTTCCAGATACTTTTTGAGGGGGAGCTTGGTCTACCGATAGTCTGCGTGGGATCTGTTTGGAACAGCTGGGACCTGCTCAAAGATGGTAAGTTCTTGGGATGGGGAGGGAGAGGAGAGTTATGAAGAGCGCTCTCAGAACACTGCCTTGGGAATCAATCCCTCTTTGGAATTGGACTTACTAACCCATGTACCTTTTGGAATATTCCAAAGACATATGGGTTAGTAAGACCAATTCCAAACGGGGGTCATGGGGAGAACGTACAATATGGACAGTAGCGGAAATTGAACTCGAATCACTGACGCTGTAAAGTCTGATGCTACCGTACCAAGGCTGTATATGAAGTGCTGCTCCTTGGCAGTAGAGGTGGTTATGGACAGACCTGTCGCTGTGGGAATGGGAAGGGGTCGGGGTCTCAGTAGCAGTGGTCTCCTGATGGATGGCCATTTTAGGCGTAGTGGTTAGTGTAATGCTTTACAGTGCCCGTTGTGAGATCTGGATTCAATTCCGCCGCAGTCTGTGAGGTGCATATTCTCCCCGTAAACACGTGGGTTTCCTCTGGCGCTCCAGTTTACTCCCACATTCCAAAAACGCACAGGTTAGGGTAATTACATTGTGGACATACTTACAAGCTGCTCTGGCAACAGATCCAGTCCATTGAGTCTGCTCCACCTTTTCAACACGTCTGGTCCATTTTATCTCCCAGCTCCAATCTCCCTGTGTCCCTTCATGCCCTGACCAATCTAGAATCTGTCAGGCTCTGCTGTAAGTATACATAAAGACTTGGCCTCCTCAAGTGCCTGTGGCCAAGTATTTCACAGACTCCCCACTCTCTGGCTAAAGAAAATCCTCCTCATCTCTGTTCTAAAAGGATGCCCTTCTATTCTGAGGCTGTATCCTCTGGTCCTGGATTTTCCCACCATAGGAAACATCCTCTCCACCTCCACTCTATCAAGGCCTTTCACCCCTAGGTTTCAATGAGGTCACCCCTCATTCTTCTGAATTCCAGTGAATACAGGCCCAGAGCCATCAAACACTTCATATGACAAGCTGTTTAATACTGGAATCATTTTCATAATCCTCCTTGGAACCCTCTCCAGTATCAGCACATAAGGATCTTAAATCTGCTCATAATACTCCAAGTGAGGCCTTACCAGTGCTTTTTAAGGACTCAATATTACATCCTTGCTTTTATATTCTAGTCCTTTAGAATGAATGTTAAAATTCTGTAGGAATAAATGCCTTCTTTACCACTGACTCAACCTGCAAATTAACCTTTAGGGAATCCTGTACAAGGACTCCCAAGTCCCTTTGCACCTCAGATTTTTGAATTTTCTCTCCATTTAGAAAATAGTCAACCCTTCTTTTACCAAAGTGCATGACCAAACACTTCCCAACACTATATTTCAACTGCCATTTCTTTGCCCTTTCACTTAATCTCTACTTCTCTACTTCCTCAAAACTACCTGTCCTCCACCTATCTTCATATCGGTTGTAAACTTTGCAACAAAACCATCAATTCCATCATCCAAATCACTGATGTACAACATAGAAAGAATCAGTCCCAACACAGACTCCTGTGGAACGCTACAAGTCTCCAGCAGCCAATAAGAAAAGGTTCCCTTTATTCCCTCTCTTCTCCTCCTGCCATTCAGCCACTGCTTTATCTATGCTGGTCTCCTTCCTGTAATACCATGGACTCTTAACTTGTTAAGCAGCCTCATGTGTGGCACCTTGTCAAAGGCCTTCTGTAAATCCAAGTACACAACATCAATTAATTCTCCTTTGTCTACTTGTTATTTCTTCAAAGAATTCCAACAGATTTGTTAGGCAAGATTTTCCTTAAGGAAACCATGCTAACTATGGCCTACTTTATGACGTGCCTCCAAGTACCCCGAAATCACATCCTTAAGAATCGACTCTTTCATCTTCCCAAACACTCTTCATCTTCTCAGCCACTGAGGTCAGACTAACTGGCCTCTGGGTTCCTTTCTTCTGCCTCTCTCTCTTATTGAAGAGTGGTGTGACATTTGCAATTTTCCAGTCTTCCTGAACCATTTCAGAATCCAGTGATTCTTGAAAGATCACTACTAATGCCTCCACAATCTCCTCAGCCAGCTCTTTCAGAACCCTGGGGTGTAGACAATCTAGTGCAGGTGACCTATCTTCAGACCTTTCAGATTCCCAAGAACCTTCTCCCTGGTGATGGTAACTTCATGTTCCCTGACACCTGGAATTTCCACCACACTGCTAGTGTCTTACACAGTGAAGACTGATGCAAAATACTTCTTCAGTTCATCAGCCATTTCCATGCTCCTTTACTACTGTACGTTTCCAGCATCATTTTCCAGTGGGCCAATATCCACTCTCACCTCTCTTTTACACTTAATGTATCTGAAGAAACTTTTGGTATCCTCTTTAATATTACTTCTAGCTTACTTTAGTATTCCATTTTTTTCTTTCTGAAATTTTTAGTTGCCTTCAGTTGGTTTTTAAAAGCTTCCGAATCCTCTAACTTCACACTAATTTTTGCTCTATTATATGCCCGCTCTTTGACTTTTATATTGGCTTTGTCTTCTCTTGTTAGCCATGGTTATGTCATTTTGCCTTGAGAAAACATCTTCCTCTTCCTTTCAAATTGCTTCCAGAAATTCCAGCCGTTGTTGTTCTGCCATCATCCCTGCCAGTGTTCTTTTGCAATCAATTTTGGCCTACTCTCTTCTCATGCCTCTGTAATTCCCTTTACTCCAGTGTAATACTGATACATCTGACTTTAGCCTCTCCTTCTCAAATTTCAGGATGAATTTGATCATATTATGACCTCTTACTCCTAAGGGTTCTTTTACCTTAAACTCTCTGATCAATTCTGATTCATTGTGCAACATCCAATCCAGAACAGCTGATCCCCTAGTGGGCTCAACCGTGAGCCGTTCTAAAAAACAGTCTTGTAGGCATTCTAGAAATTCCCTTTCCTGGTATCCAGCACCAACCTGATATTCCCAATCTACCTGCGTATTGAAATCCCCAATGACTATTGTAACATTCCCTTTTGGCATGCATTTTCTGTCTCCCGTTGTAATTTGCAGACTGCATCCTTAACACTGTTCAGGGGTCTGTATATAACTCCCATCAGGGTCTTCTTACCCTTATCTCTACCCACAATGATTCAACACCTCTTTCTAATGATTTGATTTCATTTTCTTACCAACAGAACCACACCACCCCCTCTGCCTACCTGCCTGTCCTTTTGGACATTAAGCTCCCACTATAATCTTTCAGGATTGATTCAGTGATGCCCACAATGCCATACATGCCAATCTGTAACCGTGCTTCTGGTTCATCTACCTTATTCTGCACACTGCACACATTCAAATATAACGTCTTCAGTCCTGTATTCACCCTTTTTGATTTTGTCCGTCTTTTACATTGCAGCTTATCCTGTTGACTGCAGTTTTGCCCTAACAACAGCCTCTCCCCATTACACATTGCTTCTGTTTGTAAACCAGCTACCTCATCTTCAGCACTATCACTCTGCCAAATTAGTTTAAACCCTCTCAAGCAACTCTGGCAGCCCCGACCGAAAGGATATTGGTTCCCCTTGGGTTCAGGTGTAGCCCGTCCCTTTTGTACAAGTTGTATCTTCCCCAGAACAGATCCCAATGATCCCTAAATTTGAACCCTTGCCCTCTACACCAGTTAGTCAGCCACACATTCACCTGCCAAGCCATCCTATTCTTACCCTCACTAGCCGGCTGGTGGCATAGTGGCATCAGCGCCGGACTTCAGAGCAAAGGCTCCCGAGTTCGAATCCAGCCGGCTCCCTTGCCCACTTTCCATCCATGCTGGGTTGAGCATCGAGCTAGCAACTCGGCCTCGTAAAAATAAGAAAGTCCCAATGACTCCAGTCAGAGTTAGGGGCATTCTTCTTCAACTTCTTTACCCTCACTGGCTCATGGCACAGGCAGCAATCCAGTGATTAATATCCTGGGGGTTCTGTTTCTCAGCTTTCTAAAATCTCTCTCCCTATGTTTTCTACCGATGTCATTGGTGCAAATATGTACCAAGACTTCTGGCAGCTCACCTTTGACCTTGAGAACACCATGGACCCAGTCTGAGACATCCCTGATCCTGGCATCTGGGAGGCAAGATACCACCTGGGTGTCTCTATTGTGCCCACAGAATCTCATCTGTTTCTCTGACTGTGGAATCTCCTATCAACTCTGCAGTCCTCTTCACCTCTCTGCTCTTCTGAGCCTCAGCACTAAACTCAATGCCAGAGACCTGGTCACTGTGGCTCCCCTGGTAGGTCATTCCCCCGCAACTGTGTGTAAAGTTATATAAATTCCCTTCCTTCCCCTGATAGTCACCCAGTTTACTTGTCTCCTGCAACCTAAGGGTAACTACCTCCCTGTAGCTCCTATCTGTTACCTCCTCATTCTCCCGAATGAGTCGAAGGTCACCAAGCTACATCTCCATTTCCTTAACGCGTTCTCCCAGGAGCTGCAGCTTGGTGCACCCAATGCGGATGTGTTCATCCGGGAGACCGGAGATCTCCCAACTTCCCACATCCCACACAGAGTACAAAACACTATTCTCACTACGCTACTCTGCCCTAAAGGATGAGGGTTGAACAAGTAAGAACAGAGAGAGAAACTCACCAGATACTTTACCTCACCTAAGCCTGGTGAGTCAAATCCGCTCCAAACACTGGCACACTCAACTGACCATCTCGAACGGTGTTGGTTGTTGGTGCAAAGTGACACCTTTCACTGTATGCTTCGCTGTACATGTGACAAGATAAAGCAAATATTTATCTTTCCATCTTTAGCTCTGCTTCCTTGCATCCGTTGCTGCAGAACCGAAGTCCTTTCTGTTTTCTCCTCAGGGTTTCTCGAGGTGCTGGCGGAAGCGAGGCAGAAGCCGGAGGGGAGACTGCTGTCCAAGTTCTCCCTGATGAAGCTGAAGCAGCCATCGGCGGTTGGAGCGGCCAGTCTTGGCGCCAAGCAAACTGGTTACGATTTACCAGTGCGGTACACCAATAATGTGACAGTCTTCTACACGCACTGCTACCAACCCCAGTGAACCTGCCGTCGTGGGGGCACAGGGGTCATGTGGCCTTGACCAGGGAGCCTGCTTAATCAGAGATGTAAATATGACGTAATTACGGACACTCAGTGATTCCTTTCCATGCCCGTACTTTGGATGTTTACCAACCAAAAATTTAATTGCAAACTGATCAATCACGTCCTTATCAGTTACACAGTCCTGGAAAACAATATCATTCACTTTCTGCCCCACTCTCAGGGCAACACTTAAACAGGGGTGGGAATTAATGCGCACAAGTTTCAGTCCTGCACAACTGCGATCTGATCTTCAGGTACCAGGCGAGGGGGTCAGCATCAGATGAGAGGTGTGGGGGGATCACCTTTAGGTGACAGGCATGTGGGGGGGTGAGGTCACCATTAGGCACTGGCTGCGCGGGGTTACTATTAAGTGCCGAACCAGGTGTGGGAAGGGGAGGTGAATGGGCCACCATTCACACCCACAACCCATGTACTGTCTTGGTCTGTATGAAGGTGTGGCAAGTGGTGGGAGATGTGTTTGTGGAGCGTTTTCCATCTTTTGCACTTTGTCTGTGTTTTCTGATTGGTAGAAAGAGGCCATTTGGTCCTTCAAGCCCATGTCAGCTCAGTCTCATTCTTCCCCTTATTTTCTGTCTGTCTCCATTGATCTTCCTGCTATCCCCTAACACGCAAAGTGTATTTTACAGCAGGTGATTAGTCTGCCAACACCCCCTGCCCCGCTCCTCGACTCCCACAATTGCGAGGTGGGAGGGAAGCGGAACACCCAGGGGAAACTCATATGGTCTCCGAGAGAACGTTGACAGCACCTGATGTCGGAATCGAACCTGGAGCTGTGGGGCAGCAGCACCACCCCCTGATGGAGGGTGTCTGAGGGACATGTAACAATTACTGACTGACCCAGTCGGCTCATGGGTCTACAGAATGGGTCAGCGAAAACAAAATAGTGACGTGCACCCTTATAACATTCCTGAAGAGAACTGTGTTTTATTGGTGATTGTCAGAATATATTTGCACTTCCATGATGGATAATGTTGTGAAACATGAAAATGGTTGTCTGTGTTTTCTTTAACTCACTGTTCATTTGTTCGATCTGCAACTAGGCAGAAGGATGGAAGGTGACCGTTAGTGAGAGGGAGGGCCTGTTGAGCTGTCGAAGGGTTAGGAGGGACACTAGTTTTTGATGGTCTACAGAACGTGGTCTCTGGGGTGGGTGGTGGGTTCCCGTTGCTTTCTGTTGGAACAACGGGGGTGGGGGGGAGGGTTGACGCTTTGCTCATGCTTGTGTGTGGGAGGAGGGCTTTGAGGTTCTAATGTTCATTCTTTGGGTTTTTTCCCTCTGTTTCGAGGATATCCGCAAAGAGTAAGGATTGCCAGTTGTATACTGTGTATGTTCTCTTGATATTAAATTGACCCATTGAACTGGTTTCAGTGACCAAAGATAAGTCATTATAATCGTATTGTAGTGGATCACTCACGTCGAGTATGTTGTTCTCTTAATGGAGAATGCCTGTGCATGGCTTTGTTTAACGAGGGGAGTCTGATGCACAGGCAGCCACCACATGGTCCTTGACAGATCAGGGTCAGTCAGGGTCCAGTGGCATGGAATTCACTGCTGCAGCCTTCCTCCACCTTCACTGCCGTTGTGATATGTCATTGTCTTCTGCCAGCTCCACCACTGAGGTCTTGGTTGGATCGCTCTTTCTCTGGAATCTCCCCCTCGACCTTACCACCATGGGTGACCCTACCAGGAGCTAAGCTCCAGACGGCATCACTCTCAGGATCTCAGGAACGGACAAGCCCCTCCATCATGACAAGGTAACGACCCGTGGAGAAGACATATGATATGTCATAGAGCAATGCAGCATAGATACAGTCTCTTCAGCTTAGCCAGGTCATGTCGACCACTGTGCCCACCCAGCTAGTCCCAATTTCCTACACATATCCCTCTAAGCCTCATACCTCCATGAACATTTCCAAATATTGTACCTGTTTCAACCACTTCCTCTGGCAGCTCGTTCCACGTTCTCACCAGACTCGGAATGAAAAAGTTGCCCTTCAGGCCCCTTTTAAATCTTTCCTATCTCACCCTAAAGCTGTGTCCCCTAGATTTGGACTCCCCTACCCTGGGGAAAAGTCTGTTACCATCCTTATCTATGCCTTTCTTAAATGTTTCTTTAAGGTTACCTCCCAGCTTCCTATGTTCCAAGGAATAAAAAACCTAAGCTCTCAGATGCTCTAGTCCTAGTAATCTCTTTGTAAAGCTTTTTTGCACTCTTTCAAGTTTTAAAAGATGAAGATTAGTTTTATTTGTCCCGTGTGCATGAAAACAGTGAAATGCATCATTTTGTGTCAACAACCAACACTCTCTGAAGATATGCTGGGGCAGCCTGCAAGCATCACCATGATAACATGCCCACAACTCACTAATCCTAACCTGGACGGCTTTACATGTGGGAGGAAACCAGAGCACCCAGAGGAAACCCACGTGGTCACAAACACCTTAAAGACGGCGGCGGGAATTGAACTCCAGGCAGTGATCACAGGTGATAACTGCTACGCTGCCATACCACATCTTTACGGTAACAGGGTGACCGTACTCTCAGTACTCCAAGGGCAGCCTCACCAATAACTTGGACAACTTGCAAACTAACTCCTAAACTCAACAGCGCAAGGAATTCTGTAGATACTGGAAATTCAGAGCAACACACACACAAAATGCTGGAGGAACTCAGCAGGTCGGGCAGCATCTATGGAAAGGAATAAAGAGTCGATGTTACAGGCCAAGATCCCTCATCAAACTAATTCAATATCCTGTCACCTATCTACAGGAAAGATGTAAATAACTTCTGTCATTGTAAATCAGTGAGTATTATGTCTCCCCTCTCGCTGTGAAAGGGAACACCTCTTTTTCCCTTTATTAGGGAGAGAGAGCCTGTGGTATGTCGAATTGTCAGGTGAATGGTTGATTTTTGTTGTACTGCAGATCATGGTCTTTATTGGGGGCTTTGCTATTGTTACTCGGTAGGTGGAGGGTGCTGATGCTTTTTTTGCTGAAGCGGGTGGGGGGATCGTTGCTTTGCTGCTGCTTTTGCATGGGGGAGTAGGGGGGCTTTGGTGTTCCAACGTTTTAACTCTTGGGGGCACACTTCTGTTTTCGTGGATGTCTGTGAAGAACAAGAATTTCAGATTGCATATTGTATAATTTCTCTGATATTAAATGGAACTAAAGGATGATTGAATGTTGAAAGATTACGAAGAAAATTTACAAGCACGTTGCCAGTTCTGGATGACCTGATTTTTTTAAAGAAGGATCGATTAGATTAGAACTTTATTCCTTAGAATGTAGAAGATTGAGAGGAAATTTAATAGAGGTATACAAAACGATGAGGGGTAGAGATAGGATTAATGCAAGCAGGTTTTTTCCACTGAGGTTGGATGGGATGACAACCAAAGGCCATGAATTAGGGGTGAAAGGTGAAAAATTTAATGGGAACATGAGGAAACTTATTCACACAGCAGGTTGTGAGAGTGGAATGAGCTGCCAGCGCAAGTCTTGAATGCAAGCTTACATGGATGGTAGCATCTTTTCTCACCACCATATCTACCTGTGACACCGATTTCGAATAAAGATAAATGTTGAGAGATGCTAGGAGAGTGAGGAATGATCACAGGTGGTTGAAGGACTTGATGGCAGATGAGAGGACCACTTCCGCAGTTAAGCAAAGTAACAGCAAAGTCCACAGACATCCTAAAGAATGGAGATCCCAGGCATCAGTTACTGTCTGCTCTGGTTACAGTGGTGATGTGCAGAAGTCATGGCAAGGCAAGGATAGTCCAGGCCAGTTGAGACCTTTGAGGTCAGACTGCTGGAGACATGTCTGCTTTCTACAGATAGGATAGTCTGGATTGAGCACAGCAGTGTGTACTCAAGCCAGAGCAGTGAGGCCTCTGTACTGAGACTTTTCCAGAAAGGTCTTCCTAAAACAAAGGACCACACACAAAATGCTGGAGGAATTCAGCGGGTCAGGCAGCATCCACGGAAAATAAACAGGCGAAATTTCAGCCGAGACCCTTCACCAGGACTCAAAACATCGTGTCCCTTTACACAATAAGGGGTGCTGGAGACAGATGAGATAAGGATGTGAAACGTATCCAACAACTAAGGCTCTATTTTCTTTACTCACTTCAAAATATCATCAGCTGTCCTCTCAAGCTTTCAACCGACTTTAATACCTCAATTGTGAATGGTGATTGATCTTGTGAGTAAGGAATTCGAACATACCGAATTTACAACCATCAATATACATAAACCAATAAGCCAATTCTGTATAAAAACAGCAGTTTTCTGTTCAGACTTCAGATTAGTGTGAGTGACAAGAGACAAGTGGGTGGTTGTCAGGGAAGGGAAGAGCTCAGACAGCAGAGAGCATCCCTGTGGCCACCCCCCTCAGTAATCGTTATCTCATTTTGGATGCTGTTGAGGGGGGTGACCCGACAGAGGACGACCATGACAATCGGGTCTCTGGCGCTGAGCCTGCTTTTGTGGTAAAGAAGGGAGAGCAGAAGATGAGGAATGCAGTGGTCATTGGGGATTCCATAGTGAGGGGAACAGGTAGGAGGTTCTGTCAGCTTCAGATTCAGTTTATTGTCATTCAGAAACCACAAATGCAATGCAGTTAAAAAATGAGACAACGTTCCTCCAGAATGATATCACAAAAACACATGACAAAACAGACCACCAGAAAATCCACATAATGTTTGGCAATCCCCAATCCAGAGTCCGGAGAGGCTGCTGCGTATTAATATCGCGCTACCATCTTAGTGCGTTCCCTGGAAAGGAGCTCCAAACCCACCAGACAAACAAGACCAAAAATTAAAGCTACAAGACCTGCACAAAACCATATATTTACAACATATAGTTACAACAGTGCAAACAATAGTATAATTGATTTTTTAAAAAAACAGACCATGGGCACAGTAAAAATAGTCCAAAGATGTTAAAAGACTATAAGTTTGAAAGAAACCACCACACAGTTCCCACAAGTCCTCAGGGTCCCCGATTGACTCGTCATCCCAGGCAGGCGGCAGAAGGGAATACCTCCGCCTTGGACTTACACGGCGCCACCTGACTCAGCCTCGCAGACACAGCACACAGTGAAAGCGACCTGACTGCAGCGGACTCCCGAATCCGTCGAACCTCCGAGCCTCTGACCATCCCTCCGGCACAGCTTCTCCGAGCACCATCCTCTGCCGAGCGTATTAAGACGGCCCTGCCAACGGCAATCGGCAACGCGACCCCAAGGACTGGGGTCCTGTTCTTCCCAGCAGAGACCCGGACCTCGCAGCAGCAGCCAAGAAGGTCTTCCTGGAGATTTTCGGATGTTCCTTTGTGCTCCCACATCCGTTTTTCATCCAATTATGATTGCGCATGGCACCCCGCTTCACAAATAACAGATAATCAGCTCTGGAGTGGCCGCTGCAAGCTGTGTTGCGCCGCCATCTTGGATAAGCTTGATAAGAGGTACCCACATGGTGTGTTGCTTCCCAGGTGCCAGGGTACGGGATGTCTCAGATTGGGTGCAGAGTATTCTGAAGGGAGAGGGTGAACAGCCAGAAGTCATGGTACACATCGGTACCAATGACATAGGTAGAAAAAGGAGTGAGGTCCTGAAGAGAAAATTCAGAGAGTTGGGTAGGAAGATGAAAAGCAGGACCTCCAGGGTAGTAATCTCAGAATTGCTGACTGTGCCACATGCTAACGAGCGCAAAAATAGTATGATCAGACATATTAATGCGTGGCTGAGAAACTGCTGTAGCAGGCAGGGTTTTGGGTTCCAGGATCACTGGGGCCTCTTCTGAGGGAGGTACGACCTGTACAAAAAGGACGGGTTACACTTGAACCCAAGGGAGTCCAATATCCTAGCAGGCAGGTTTAAAAGAGCTGTTAGGGAGGGTTTAAACTAATTTGGGAGGGGGGTGGGAACAGGAGTGATAGGGCTGAGGAAGGGGACTACAGAAATAAATCAAAGATAGTGTGTAACAGAGATGATAGAAAGGACAGGCAGGAGATGAGGCATAGTCACAGCCAGTGGGAAAATTTACAGGGCAATAGAAGCGTGGTGCAGTTAAAGCAGAAAGCAACAAATACTGGACTGAAAATGTTATATTTGAATGCACACAGCGTAAGAAATAAAATGGACGATCTTGAAATTCAGCTACAGATTGGCATATATAACGTGGCCATCTCTAAAACTTGACTAAAGGATGGCTGCCATTGGGAGTTGAATGTCCAAGGATATATGGTGTATCGGAAAGATAGGTTAGTAGGCAGAGGGGGTGGAGTGCTCCTGTGTATAAGAAATAATATAAAATCTTTAGAAAGGGATGACATAGGATTGTAAGGTGTAGCGTCTCTATGGGGTGAGTTAAGAAATGGCAAGGGTAAAAGGACCCCAATGGCAGCCGGATTGTGGATTACAAATTACAGCAGGAGATAGAAAAGGTGTGTCAGAAGGGCAATGTCATGATAATCGTTGGGGATTTTAACATGAAAGTGGATTGGGAAAACTAGGCCAGTACTGGACCTCAAGAGAGAGAATGTATAGAATGTCTAAGGGGGTGGCTTTTAAGAACAGCTTGAGCCCACTAGAGGATTGGCTGTGCTAGATTGGCTGTTGTGCAATGATCCAGAGGTGTTAAGGAACCCTTGGGGAACAGTGATCACAATATGATCGAGTTCACTTTGAAATTTGAGAGGGAGAAGCTAAATTCCAATGTGTTGGTATTTCAGTGGAATAAAGGAAACTACAATGACATGAGAGGGGAACTGGCCAAAGTTGACTGGAAAGGGACACAGGCAGGAAAGACAGCAGAATTTCTGCGAAAAATGAGGTAAATGCAAGACAGATATGTTCCAAATAAGAAAAAATTTTCGAAGGGAAGAAGGACACTACTGTGACTGACAAGTGAAATCAGAGCCAAAGTAAAAGCAAAAGAGAGGGCATACAAGGAAGCCAAAGCTAGTGGGAAGATAGAGGATTGGGAAGCTTTTTAAAACTTACAGAAGGAAACTAAGAAGGTCATTAGGAAGGAAAAGATGAATTATGAAAGGAATCTGGTGACTAATATCAAAGAGGATACTAAAAGCTTTTTTGAGTATATAAAGGATAAAAGAGAGTTGAGGATAGATATAGGACCAATAGAAAATGATGCTGGAGATATTGTAATGAGAGACGCAGAGATGGCAGAGGAACTGAATGCACATTTTGCATCAATCTTCACATTGGAAGACATCTGCAGTATACCGGACATTCAAGAGTGTCAGGGAAGTGAAGTATGTACAGTGAAAATTACGACTGAGAAGGTGCTCAGGAAGCTTAATGGTCTGAGGGTGGATAAATCTCCTAGACCTGATGGAATGCACTCTTGGGTTCTGAAGGAAGTAGCTGGAGAGATTGCAGAGGCATAAACAATGATCTTTCAAGAATCGATAGATTCTGGCATTGTACCAGATGACCGGAAAATTGCAAATGTTACTCTGCTATTTAAGAAAGGTGGGAGGCGGCAGAAAGGAAACTATATAAACCTGTTAGCCTGACATCAGTGGCTGGGAAGTTGTTGGAATTGATTGTTAGGGATGAAATTATGGAGTACTGGGAGGTACATGACAAGATAGGACAAAGCCAACATAGTTTCCTGAAAGGAGAATCCTGCCTGACAAACCTACTGCAATTCTTTGAGGAATTTACAAGCAGGGTAGACAAAGGATATGCAATAGACATGGTGTACTTGAATTTTCAGAAGGCCTTTGACAAGGTGCTGCACATGAGACTGCTTAGCAAGATAAGAGCCCATGGAATTACAGGGAAGTTGCAAGCATGGGTGGACCATTGGCTAGTTGCTAGAAAACAGAGTGGGAATAAAGGCTGGCTGCTGGTTAGCAGCGGAATTCCACAGGGATCGGTGTTGGGACCGCTGCTTTTTACAATGTATGTCAATGATTTGGACTATGGGGTTAATGGATTTGTGGCTAAATTTGCCGATGATACAAAGATAGGTGGAGAAGTGGGTGGTATTGAGGAAACAGAGAGCCTGCAGAGAGACTTAGATAGTTGAGGGGCAAAGAAGTGGCAAATGAAATACAATGTTAGAAAGTGTATGGTCATGCACTTTGGTGGAAGAAATAAACAGGCAGACTATTATTTAGATGGGGAGAGAATTCAAAATGCAGAGATGCAAAGGGACTTGGGAGTCATTGTGCAAGATAATGCACCCTAAAGGTTAACCTCCAGGCTGAGCCGGTGGTGAAGAAGGCGAATGCAATGTTGGCATTCATTTCTAGAGGTATAGAACATTAGAGCAGGGATGTGATGCTGAGGCTCTATAAGGCACTCGTGAGACCACACTTGAAGTATTGTGCGCAGTTTTGGGCTCCTTATTTTAGAAAAGATATACTGACGTCAGAGAGGGTTCAGAGAAGATTCACGAGAATGATTCCAGGAATGAAAGGGTTACAGTGTGAGGCAGCTCTTGGCTGTATTCCCTGGAGTTCAGGAGAATGAAGGAGGAATCTCAGAAACATTCTGAATGTTAAAAGGCCTGAACAGATTAGATATGGCAAAGTTATTTCCCATGGTAGGGGAGTCCAGGTAAAGAGGGCACGAATTCAGGATTGAAGGACGTCCATTTAGAACAGAGATGCGGATCAATGACCTTGGTCGGAGGGTGGTAAATCTGTGGAATTTGTTGCCATGAGCGGCTGTGGAGGCCAAGTCATTGGGTGCATTTAAGGCAGAGATAGATAGGTTCTTGATTAGCCAGGGCATCTTAAGATATGGGGAGAAGGCAGGGGAGTGGGGATGACTGGAAGAATTGGATCAGCCCATGATTGATGGGCTGAATGGCCTACATCTGCTCCTATGTCTTATGGTCTTAACATGTATGTCTTTGGAATGTGGAAGGAAACTGGAGCACCGGGAGGAAAACAAGCAGCCACTGGGAGGAAGTGGCATGAATTGTAACTCAATCTTAAAGCTGACACTGTAAAAGGATTGCACAAAGTCCATGGTACTGTGTCACTGGTCTGAACAAGGCGGGCATCAGCACAGCTATTGTGAGAGAACTGGACTTCTATTCTTTAAGACCATAAGATACAGAAGCAGAATTAGACCATCTGGCCCATTGAGTCTGCTCCGCTATTTCATCATGGCTGATCCAAATTTCCACTCAGTCCCAATCTCCTGCTTTCTCCCTGTATCCCTTCATGCCCTGACCAATCAATAATATATCAACCTTGGCCTCCACAGCTGCCTGTGGCAAAGAATTCCACAGATTCACCACTCACTGGCCAAAGAAATTCCTCCTTATCTCTATTCTAAATGAACGTCTCCCTATTCTGAGTCTGTGCCCTCTAGTCCTAGACTCTCTCACTATAGGAAACACCGTCTCTTCATCTACTCTATCGAGGCATTCAATGCTCTGGGCCTTGCAATACTTCTTAAAGAATGAAGTGACATTTGCAATTTTCCATTCCCCTTGAACCATTCCAACATTGAGTGATTCTTGAAAGACCATTACTAATGCCTCCACAGTTTCTTCAGCCACCTCTTTCAGGACTCTAGGATGTAGTCCATCTGGTCCAGGTGACTTATCCGCCTTCAGACCTTTCAGCTTCCCAAGCACCTTTTCCTCACTAATAGTAACTACACTCACTTCTGCCCCCTGATACTCTTGAATTCCCAGCAAACTGCTAGTGTCTTCCACAATGAAGACTGATGCAAATGCTTAATAAACTTACCACCATTTTTCTTCCCTATTATTACCTCTACAGCGTCATTTTCCACTGGTTCAATATCCACTCTCATCCTTCTTTTACTCTATATATCTGAAACAATTTTTGTTAGCCTCCTTACAACACACAAAATGCTGGAGGAACTCAGCAGGTCAGACAGCATCTATTGAAAAAAGTACAGTCAACATTTCAGCCTGAAACCCTCTTTGATATTTTTGGCTAACTTACCTTCTATTAAATCTTTCCCCTCATTTTTTAGATATCTTCTGTTGGTTTTTAAAAGCTTCCCAATCCTCCAACTTCCCACAATTTTTTGCTATATTATATCCCCTATTGTTTTTTTTTTGTTGCTTTTATTGTGTCTTTAACTTCCTTTGTCATTCACAGTCCCCTTTAGAATACTTCTTCAGCTTTGGCGTGTATCTTTCCTGTGCTTTCCGAAACTCCAGCCAGTCTGCCATCACCCCTGCTGGTGTCCCCTTCCAATCAACTTTGGCTCTCATGCCTCTACTCCATTGTAATACTGTTACATCTGATTTTATCTTCTCCCTCTTGTTATAAGGATTTAATCCTTAGTAGAAGCATAGAAACATAGAAAATAGGTGCAGGAGTAGGCCATTCGGCCCTTCAAGCCTGCACCGCCATTCAGTCTGATCATGACTGATCATCCAACTCAGAACCCTGTACCTGCTTTCTCTCCATACCCCCGATCCCTTTAGCCACAAGGGCCATATCTAACTTCCTCTTAAATATAGCCAATGAACCGGCCTCAACTGTTTCCTGTGGCAGAGAATTCCACAGATTCACCACTCTCTGTGTGAAGAAGTTTTTCCTCATCTCGGTCCTAAAAGGCTTCCCCTTTATCCTTAAACTGTGACCCCTCGTTCTGGACTTCCCCAACATCGGAAACAATCTTCCTGCATCTAGCCTGTTCAATCCCTTTAGAATTTTATACGTTTCAATAAGATCCCCCTCAATCTTCTAAATTCCAGTGAGTATAAGCCTAGTCGATCCAGTCTTTCTTCATATGAAAGTCCTGCCATCCCAGCAATCAATCTGGTGAACCTTCTTTGTACTCCCTCTATGGCAAGAATGTCTCTCCTCAGATTAGGGGACCAAAACTGCACACAATACTCCAGCTGTGGTCTCACCAAGGCTTTGTACAACTGCAGTAGAACCTCCCTGTTCCTGTACTCGAATCCTCTTGCTATGAATGCCAACATACCATTTGCCTTTTTCACCACCTGCTGTACCTGCATGCCCACCTTCAATGACTGGTGTACAATGACACCCAGGTCTTGTTGCATCTCCCCTTTTCCTAATCAGCCACTGTTCAGATAATAATCTGTTTTCCTGTTCTTGCAACCAAAGTGGATAACCTCACATTTATCCACATTAAATTACATCTGCCATGAATTTGCCCACTCACCTAACCTAACCAAGTCACCCTGCATCCTCTTAGCATCCTCCTCACAGCTAACACCGCCACCCAGCTTCGTGTCATCCGCAAACTTGGAGATGCTGCATTTAATTCCCTCGTCTAAATCATTAATATATATTGTAAACAACTGGGGTCCCAGCACTGAGCCTTGCGGTACCCCACTAGTCACTGCCTGCCATTCTTGAAAGGTCCCGTTTACTCCCACTCTTTGCTTCCTGTTTGCCAACCAATTCTCTATCCACATCAATACCATACCCTTAATACCGTGTGCTTTAAGTTCGCACACTAATCTCCTGTGTGGGACCTTGTCAAAAGCCTTTTGAAAATCTAAATATACCACATCCACTGGCTCTCCCCTATCCACTCTACTAGTTACATCTTCAAAAAATTCTATAAGATTTGTCAGACATGATTTTTCTTTCACAAATCCATGCTGACTTTGTCCGATGATGTCACCTCTTTCCAAATGTGCTGTTATCACATCTTTGATAACCGACTCTAGCATTTTCCCCACCACCGATGTCAAACTAACCGGTCTATAATTCCCTGGTTTCTCTCTCCCTCCTTTTTTAAAAAGTGGGGTTACATTAGCCACCCTCCATCCCCAGGACCTAATCCAGAATCTAAGGAATTTTGAAAAATTATCACTAATGCATCCACTATTTCTTGGGCTACTTCCTTAAGCACTCTGGGATGCAGACCATCTGGCCCTGGGGATTTATCTGCCTTTAATCCCTTCAATTTACCTAACACCACTTCCTTACTAACATGTATTTCCCTCAGTTCCCCCATCTCACTAGACCCTCGGTCCCTTACTATTTCCGGAAGATTATTTATGTCCTCCTTAGTGAAGACAGAACCAAAGTAGTTATTCAATTGGTCTGCCATGTCTTTGTTCCCCATGATCAATTCACCTGTTTCTGACTGTAAGGGACCTACATTTGTCTTGACCAATCTTTTTCTTTTCACATATCTATAAAAGCTTTTACAGTCAGTTTTTATGTTCCCTGCCAGCTTTCTCTCATAATCTTTTTCCCCTTTCCTAATTAAGCCCTTTGTCCTCCTCTGCTGGTCTCTGAATTTCTCCCAGTCCTCAGGTGTGCTGCTTTTTTTTGCTAATTTATATGTTTCTTCTTTGGACTTGATACTATCCCTAATTTCCCTTGTCAGCCACGGGTGCACTACCTTCCCTGGTTTATTCTTTTGCCAAACTGGGATGAACAATTGTTGTAGTTCATCCATGCGATCTTTAAATGCTTGCCATTGCATGTCCACCGTCAACCCTTTAAGTATCATTTGCCAGTCTATCTTAGCTAATTCACGTCTCATACCTTCAAAGTTACCCTTCTTTAAGTTCAGAACCTTTGTTTCTGAGTTAACTATGTCACTCTCCATCTTAATGAAGAATTCCACCATATTATGGTCACTCTTACCCAAGTAAGAGTGCTAACCAAGTAAGGCCTCACACAACAAGATTACTAACTAACCCCTCCTCATTGTTCAATACCCAATCTAGAATGGCCTGCTCTCTAGTTGGTTCCTCGACATGTTGGTTCAAAAAACCATCCCGCATACATTCCAAGAAATCCTCTTCCTCAGCACCCTTACCAATTTGGTTCACCCAATCTATATGTAGATTGAAGTCACCCATTATAACTACTGTTCCTTTATTGCACGCATTTCTAATTTCCTGTTTAATGCCATCCCCAACCTCACTCTACTGTTAGGTGGCCTGTACACAACTCCTACCAGCGTTTTCTGCCCCTTACTGTTATGCAGCTCTACCCATATCGATTCCACATCCTCCAGGCTAATGTCCTTCCTTTATATTGCGTTAATCTCCTCTCTAACCAGCAATGCTACCCCACCTCCTTTTCCCTCCTGAATATTGAATATCCCTGGATGTTGAGCTCCCATCCTTGGTCACCCTGGAGCCATGTCTCTGTGATGCCAACTATATTATATTCATTAATAACTATCTGCACATTCAATTCATCCACCTTGTTACGAATGCTCCTCGCATTGACACACAAAGCCTTCAGGCTTGTTTTTACAGCACTCTTAGCCCCTATACAATTATGTTGAAAAGTGGCTGTTTTTGCTTTTTGCCCTGGATTTGCCTGCCTGCCATTTTTACTTTTCACCTTACTACTTTTTGCTTCTACCCTCATTTTACACCCCTCTGTCTCTCTGCACTTGTTCCCATCCCCCTGCCACATTAGTTTAAAGCCTCCTGAACAGCAGTAGCAAACGCTTCCCCTAGGACATTGGTTCCAGTCCAGCCCAAACCGTCCTGTTTATACTGGTCCCACCTCCCCCAGAACTGGTTCCAATGCCCCAGAAATTTGAATCCCTCCCCCTTGCACCATTTTTCAAGCCATGTATTCATCTGAAATATCCTCCTATTTCTACTCTGACTAGCACGTGGCACTGGTAGTAATCCAGAGATTATTACCTTTGTGGTCCTACTTTTTAGTTTATCTCCTTACTCCCTAAATTCACCTTGTAGGACCTCATCCCGTTTTTTACCTATATCGTTGGTACCTATGTGTACCACAAACACTGGCTGTTCACCCTCCCATTCCAGAATGTCCTGCAGCCGCTCAGAGACATCCTTGACCCTTGCACCAGGAAGGCAACATACCATCCTGGAGTCTTGTTTGCGGCCGCAGAAACGCCTATCTATTCCCCTTACAATCAAATCCCCTATCACTATAGCTCTCCCACTCCTTTTCCTTCCCTCCTGTGCCGCAGAGCCACCCATGGTGCAATGAACTCAGCTGCTGCTGCCTTCCCCTGATGAGACATCTCCCCCAACAGTATCCAAAACAGTATATCTGTTTAGGAGGGAGATGACCTCAGGGGACACCTGCATTACCTGCCTGCTGCTATGCTGTCTAGTGGCCACCCCTTCCCTTTCTGCCTGCGTAGCCTTTACCTGCGGTGTGGCCAACTCACTGAACGTGCTATTCACGACTTTCTCAGCATTGCGGATGCTCCAGTATGAATCCAGTCGCAGCTCCAGACGCTCAATGCGGTCTGCCAGAAGCTGCAGTTGGACACACTTCCTGCACACATAGTCGTCAGGGACACTGGAAGTACCCCTGATTTCCCACATGCTGCAGGATGAACAAACCACGGGGCCGATCTCAGCTGCCATGACCTACCCAATACTTGCCTCAACTTTTGAAACTTTCTCCTTTGAAAGGAACTTACCCGGCCTTACCTCACTTGGAGTGAAGCTCGTCCTCAGCCTCTTGTCGTCGAAGCCTCGATTGCCCAATCAGCTGCTTTCTGCTGAGTCTGAGCTATTCAAATCTTGATTGTCTAATCAACGGCTTTCTGCTGAGCTATTCAAATCTTGATTGACTTGATTGCACAGTCCAACTGCCAAAGCTGCCAGAATCTCTCGAACCAAAGCCTCAAATCTCCACTCCTTCACTGGCTCACTCACTCACTGGCCGCTCCGCTTGAGGTAACCCTCTATTTATTTGTTTGATAAATAATGATCGGACAGGCACAGAAAGAATCGGTATTTATTGTCTCAACTAAAGAGCATGTGAGTTACGAACTAACTACCTGTGTGCACGTGCACTAGAATTCCCTAACCCTCCATGAAAAGTCAATGAAGAGAAAAGTTATTACCCAGGAAAGGAGTCTCTGCTGGCCAGGCATTCCTCGTGGTCCCAATCCCCAGGTGTCTGTGGGATCTTCCTCATTCACAATGGCTGTTCTCTAGTTGCTGAAGGGTCATTACTGTTACATATATAGAGCTCCTGATTCTTAAAGTGTTCCTCATCAGTTGAACTGATGGCTCTCCATCCCATTGGCTCAAGGTCACCTGACTCATCTTGGTCACCTTCTTACTGGCTTGAGTGTAGGGCTAGAACCAAGATTGTTCTATGGTTTCTGCCCCAAGCCTTTGTTCCTTTCAACTCTGACTAGTTCAGACCAGTTAAACTATGTGACCCAGATACTGATTCTAATGTGATTACAGATTGCTTGTCCAGTAAATCTGAAATCTGTCACTTTACATAATAAATAGCAGCTCATCTGAGAAGGGTCTCAGGTTTACCTGAAGCTCCTTGTGTCCACATTGAATTGCTCAGTATCAGTTCAGGGTCCACAAAATGGTGGGGGTAAGGTGACAAAGACAACTGGTTTGTCTGCTTTCCCTGTCCTTGATTCATTCATATCCACTAACTTGTAGAGTTTTTGGCCAACACTCCCAAACTGCATCCAGTATCGCACTCTCTAATTGGAACCTCTAATTGATTAAGGAAACTTTCCTGAACACGCTTACAAATGTGCCTCTTCTAAGTTTTTTTAAGGTCCTGCTAGCTGAAATGGAATGGAATATTCTGAGTCTCATCCCTTGCAGAACATAGAACAGTACAGCACAATACAGGCCCTTCAGCCCACAAAGTTATACCAACTCTTCAAACCTACTCCATGACCAATCTACCCCTTCCCTCTTACATAGCCGTCCAATTTTCTCCATTGAGAGGACCTGACTGGCTGCATCACTGCCTGGTATGGGAACTGAACTTCCCTCAATCACAGGACTCTGCAGAGAGTGCTGTGGACAGCCCAACGCATCTGTAGTTGAACTTCCCACTATACAGGACATTTACAGAGACAGGTGCGTAAAAAGGGCCTGAAGGATCATTGGGGACCTGAGCCACCCCAACCACAAACTGTTTCAGTTGCTACCATCTGGGAAACGGTGCCACAGCATAAAAGCCAGGACCAACAGGCTCCGGGACAGCTTCTTTCACCAGGCCATCAGACTGAATAATTCACGCTGATACAATCGTATCAGCTATATTGACTGATTATGGGGGCTAATTGTAAGCTATATTGACTGTCCTGTTGTACATAATATCTATTATAAATTACTATAAATTGCACTTTCAGATGGAGACATAACAAAGAATTTTACTTCTCATGTATGTGAAGGATATAAGAAATAATTCAATTTTTCTGTCATCTGTGTGCTTATGTAAGAGTCTCATAAATTCCCTAATGTACCTGCATCTGACACCACTCCTGGCAGGGCATTCCACAAACCCACCACTTCCTGTGTAAATAAAAAACTTTCCTCCGACATCCCCTGCCCATACCTTCTTCAAATCACCTTAAAGTTATGCCCCTGATCTTAACCATTTATGCCCTGGGGAAAAGGTCTCTGGCTATCAACTCATTCTATGCCTATTATCATCTTGTACACCTCTTTCAAATCACGTCTCATCCTTCTTTATGCCAAAGAAAAATGTGTTTGTTCACTCAGCCTTTCCTGATAAGATGTGCTCCCTGATACTGACATCATCCTGGTAAATCTCCTCTGCACACCCTTCCTATAATGAGGTGACCAGAACTGAATACAATATTCCAAGTGTGGTCTAACCAGAATTTTATTGAGCTTCAACATTACCGTGTGGTTTTTGAGCTCAGTCCCCCGACCAAAGAAGGTCAATGCACGATATGCCTTCTTAACCACCCTTAACCATCAACCTGTGCAGCAACTTTGAGGGATCTCAAGGGTCCCAGTGTTCTTCCACACTGTTAAGAATCTGTCCACTAACCTTGTAGTCACAATCAGAATCAGGTTTTAAATCACTGGCATATGTCATGAAATTTGTTTTGTAGCAGCAGTACAGTGCAACACAGATAAAACTATAAATTACAATAAGAAATACTATTATATAAAATAAAGTAAGTAATGCAAATAGGGAGCAAAAAGAAGTGTACATGGGTTCAGACAGACATACTTTATTGATCCCGAGGGAAATTGGGTTTCATTACAGTTGCACCAACCAAGAATAGTGTAGAAATATAGCAAAATAAAACCAAAAATAATTAAATGATAATAAGTAAATTATGCCAAGTGGAAATAAGTCCAGGACCAGCCTATTGGCTCAGAGTGTCTGACACTCCAAGGGAGGAGTTGTAAAGTTTGATGGCCTCAGGCAGGAATGACTTCCTATGACGCTCAGTGTTACATCTCGGTGGAATGAGTCTCTGGCTGAATGTACTCCTGTGCCTAACCAGTACATTATGGAGTGGGTGGGAGTCATTGTCCAAGATGGCATGCAACTTGGACAGCATCCTCTTTTCAGTTCATTGTCCAAAGAGAAATTTGATGGCAGAGGGGAAGAAACTGTTCCTAAAGTGTTGAGTGTGTCTACAGGCTCCTATACTTCCTCCTTGATGGTAACAATGAGAAGAGGACATGTTTGTTCATCGTGTGCCTTGTCATAAGATGTGGGTGATCACAGTCCTTCCATGACCATGAGTTAGAAACATAGAAAACCTACAGCACAATACAGGCCCTTCAGCCCACAAAGCTGTGCTGAACATGTCCTTACCTTAGAAATTACCTAGGCTTACCCATAGCCCTCTATTTTCTGAGCTCCACGTACCTGTCCAGGAGTCTCTTAAAAGATCCTATTGTACCTGCCTCCACCACCATCGCTGGCAGCCCATTCCACGCATTCACCACTCTGAGTAAAAAAACTTACCCCTGACATCTCCTCTGTACCTACTTCCAAGCACCTTAAAACTGTGCCCTCTTGTGTGAGCCATTTCAGCCCTGGGAAAAAGCCTCTGACTATCCACATGATCAATGCCTCTCATCATCTTATACACTTCTATCAGGTCACCTCTCATCCTCCGTCGCTCCAAGGAAAAAGGTTGAGTTCACTCAACCTAGTCTCATAAGGCATGCTCCCCAATCCAGGCAACATCCTTGTAAATCTCCTGTGCACCCTTTCTATGGTTTCCACATCTTTCCTGTAGTGAGGTGACCAGAACTGAACACAGTACTCCCAGTGGGGTCTGACCAGGGTCCTATATAACTGTAACATTACCTCTCTGCTCCTAAACTCATTCCCACAATTTATGAAGGCCAATGTACTGTATACCTTCTTAACCACAGAGTCAACCTGCGCAGCAGCTTTGAGTGTCCTATGGACTCGGACCCCAAGATCCCTCTGATCCTCCACACTGCCAAGAGTCTTACCATCGATGCTATATTCTGTTGTCATATTTGACCTACCAAAATGAACCACCTCACACTTATCTGGGTTGAACTCCATCTGCCAGTTAGTGGCAGATTTTTCTGCAGAAGTGTATTGCCATTGTCTTCTATACGGTGTCCCTACAAGGTGGGTGACCCCAGCTTGAGAGATTGTCTGCCTGGTGTCAGTGGTCCATAACCAGGGCTTGTGGTATGCACCAGCTGCTCATACGACCATCCACCACCTGCTCCCATGGCTTCACATGACTGATCGAGGGACTAAGCAGGTACTACCCCTTGTCCAAGTGCCTTACACTTCCTTTGGTAGAGACGCATCTCCTTCCTGCCACCCATCTGGGTAATAGTTGTCCTTAATGATGGATGCTGTCTTTTTGAGGCATCGCCTTTTCAAGATCAACACGTACGAACAAGCTGAAATGAGCAGTCAACGTTTCAACGGATGCTGCCCGACCTGCTGAGTTCATCCAGCTTGTTTGTACGTGTTGATCTGACCACAGCATCTGCAGTGTACTTTGTGTTTGTCTTTTGAAGATGTTCTGGATGCTGGGGAGGCTAATGCCCATGATGAAGCTGGCTGAGTTTACAACTCTCTGCAGCTTTTTCTGACTCTCTGCCTTCAATTTACTGAAAGCATCCAGACAGGGGGCACTGTGTGATCAAAAAAAAAAATGAGGCTAAATTTCTTTTGCCTCTTGAGGACAAGGAGGTGCTGGTGAGCTTTCTTGTCCTGAGAGAGGGGAGGAATCATCAACTGGGGAAGGTGCAATGATGTCACAGGAGTGGAGGGGAGTGACATCATAATTAATTATATTTCTCATTTAATACAATGTAACATTGCTGTTCATCTCCACATATCTGCATACACACGCACACGTGCACACACACACACACACACACACCTGTATACGCATGCACTCATTTATAAACAGTCATACTCATGGTAAAATTGACAAAACCATTTTTAGAAGACAATCTTCATGTAGTGAGAGGAAGTGATTCTTGTTATTGGAACAATCAGAAGGTAATAACTCTGTCTCCAAAGCATCTCCTTTCAAGAACTGGATCCAATTAGTGATGTTATGAATATTATTGACTTAGGAGGTTGGGGAGGTCAGTGGGATTGCTGGTGTTTGAGAAACCTTAATTGTTGTTGAATACCGGTGTCCAACCATTTTAATTCCAGTCTCCTTCCAATTCCAACTCTCAGGTTGGAGGTACAACACCTGGTATTCCACCTGGATAGTCTCCAAGTTGATGGCATGAACGCTGATTCCTCTGACTTCCAGTAATTTATCCCCACATCCTTTCTTTTTCCATTCCACTTTCTGGCTCCCCTCTTACTCCTTCTCCTCACCAGCCTATCACTTCTTTCTGGGTCCTCTCCTCCTTCCCTCGCTCCCATGGTCCACTCTCCTCTCCTATCAGATCCCTTTATCAGATCCTTTCCAACCCTTTATCTTTCCAAACCACCTCTATCTCTCCCACCTATCAGATCCAACCTTTTTACTTCATCTTTCTCCCGCACCCACTCACCCGGTTTCACCTATCGCCTGCCAGCTTGTACTCCTTCCTCTCCCCCCTCCTCCTTATCTTAACTTCTGCCCCCTTCTTCTCCAGTCCTGATGAAGAGTCTTGGCCTGAAACATTGACTGTTTATTTATTTCCATGGATGCTGCCTAACCTGCTGATTTCCTCCAGCTTTGTGTGTGTGTGTGTGTGTGTGTGTGTGTGTGTGTGTGTGTGTGTGTGTGTGTGTGTGTGTGTGTGTGTGTGTGTGTGTGTGTGTGTGTGTGTGTGTGTGTGTGTGTGTGTCTCTCTCTCTCTCTCTCTCTCTCTCTCTCTCTTTGGATTTCCCGCATCTGCAGAATCTCTCGTGTGTGTGTTGTTGCAAAGAGGACAAAAGGGCCCGTTTCTGTGTAGTATTGTTCAAAGTTCTGTGTCGTAGGTTCATTGTGTCTTAGAACACTCCACCACAGAAACAGGCACTTCAGCCCATCTAGTCTGTGCCAGCCTGGTTTTCTGTCTAATCTCACCAACCTGCACCTGAACCATAGCCCTCCGTACCCCTCCCACCCATGTGTACATCCAAACTTCTCTTGACTGTTTCACCACTTCCACTGGCACCTCGTTCCACATTCTCACCACCCTTTGAGTGAAGAAGCTTCCTGCCAAGTTCCACTTAAATATTTCACCGTTCACCCTAAACTGATGATCTCCAGTTCTAGTCTCACCCAATCTGAGGGGGAAGAGCCTGCTTGCGTTTACCCTATATACTTCTCATAATTTTGTTCACCTCTATCAAATCTCCCCTCAATTTCCCATGCTCCATGGAATAAAGAACAGAGATGAGAAACTTCTTTAACCAGAGGAATTTGACCTGTGGAATTCATTGCCACAGATGGCTGTGGAAGCCAAGTCACTGGGTGTATTTAAAGTGGGGGTTGATAGTCAGGGCATTAAAGGTTATTGAGAGAAGGCAGGAGACTGAAGTTGAAAGGGATAGTAAATCAGCCATGACAGAGAAGACTCGATTGGCCAAACAGTCTAATTCTGCTCTTATGCTTTATAAAGTCTAACCTGGCAACATTAGACAGTACAGTGCAGAGAAGGCCCTTCAACCCCACAACCCTGATTAACCCTAACCTAATCATAGGACAATTTACAATGACCTACCTGCTACGTTTTTGGACTGTGGGCGGAAACCCACACATTCCATGGGGAGAAAGGTGCCATAGTTGAATTCTGAAGTCGGGAATGCTCCCAGTGATAATAGCGTCGCACTGACCACTACGCTACCATGGCTCCCAATTATCCCAGTGATAGGCGCACAAAACATTCACTTTTATAAATTGCAAAATTAAGAGCAGGAGCAGAATTAGGCTATTCAGACCATCAAGTCTGCTCTGCCATTCCATTATCCCTCTCAGCCACATTCTCCTACCTTCTCTCCATGAACTTTGAAGCCCTGACTAATCAAGAACTTATCAATCTCCACTTTAAATATACCCAGTGACTTGGCCTCCACAGCTATCTGTGGCAATGAATTGCACAGATTCACCACCATCTGGCTAAAGAAATTCCTCCTCATCTCTCTTTACCTCAGTCTTAGCCAAGTTTGTTCCTAACCCCCCCCCCCCCCCCCAACATTCCGGTCTGTCACATAAAGCCCAAGCAACAGCTAAAGGGAATAAGTGCAGTGTTGGCAGCAACGTTCACATCCTAGGGATGGGTAAAAGGAAACTTATTGCCTTGAATTTACATTGAAGATAACCTGATATAGTTTTAATAATGTCTTCCTTTTCTACATTTAGCCTTTGAAGTCTTCCATCTAGCTGACACCAGGAGTCCGCATAATGGTAAGATCCAGGACTTTGTCCCTGCTAAACTTTTCTTTCTCGATAATGTGCAGCTGTCCTGTTTTGGGATTTGTTTCTAGTCGGCACCTGTGAAGTCCCATCCATAATTGACTATATCAGCCTAGGTATCCGGCCCCTGTCTGTAAGGAGTTTGTAGCTTCTGCCCGTGACCATGGGGATTTCCTCCAGGTGCTCTGGATTCCTCCCACATTCCAAACATGTATGGGTTGGTGAGGTGTGGGTATGCTATGTTGGCACCAGAAGCATGGTAACCCTTGCGGGCCGTTCCCAGCACATCCTCGGAATGTGTTGGTCATTGACACAAATGGAACATTTTGCTGTGTGTTTCAATGTTCACGTGACAACTAAAGCTAATCCCTGAACAGGGATACAACATAGGCTTTGCTCTGGGACCTTGCCTCTGACTAAAGAGGATAAGAATATCACTGCTAAAGCCCTAGAAATCTCTCTCAGTGGGATAGGTCATGTCAGGCCCTGGAGACTCTCACCTTATGGTCTTCAAGAGACCCAATATTCAAGCTTGCTTTCCACTTTTAGGTGAATCAACACAGTAGCAGACCCTTCAGCCCCAATGAGCCTGCACTGCCCAATTACATGGATATGACCAATTAACCTAGTAACCTCATCATCTTTGGAATGTGGGAAGAAACTGGAACACCTGGAGGAAATCCACAGGGAGAACACACAGACTCTTTACAGACAACAGTGGAGATTGAACCCAGGCCACTGGCACATAGTGGATTTACGCTAACTGCAATGCTGTGTATCCTCCCTGACCTTCTCCTTGGTGAAAACTAATGCAAAGTAGTCAATTAGTACTTCACCCACTTCCCATAGCTCAAGTTATAATTTCCCCCCTTTGTCCTTGACTGAACCCACCTGACCCCCAGTGCTCTTGTTTTAATCTGGGTATAAAATGCCCTGTCATTCTCCTTCATCCTGCTGATCAAGGGCATCTTCTGGCCCCTGATTCCCTCTTTACATTTTCTCCTGCTTCCTTGATACTCCTCAAAACATGCTGTTCAAATTCAGCTTCTTAAACCTCACAAATGTTTCCTTTTCCTTTCTGATGAAGTTTGTAGCGTCTCTCGCTAACCAGAGTTGGTGCATTGTGAATGTGACAAATAAAGCTTCTCTCTGATTGGAGGGTTCAAGTGTTGTGTTTTGCAACTTCAAAGCATTCAACTAACCAAAAGGAAAAGATGGAAAACCTGAAATGCGAGTCTTAGTTTGTTCTTTACTTTGAGCAAGGCGTGCACATATCACATGGTGCCTCATGACATAAGCAATTTACTTATTTTTATGTAAAACCTGTATTGACTAATTTAACAAAGCAGAATGCTTGATCAGCATCATATTCACAAGATTACTTAAATATTAAATACACAGCACAAGACTGAGAATGATTGAGATTTCTGAATGGACAACAAGCCAATATAAATTACCTCACAATTTTTTCATTTCTTATAATTTATAGTTTTTATTATGTACTGCTGCCACAAAACAACACATTTCATGACATATAGCAATGATATTAAACCAGATTCTGATTCTAATGGATATTTTTACTCTGTGAAAGTTAACAAATGGAAATAGAACAAAAATGGTTCATAAGAGTTGACTCAGACCAGCCACCGTTTAGGAAAATGTTGGAATGGATTCAGACTGCAAGATCTACTCCAATGTTCTAATGCTCCTTGAAGCATTGAACAGACTGGATCCTATATTGGATCCTGAGGGCACTGAGAGATTGGATCCTGTTAACCTGATGAATGAATCACTTTTCTTTGTGTTTTCAAACAAAGGATCATGAATCACAATCAACATACCAGCACGATTACAAGAAGTTTTCTACAGTGGCTGCTCGAATGGCGAAAGAGAGTCCCATCAGACCCAAGGCTGACAACCTGACCATTCCAAAGGTAAGTTGGTATGGAGATCAGGATGGATCCATGGGCGGTATAAATAATGCAACAGACTAGTTCCCTTCTGAGTTATTGGAGAAAACTCTCCAGTATCTTCCCCAAGGGATGCAAGACTCACGCACCCCTCACTGGATCCGTTTCCAGTGAAAGGGTGACCTTGAATCGCCTTTTCAACTCTTCCCCCAGCCATGACCAGCTGTGTTGCCGCACACCAGTCAGCCATGATTGGACAGACTTGTTAGGCCAAATGGTGGGAGAATGAGGTTAAGAGGGAAAATAAATCAGCTGTAATCGAATGGCAGAGCAGATTCAATACACTAAATGGTGATCTAATTCTGCTCTTATTTCTTATGTTCAATATGCTGACTTGTTCATTTCCCTCCAAAGATGCTGCCTGACCTCTCGCCCCTTTGTGTGTTGTATACATTCTGTTTCTCAATGCTCCCTCAGATCCCAGCATTATAGCACTCCCAGTTCCGGCCTAATTCTGCTCCTATGTCTTATGAAAAGGCAACATTCCTTGCAGTCTTACCTCTGAGTCAGAAGTTGGGGTTTCAAATCTCGAAACAGAGGTTGATAGCTTTTTGATTAGCCAAGGTTACCGGGAAAAGGCAGGAGAATGGGGTTGAGAGGGAAAGCAACTCGGCTGTGATGGAATGTAGGAACAGACTCAATGGGCCGAATGTCTACTCTGCCTCTATGTCTAATGCTCCCCCTTCGTCACCTCACAGGTTGGGTAGCAGGCAAGCTCTAGATCAGAGAGACAGTTTCCTTGAATCCTGATGCAGGGTTTCAACCTGAAACATCAACATTTCCTTTACCTCAACAGCCACACCCCCGTAGGATATTTATTTATTAAGATGCAGCACAGAATTGGCCCTTCTGGCCCTTTGAGCCATGCTGTGCAGCAATCCCCCAGTTTGAGAGAGTGGTGTATCTGTGGAATTCTTTGCCACAGGCAGCTGTGGAGGCCAAGTCATTATGTATATTTAAGACAGAGGTTGATAAATTCTAATTCTTGATTAGTCAGGGCATGAAGGGATTCAGGAAGAAGGCAGGAGACTGGGGCTGAGAAAGAAATGGATCAGCCATGATGGAAATAGTGGAGCAGACTCAATGAGACAAATGGCCTAATTCTGCTCCTGTATCTCTTGGTCTTAATCCTAGCTTAATCACAGGACAATTTACAAAGACCAATTAAACTTTGGACTGTGGGAGGAAACTGGAGTGCCCAGAGGAAACTCAAGTGGTCACAGAGAGAATATACGAAGTCCTTGCAGGCAGCGGCGGGAATTGAACCCAGGCCCCCTGTACTGAACCACTACGCTACTGGGCCATCCCAGGTTAACCTGTTGAGTTCCTCCAACAGATGGTTTGTTGCTTCAGATTCCAGTGTCTGCCTGCAGCAGATCAAAGTCACTTGAGTTTATTGTTACATGCGTGCGTAGGCGTAATGAGAAGCTAACTTGCAGCAGCATCACAGCTACAGAGTGTCAGATAAACAGTGACATCATCATCATCACGTGCCATGTCTTAAGACATGGACAATCATGGTCTTCCATTTAATCCGAGAAGTTCTAAGAAGCTCGTTAAAACTTTTACCTGGCCATCTCTTGATGTAACTCAAGAACATCATGTGCTGTCAACTGCAACTTTTTCTTCCATCAATTTCCAACTTGGCTTTCCTCAGTACATGTCCCAGAAATTTCAGGCTGCCATTTCCTGACTGATGTTATCAGCCCTCTTCTTATTCTGGCTTTCCGCAGTATTTTCATCATTCTTTCCAAAATCCACATTTCTATAACACACAAAAAACGGCAGAGGAACTCAGCAGGTCAGGAGCATCGATGGAAAAGAATAAACAGTCGACATTTCAGGCTGAGATCCTTCAGGACTGGAAAGGAAGGGGGAAGATGCCAGAATAAAAAGGTGGGGGAAGAGGAAAGAGGCAAGCTGGAGGGTGAGTGGTGAAGCCTGGTGGGTGGGAAAGGTAAAGGGCGGGAGAGGAGGCAATCTGATAGGGGAGGAGAGTGGATCATAGGAGAAAGGAAAGGGGGGAGGGGACACAGGGGCTCTGCAGCTTCGAGTCTTCCCTTATTTTGCTTTCATATTGTCTAACATTGGCTTCTATATGTTGGTGTGGAATGAACATAGCAGCACAACACTCTTGAGTTTCGTTCCTATAGAATAATAACAGCATTGATAAGAAAAATATAAATCAAACACAAATTTTACACAGTTAGAACAATAAAAAGAATAAAAAGGCTTTTTGTTGCTCCGAATTCTAGCACTGGAATCTTGTTTCTTACCATAGAACCATAGAACATTACAGCACAGAAAACAGGCCATTCGGCCCTTCTAGTCTGTGCCAAAACTTTATTCCACTAGTCCCATTGACCTGCACCCAGTCCATAACTCTCCAGACTTCTCCCATCCATGTGCCTATCAAATTTTGTTCTTAAAACTTAAGAGTGACCCCGCATTTGCCATGTCAGATGGCAACTCGTTTCACGATCCCACCACGCTCTGAGTGAAGGTTCCCCCTAATGTTCCCTCTAAACCTTTCCCCTTTCACCCTAAAGTCAAGTCCTCTCGTATTTATCTCTCCTAATCTAAGTGGAAAGCGCCTACTCACATTTACTCTGTCTATACCCCTCAGAATTTTGTAAACCTCTATCAAATCTTCCCTCATTCTTCTATGCTCCAAGGAATAAAGTCCTAATCTGTTCAATCTTTCCCTGTAACTCAACTCCTGAAGACCTGGCAACATCCTAGTAAATCTTCTCTGCACTCTTTGAATCTTACTGATATCCTTCCTATAGGTAGGTGACCAGAACTGTACACAATACTCCAAATTTGGCCTCACCAATGTCTTATACAACCTCACCATAACATCCCAACTCCTATACTCAATACTTTGATTTATGAATGCCAGGATGCCAAAAGCCTTCTTTATACAACCCTGTCTACCTGTGACGCCACTTTCAGGGAATTATGTACCTGAACTCCCAGATCCCTTTGTTCCTCCACACTCCTCAGTGCCCTACCATTTACTGTGTATGTCCTGCCTTGATTTGTCCTTCCAAAATGCAGCACCTCACTTGTTTGCATTAAAGTCCATCTGCCATTTTCTGGCCCACTTTTCCAATTGGTCCAGATCCCTCTGCAAGCTTTGAAAGCCTTCCTCGCTGTCCACAACTCCTCCAATCTTAGTGTCATCAGCAAACTTGCTTATCCAATTTACACATTATCATCTAGATCATTGATATAGACAACAAACAACAATGGTCCCAGCACAGATCCCTGAGGCACACCACTAGTCACAGGCCTCCAGTCTGAGAAGCAATCATCCACTACCACTCTGTCTTCTCCCACACAGCCAATTTTGAATCCAGTTTACAACTTCGCCATGGATACCTAGTGTCTGAACCTTCTGAACCAACCTCCCACGTGGGATCTTATCAAAGGCCTTACTAAAGTCCATGTAGACAACATTCACAGCCTTTCCTTCATCTACTTTCTCGGTAACCTCCTTGAAAAACTCTACAAGATTCATTAAACACGATCTACCACGCACAAAGCCATGCTGACTATCCTTATTCAGCCCTTGGCTGTCCAAGTACTTGTATATCCGATCTCTCAGAACACGTTCCAATAATTTACCTGCTACTGATGTCAGGCTCACCGGCCTGTAATTAACTGGTTTACTTTTGGAGCCTTTTTTAAACAACAGAACAACATGAGCTACCATCCAATCCTCCGGCACTGCACCCGTGGCTAAGGACATTTTAAATATTTCTGTCAGGGCCCCTGCAATTTCTACACTAGTCTGTCTCAAGGTCCGAGGAAATATCATGTCAGGCCCGGGGGATTTATCTACCTTTATTAGCTGTAAGGCAGCAAGCACCTCCTCCTCTTTAATCTCTATATGTCCCATGACACTATTGTTTGTTTCCCTTCCTTCCATATACGCTATGTCAGTTTCCTGAGTAAATACTGAAGGAAAAAAATTGTTTAAGATCTCCCCCATCTCATGAGGCTCCACACATAGACAACCACGCTGATCTTCTAGGGGACCAATTTTGTCCCTTACTATCCTTTTACTTTTAATATACTTGTAGAAACATTTTGGGTTTACCTTCACATTATCTGCCAAAGCAACCTCATGTCTTTTTGCCTTCCTGATTTCCTCCTTTAGTATTTCCTATACTCTTCAAGTACCTCATTTGTTCCTTGTTAGCAGGTAGTATCTCTTTCTTTTGCTTAACTAAATCGCCAATATCCCTTGAAAACCAAGGTTCCCTACGCCTGTTAACTTTGCCTTTAATCCTGGCAGGAACATGCGAACGCTGCACTCTCAAAATTTCGCCTTTGAAGGCCTTCCACTTACCGAGCACATCCTTGCCAGAAAACAACTTATCCCAATCCATTCTTCCTCGATCCTTTCTCATTTCCACAAAATTGGCCCTTCTCCAATTTAGAACGTCAACTCGAGGACCAGACCTATCCTTATCCATAATTAACTTGAGACTAATGACATTATGGTCACTGGACCCAAAATGTTCACCTACACATACTTCTGTCACCTGACCTGTCTGGTTCCCTAATAGGAGATCAAGTATTGCATCCTCTCTTGTAGGTACCTCTTATTATTGATTTAGAAAACTTTCCTGAACATATTTGACAAACTCCAAGCCATCTAGCCCTTTCACAGTGTGGGAGTCCCAGTCAATATGTGGAAAGTTAATTCATTTCATTTTTCAATCTTTTTTATTGATTTTCAAATAAAGAATATACAAATACAAATCGAAAGAGGAGTTTAACAAGTAGATAATATAAAAGACATATAAACAGCAATATTAAAGACAAAAAGCATATAATATCAAACTCAAATAGGTAATATATTATGCTGTTATATATATACAATGGTCAGAGAGAAATTACAACTCCTCATAGCAATTGTAAAAAAAAGATTGGAAATTTTATTGATAGAGAAAGAAAAACCTCACTAACTAAACCAAAACAAAAAAGAGAGAAAGAAAAAAGAAAGAAAAAGAAAGATTGGGCAGTCCAAATGAGGATAAACTTAAAAAAGAGAGAGAGAAAAAAGTTAAAATCCCCTACTATTACAACTTGCTGTTTCTTACATCAGTTTACTATCTCTCTGCAGATTTGCTCCTCCAATTCTCTGACTATTGGGCGGTCTATAATACAACCCTATTAATGTGGTCACACCTTTCCCATTCCACAGCTCCACCCATATGGCCTCTGTAGACAAGCACTCCGGGCTGTCCTGTCTACACACAGCTGTGATATTTTCCCTGACTAGTAAAGCCACTCCTCCCCCTTTCATCCCTCCTCCCCCCATCATGTCTGAAACAACAGAACCCCGGAACATTAAGCTGCCAGTCCTGCCCCTCCTGCAACCAAGTCTCACTAATAGCAATAATGCTGTAATCCCATGTGCCAATCCACACCCTAAACTCGTCTGCCTTACCTACAATACTCGGTGCTTTGAAATAGATACACTTGAGAACATTTCTATCATGTACAAACCTTTGATCCCTGTCTATACATGCAGTCCTTGCATGACCCTTATCCTCCTCCACCTCACTACCTGCTCTAACACTCTGGTTCTCCTCCCCCTGCAAATCTAGTTTAAACCCCCCCTGCCCCCCCCCCCCCCCCCGGAGCAGCACTAGCAAATCTACCCGCGAGGATGTTCGTCCCCCTCCAGTTCAGGTGCAAACCATCCCGTCGGAACAGGTCCCACCTTCCCTGGAACAAAGCCCAATTGTCCAGAAACGTGAAGCCCTCCCTTCTGCATCAACTCCTTAGCCACGTATTTAGCTGCATTATCTTCCTATTTCTAGCCTCACTAGCACGTGGCACGGGTAGAAATCCTGAGATTGCAACCCTGGAGGTCCTGTCCTTCAACTTTGCACCTAACTCCATAAACGCTCTTTGCAGGACCTCCTCCTTCTTCCTATCCATGTCATTGTATTTGCTGCACAAATCACTCTCTCACCTAGAGGGGGTCAGTTGTGCTGTGAGGATTACATTCCTGGACTTCTCTAGTGCCTTTAACACCATCCAGCCCAAGATCTTAAGGCACAAACTAACGGAGATGGGAGTAGACTCTCACATGGTGGATTGGATAGTGGACTACTTGACAGATAGACCTCAGTATGTGCGGTTGGGAGACTGTAGGTCTGACACGGTGGTCAGCAGCACAGGGGCGCCGCAGGGAACCGTACTCTCTCCGGTCCTGTTCACCCTGTACACATCAGACTTCCAATATAACTCGGAGTCCTGCCATGTGCAGAAGTTCGCTGATGACACGGCCATAGTGGGGTGTGTCAGGAATGGACAGGAGGAGGAGTATAGGAAACTGATACAGGACTTTGTGATATGGTGCAACTCAAACTACCTGCGTCTCAATATCACCAAGACCAAGGAGATGGTGGTGGACTTTAGGAGATCTAGGCCTCATATGGAGCCAGTGATCATTAATGGAGAATGTGTGGAGCAGGTTAAGACCTACGAGTATCTGGGAGTACAGTTAGACGAGAAGCTAGACTGGACTGCCAACACAGATGCCTTGTGCAGGAAGGCACAGAGTCGACTGTACTTCCTAAGAAGGTTGGCGTCATTCAATGTCTGTAGTGAGATGCTGAAGATGTTCTATAGGTCAGTTGTGGAGAGCGCCCTCTTCTTTGTGGTGGCGTGTTGGGGAGGAAGCATTAAGAAGAGGGACGCCTCACGTCTTAATAAGCTGGTAAGGAAGGCGGGCTCTGTCGTGGGCAAAGTACTGGAGAGTTTAACATCGGTAGCTGAGCGAAGGGCGCTGAGTAGGCTACGGTCAATTATGGATAACTCTGAACATCCTCTACATAGCACCATCCAGAGACAGAGAAGCAGTTTCAGCGACAGGTTACTATCGATGCAATGCTCCTCAGACAGGATGAAGAGGTCAATACTCCCCAATGCCATTAGGCTTTACAATTCTACCGCCAGGACTTAAGAACTTTTTAAAAGCTATTATTAATGCTTTTTGAGATAGTGATTTAGATGCATATCATATTTTTTACTGAGTTAAGTATTGTATGTAATTAGTTTTGCTACAACAAGTGTATGGGACATTGGAAAAAAAGTTGAATTTCCCCATGGGGATGAATAAAGTATCTATCTATCTATCTATCTATCTATCATTGGTCCCTATATGGACCATGACATCTGGCTGCTTACCCTCCCTCTTGAGAATACTGAGAACTCAATCCGAGATATCGCAGACCCTGGCACCAGGAGGCAAAAGACCATTCAGGATTCTTGATCTCTCCCACAGAACCTCTTATCTGTCCCCCTAACTATTGAATCCCCTATCACTACTGCTCTCCTCTTTTCCTCCCTTCCCTTCTGAGCTGAGGGTCCAGTCTTGGTGCCAGAGACACGACCACTGCAACTTGTCCCTGGTAGGTCAACCCCAGCAACAGTATCCAAAACGGTATAGTTATTGTTGATGGGAACAGCCACAGGGGTGCTCTGCTCTTCCTGTCTGACAGTCACACAACTACCTGTCTCCTGACTCCTAGGGGTGACTATCTCCCTGAAACTCCTGTCTATTTCTGCCTCCCGAATGATCCAAAGTTCATCCAGCTCCAGCTCCAGTTCCCTAACACGGTTTGTCAGGAGTTGCAGCTGGATGCACCTTTTGCAGGTGTAGTCATCAGGGACAATTGTGCTGTCCCTGACTTCCCACATACTGCAAACGGAGCACTCGGCTGCTCTAACTGCTGCCTCATTACCTACTCCTAAGTTAATTAAATTAATTAAAGGAACTTACCCGGCCTTACCTCACTGGGAGCAAGCTCGTCCTCAGCCTCAAAGCTCCACTCCTACCCTGAGCCATTCACACACTGGCCACTCCTCTTCAGTTACCCCTCCTTTTATTTGTCCCTACCAATTATCTCAAGTACTCACTCCCTCAAATCAACTAATCAACACTCTGTTTAACCCTTCAGTTGTCTTCCATGCTCCTTTTAAAACACCCTCACCTCAGCTGCTTCCCAGCACTCAGCGCTCTTCCGAGCCCCTCGTTCCTCCTCCTGCTGCGACGGTTCTGCAAGCACATCTCTTCTCTTGGCCATGCCCTCTTCTTACTGCTGCTGTTGGGCAGGAGGTACAGGAGCCTGAAGTCCCACACCTCCAGGTTCAGTGAGCTCCCGGCAGCCATCAGGTTCCTGAGAGCTCACCAATGTCTCTACTTCCTCAGGAGGCTGAACGAATTTGTCATGTCCCTGGCAATCCTCACTGATTTTTATCAATGGACCATAGAATGTTCCTCCAAGAGGACCACAAACTTGTGGTTTGCAGGCTTGCACCCCTCAATGACCTGGAGAGCTATGCTGCTTGGAGTCTGGGCTTTTGGTAGGGTCACCCATGCCAAACGAGGGTCAAAGGGTAGAGGCCAGACTAAGAGTGGTCCACTAGTCTTCCAGGTTCAGGGGTTCAGCTCAGGGCTAACAACCCTGACTGGTAAAACAAAACCATTACAGAAACAGCATTGAAGAATCCTTCTACATCTGAGTGTGACGATATTCCTGAGTCTCCACCCAGGACTTGCATAGCTGACAGTAGTGAAAACGGAGGGGAAGCTACTAACACGATGAAGGAAGCCCTGAACACCGCCAGAGATGGACATTTGTTGCTACCCTAGTGTAATGGACGGTAAGTACGTACCACCGGAAGCTGTCCTGCCTGGAAGCATCACAGCTTGATACAGCAACTGCTCTACGAGCAACAGCAGAGGGTTGTCGACCAGCCTTCCCTCCATGGACTCTGTACACACTCCTCGCTGCCTCAGTAAAGCAGCCAGCATAATCAAAGACCCCTCCCACCTCGGACATTCTCTCTTCTCCCCTCTTCCATTGGATGGAAGATACAACAGCCTGAAATCACGTTCCACCAGGCTCAAGGGCAGCTTCTATCCCACTGTTACAATGGTTCCCTAGTACAATGAGAAGCTTGACCTCGCAGCCGTCTCATTGTGACCTTACCGTTTACCCCGCACTGCGCTCTCTTTGTAGCTGTTACACTTTATTCTGCATTCGGTTGTTATTTGACCTTGGTCTACTTCCATAATGTGATCTGTATAAACAGTATGCAAGACAAGTTTTTCACCATTGCTCGGGACATGTGGCAATAATAATCCAATTCCAATTCCAACTCCTCGATGTCCCTGTGCTGAGTACAGACAAGAGGAATCTCAGAAATGGTGGGAATCGCCATTGTATTGAGCTTGACTACTTTGTGCCAACATTTATATCCCAATGGGCTCCTGATTCCTGTGGTGAGAGGGAACGGGTTCAAAGAGGTTGGCAGAGGCAATAACACTAAATGAGAGTTCATCCCAAGACCCCAGTTACAAGACATTTCAATTCTCCTTCCATTTCGCACATCGACCTGTCCAACTGTGGTTTACCTCCCCTTCCAGGGTGGATCTCAACACAAAGTGGAGGAACAGCTCTTCAGATTCTGTCTGGGGAGTCTGCAGTCCAATGGCATCAGTATTGAATTTTCCAGTATCACAGACCCCTCACCTTCGGTGGCTTCTTAATCCCAACTCCACATCACCCCTCATACTTCTGATCCACCTCCAGTTCTCCCAGTTTTGTTCCCTTTCCCACCCCCTCCCCCTTCAGCCCCCATCCCTCCCCCCAGCTCTATCCATCGACTAGCCACATATTTCACTCCCCATCCTATTCTGGTTCCAAATCCCCTTCACCTCTCCTGCAATGGTCCCCCTTCTCACCTCCTTTACTTATCAGAGTCCACTGATAGTAGCCCTTTGTGTTCCTGATTATCTCCCTCCAGGAGCTGACTCTCACCATCACTCAACATCTTGCTCCATCTCCCTTTATCATGGGCTGAAGGCCATAGAGTGTTGTACTGTTCTGTGTTCTGTGGTACACAACCTGTTCCAGACACCTGATGATGTCACCAGGTGTGACATCAGTTCAAATGATCAGTCTCAACCCAAAGCAATGACTATCCATTCCCTCCCACAGATACTGCCTGACCTGCAGGATTCCTCCAGCATCTTTTTTTTGGCTCCAAACTCTGCGTCCGCAGTCTCTGGTGTCTGCACACTACAGGTCGTTCCATTGAGAAATTGGGGCTGGTGTGACAAACTGAGAACTGTTTTTAAAATTAGTTTTACTCTATTTGTGAGCGTGCTGAATAAATGATCCAAAAATGTCTTCTCTTTACTCCATACACTCCCAAGCGCGTCAAATAGGACCATCGGGTACAGAATCACAATCAGATTTTGTATCATCGGCAAATGTCATGAGGTTTTACAGCAACCATGCAATGCAATACATAATAAAAATTGTAAATTACAGTAAGTGCAGAAAGAGAGAAAAAAGTAGTGAGGTAGCGTTTATGGGTTCAATTTCCATTTAGAAAGCTGATGGCAGAGGGAAAGAAGCTGTTCCTGAATCATTGAGTGTGTGTCTTCAGGCTCCTGTACCTCCTCCCTGATGGCAGAGGGAAAGAAGCTGTTCCTGATGGTGTGGAGTTTGTTAGGTGTGTTCAGGAAGATTTTCCTGATGCAATATGCAGATAAGTTATCAAGAGGAGAGGCTGTACTTGATCTGGTTTTGGGAAATGAACCTGGTCAGGTGTCAGATCTCTCAGTGGGAGAGCATTTTGGAGTTATTGATCACAACTTCATCTCCTTTACCATAGCGCTGGAGAGGGATAAGAGCAGCCAATTTGGGAAAACACTTAATTGGAGTTAGAGGGATATATAATGTTATTAGGCAGGAACTTGGGAGCGTAAATTGGGAGCAGATGTTCTCAGAGAAATGCACAGCAGAAATGTGGTAAATTTTCAGGGAACATTTGCATGGCGTTCTGCATAGGTATGTTCCATGGAGGTAAGGAAAGGATGGTAGGGTAAAAGAACCATGGTGTACAAAGGATGTGGAAAATCTAGTTAAGAAGAAAAGAAAAGCTTATGAAAGGTTCAAGAAACTCGGTACTGTTAGAGCTCTAGAAAATTATTGGGTTGCTGGGAAGGAGTTCAAGAATGGAATTGGGAGAGCCAGAAGGGGGCATGAGAAGGCCTTGTTGAGCAGGATTAAGGAAAACCCAAGGCATTCTATAAGTACGTGAAGAGCAAGAGGATGAGCGGTGCGAGAATAGGACCAATCAAGTGTGACAGTGGAAACATGTGCATGGAGTAGCAGAGGTACTTAATGAATACTTTGCTTCAGTATTCACTAGGTAGGTTTTTCACACACAGAGTGGTGGTTGTATGGAATGCATTGCTGATGACGGTGGTGGAGGCAGATATAACAGGGTCTTTTAAGAGTCTCTTAGATAAGTACATGGAGCTTAGGAAAATAGAGGGCTATGTGGTCGGGTAATTCTAGGCAGTTTCTAGAGTAGGTTACATGGTCGGCACAACGTTGTGGGCCGAAGGGCCTGTGATGTGCTGTAAATTTCTATGTTCTAATCTTGAATCTTATAGAATATTAGAGGATCACAGAGCATAACTGAACTGTAAATTTGTTTCCACTTAGAGTGACGCCTGTGAAAAATATCCCACCACCTACCTGCATGACTACAAACCCATGAATAAGCGCTTGAAACCTCGAATACTTGAGTTTCCACATGTAAAGGTCAAGGAACATTTCGATACTGAGGTAAAGAGTGAACGAGGTGCAGTCAAACTCTCATAAATCCATTCCTGTAGGATTTTATCCTGTAAAAATGCCAATAGAATTGGAAATCTTACTGAGAAATTTTGTTTGAATTTCATCCAGACAGATCATTGCATGTTTATACACAGTGGCCACTTTATCCTGTACCTCCTGTACCTAATAAAGTGGCCACTGAGTGTACGTTCATGGTCTTCTGCTGCTGTAGCCCATCCACTTCACGGTTCAATGTGTGATACATTCAGAGATGCTGTTCTGCACACCACTGTTGTAACACGTGGTTATTTGAGTTACTGTCGCCTTCCTGTCAGCTTGAACCAGTCCGGCCGTTCTCCTCTGACCTCTCTCATTAACAAGAAGTTTTCACCCACAGAACTGCCACTCACTGGAAGTTATTGTTTTTCACGCCATTCTCCGTAAACTCTGGAGACTGTTAAGTTCCTCCAACATCTTTGGATTTCCAGCATGTCTGCAGATTTCCTCATGTTTGTGAAACCCCAGAGACTGTTATGTGTGAAAATCCCAGGATATCAGCAGTTTCTGAGATACTCAAACCATCCCATCTGGCACCAGCAATCATGATTCTTCCCCATTCTGATGTTTGGTCTGAACAACAGCTGAAATTCTTGACCCTGTCTGCATGCTTTTATGCATCAAATTGCTGCCACATGACTGTCCAGTTAGATATCTGCACTAACGAGCACTTGTAACTAATAAAGTGACCCTGAGTGTAAGTACATTGAAGTAGTAGAAAGGATAATTAGAAGGCCAAGTAGAGTGTTGCAATTACAGACAGCTCTTGGTTCACTCTTTTTTTTAGATGCTTTGCAGCAATATACCAATTATTTTCCAGTGAATCCAGAGAGTTTAAAGGATGGAATGGGAACAAGGACACGGTGAGTTTAAGAGGAGTATGGGAAAGGGTTCCAGTGAGTTTAAGAGGAGTATGGGAAAGGGTTCCAGTGAGTTTAAAAGGAGTATGGGAAAGGGTTCCAGTGAGTTTAAAAGGAGTATGGGAAAGGGTTCCAGTGAATTTAAAAGGACTGTGGAAAATGGTGTTGCTGTATACATGTGGCTGTATCAGGTAATGAAAGGGCAGATGTTATAGCAAACCAGGCACTGAGTCTGAGGTAGATATTATAGTTAATATTGGGAAGTATGAAGCCAAATCTTGTATTAGGTTGGCTGGTATTGGGAAGTGGCAGAATTTGTGGGATAGGAGTGAGACAGGGAGGTGGTATTATAATTTGTGTTCCATCAGTTCAGGGGGGGTGCCTTTTAGGAAGGAATGGGAGGGAAGATGTGTGCTTGGTGAGACTGAGGTTAGGAGACTGGGGTGTGCACTTGTTGGTAAACATGGGAACGGGTGATATGACTTTTGTGAGGTGCCAGAGACAGTGCCATATGTGAACATGGTGTACCTCAGATATTCGTTGGAACAGAGGAAGCTATTTAGGCAAATATTGGGTAGGACTGGGGTGCCAAAGTTTGCAGGATATTCTGGCACCTGAGGCACATAGGGTCCTGGTGGACTTTTAAGTTAAACCGGGTTTGGGAGGAAGGATCTGATGCCGGTCATGGCTCCTGTCCCACTCCATTACAGTAGGTGGCCATAACGCACCTTCCTGATGGGTGTGAGTCGCCATTAGCACAACAGAGGAAGAAGAGGTGCCCCAGTGGGTGAGGGACACAGAATCAGGTTAGCAGGTACTGAGCATTATGTTTTGTAACTCCAGAAGCTAATCAAAAGAGAAAACACAGGAGCCAGGAACTTAGTTTTCCTTGCCTTTGTTTTAAGTGAGGCGTTCAACTCCATATACAACTCCAACATCATGCAGAAGACTTCAGTAGAGGCAAACCAGAGGTCCATGGGTCAGAACTTATTGGAGGATCAGAGGTGGAGAGGGTCAGTAACTTTAAATTTCTGTGTGTCACTATCTCAGAGGACCTGTCCTGGATCCATCAAATAAATATAATCGCAAAGAAAGCGCGACAGCGTCTCTACTTCCTTGGGGGTCTGCGGAGATCTGGCATGTCATCGAAAACCTTGGCAAACTTCTATAGGTGTGGTGGAATCAGGTTGACTATCACTGACATATGTTGTGAATTTTTTTGCATTGCAGTTCAAGACGTAAAATTGCTCTAAGTTACAATTTAAAAATTAATAAAATAAACAAGTAGTGCAAAAAAAGAGCAGAATAGTGATGTAGTGTTCATGGGTTCATTGTCCATTCAGAAATCTGATGGTGGAGGGGAAGAAGCTGTTCCTGAAACGTTGAATGTGGGTCTTCAGGATTCTGTATCTCCTCACGAATGGTAGCAATGAGAAGTGGGCGTGTCCTGGAAGGTGAGGGATGCCGCCTTGTGGAGATGTCGTCAGTGGTGGGGAGGCTAGTGCCTGTGATGGTGCTGGCTGCATCATGGGTGACAGTCTAAGCTAGTTCCATTGGCCTGTATTTGGCCCTTATCCCTCTAAGGCTGTCCTATCTATGTACCCGTTCAAACGTCTTTTAAACTTTGTCATTGTATCTGCCTTCCTCCGGTCACTCATTCAGTGTACCCACAGCCCTATGTGTGACAAACCTACCTCTCCAATCCACTTTCCCCTCGCACCTTAAATTAGTGCCCTCCAGCGTTAGACGCCCTTACCCTGCTTAGAAGATTGTGACCATCTACTTCAAAAAAAATTAAGATTAGTTTTACTTGTCACATGTATATCAAAACATAGGGTGAGTGTGCCGCTTCTGCAAATGACCACCACAGTCAGAGGATGCACTGGGGACAGCCGGCAGAAGTCAGCACACTTCCGACAGCAACATAGCATACCCACAACTATCATCCTTAGAATGCCGGAGGAAACCGGAGCACACGGAGAAAGCTTGTGCGTTCACTCCTTCGAGGCAGCAGTGGGATTTGAACCCTTGTTGCTGCCATTGTAAAGTGCTTTGCTAACTGCTACAATACCTCTCATGGTTTTATAAACTTCTATAAAGATCACCCTCAGTCTCATTCACTACGGGGAAAACGGTCCCAGCTTATCCAGTCTCCAAGATCTCCTGTGCTGGCAAGGTCCTTGTTTAGTCCTCATTGTTAGAGCATGGCTTTGTTACAAAGAGTATAATAAACCACCTTGTCTATCAGTCCTGCTACCTTCAGGGGACAGTAGGCACACAATCTGAGATCTCTCTACACTTCACATTTAGTGTCCGTTCTTTTCAGCCACATACTAGTCACAGAGACCTAGAGCACTACAGTGTAGAAGTAGGCCCTTTGGGCCATCCAGTCCGTGTTCCACTGCTATTCTGGCTAGACCCATCAGTCTGTACTGGGAACGTAGCCCCCCATACCCCTCCCATCCATGTGCTTATCCTAACTTCTCAAACGTTGAAATTGAACCTGCATCCACCACTTCCGCTGGCAGCTCATTCCACGCTCCAGCCACCCTCTCACCCTATTTATACCCCTCATAATTTTGTATACCTCTATCAAATCTCCCCTCAATCTCAAAAATCCCCTCATTCTGTTCTCATTTCTTCACACTCTGAAATCCATTTAGCACATCCATCAAACTCTTCCAGTAATCTGTTTGGGGTCGTGGATGACTTGAGTTATCCTCGACAATGACCTGAGTTTTAGGGAAGGTTGAATAGATTAGGACTTTATTCTCTGGAGCATAGGAGAATATTTGGACAGATGGGATTACAGTAGAATCTAGGTATTTGGGACTCATCAGGACCAGTACATTTTGGCCCAATTAAGCAGCTACCCCAGTCACCTGAAGTTTTATGCAAATAGTTGAAAAGTATAAACAAGACACACTATCATTCAACTGAGTAACAAATTATGTATTTAGGTGAAATACACAACAAATTAGGACACTGCTAATGCTACTACAGTACTATAAAACTGTCTATTAGTTCCTAATAGTTATCAACGGATTAATTCATACAGTGTACACTGCCATGTTCTTTTGATTGACTGTAAATGAACAAAATCAGTGCAGAAACCTAGATAATGGATTGCCTTCATACAACACTATCAACGATTGCATCCTCCAAATCTTCATTTCCATTATAATATTTAACCTATGACCTCTAGTTCTAGTCTCACCCAAACTCAATGGAAAAAAACCTGCCTACATTTACCCTGCTTATACCCCTCATATAACATCTTCAAATTGTTTGTAGTTCCTAACTTGTTGAAGCACTAAAATCATTTCATTTTCACTTCTGGTCATTTCCAGCATCTCCAAGCCTCAATGTTTGAAACCGCAGTGAGCAAAACAGTTCTGAATTGTCTTACTGTTTATTACTCACCAACAATCTGTGACAAAAATCACTGCTGTTTGCAGACAAACACATGCAACTGACGCTATTTAAAACCATTCACTCAAAAACACTGTGTAGTGTCAAACGGCCTCACTAAGATCACTTGACTGACACTAGTAAGAAACCGTTCACCAACAGTTTCATGCCCCAATTAAATAGCATCATCATCATTATTACGTGCTGTGTCATATTACATGGGCGATCATGATTGTTGTTGGCAAATGTTTCTGCAGGCGTGGTTTGACACGACCTTCTTCTGGGCAGAGTCTTTACAAGACAGGTGACCCCAGCAATTATCAATACTCTTCAGAGATTGTCTGCCTGGCGTCAGTGGTCGCATATCCAAGACTTGTGATCGGCACCAGCTGCTCATACGACCATCCACCACCTGCTCACGTGGCTTCACGTGACCTTGATCGGGGGCTAAGCAGATGCCACACCTTGCCCAAGGGTGACCTGCAGGATAGTGGAGGGAAGGAGTGCCTTACACCTCCTTTGGTAGAGACATATCTCTGCCCCACCACCCAGTTAAGTGGCGTATTGTCCCAAATAAACAAAGGGAATCCCAGGTATTTTCTCAAGTAGTTTTTGTTCTTTAAGAATTGTCCCAGATAAGTGGCTGTGCCATTAAGCTAATGGCCTGGTTAACCGGAATCCACTGTATTTTCATTTTGGCATCACGGACAGTACAGGCATAATGGGCTGAAGGACGTATCGCACTGCTGTACTGTTCTATGTTCTGTGTTTTAAATAGGCATGGTTAACATCATGAAAGGTTTAATGGCCCATTACTTGTGGTTGAAGAGGAGGGGTGCAAAGGGGAAAGAGAAAGTCTCTAGGACAGGTGGCAGTGAGATCACAATTGGACCTAGTCTACCATGCTGATGTGTTGGGACAGTGCTGGCAAGGCAGTGAAGGGGGCCACAACACCCAAGCTATGAAGATATAGAGCCTGGTGAGATTTCCATTTACTTATTGATTGCTTGCTTGAAATACAGCATGGAATAGGCCCTTTTGGCCCTGTACTGTAAAGTGTTGTGCTAACCATCGTGCTGAGATCTAAGGTGTACTTAGATCTGTGCTGTACTTTTCTGTGACTCTGTGACTCTCTATGACACTATGACAAGGTGATGAATAGTTTGGTAAAGAGATCAGCAAAATGGGACCAGACAAGCTTTGCCCATGGTGAGAAGGTCAACTGATCCCAACAGAAGTAGATACAAGTAGAATGGCTACCTGTCTTGTTTGGTCAGGAAGTCATGTTGCAGCTGTATTAAAAATCTGTTGGGCTACATTTGCGGTATTGTGTGCAGATCTGGTCACTACACTCCATAAAGGAGGTGAAAGCTTTGGAGAGGGTGCAGAAGAGGATCACCAGGATAGATTCTTGATTACTATGGCCATCAAAGGCTACAGGAAGAATGGGATTGAGAAGGAACATGAATCAGCCATGGTCAAATGGCAGAGCAGAATCAATGGGCCAAATGGCTTAATTCTGCTCCAATGCCTTATTTATGTATTTATTTATTTATTGATTGATTAATTGATTGGTTGATTATTTGATTGAGATACAGTGCAGAGCAGACCCTTTCGACTCTTCCAGTCACACTACCCAGCTATCCACTAGTTTGATCCCAACCTAATCAGGGGTCCCTTAAGGTTGTTATCACCAGGAGTTCCAATGGGGACAAGATCCCACTGCCAATGGAGTGCACCTCAAATAGACAACCAACTCCAGCTCCTTAACTACTAAGCCCGGTGGGACCGTTTCTACAGACAGGAGAAGGGGCAAAAGCGGGTTACTGGCGCCCTAAAACCGGTCACATTGGGCAGAGGGGGCTCATCAGCCGTGGTTGGAAGCTCATCTAATAGAAGGGAAACTCTGATCTCAAACTTCCCTTGCCTTGTGGCTATACCCCCTCATGGGGAAGGCTTCAGGAGCAAACCCCAGGGGAAAGATCCAGAGCTGGAGTCCCTAAGGCAGTCCTACATTGAGTTCAACGTTGACTGGCAACTCCCCTGACGCTGCTGGTGCCAGACTGTATCGGTCTCTGCTGTTCCTTTGGGTTCATCAGGTGAGTGGAGAGGGAGAGCCCATCGCATGGGCAACAGCTTGCTCGTACTGTACTGCCCTGGCTTGCGTATCAAGACAGCTCAAACACAACATCCATGGTCAACTCTGACTCACAGAGGCCCTCACCTGAACAGGGAACAATTTAGAATGACCAATTAACCTACCAACTGGTACGTCTTTGGAATGTGGGAGGAAACCGGAGCACCCGGAAGAAAGCCATGCAGTCAGGAGGAGAACGTGCAAACTCCTTATGGACAGTGGTGGGAAATGAACCTGGGTCACTGGTACTGTGAAGCGTTGAGCTAACCACTACGCTACCATGCCTGGATTAAAGACTGTCAAATAGGAGGAGAGTTTGGACAAACTCGGGTTTGTTTTTTCTGGAGAATCAGAGTCTGAGGGGAGATCTGATGGAACTTTAGAAAGTGATGAGAGGCAGAGATTGAGTAACTTTTTCCCCCCAGGGTAGAATTATCAATTAGAGGACATGCATTTAAGGTGAGGGGAAGAAAGTTTTAAAGGACCTTTAGGAGACAGTGCATGGTAGCTTAGTGATCAGCACAACGTTTTACAGTGCCAGCGATCTGGGTTCAGTCCCTGCCCCTGTCTATAGGGAGTTTGCGCATTCTCCCTGTGGTGTGAGGGTTTCTTCCCGGTTCTCTGGTTTCCTCCCACGTTCCAAAGACACATGAGTTAGGATTAGTGAGTTGTGGGCTTGCTGCGTGACATTCGTGGGCTACCCCAGCACATCCTCAGACCTTGTGCATTTCACTATGTGCTTCAATGTGCATGTGACAAATAAAGCTAATCTTTAATCTTCGAGTAAAGATTTTTACACAGAGTGTTGGGTGCCTGGAATGTTCTGCCAGGAAGGGGGGATGGAGGCAGATACATAAGCAATACTAGCAGTATGTAAGAGACAGATAGGTACATGAATGTGCTGGGAATGGGGAGATTTGGACCATGTACAGGCAGATAGGATTAGTTTGGATTGGATTGACATTTGGCTCAGGGATTTTGGGCCAGAGGACCTATTTTTCTGCTGTGGTGCTCTATGTTAACGAGGCTTTTATTTATTTAGGGAACCACCATGGTAACAGGCCCTTCCAGCCCAATGAGCCTGTGCTGTCCAATTACAGATCAATTAGCCGACTAACCCCTTACATCTTTGGAATGTGGGAGCAAACCAGAGCACCTGGAGGAAAACCACTTGGTCTCTTTACAGACAGCAGTGGGAATTGAACCTGGGTTGTTGATACTGTAATAGGGAAATGCTAATCATGATTCTAACATGTCCTTCCTCTACATTTTGGTGGTTGTCCGTCATTTCCGATGTTGACAGGATGTGTGGAACAATTTTTAAAGTGATAAAGCTGTTGCACTAGGCAGTTCCATTCTTTCGACCTCAGAAATCCGGGTTCAGTGGTATGAACAAGCATCACAACCTGGGTCTTCTTTGGTTGCAGTGGATGGTCATGATGTCTTCTGTGCCTTGTTCTGTGGTGAGGGAGGATTAAAGGCGGCTTGATAGAGGAATACAAGATGATATGAAGCATAGATCGAGTGAATAGCCTGCGACTTTTTCCCAGGGTAGAAATTAGTGAGCAGAGAGTGGTGGGTGGATGGAGCGTGCTGCCAGGGGTGGTGGTAGAGTCCAATACATCAGGGACATTTAAGAAACTCTTAGACAAGCACATGGATGATAGAAAAATGGAAGGTTATGTAGGAGGGACAGGCTAGATTCACCTTAGAGTGGGTTGAAAGGTAATTATAATAAATAAGCAATAATTATCAAGAACGTGAGATGAAGAGTCCTTGAAAGTGAGTCCATGGGTTGTGGGAACACTTGAGTGATGGGGCGAGTGAAGTTTTCCCCTCTGGTTCAAGAGCCTGATGGATGAGCGGTAATAACTGTTCCTGAACCTGGTGATGTGGGTCCTGAGGCTCTTGTACCTTCTTCGTGATGGCAGCAGTGAGAAGAGAGCATGATCTGGCGGACCCTGATGATGGATGCTGCTTTCCCACAATAAAACATTGCCAGAATAAAAAGGCAAGCAGAGGGGAAGGAGGACTAGCTAGAAGGTGATAGGTGAAGCCAGGTGGGTGGGAATGGTAAAGGGCCGGAGAAGAAGGAGAGGAGGTGGACCATAGGAGAAAAGAAAGGAGGAGGAAACCCAGTGGTAGGTGATAGGCAGGTAAGGAGGAGAGATAAGAAGCCTAAGTGGAAAGAAAAAGAAGAAGAAAGAAGGAGGGTAAATTAATGGAAGGAGAAATTGATGGTCATGCCTTCAGGTTTAGACAGAATTTGAGGTGCTGCTCTTCCACCTTGAGAGTGGCCTCATTCTGGCAAAAGAGGAGGTCATGGAAGAGGTGTTCCTACATGTTGGAAGAGGAATGGGGATAGGAATTAATATGGTTAACCACTGGGACTTGTTTCTCAGTCCAAAACATCGACTGTTTATTCTTCTCCATATATGACCTGCTTGGTTCCTCCAGCATTTTAGTGTGTGTTGCTCCATCTCTAGAAGCACGGTTGGAGAACCTTCAGCAGAAGGGACTGCACCTTGTCAAGGGCCTCTAGGGCTGGACATCAGTGCCCAGTCGCAGGCTCGTCACTTCCTTCCATCCAGTCCACCTTCCCAGTGTTTTGCTTCAGGAAAGATAACAGTATCATCAGGGACGCCTTTCCCTTCTCTCTCTTCTACCTTCTTGGAGAAGGTACAGGAGCTTGAAAGCCTGGATGTCCAGAAGGACAGCTTCTCCTCCACTGCTTTCAGACTCCTAAACTAATAACATCTTTTGCATCCTCCTCCCAGCAGTACTGCCACGTTCTCATACTCTGTGGTGAGGAGGGCAAATGCAAGGTTAGCATTCATTTCAAGAGGACTAGAATATAAAAGCAGTGATATAATGCTGAAGCTTAAAAAAGTATTGGTCAGACCGCATTTGAAGTATTGTGAGCAGTTTTTGGCCCCTTGTCTGAGAAAGGATGTCCTGGCATTGGAGAACATTCGGAGAATGTTCATGCGATCCCAGGAGTGAAAGGGTTAACGTTCATGGAGCCCTGGATGGCTCTTTGCCTGTACTTATACTCGCTGGAGTTCAGAAGAGCGGTGGGAGGGGATCTCATATCAAAAATTGAAAGGCCTAGATAGAGTGGATGCGGAGAGGATGTTTCCTTAAGTGGGGGAGTCTAGGACCAGAGGAACACACAGCCTCAGAATAAAAGCACGTGCTTTTAGAACAGAGATGAGGAGGAATTCCTTTAGCCAGTGGGTGGTCAATCTGTGAAAGTCACTGCCACAATAGTGGAGGCCAAGTCATTTGATATATTTAAAGTGGAGGTTAATGCCTGCAGCGGATAGTGAGTTCAGCTGAGAAGATCATTGGGGTCTCTCTTCCTGTCATCACGGACATTTACACTACACGCTGCATCCGCAAAGGAAACAGCATTATGAAGGACCCCACGCACCCTTCATACAATCTCTTCTCCCTCCTGCCGTCTGGGAAAAGGGTCCGAAGCATTCAGGCTCTCACAACCAGACTATGTAACAGTTTCTTCCCCCAAGCTATCAGACTCCTCAATACCCGAAGCCTAGACTGACACTTTGCCCTATTGTCCTGTTTATTATTTATTGTAATGCCTGCACTGTTTTTGTGCACTTTATGCAGTCCAGTGTAGGTCTGTAGTCTAGTGTAGCTTTCTCTGTTTTTTTTATTACGTAGTTCAGTCTAGTTTTTTGTACTGTATCATGTAACACCATGGTCCTGAAAAACGTCGTCCCATTTTTACTATGCACTGTACCAGCAGTTATGGTCGAAATGACAATAAAAGTTGACTTGACTTGACTTGTCTTGATTAGTAAGGTCATCAAAAGTTATGGGGAGAAGGCAGGAGAATTGAACACCAAGTCCATAGAATGGTGGACTGACGCTGAACTCCCCAAGGGCAGAGTTAGTGATGGCAACTGAGCACAGCCCAGTGAATGCCCACAGTCAAAGTCAAAATAACATTATTATCAAAGTACACATATATCAGCATAGTGTACTTGAGATTAATGTTCTTGCAGGCATTTACTGGCAAATAAAGAAATACAACAGAATTTATGAAAAAAAACATAAATAAAGACTGGCAAACAACCCATGTACAAAAGAAGATAAATAATGTAAGTGAAAGAAATATATTTTACTGTTTATCTATATGTCCAGTTTATTTATATATTGACATATATGTCAATAAATATGTAAATATATATATATACATATATATATATATATATACACACACACATACTGTACAAGGAACAGAAGAAAGCAATTGTAACAGATGTAGCAATCCCGAATGACAGTAACATCAGGAAGAAAGAGTATGAGAGGCTGGAGAAAGACCAGGGCTAGAAAGAGCAGATAGAAAGGGGGTGGAAGGTTAAAGCCAGGAGCTGTGAAACCTGGACTGGAGAGTGGCTCCAACAAAACCCGGCAACAACATCTGAGACCTCAGTCCAGAAGAACGCTCTAATAGGAACAGCAAGGATACTGTGCTGAACCCTCAAGCTCCCAGGCCTCTGGTAGAGCTGAGATTGGGGGAAAAATACACATATACACCTCCCATAAGAGGTGAGAGAAAAAACAGTTTTTTACACACACACACACACACACACACACACACACACACACACACACACACACACACACACACACACACACACACACACACACACACACACACACACACACACACACACACACACACACACACACACACACACACACACACACACACACACACCCCCCCCCCCCCCCCCCTCCGCCCCACACAGCACAAAGCTGGCCCGATCATGTCCTTACCTTAGAAATTACTAGGCTTACCTATAGCCCTCTATTTTACTAAGCTCCATGAACCAATCCAAAAGTCTCTTAAAAGACCCTATCGTATCCACATATTGTTTTCTATGTTTCTAAAAACGGCTTTCAAGATGATTGTTGATATCTTCAAATTCTTCATAGTTTCTAACTTGTTGAAGTAGTGAAATCATTTCATTTTCACTCCCAACTGTTTCTGGCATCTCCAGCCTGAAACTGCAGTGAGCAAAACAGTTCTGAATTGTCTTACTGCTTCTTTCTCACCAAGAATCATCACTATTTGAACACAAACGTGCACAGTCGAAGCACGGTGTAGTGTCTAACAGCCATGCACGTTGAATGTGTCTGACATTAGTTAGAAACTGTTCAAGTCTCCTGCCCCAATTAGCGACATAGTGTCAGAAATAAACAAAGGTCTTTGTTCTTTAAAAGTTGTCCCAAATAAGCAACTGCCCCTACCACCTTACCAATGGCAGTAGTGAGAAGGGAGCGTGGTCTAGATGGTGGGGATACTTGACGATGGATGCTGCTTTCACATGCTGTGCTCTTTGTAGACGTGCTCGTTGCAGGGGAGGGCTTTGCCCGTGATGGACTGGGCTGTGTCACCGCTTCTGGCAGACTTTTCCATTCCTGGGCATTGGTGTTTCTATGCCAAGCTGCAAGGATACTTGTCACTGTGCATCAATGGAATTTTTAGATGACTTGCCAGATCTACGCAAACTTCAAAAGCTGCAGAGGGTTTTAAATTTAGTCAGCTCCATCTTGGGTACTAGCCTACAAAGTACCCAGGACAGCTTCAAGGAGTGGTGTCTCAGAAAGGCAGCATCCATTATTAAAGACCCCCAGCACCCAGGACATGTCCTTTTCTCACTGTTACCATCAGGTAGGAGATACAGAAGCCTGAAGGCACACTCTTTCAGGAACATCTTCTTCCCCTCTGCCATCCGATTCCTAAATGGACATTGAACCTGTGAACACTACCTTATTTGTTTAATATATACAATTTCAGTTTTTTGCACAATTTTTAATCTATTCAATATACATATACTGTAATTGATTTATTTATTATTATTATTTTATTATTTGTTTTTCTTCTTCTATATAATGCAGTGCATTGAACTGCTGCTGCTAAGTGAACAAATTTCACGACACGTGTCGGTGATAATAAACCTGATTCTGATTCTGACTTCTTAGAAACTAGAGGCACTGCTGTCTCTTCTTGGTGACAGCATTGATGTACTGGTCCCAGGCCAGATCCTCTGATAATGAAAACACCCAAGGAATTTAAAGGTATTGACCCTCTCCACCTCCGCTCCCCTAATGACTGGCTCATGGACCCCTGATTCCCTCCTCCTGTAGTCAATAATCAACTCTTTGGTTTTACTGATGTTGAGCAAGAGGCAATTGTGGCACTGTTCAGCCAAGTTTTCTATCTCCCCTGGGGGTGAACTGAATTCCCTCTTTCATTCCTGGCGGGGCTGCAGGCTTGACAGTCTGTTTCTCTTTATTTAAAGGTTCCAAACATAGACCCGTGTATCCCAACCACCTACATGGATCACTACCGAGGAAACTTGCCTCCCGTCAGGCCCTGCGTCGACTACTGCAGGCCTCACAGGAACGCGTACACAGCTTGCATGGACCGCTTTAACTACCACTCCTGTGACCCGTGCGGGTATCAGATCTGCCCGCAAACCAGCTGCACCTACGACACCAACAAGGTAATAGAAGAGCTGGGGGTAACACACACAAAACATTGGAGGAACTCAGCAGGTCAGGCAGCATCCATGGAGGGAAATTAACAGTTGTCATTTCAGGCTGAGACCCTTACAGCATCAAAGATTATTTTGTTCCTGTCCCTTCCTTTCCAGGCCTGATTTAGAGTCTTGTCCCGCAATGTTGACTGTTTATTCCCTCCACAGATGCAGTTTGACTTGAAGTAATAGAGCACTAAAGAGCAGTACAGGCCCTTCAGCCCTTCTAATCTGTGCTGAAATATTGTTCTGCCTATTCCTGTTGGCCAGCGCATGGACCACAGCCCTTCATACCCCACCTATCCACGTACTTACCCAAACTCCCCTTAAATGTTGGTCAAACCTGCATCTACCACTTGCGTTGGCAGCTCGTTCCATGCTCTCACCACACTCTCGAGTGAAGAAGTTCCCCTCTTGTTTCCCTCAAACACTTCATCTTTCACCCTTAACCCATAATCTCTAGTTTTAGTCTCACCCAACTTCAGCAGAAAAACTTGCTTGCTTAACCCTATCTATACCTCTCACACTTTTATATATCTCTATCAAATTTCCCCTCATTTTTTACACCCCAGGGAATAAAGTCCCAAACTATTCAACCTTTCCCTGTAATCAATGTTCCCTCTGCACACATCTTTTGCTACTAGAGCACAGAGGAATTTCAGCACGTCACGCTCTACCTCACTGGCATGTTAAATGTATTTCACAATTGTACCCAATCACATTTCCTTTTCTGGTTTCTGATGTGGACGGTGTTGACAACGTGGAGCTTGTGACGCTTTGTCTGAACATTTTAGAGCTGACTTATTGATGCTGTGTTTACTGAAGAAACTGTTCAGTGTGCACATGTTGTCACTGGGCAAAAAATGGCACAGTACACGATTTTTGTGTATTACAAATTAGGGGGAACAGTGCCTCTAACTGAGCGCCTCAACTCCCAGCAAATACCTTGAAACTTTTTTCTGTACTCTTTCAGTCTTATTGATATAATTCCTGTAGGTAATTGGCCCAAACTGTACGCTAGTGGCTGCCAACCAGTCGATCGCGATCGACCGGTCGATCTTTCTCCCAGTAGATCCCGGAAAAAAAAAAGAAAAATAAATATACTAAATAAAGAAATTTCACGCTTTGAATTTTTTCAATGATTTTAAGTTCCCTGGCCCCCACCGCCTTATTTTCACCATGGACGTCCAGTCCCTATATACCTCCATCCCCTACCCAGACAGTCTCGAAGCTCTTCGCTTCTTTTTGGATTCCAGACCTAACTAATTCCCCTCTACCATCACTCTCCTCCGTCTAGCGGAATTAGTTCTTACTCTCAATAATTTCTCCTTTGGCTCCTCCCACTTCCTCCAAACCAAGGGTGTAGCCATGGGCACCCATATGGGTCCCAGTTATGCCTGCCTTTTTGTTGGCTTTGTGGAACAGTCCATGTTCCAAGTCTATACGGGTAACCGTCCCCCTCTTTTCCTTCGCTGCAACAGCGACTGCATTGGCGCTGTCTCCTGTACGCATGCTGAGCTCGTCGACTTCATTAACTTTGCCTCCAACTTTCACCCTGTCCTCAAATTTACCTGGTCCATTTCCGACACCTCCCTCCCCTTTCTTGATCTTTCTGTCTCCTTCTCTGGAGACGGCTTATCTACTGATATCTACTATAAGCCTACAGACTTTCACAGCTACCTGGACTGTTCCTCTTCCCACCCTGTCTCTTGCAAAAATGCTATCCACTTCTCACAATTCCTCCGTCTCCGCCGCATCTGCTTTCAGGATGAGGCTTTTCATTCCAGGACAAAGGAGATGTCTTCCTTTTTTAAACAAAGGGGCTTCCCTTCTTCCACCATCAACTCTGCTCTCAAAAGCATCTCTCCCATTTCCCGCACATCTGCCCTCACCCCATCCGCCTGCCACCCCACTCGGGATAGGGTTCCCCTTGTCCTTACCTACCACCCCACCAGCCTCCAGGTCCAACGTATAATTCTCCGTAACTTCCACCACCTCCAACGGGATCCCACTACCAAGCACACCTTTCCCTCCCCCCCCTTTCTGCTTTCCACAGGGATCGCTCCCTACGCGACTCCCTTGTCCACTCGTCTCCCCCCCCACCATCCCTTCCCACCAATCTCCCTCCTGGCACTTATCCTTGTAAGCGGAACAAGTGCTACACCTGCCCTTACACTTCCTCCCTCACCACCATTCAGGGCCCCAGACAGTCCTTCCAGGTGAGGCGACACTTCACCTGTGCGTCAGCTGGTGTGGTATACTGCGTCCGGTGCTCCCGGTGTGGCCTTTTATATATTGGTGAGACCCGACGCAGACTGGGAGACCGTTTTGCTGAACACCTATGCTCGGTCCGCCAGAGAAAGCAGGATCTCCCAGTGGCCACACATTTTAATTCCACGTCCCATTCCCATTCTGATATGATTATCCATGGCCTCCTCTACTGTCAAGATGAAGCCACACTCAGGTTGGAGGAACAACACCTTATATACCGGCTGGGTAGCCTCCAACCTGATGGCATGAACATTGACTTCTCTAACTTCCATTAATGCCCCTCCTCCCCTTCTTACCCCATCCCTAACATATTTAGTTATTTGCCTGTTCTCCATCTCCCTCTGGCGCTCCCCCCCCCCCCCCACCTTTCTTTCTCCCGAGGCCTCCCGTCCCATGATCCTTTCCCTTCTCCAGCTCTGTATCACTTTCGCCAATCACCTTTCCAGCTCTTAGCTTCATCCCACCCCCTCCGGTCTTCTCCTATCATTTCACATTTCCCCCTCCCCCCACTACTTTCAAATCTCTTACTATCTTTCCTTTCAGTTAGTCCTGACGAAGGGTCTCGGCCCGAAATGTCGACAGTGCTTCTCCCTATAGATGCTGCCTGGCCTACTGTGTTCCACCAGCATTTTGTGTGTGTTGTTAAATAAATATACTATTACATTATGCCTGATAAGCCTTTTGATGCAAATATGTAGTGACTTCTACTTTGAAAAAGGACCAATTGACAACTTCATGCCCAAAAGGAACAACTTTATCTAGGATGGTAGAACGATATTTGCATACAGAGGTTTTCACTAATGCACACCGGGCAGAAAAGACCAGAAGGAAAACCCCGCAATCCCGGAAACAATCTCTCTTTACAAACAGCTTTACCATGATCCTAATTGGTATTTTTATAATACTGACAATTACAACCTTTCCCCCCCTTTAAATTCCAACATTCCCCAAATGGACAAGAAATGGGAAACGAAAACAGTGGTGTCATTAGCTTGCGTACCCCTGAAACTTATACTAGCGTCTCAGTAAGTTTACCAATACCAGGAAAGTTGAGGAGCTGAAGTCGGGGTTGAAGGCCCAGCAAACATGATGCTCAGAGGACATGGATCGACAGTGTTAAAGCACTTGTCACTCTGTGAATATTTTTTCACTACAGTTCGATGAACCCCTGGATGTAATGCAAACAGCTCAGCTTGTTGTATTTGTCCAAATGGCTTTCCAGAATTTTACAACAAAGGAGGACTTCCTCACTCTTTTGCACTTAAAGGAGAGAACAAGAGGTGAGGATACTTACAATTACCGTAGTTTTTTTAAAAGTCCGTGAAAATGACATCTCCATTCATAAACTGGTGGCAATTATTACTGATGGGGCGCGGTGTGCGCGTTGGTTTTACAGGACTGTGCCGTAATGACCCTGATTTTCCCGACTTCCTGGATTATCACTGTGTGATTCATCAGCAGGCCTTGGCTGGGAAGGTCGTGGACTTTTCTCATGTAATGACACTGGTGGTCAAACTGATAAACTTGATTCGAGCAAAAGCTCTTCAGCACCGCTTATTCAAGGCGTTACTGGATGATGCCGCTATGGCCTGTTCGATATGCCAGTTAGTGTTTTCTTGGTTAAATTAATTTGAAAGTTTGCCAAAAGCATTTTATGTAATTAAAATACCATTAGCCCAAATAAAGGGCCTCAAGTTGGAAGTTCAATCTGAGCTGTTGTTTCTCTAAATGATTTAGTAGGTCGATCTCGCCTTTCACTAAGGCCGAGGTAGGGGATCTTGGGCTTAAAAAAGGATGGTGACAACCACTGTAAGCAATACTCCAAATTCAGTCTCACTGTCAATTGCTGTCATTGCTGGTCAACCTACCGATCTGCACGTCGTTAGGACGTGGGACGAAACCAGAGCAGCAGGGGTGATCCCATGTATCCACAGGGAGAAAATGGAACATAGTACATCAGCCCGCCATGTTATGCTGACTCTTTAACCTATTCTATGGTCAATCTAACCCTTCCCTCCCACATAGCCCTCCATTTTCCTTCCATCCACGTGCCTATCAAAGAGTCTTAGCTCTCCCTAATGTATCTGTCTCTACCATCACCCCTAATAATACATTACACCACTCTCCATGTAAAAAATCTTACCTTTGACATCTCTGTCCATGCTTAAAATTCTAGACTTCCCTGCCCTGGGGAAAAAGACTCTGATTAACAATCCCATTTATGCACCTCATATTTCATAAACCTGTGTTTCAGACAGGGGCATTTAAGAAGCTCTGAGATAGGTACATGCACATTTGTGGGCAGAGGTGAGGTTTGAACCCAGGGCAGGGAAGTCTAGAATTTTAAGGCGATTGGAGGTAAGGATGGAGAGGGATGTGAAAGGCAAGATTTTTTACACAGGGAGTGGGGAATGTGTTATCGGGGGTGATGGTAGAGGCAGATACATTAGGGAGAGCAGCAGCTCTAACCACTGCACCACTGAGCCAGCCTTTTGTTGCTGTTTGCTCTGCCCTGGCCTCAGGGTGTTCCTGGCTCGACAGCTTTGCATTTCCAGGCATATCTCCTTTGTCTGCTGAGCTTGTTTCTCAGGTCAGAGAACATGTAAGAAATCCATGCGTTCTTTATTCCAGGCAGCAGAGGATGCCCTTGCCTGCTACAGGTACAAGAAGTGTCTGGACAGCTTCTATGGGCCATCTCCGATCGCACAGGTAAGTCAAACAGTGAGAAATCCAAAAACATTTTCCGAGCTTTAATAGAGGGACCAGAACTTTTGGGACAACACACACAAAATGCTGGTGGAACACAGCAGGCCAGGCAGCATCTATAAGGAGAAGCGCTGTCCTGAAGAAGGGTCTCGGCCCGAAACGTCGAAAGTGCTTCTCTTTATAGATGCTGCCTGGCCTGCTGCGTTCCACCAGCATTTTGTGTGTGTTGTTTGAATTTCCAGCATCTGCAGATTTCCTCGTGTTTGCTCCAGAACTATTGGGGTCTGCCGTGGTTCAGGTGTCCAGAACCAGAGGTTGGATTGTCCGGAATCAGAGGGTCTCAATCTCCAAGTACGGGCACATTTGGATCTCTGAGACAGTGGATTTTGGAATTACGGCCGAGCCTCTGCATTAGACAAGGATGTCGCTTTAGGACAGAGGTGAGGAGGAGTTTCTTTAGATCAGGGGTTCCCAACCTTTTTTCTGCCTCGGACCAGTTGGGAACCCCTGCTTTAGAGGGAGGTGAATCTGTGGAATTCATTGCCACAGACGATTGTGGAGGCCAGTCACTGGGTATCGTTAAAGCAGAGGTTGATAGGTTTTTGATTAATAAGGGTGTCAAAGGTTATGGGGAGAAGGCAGAAGAATGGGGTTGAGAGGGGTAATAAATCAGCCAAGATGGAACAGGCTCAATGGGACAATGGCTTCATTCTGTTCCTATCTCTTCGGGATATTCACATATTTTTAAATATTAAAAGGATTGGAGGGATGAGGGATTAATGCAGGCACTGAGGTAAAAAAGATATCCATAACTTTCTTTAAGATGGAGGAGGTGTGAAGGGCCAGTTGGTTCACTTCTGCTTCGCTTCCTTGTGTACTGTACTTGTGTGTCTGCAATGGCATTGCTGTGACAGTTTCTGCCAACAGGGGACCTTTTAGGATCTGGATAACACTCGGAGCACTACAGCACAGAAACAGGCTGTTTGGCCCGTCTAGCCCTTGCCAAATTGATATTCTGCCTAGTCCCCATCCACCTAGCATGGTCCTCATCTATCTACCTAGTCCCATCGACCCACAACTGGATCATAGCCCTCCATACCTCTCCCATCCACGTACCTATCCAAACTTCTCATGAATGTATGAATCGAACCCGCACCTGCACACTCATGGCTCTCTGAGCAAAGACCCTCATGCTTCCATTAAATGTTTCACCTTTCATCCTTAAGCAGGCTTTGTCCGTGGAGGTTGGGTGAGACTAGAACCTAGTACCCATCCTCAGTGGAAAAAGCTGCTTGCATTTACCCCTATCTATACCCCTCATAATGTTGTATACCTCTATCAAATCTCCCCTCATTCTCCTACGCTCCTGAGAGTAAAGTCTTAACCTATTCAACCTTGCCCTATATCTCAGGCCCTCAAGTCCCGGCAACATCCTTGTAAACTTACTTTGTACCTTTCCTCCAATGGATTCCCTAGGCCTCCATTGCCCCGTTAGACAAACCTGATACCCCACTGGTGCTACCTGACTTGCAGAGTTCCTGCAGGGTTCAGCGTGCTGCTCCTTTACCGAGCCTCTGGTCAGGGAATTAACCTCTCAAATTTTAGCATGGAACATACATCAAACAATACAGCCCAAAAACAGGCCCTTTTGCCAATGATGTGCCAAACTAATTAATCTAATTCTTTCTGCCTGCACAATGTCCATATCACTCTAGTCTCTGTATATTCACTGAACATGGAACATAGACACAACAGTACATTCCAGGCTCTTTAGCCCACGATGTCATGCCAATCTTTTAACCTAATGTAAGATCTATCTAACCCTTCCCTCTCACATAGCCCTCCATTTTTGTATCATCAATGTGCCCGTCCAAGAGTTTCTTAAGTGCCTCTAATGTATCTGCCTCTACCACCACCCCTAGCTGGGCGTTCCACACGTGCCTCACTCTTTGTGTAAAATCCTGCCTCTTTCATTCCATGCATACTGCATACTATCAGATCAATCCTCGGCCTCTGTCGCTCCAGGGAAATCAACCTAAATTTGCCCTCTAATCAGACAGCATCCCAGTAAACCTCCCCTTCACCCTCGTTTTTCGGGTAGCACATGAAAAAGGTCACACTTGTAGACTGAATGGAGACATTGCACAAGGGTCACCCACTCTCCCAGACGTACAGGAGGTGGCACAGTCAACTTCGACAGCAGCATACTGAGGTTCAACTGAGTTGTCCAGGACTGCTCATTGTGTGGATGTCATTATAAGGGAATACATGTGAGCTGCCTGTCACTGCAGAGTGGATTTCTGAGACTATACTTGAGGAATAAAATCGGCAGGATGACTTTTACTTTGATGTTCTGACTCCCGTTGGGCCACAGGTCAATCCCTTATTCTTTGCCTTCACAGAAAGAGAAGTTTCCGCCTGATGAGATTGCACCAAACCCTTGCACGTTCACAGGTAAATATGAGCCTTTCTAAGAAGCGTACATCCGATTGGTAAACAGGAATGATGACAGATCAACAGAGTGTTTGGAGCTACTGACTCTCAATAAGACCATAAGACATAGGAGTAGAATTAGGCCATTCAGCCCATTGAGTCTGCTCTGCAATTCTATCATGGATGATTTATTACCCCTCTCAACCCCATTCTCCTACCTTTTCCCCATATTATTTGAAGTCCTTGCTAATAAAGAACCTATCATGCTCTCCTTTGGCCTCCACAACCATCAGTGGCAATGAATTCCACAGATTCACCAACCTCTGACTGAAGAAATTCCTCCTCATCTCTGTCCCAAAGGGGCGCCCTTCTATTTTGAGACCTCCTGTGTTCACGCTCTCTAGTCCTTCCAATATTTGATAGCTTTCAATGAGAACCCCCTCCCTCCCTTCAGTCTTCTACATTCTGGCAAGTACAGGCCCAGAGCCATCAAATGCTCCTCATATGTTAACCCTTTCACACCTGGCATCATTCTCGTGAACCTCCTCTGGACCCTCTCCAAAGCCAGCTCATCCTTTCTGTAGCTGCTCACAATACTCCAAGTGAGGCCTCACCAGTGCCTTATAAAGCCACAGTATTACGTCCTTGCTTTTGTCTTCTAGTCCTCTTGAAATGAATGCCAACATTGCATTTGTACTTGTTACTACCAAAGCTGGGCAATACTCCCTACCTAAGGTGCTGCTGCATCAGTCACAGTCCACCCTCCTATCCCCACCACTGACAGCAACTATAGGAGACGCTTCCTCGACAAGGTGCAACCTGATGACGGGTGCTGCTTTTGCAAAGCATTGTCACAGGAAAGCAGCATCCATCATCAGTGACCCCCACCACACAGGACATGCTCTCTTCTCTCTGCTGTAGGTACAGGAACCGCAGGACTCACAGCACCAGGTTCAGGAAGTTATTGCTCCTCAGCCATCAGGCTCCTGAGCCAGAGGTGATGACTTCACTTGCCCCATCATTGAACTGTTCCCACAATCTATGGACTCACGTTCAAGGACTCTTCATCTCATGTTCTCACTATTTATTGCTTATTTATTATTATTATTACTACTTTTTGTATTTGCACAGCTTGTTGTCTTTTACACACTGGTTGCATGCATAAGTTGGTGAGGTTGTTCACTGATTCCGTTGTGGTTATTATTCTATTATAGATTGTTGAGTACTGTATGCCCACAGGAAGTGAATCTCAGGGTTGTAAATGTGACTTATATGTACCTTGATAATAACTTCACTTTGAACTTTGACGGATTCCCGCCGCCTGGACCATATCCTCTTCTCACTGTTACCATTGTGCAGGAAGTACAGGAGCCTAAAGTCCCACACCGTCAGCTACTTTCCACAACCATCAGACCTGCACAACCCTCACCCTATCTGAGCAACGGAACATCACAAACCACCATTTGTGCTGCCATGGACTTTACACTGATCTTGTTTGCACTGAGGTTTTGTTTTTGAACGGTCATTTTTCCCCTCTCTCTGGCACTGTCTTTTGTAATTTATCTGTGGCCTGCACTTGTGCGCCTAAAGATTTTAAAGATTAGTTTGATTTGTCACGTGCACGTCGAAACTTCAAAACACTCAGTGAAATGCATCGTTTGTGTCAATGACCAACTCAGTCCGAGAATGTGCTGGAGGCAGCTTAGCATGCCCATAACTCACTAACCCTAATCGGTATGTCATTGGAATTTGAGGGGGGAACCGGGACACCCAGAGCAAACCTCTTAAAGTCAGTGGCTGGAATCGAACCCTGATCGCTGATTGCTGGCACTGTATTAGCATTATGCTAACTACTCTGCTTCTATGCCTATGATGTTCCTGCAAGGAATCTTTTCGTTGTATCTGTACCTCACCGAATGTGTGTACATATCAACAGGCTTAGTGTCATAGATTCATAGAAAAGTACAGCACAGAAACAGGCCCTTCAGCCCATATAGTCCATGCCAAACCATTTAAACTGCCTACTCCCATCCACCTGCACCTGGACCATGGCCCCCAATACCCTAACATCCATGTACCTACCCAAACTTCTCTTAAATGTTGAAATTGAGCTCACATGCACCACTTGTGCTGGCAGCTCGTTTCACTCATGACCCTCTGGGTGAAGATATTTCCCCTTAACCCATGAGTTCTGGTTGTAGTCCCACCCGACCTCAATGGAAAAAACCTGCTTGCATTTACCCTATCTAGCTTGACCTGACAGTATACGCGCGCACACACACAGTGCCATGGTGTAATTCTAGTGACATCACCACCACACTCAATACTGTGGGACATAAATTCCTTCTCTCAGTTGCAACCATAAGTGTCTTTAATCCCTATTCTCCTCCTTCTTCACAAAGCTCCAAATGTCCCAATCGGTGCTGATTACGTGAGGAAAACGTCTTCAATGCCCCGGATTCCCGAGGGGGGCATTCACAAGAAACTGGAACAGTGCACTGTCTTCCCAGCAGGTCAGTTCTCTGTCTTTCAAGCAATTACTGGTGGGAATTGGCTTGTTATTGTCACATAAACCACAATAGAAAATCACAAATGCGAGATGATCTTCAGATGCTGGAAACTCAAAGCAACAAAATGCTGGAGGAACTCAGCAGGTCAGGCAGCATCTGTAGAAAAGAATGAAGTTGACATTTCAGGCCGAGACCCTTCATCAGGACTGAGAAGGAAGGGGTGAGATGCCTGAATTAAAAGGTGAGGGAGGGGAAAGAGGCTAGTTGGAAGGTGATTGTTGAAGCTAGGTGGATAGGAAAGATCAAGGGGTGGAGAAGAAAGAATCTGATAGAGGAGAGTGGACAATAGCAGATAGGAGAACAGGAAGGAGGAGGGTTCCCAGTGGGAAATAATAGGCAGTTGGGAAGAAGTAAAGGGTCAGAGTGGGGAATAGAGGAAGCGGGGCCAAGGGGTGAAATTTTGTTCACGGGAAGCAGAAATTCGCATTCGTGCCATCAGGTTGGAGGCAACCCAGATGGAATATAAGTTGTTGCTCCTCCATCCTGAGAGTGGCCTCATCGTGGCCCAAAAGGAAGCCATTGACCAATGTGTCAGAATGGGAATCAATGTTGAATGTTCGGCCACCATGAAGTCCCACTTGTGACGGATGGTGCGGAGCTGCTTGACAGAGCTGTCCGCCAATTTAGAGTGAAAAGCTTGGTTTTGCAAACCATCCAGACCCACCTTTCCAAACATAAAGATGAACTGGAATATGCCGCCAGCAGAAGTGGTGGGTGCAGGTTCGATTGCAACATTTAAGAGATGTTTAGATAAGAACATGGATGGGTAGGGTATAGAGGGCTGTGGTCCAGTGTGAATCTATGGGACTAGACAGAAATAACAGTTGGCACAAACTAGATGGGCTGAAGGGCTGTAGCACTCTATGAATCTATGCCGCTTCATAACACTAGTTAGGCCACATCCGGAGTATAGCATACAGCCTTGATCCCTGCCCCCCACCATTATAGGATAGACGTAGAGGCTCTGGAGAGGGTGCAGAAGAGGTACACCTGGATGCTGCCTGGATTAGAGACCGGCAGAGGCTAAGGAGAGCTCTGATTGAAGTGTATAAGGTTATGAAAGGCATAGACAGAGTACACAGACAGCATCCATTTCCCAGGGTTCAAATATCTACTACCAGAGGGCATGCATTTAAGGGGCGAGGGGATAAGTTCAAATGAGATGTGGGGGCAAGTTTTTTTTACGCAGAGTGGTGGGTGTCTGGAATGCACTGCCTTGGGTGGTGGTAGAGACAGATACATCAGGGACTTTAAAGACATTTAGATAGACACAAGCAATTCACACAAAATGCTGGAGGAACTCAGCAGGTCAGGCAACATCTATGGAACAGAGTACAGTCGACATTTCGGGCCGAGACATCGACTGTTTACTCTTTTCCATAGACTCTGCCTGGCCTGCTGAGTTCTTCCAGCATTTTGTGTGTGTTGCTTGGATTTCCAGCATCTGCAGATTATCTCTTGTTTTAGATAGACACATGAATGTGAGGAAAATTGAAGGGTATGGACATTGTGTAAGCAGAAAAGATTTGTTTAGCTGGCCATTTGATTACTAACTTAATTGGTTCAGCAGAATATTGTGGGCCAAAGGGCCTTTTCCCATGCTGTATTGTTCTATGTTCTATGACTTGGTAAATATGACGATAATAAACTAACAAACCAAATGATGGAAAATCCCTGAGGGGCCAGATGAGTTTTTATGACTTTTAAGTCTTGTTTGATCTTCTTCCTTTCTCAGCACAAGTAAGCCAATTGTCTGGTTTCCCTTCTCATAAGGTCGACAGCCGGTACTGTCACTATCCTGGTGTGGTCGCTAATCCATGTGACCCTTACATGCGTACACCTCATCAAAAGGAGTACAGGTAGGTGCTCAGACTTCTCACTGCCACTTGAGTGGAGTGCTTGTTCCATATTTCCTCATGAAACAAGACTCAATCCAGCCCATTGAGCTCAGAGTTCAATTCCATTCCATAAGACATGGGAGAAGAAAAAGGTCATTTGACCCATCGAGTCTGCCCTGCCATTCCATCACGGCTGATTTATTATCCCTGCCTTCTACTCATAACCTTTGACACTCTGACTAATCAAGACCTATTAACCTCTGATTTAAGTATATTCAATGACTTGGCTTCCACAGTCACCTTTTGCATTGAGTTCCACAGATTCACCACCATCTGGCTAAAGTAACCCTTCCTCATCTCTATTCCAATGTAACGCCATTTTATTCTCAGAGTCTGCAGTCTGATCCTAGACTCCCCATCTATAGGAAACGTCCTCTCCATGGCCACTCCATCTAGGCTAATGTTCCCTCTGATTTTTTTTTACAGTTGCGCAGACCAACAGGAAATTTTTACATGGTTTGAAAACTGTGTGGCACTTTAATAAAACATTATATAAACGAAAACTCCAGCTGCATGGCATCAAATGCTATGTGCACGGGAGCATTTCTGTTACTGCACAGTCACGTAGCTTAAAGAGAACAAAGATCAGGCTCTTCAATGAAACCACACCCCCCCCCCCCCCACCATTCTTCTGAAGTCCAGCAAGTAGACCAACTGCCATCAAGCAGAAGGTTGAGATGGCGTGACTAATGTTCTGAGCTGTGTATAGTTCAATGCAAGGAGTATTGTAGGAAAGGCGGATGAGCTTAGGACAAGGATCATAATTCCACGTGCTGATGTTGTAGCTGTTAGTGAGGCTTGGTTGTAGGAGGGGCAGGCCTGGCAGCTCACTCTTCCAGCTGTATAATATTATATAATGTTGTTTTGGATGTGATAGAGCAGGAGGGTTTAAAGGGTGTGTAGTGGCATTATTTGTCAGGGAGAATGTCTCTGCAGTGCTCAGGCAGAACAGACTGGAGAGCTTGTTTAGTTGAGGTTTTATGGGTGGAACTGAGAAATAAGAAAGCTATGACCATGTTATTGGGATTATATTATAGACCACTCAACAGTCCACAGGATTTAGAGGAGCGAATTTGTAGAGAGATTGCAGACTGTTGCAAGAAACATAAGGCTGTGATAGTAACTAGGTGATTTTTAACTTTCCACATATTGACTGGGACTCCCATTCTGTAAAAGGGCTGGATGGGAAAGAGTTTGTAAATGTGTTCTGGAAAGTTTCTTCAATTAGTACATAGAAATTCCAACTTGAGAGACTCCAGAGATGAACTCGAGAGATGAAACTCCAACTCTAGGTACCCTTTTAGGGAATGAGACAGGACAGGTGACAGAAGTTTGTGTAGGAGAACACTTTACATCTGTTGATCATAATGCCATTAATTTCTAGGTACTGTAATTATGGCAAAGGACAGGTCTGGTCCTCGGGCTGAGATTCTAAATTGGAGAAAGGCTAATTTTGATGTTATCAGAAAGGATCTGGCAAGTGTGGATTGGGACAGGTTGTTTTCTGGCAAAGGTGAACTTGGTAAGTGGGAGGCTTTCAAAAGTGAAAATTTGAGAGTACCGAGTTTGTGAACCTTGGTTTTTGAGAGATATTGAAACCCTGGTTTAGAAACAGGAGGTGCATAGCAGGTTTAGGCAGGTAGGAATAAATGAGGTGCTTATGGAGAATAAAAGTGCAAGAGAATTTTTAAGAAGGAAATCAGGAGAGCTAAAAGAAGGTATGAGATTGCTCTAGCAGGCAAGTGAAGGAGAATCCTAATGGATTTTACAGATATATTAGAGGAAAAGGTTTGCAAGGGACAAACTGGTCCTCTGGAAAATCGAAGTTGTAATCTGTGCATGGAGCTGAAGGAAATGGAATAATTCTGAAATAGATTTTTTTGCATCTGGATTTAGTCGGGAGGTGGACACAGAAATGAGGCAAAACAGCAGCGAGGTCAGGGACCCTATACAGATTACAGAGGAGGTGTTTGCTGTCTTGAGGGAATTAGGGTAGATAAATCCCCAGGACCTGACAAGGTGTTCCCTTGGACTCTGAAAGAGGCTAGAAACTTCAGTGGCCCTAGCAGGGATATTTAAAACATCCTTAACCAAGGGTATGGTGTTGGAGTATCGGATGGGTAAAGTGTTGGAGTATCGGATGGGTAAGGTGTTGGGGTGTCGGATGGGTAAGGTGTTGGAGTATCGGATGGGTAAGGTGTTGGTAAGGTGTCGGATGGGTAAGGTGTTGGGAGTATCGGATGGGTAAGGTGTTGGAGTATTGGAGCATGGCTAATGTTGTTCTGATAAGAAAGGCTTTAAGAATAAGCCAGGAAATTATAGGCCTATGAGCCTGTCAGTGGAAAAGTTATTGGACTAGTGGTGTTCCCAGGGATTGGTGCTGGGCCTGTGGGCCTGTTGCTGTTTGTCATTTTATATCAATAATCTGGATGATAATGTGGTTAACTGGATCAGCAAATCTGCGAATGACACCAAGGGCAGTGATGTAGTAGGCAGCAAAGAAGTCTATCAAAGCTTGTAGAGGGTTCTGGGCCAGCTGGAAAAATGGGCTGAAAAGTAGCAGATGGAATTTAATGTAGACAAACGTAAGATGTTGCAGTTTGGAAGGGCCAGAAAGGGTAGGTTTTACATGGTGAGTAGTAAGGCACTGAGGAGTGTGGTAGAACAGAGGGATCTGGGAATACAGTGCATATTAAAGGTATTCACCCCCCCCCCCTTGGAAGTTATCATGTTTTATTGTTTTACAACATTGAATCACAATGGATTTAATTTGGCATTTTGGACACTGATCAACAGAAAAAAACTTTTTCGTGTCGAAGTGAAAACAGACTAATCAAAATTAATTACAAATATAATACAAAAGTAACTGATTGCATAAATATTCCCCCCCTTTAATATGACAAACCAAATCACCACTGGTGCAGCCAATTGGTTTTAGAAGTCACATAATTAGTTAAATGGAGATCTGTTTTTGGAGACGGTGTTTCATTAGGTTATAGTAAACATACACCTGTATCTGGAAGTTCCAGTTGTTGCTGAGTCAGTATCCTGGTAAAAACTACCTCATGAAGACAAAAGAACACTCCAAGCAATTCTGCAAGAAGGTTATTGAAAAACACAGTCAGGAGGTGGATACCAGAACATTTCCAAGTCACTGAATATCCCCTTGGAGTACAATGAAGTTGATATTCAAGTAATGGAAATAATATGCCACAGCTGTAAATCAGCCTAGATCAGGCCATCCTCAAAAACTGAATGACTGTGCAAGAAGGGGACTAGTGAGGGAGGCCACCAAGAGACCTATGACAACTCTGAAGGAGTTACAAGCTTCAGTGGCTGAGATGGGAGAGACTGTGCATACAACAACTGTTGCCCGGGTGCTTCACGGGAGTGCTTTATGGGAGGGTGGCAAAGAGAAAACCACTGTTGAAAAAACTCACATGAAATCTCAGCTAGAGTTTGCCAGAAGGCATGTGGGAGACTCTGAAGTCAACTGGAAGAAGGTTCTATGGTCTGATAAAACCAAAATTGAGCTTTTTGGCCATCAGATTAAATGTCATGTTTGGCATAAGCCAAATGCTGCACATCATCAAAAACACAACATCCCTATCGTGAAGCATGGTGGTGGCTGCATCATGCTGTGGGGATGCTTCACTGCAGCAGGCCCTGGAAGGCTTGTGAAGGTAGAGAGCAAAATGAATGCAGCAAAATACAGGGAAATCTTGAAGGAAAACCTGATACAGTCTGCAAGAGAACTGTGACTTGGGAGAAGATTTGTTTCCCAGCAAGACAATGACCCCAAGCATAAAGCCAAAGCTACACTGGAATGGCTTAAAAACAACAAAGTTAATGTCCTGGAGTGGCCAAGTCAGAGTCCAAATCTCAATCCAATTGAGAACTTCTAGTGTGACTTGTACACAGTCCCCATGCAATCTGACAGAGCTCGAGTAGTTTTGTAAAGAATGGGGAAAAATAGCAGTGTCCAGATATGCAAAGCTGACAGAGACCGATCCACACAGACTCAAGATGCCAAAGGTGCATCAACTAAATACTGACTTGAAGGGGGAGAATACTTATGCAATCAATTAATTTGTTTTATATTTGTAATTAATTTAGATCACTTTATAGAGATGTTTTCACTTTGACACAAAAGAATATTTTTCATATTTATCAGTGTCAAAAAAGCCAAGTTAAATCCTTTGTGATTCAATGTTGTAAATCAATAAAACATGAAAACTTCCGGGGGGGGGGGGGGGTGAATCTTTTTCATAGGCACTGTTTATCTGTCACATCATAGGTAGACAGGGTCGTAAAGAAAGCTTTTGGCAGATTGGTCTTCATAAATCAATGTATTGAGCACAGGAGTTGGGATGTTACATTGACATTCTCCAAGATCTTGTTGAGGCCACATTTGTTTATTTATTTAGAGATACAACACAGTAACGGGCTCTTGTAGCCCCATGAGCCCTCACTGCCCATTACAGCCATTGACTGACAGTGAGATACAATGTGGAATAGGCCCCTTTGGCCCTTCGAGCCAAGTCCGCCAGCAATCCACCAGTTTAACCCTAGCCTAATCAGGGGACAATTTACAATGATCAATTAACCTACCGGTATTCTTTGGACTGGGGGAAGAAACGGGAGAAGCCGGAGGAAACCTACATGGTCATGGGGAGAACGACAGACTCCTTACAGACACTGATGCTGTAGTAGCGTAAAGCTAACTGCTATGCTATTGTACCATCTGTATTGTGCTCAGATTTAGTCAGTCTCCTATACAAAAGACTTTATTAAGCTGAAGAGAGTGCAGAGGAGATTTATGAACCTGTTGCTGGATCTCGAGGGACTAAGTTGCACTTGTCTGCAGTAAATTCCATCTACCATTTTTCAGCCCATTTTTCCCGCTGCAAGCCATGACAGCCTTCCTCACTGTCCACTCCACCCCAATCTTGGTGGCAGCTGTGAATTTGCTGTTCCAGTTAACTGCATTATCATCCACTTCACTGATATAGATGACAAACAACAATAGACCCAGCACCAATCCCTGTGGCACGCCACGAGTCACAGGCCTCCAGTTAGAGACACAATCATATAATACTGTGTGACTTCTCCTGCTAATCCAAAGTTAAATCCAGTTTACTACTTCATCTTGAATGCCAAGCAACTGAGCCTTTTTGACCAACCTCCCATGCAGGACCTTATCAAAGTCCATTACCTTTCCTACATCAACTTTCCTGGCAACCTCCTCAAAAAACTCTAACACGAGGAAATCCGCAGATGCTAGAAATTCAAGCAACACACACAAAATGCTGGTGGAACGCAGCAGGCCAGGCAGCATCTATAGGGAGAAGCACTGTCGACGTTTCGGGCCGAGACCCTTCGTCAGGACTAACTGAAAGAAAAGATAGTAAGAGATTTGAAAGTGGGAGGGGGAGGGGTGAAGCTGAGAGCTGGAAAGGTGATTGGCAAAAGGGATACAGAACTGGAGAAGGGAAAGGATCATGGGACGGGAGGCCTAGGGAGAAAGAAAGGGGGGGGGGGAGGGAGCACCAGAGGGAGAGTGATTGTGAGAGGGGCTTATTTATTTATTTATCCCCCCCTTTTTTCTCTCTCTGTCCCCCTCACAATCGCTCTTTGTCTGTTCTCCATCTCCCTCTGGTGCTCCCTCCCCCTTTCTTTTTCCCTAGGCCTCCTGTCTCATGATTCCTTCTCTTCTCTAGCTCTGTATCCCTTTAGCCAATCAACTTTCCAGCTCTCAGCTTCACCCCTCCCCCTGCTGTCTTCTCCTATCATTTCAGATTTCCCCTCCCCCTCCTACTTTCAAATCTCTTACTATCTTTTCTTTCAGTTAGTCCTGACGAAGGGTCTCGGCCCGAAACGTTGACTGTGCTTCTTCCTATCGATGGTGCCTTGCCTGCTGCGTTCGACCAGCATTTTGTGTGTGTTGCTCAAAAAACTCTAAGATTGATTAGATACAACCTACCGCACTCAAAGCCATGGTGACTATCCCTAATCAGGTCCTGCCTAGCCAAGAATTTATTTATCCTGTCCCTTGGAATATCTTCCAATAATTTCAGCTTCAGATTTATTTATCACATGTACATTGAAACACAATGAAATGTTGTTTGTGTCAACAATCAACACACCTAAAAATCTGCATTACACACTACTTTACCCAACTGCCCGAGTTTGACACATAGATACTCATCTACAAACCCATCAAAGTGTCTTTTCTGGTTCTTGTGAACATAGATATTGTAAACCAGGAGACTGGGTGTATCTTTTAGAAGTAATTTCCTTTAACGTTCTCTTTTTTTTGTTTGTAGTTACAGCTGCAACAGGCTGGAAAGAACAAGCTAAAAGACTGAGTAGGCCACAGATAGTTTAAACTGTACAGAACAAGAAAAGAAACCGAAGGACCATCGATCGATACATTAGATATTCAATGGCTGTGGTACCATTCTCCCTTGCTGCTATTCTTCTGCATTCCAAGAGCTTAATCTTGGCTTAGTCCTTATTACTTATCCGTAGTCAGCAAATAAGTGTTCTTGGACAACACTTCCAATTCAATTCTGATGAACACTATACCCCAAATCCTGCCATCCAATGTTGCCCTCTTGCCCCCACTTGTCCACAGCACAATGAGGGGGAAAAAACCTTCACAACTGGGAATAGAGCCTCTAGTATTGCCTTATGCAAACAAGTACCGTCCATTATCCTTGCTGAAAGCCACACAGTGCTGAAGAACATCAATGGAAAACGTTCTACGTCGGTATGCTTATCTGTACAAATTTGTCAAGAAAGAAATAAAGGGAACTGGATATGGACATTCTGAATACAATCTGAACAGAGAGTTTCTGAATTGGAGGTAATGTTCAGAATTATGTTTATTGTCACTGACATAAGTTGTGCCTCCAAGAGGGCCACAACCTTGTCGTGGGGTTTGGAGGCTTTTGTGCCTCAATGATCTGGAGAGTTATGTTGGCTGGAGTCAGGGCTTTATTGCTTTGGCTCTTGGTAGGTCAGGTCAAAGGACAGTCTAAGACTGGTCCACCAAGTTCTGAGGTTCAGCGCAGGGCTAACAACCCTGCCTGGTAAAACAAAACTGTTGCAGAAGCAGCAATGAAAGATCCTTCTACATCTGAGTGTGACGGTATTCCTGAGTCTCCAGCTTAGGACTTGCATGACTGCCAGTCATGAAAACTGAGGAAGCTACTGACACGATAAAGGAAGCCCTGAACACCACCAGAGATGAAGGACCTTTATTGTTGCCCTAAACATCAGCGGCGTAACAGGCAATGAAAAACATACATTGTGAGATTTGTTTTGCAGCAGCAGTGGATAAAAATTAATCAAAATTAAATATAAATTAGACAAGACATGAAAATTACGATAAAAATACAAAAATTAGTGAGGTAGTGTTCATAGGCCATTCAGAAATGTGATGGCAGAGGGGAAGAAGCTCTTCCTAAAACTTCAAGTGTGTGTCTTCAGGCCCTTGAACCTCCTCCCTGACAGTAGTAATGAGAAGAGGGCATGTCCTGTGTGACACTTGGATGTTTCATGTTTTGCCGATTCTGAATTGTCATTCTGAATTGGAAGGCAATGATTATGACCTCACTACTTAGGGAAGGAGAAAGAAAATGGAATTATTGAGCAAAACACAGAATGCTGGAAGAACTCAACAGTCGTGCAGCATCTATGGAGGGGGGTACGTTCAAAGTAAATTTATTATCAAAGTAAGTATATATCACCATATGCTACCCTGAGATTCATTTTCTTGCACACATTCACAGTAGAACAAGGAAACACAATAGAAACAATGAAAAACTACCCACAGTCTCCATTTCAGGCTGAGACCCTTCATCATGAATTATTTATTTGTCCACCCAACATCAGTAGAGATGCTAGACTCTGTAAAGATGTAATAACAGAATGCCTTAGAAAGAATCACACAACTGAAATGAGATAGTGTTGATTTATGAAGGGAAAACTTTTGAAATTTTTTGAGGATATGACCAGTAGATGAGGAGCCAAAAGATGTATCATGTTGGATCCCTAGATGGCTTTATGATGTCCCACTCAAGGATTGTTTAACAATTAGTCATGGAACTGGGGATTCATGTACTGACAAGCTTTGAGAAACAACCATTGGACAGAGGGAAAGAGTGGGAATAAATGGGATCTTTTCAAGCTGCAGGCTGTGACCAGCAATGTACCACAGGGAACAGCAGACACCAGAGACTCTATAGGTGCTGGAAATCCAGGGCAATGTGGCAGCATCAATGGAGGGCAATAAACAGTCGACATTTTGGTCTGAGACCAAAAATTGTCAACTGTTCATTTCCCTCATAGATGCTGCCTTACCAGCTGATTCCTCCAGCATTTTACGCATTCCACAGGGATCAGTCTTTGGACCCCTGCTATTCACAACCTATATGAATGATTTGACTAGGAGATGATAGTTCAAATTTGTGAATGAAAATAAACATTGTAAGAGGAGGACATAAAGAAGGTTCAAGGGGATATAGACATGTGTGTGAGAACATGGAAGATGGAGAATAATGTGGAAAAAAATGTGAGGACACAGTACACAGAACAGAAAAGCAGAGAGATTCTATAGTGTTAATGTTCAAAGGGACCAATGTATGGTTTTTATATGTCACTGAAGGTATAGCAACCAACTTAGGAGGGCAGATGTTACATTAGCACTTACACCATCAGGTTCTGGAACAGCTACTTTCCTAGTGCCCTAGTGGGGTGTGTCAGGAATGGACAGGAGGAGGAGTATAGGAAACTGATACAGGACTTTGTGATATGGTGCAACTCAAACTACCTGTGTCTCAATATCGCCAAGACCAAGGAGATGGTGTGGACTTTAGGAGATCTAGGCCTCATATGGAGCCAGTGATCATTAATGGAGAATGTGTGGAGCAGGTTAAGACCTACAAATATCTGGGAGTACAGTTAGACGAGAAGCTAGACTGGACTGCCAACACAGATGCCTTGTGCAGGAAGGCACAGAGTCGACTGTACTTCCTTAGAAGGTTGGCGTCATTCAATGTCTGTAGTGAGATGCTGAAGATGTTCTATAGGTCAGTTGTGGAGAGCGCCCTCTTCTTTGTGGTGGCGTGTTGGGGAGGAAGCATTAAGAAGAGGGACGCCTCACGTCTTAATAAGCTGGTAAGGAAGGCGGGCTCTGTCGTGGGCAAAGTACTGGAGAGTTTAACATCGGTAGCTGAGCGAAGGGCGCTGAGTAGGCTACGGTCAATTATGGAAAACTCTGAACATCCTCTACATAGCACCATCCAGAGACAGAGAAGCAGTTTCAGCGACAGGTTACTATCGATGCAATGCTCCTCAGACAGGATGAAGAGGTCAATACTCCCCAATGCCATTAGGCTTTACAATTCTACCGCCAGGACTTAAGAACTTTTTAAAAGCTATTATTAATGCTTTTTGAGATAGTGATTTAGATGCATATCAGATTTTTTACTGAGTTATTAGTTTTGCTACAAGTGTATGGGACATTGGAAAAAAGTTGAATTTCCCCATGGGGATGAATAAAGTATCTATCTATCTACAATCATCAAGTTCTTGAACTGACCTGCACAACCCCAACCCTACCTCAGCAATGGACCACTTCATGGACTTGACTGATTGTGTCTTTTTTTTGCACTCATGTTATGTTTCTGCAGTTCGTTTCCTCTCTCTACTCAGTTCAAGCTTTCTGCCACAGGCCTACATATCTAAGTTATAAATGCTATGAAAATGAGCATTGTGCATTAGCAGCCCTTGTACAATTCAGGTATAATTTATGTTCTGTCTGTTGTCTGTGCCTACATGGCTGTGATGCTGCTGCAAGCTGTTTTCATTGTACCACATCACAATAAACTCGACTTGACAATGAACATGTTCAGTTACTGGAGTTAGGATGACTTCCTGCAATTGTATGAGGCATTGGCGAGACAGTGAATATTTGTACAGTGTAGATCTCATCACCTAAGAAAGAAAATATTTGGTATAGAAGTGCAACAAAGGTTCGATGAAGCAATTCCAGGAATGGCGGGTCTAACAGATGAGGAGCCATTGAATACACCTTTGGAGTTTAGAAGAATGAGCAGATCTTAAAAAAATCCAAATTCTTGAAATCCTCAAGTCTGGGTGCACAGAGGATGTCTTCCACAAGGGGTCCAGAATCTGGGGTGTAGTTTGAGAACGGAGGTAGGTTGTTTAACTGTGAGATCTGGAAAAACTCCTTCAGGTGGACGATGAACCTTTGAAATTCTTTGCCCTGGAGGGTTGTGGAAGTTCAATTATTGGGTTCATTCAGAACAGAGATGAATAGAACTTCTGGGCATTAATTTAACAAAGAGGTATGATGACAGGGCAGGAAGGTGGTGCAGTGCATAGAGAACTGTCACAATCAGCAAATTTGCAGATGACACTAGGATTGGGGATGTAGTGGATAGCCTCTATATTTGCAACTTCCATTTTATGCTGGGATTAAATTGGGGGTTTTTTGGGCAGTGTGGCTCAAAGGGCCGTAGGTGCCTTTTCCTCATTGCATCCCAATAAATTAGACAAATCTATTTTGATGTTTCTTATCACTTTGTTCCCTTTATGCATTAGCGGCAGACCTATCGAATTGAAGAGAGAGAGCTTCGCACAGGTTGGGGAGAAGTGCGCAGATGCAGTAGCTCATCATTGCGCAGGGATGCTGAGAAAGTTCCGGAAAAAAAGAGTCATTGTCTAGTGGAATGGTCATCAGAGTAGTAGGGCTTCCACTCATCAGGGCTTCAGTGAGGATGGGCCTAGGTGAGGTAGGTTACTTTCTAATCCTCCTCCTAACAAGCATAGTGGATATGACTGTGAGGCCAGTTTTCTGTTCCAGGTGTCAGATGTGGGATGTCCAGGAGACCGTCAGCCTCCCTGATGGCCACATCTGTGCCGGCTGCATCGAGTTGCAGCTCCTTACAGACAGAATTATGGAACTGGAGCTGCAGCTCGATGACCTTCGGCTTGTTAGGGAGAGTGAAGAGGTGACAGGAGCTACAGGCAGGTAGTCACCCCGAGGTCACAGGAGAGGGAAGGGAGGGCGTTAGGTAGTGGAGGTACCCCTTTGGCTGTCCCCCTTAACAATAAGCAATCCATTTTGAGTGCTGTTGGGGGTGGGGGGGACAGGGAGGAACCTTAGCTGGGGCTGTACCTCTGGCATACAAGGAAGCCAAAGCTAGTGGGAAGATAGATTGGGAAGCTTTTAACAACTTGTAGAAGGAAACTAAGGTCATTAGGAAGGAAAAATTATGAGAAGAAGCTGATGACTATTATCAGCGTAGATACCAAAAGCTTTTTTTAAGTATATAAAGGATAAAAGAGTTGAGGGTAGATATAGGACCAATAGAAAAGGATGCTGGATATTTTGTAATAAGAGATGTAGAGATGGCAGAGGAACTGAATGCCTATTTTGTATCGGTCTTCACAGTGGAAGACATCTGCAGCAGGGAAGTGAAGTAGGTGCAGTGAAAATTATGACTGAGAAGGTGCTCAGGAAGCTTAATGGTCTGAGGGTAGATAAATCTCCTGGACCTGATGGAATGCACCCTCGGGTTCTTAAGGAAGTAGCTGGAGAGATTGTGGAGGCATAAACGATGATCTTTCAAGAATCAATAGATTCTGGCATTGTACCATATGTCTGTAAAATTGCCAACATTACTCTGGTATTTAGGAAGGGTGGGAGACAGCAGAAATGAAATTATAGACCTGTTAGCCTGACATCAGTGGTTGGGAAGTTGTTGGAATTGATTATTAGGGATGAGATTACTGAGTACCTGAAAGCACATGACAAGAAAAGCCAAAGCCAACATGGTTTCCTGAAAGGAAAATCCTGTCTAATCTACTGCAATTCATTGAGGAAATTACAAGCAGGGTAGACAAAGGAGATGCCGTAGAGGGGGTGTACTTGGATTTTCAGAAGGCTTTTATCAAGGTGCTGCACATGAGGCTCCTTAGCAAGATAAGATCCCATGCAATTACAGGGGAGGAACATTGGCTGACCAGTAGAAAGAGAGTGGGATAAAGGGATCCTATTCTGACTGGCTGCGGTTACCAGTGGAGTTCCACGGGGGTCAGTGTTGGAACCGCTGCTTTTTACGATGTATGTCAATGATTTGGACTACAGGGTTAATGGATTTGTGGCTAAATTTGCTGCTGATACAAGATAGGTGGAGGAGCATGTAGTGTTGAGGAAACAGAGAGCCTGCAGACTTCAATAGTGTGGGGGAATGGGGAAAGAAGTGGCAAATGAAATACAATGCTGGAAAGTGTATGGTCATGCACTTTGGTGGAAGAAATAAACAGGCAGACCTATTTAGATGGGGAGAGAATTCAAAATGCAGAGATGCAATGGGACTTAGGAGTCCTTCTGCAGGATACCCCAAAGTTAACCTCCAGGCTGAGTCGGCTTTGCAGAAGGCGAATGCAATGTTGGCATTCATTTCTAGAGGTATAGAATATACTAGCAGGGATGTGATGTTGAGGCTCTGAAAGGCACTAGTTGAGACCACACTTGCAGTATTGTGTGCAGTTTTGAGCTCCTTATTTTAGAAAGGATATACTGACATTGGAGAGGGTTCAGAGAAGATTCATGAGAATGATTCTAGGAATGAAAGGGCTACCATATGAGGCACATCTGGCAGCTCTTGGGCTATATTCGCTGGAGTTCAGGAGAATGAGGAGGCATCTTATTGAAACATTCCGAATGTTAAAAGGCCTGCACAAATTAGATATGGCAAAGTTATTTATGGAAAACTCTGAACATAGCACCATCCAGAGACAGAGAAGCAGTTTCAGCGACAGGTTACTATCGATGCAATGCTCCTCAGACAGGATGAAGAGGTCAATACTCCCCAATGCCATTAGGCTTTACAATTCAACCGCCAGGACTTAAGAACTTTTTAAAAGCTATTATTAATGCTTTTTGAGACAGTGATTTAGATGCATATCATATTTTTTACTGAGTTAAGTATTGTATGTAATCAGTTTTGCTACAACAAGTGTATGGGACATTGGAAAAAAGTTGAATTTCCCCATGGGGATGAATAAAGTATCTATCTATCTATCTATCTATTTCCCATGGTAGGAGAGTCCAGGACAAGAGGGCACAACTTCAGGATTGAAGGATGTCCATATAGAACAGAGATGCAGAGAAATTACTTTAGCCAGAGGGTGGTAAATCTGTAGAATTTGTTGCCATGAGCAGCTGTGGAAGCCAAGTCACTGCGTGCACTTAAGGCAGGGATAGATAGGTTCTTGATTAGGCAGGGCATCAAAGGGTATGGGGAGAAGGCAGGGGAGTGGGGATGACTGGAAGAATTGGATCAGCCCATGATTGAATGCTGGAGCAGACTCGATGGGACAAATGGCCTGCTTCTGCTCCTACATCTTATGAATGTCAGAGTAAGTTTTTCCACATAGTGGTGGGTGTGTGGAATGCACTGCTGGTGACAGGTCTTTTAAAAGCCTCTTATATAGCTACTTGGAGCTTAGAAAAATAAAGGGCTATGCGGTAGAGAAATTCTAGGCAGTTTCTAGAGTAGGTTACATGGTCGGCACAACATTGGAGGCCGAAGGGCCTGTAATGTGCTGTAGATTTCTATGTTCTGTGTACAGTCACTGAGTTCCAAGTTGAGCAGATGGAGAAAGACAGAAGGAGATGAATGTAGAACAGAGCTTTACCATGGTGGACAGACTTCCCAGTTCCATAGAGCACATGCTATAATCCTGAATGTTTTTGTCTGCCAATCACTTCTTTCTGTACAATAGGATTGGGGAGATGCAGCGTGGAGTAGGCCCTTCTGCTGTGCCACCCCTGGCACAATTTATGGGACAATTTACCTACCTGGTACGTCTTTGAACTGTGGGAAGAAATCAGAGCACTTGGAGAAAAACCTACACATTCCACTGGGAGGACATACAGAGGACACCAGAATTGAACTCTAATGCACTGAGCTGTAATAGCATCTCGCTAACAACTGTGCTACCATGGCATCCCATTTACCTAGTGACAGGTCTACTTCACAAATTTACATATCCACCTCATCTTACACTTTCTGAACCTTGAAGTGGTCTTCCAGAAGAGGGCGCAAGACCTTCTCATTTTAAAGCTGCATTGTCAAGTCATCAAGCTTGATTAATATGCTTCACGATACACTTTTTCAAATGTAGAATTCTCATAGTTTTGTCTTGATAAAATTCTCAGTTCAAGAAAAAGACCAAACAAAACTGTAAATTACAAAGTTTATTCCACACTCGTGTCAGATAATTAACAATAAACAAAGGCGATACATCCGCAAACACATTCGGATAATACCCTCGTCTCGACAAAATGCTGAGAACTCATTTTTTTTTTAATACAGAAATGGTATTAATACAGAACTGTACTGGCAACTGTGGTTTAAACAGACTTTACCGCAGGAGTGACCCAACCCATTATTTACCGGGCAGCAGCAAAAATGATACTGTGTAACTTAAAGTTATGGGCCAAGTGTCCACTGCCGACAATACACAGCAGTAATTTGAAGGCTATCTGGGGAGAAATGGACAGGGCTCAAGGTTATTTCTTGCTAAAATAGATCTTAGATAACTCCCAGTTAAATGGGCAAGGAGACTGAGTTAGAAGGTCCCACAGTTAACCACCTAAAGATTGGTTATGGAGAGGCCTTGTTAGATGCCCAAGAGCCATATGGTGTACGATCTGAATTGCACCTTAGCTTAAAGAATTAAGGTTCAATCCAGCAAATACCATTTTAATTATTATCAAAACTGATTTGTATGGGCAATAAATTGGAGGATTCTGAGCTTCAACACAAGCAAAATGAGGATTATAAGCAAACTAATCAGAATATTGCCCTGCCCCTATATGCATAGTGCTGGTGCTAGACCTTTCCAAAAAAAAAACACAGCCAATGAGCCAAGTAAATCAGACACATTATGTTCCTATGTTCAACTGAGGTTTTCTTTTACAACTTAAATATTTTGGTTTCATAAGCTTAACATACTGCTTAACAGGATACTTCACTTCCCCCTCCCTATTTTTGGCCATGATTGACTTGTAATCATTTTCATGAGAGAAAAACTTGCACTTCTTTAACGCCTTTCACAATCTCACTACTTTACAAAGTGCTAGAAAGCATTTGTTGATGTATACTTTCTGTTGTGATGTTGGAAACACATTTCCACGTGCAAGGAGGTTTTCTAAATGTGGTCCTCAAGCATTGAAACAAATGGGAAAAGAAAGCCCCCTCTACATGGGTAAAAGTACTACCCACTGACCCAGGTAAATAGCAATGTTAAAGGTTAATTTAATAATTAAGCTAACACAAAGGTAAAACGTGTCTAGGATTCTGGCACCAATGCAAATTCTCCCATAATAAAGCAATTCTTGAAATGAGAATGGTACCAAGAATCCCAGTCCTTTTACACCATCTACATTAGTGCAGCAGTAGTTTTCTTTGTATAACCCTTTATGTAAGGTGTATCTCAATGAGAAGAATTGAATTATTGCATGCATATCTCGAATGCATGGAATACTGAAGGGATGTAAAACAAAATCAGGAAACAAAACTGGTTATGTATAATCCTTGTGCGACTCAATGTTAACTCTGCCATATGTTGACCTTTCCAAAGCACAACTCACCAAGCAAATGATTATCACTAAACGTCAGCGGTAATGTACATAAGTATGCACGGAATAGCAGAAAACTATAAAATTGTTTCTCATTAAGTTGCTACAAGACTGGTTAAAAACCCAGGCAACTTGTGACATAAAATTTTAAATGCATGGATTGAAAGACAAAACTTTCTCCAAATCTCAAAAATAAAATTCAAGGCCAAGTTCAGGATAGATCAGGAATTTCTCTGAGAGTTTGTTTGTTTCTGTTTTTAAAGTATGGGCACAAATCACACAAAAGGAACAATATTAAAACTCATGGATGCAATATACCAGAGTTCCACAATTTTCAAAAAGATCAAATTGTCGCGTGGTGCAATCAGTTTTGAAACCGTGCAGGAAATACCAGACACAGAAGTAAATCTTCTTGGGCAGCACCTTAATGCTCCACAGATGCTGGGAGATTTACAGGATGTGGCAGAAAGGGAGAAACACCTGCCAGTTTTCTTAATAAACTGCCAACAAATTCAATATATTCAAAAATAACCTGGATAAAGTTAATCTGCGCAGGCATTAACAATTTTTTAACATGACTGTTGGAGAATTTTATAAACAGATCTGGACAAGATAACTGAATCCTGTTTTGTTGAAAGGTGGTACCCATGTTCCTATGTGCTCCATTTCACTCAATCTGACAGTACTCATTTTAGTTAACCAGTAAGAACTAAATTTGGGATAAATTTTGCTGAGCAGTCTTCCAATTAAAGATGTAGGGGTTGGGGGTTAGTAAGAGAAAGGATGATTCTTGCACTTTTGTTTTAAACCCAAAAGCCTATTTAACACAAGGGAGTATTAGAAATGTTACCTGCGTCCATTTCCCTCTGGATGGCATCTGAGTTAAGCAGCAGTAACTGTTCTAATCCACTGAAATTCATGCAGTAGGCAGAATTGTTACCCCTGAAAATTCATGATTGAGAATACACTGAACATATCTACAAACTGGGCAGAATTGAGCAACAAGTTTCTCTTTTAGACAGATAGCAACATTGAATAAAATAACCAGAATTGATGAGCGAAATATACAGAGTTAACGACTGAAATGAACAGCTCTGGAAAAAAAAGTAAAGAGCAACATTTAAACCAAGGTTAGCTTTAAAAAGTCAAGGTAATAACAGGGTAGATATTTCATCTGAGAGATAGTTTATGTACCCTCCTAAACACCCTGCTATATCATTCAAATTTTAATCAATTCATTCTAGAACATTGTCTGTTTTTACCAGCTATACTTAATTTGAATATGACCATTTTCATAAAAGATAGCCAACCAAATAAAAATTGACTACTAAACTGCAGTCATAAATACAGTATCCAATTAAGCTTCGCATATGAACACTTCCATCAAGACCAGACAAGGTACTGGATGGCATACTGATGACATTTCTTCCTTTGTCCAAGAATGCACAGTGAGGTAGTAACACATCTACTGCAGAGATGTATTAATTTGGCAATCACCAATATCAAACTCAGGGCCTCCGGTCCCTGCCATCATTCATGGGAACACCAATGAGACCAAAACCCAACCTTTACATCAATGACGTGGCTGCCATTGTCCAGATTGTTAGGATTGAAGTGTGTTTTCCAGAATAAAGGTACTAAAAATGTTTTGAGTGCTCAAATGAGTTTCTGGTGAAAATAAATGTGACTATTATTCTGCAATAAATGCTAACTGGTAATTGGCCACAAGTTTCAGGAACAGAATTTCACACTAATCTGGAGCAGTGGTGGGTGTTGCTTATATGAGTTGTGTTGCAGCTACATGATGAGCAGGAAGTGCCAAATACTGGAGGGGGATGAAAGTTTTTCCAAGCACTGATCTAATATAAACATTAAAGAACAAGTCTAGCATGGTAGGACAGCAAGGGGTAAACATTTACTGTATCATGTCAAAATAGGAACACAAATATTATTTCCTTCTTAAAGGGCTAATAACTGGTTTTCAAAATGAACCATCCACCCAGTTTATAAAAATAAAACATTTCAGCATGGGCTTTGATGAACAGAAGACATTGATGTTAAAGATCGCACTGAAGCGCTCGTTAATATGGGAATTAAGGAGTTAAAATGGATTAAGTTACAACCTGATATACTGCATAACAAAATCTTTAAAAATAAATCCTTATTTATTAAAGCGCTGTGGTGAAGTTCTACCATTGCTGAGTGGGTGGTGCTGGAGAGTAAATAGAAGACTGGCATGCAGTCAATTATTGATTGCCAAAGCATTTCTTGTAGTAATTGCACCTTAGATATCAGTTTCTCTCAGCACATTGTAGGAAAAAAACTGATAAAGCCCTTGGTAATAGTTGTGGTAAGAAATTGGTGCATTAAATCACAGTGAAAGTGTTTCAAAATGGGAAAACTACAATTATATTATTAGGAATAATATAAACCAACATGAGGCTTTGAAAGAAATACTTGAAACTAAGGAAAAGAGTTAGCAAAAGTGAAGTCAGAGCCACTGAAGAACCTCTGCCCATTTCGTATAAGACTGCAATACCCCTGAACCAAATTTCAGAGAAAGTCAATACTGAAACACCAAGGTTGTCTAATGCTCTATGAATTATATTGGACTGGATTAACATGGAACTTTCACAAAGAAAAATGCACACCACAAAAGGCTTTCAAATTGTAAACTGTACCTGCATTGCAACCCCCCCCCCCCACCACCGCATCATAACTGAATTTGCACCTGAAGGAACATCAAGGCATTTGAATGAATTTAATAAATAAAGTAAGTTTCTAAATGTAAGCTACATGACATTCCCTTCCACTAAAACACAATGTGTAACAAAAATACTGGCATCTCTATTTCAATCACAGTACCTGCAAACCACCTTTATACTGCAAGTCCAGAACCAACACATCTCCTTGACAAATGAAGAAATTCATGATCTTTTTAAAAATCGCATTCAACCCTTAAACTTCCTAATGTCTCACTGATAAAAGCTGAAAAGTGGCTGAGTACCTTATTATTTTAAATAAAAATCTATTTTCCAGTATATTTTTCTTTAGCACTCACTTGCATTAAGACCAAAAGAGGAAAAGACATCCAACTCTTGAAATGAGCACTAACATCTTCCCACAGATGAACAGTGCAAAAGGAAAAAAAAAGAGCGAAAACAAGAGAACAAGCGTGAGAGAGCAAAACACATGAGAGAGAATAAGAAAGAGTACAACAGTGGTGAAATGTTCACCATCAAGGCAAGCACAAGCAATGACCTTTTGGTAAAAACTGAAATTAATTGATTCACCATGTTAGGTGCTTTCTGGTTAAAAATGCTCTTCGATGAGCATCTGTGCACGTTTTACTGTGAGTAACCTGACTCCCACTCATTATACAACCCAATTCATTTTCCCATCAGTGAAGGATTTCCTCACAACCCCCACTCCAGACAAACAACATCCCCTTTTAAAGCCTGTTGGGCTGCACTTTTAAAAAAAAACAAAAAGAGATGCAAAGTTTCTAAACAAAGTATCACAATATGCATTGCAACACATTTAGCCTCCAGAGCATTCATTCCCTTTACTGCTAGTGTTATGTTAGGATCATCTTGTAGATAATAAAACTACCTACCTGAAATGGTAGTGGTAATACTGTTATATTTATTTGTAACCAACCCCCCATCCCACCTTTATAAGGCTCTTGTAATTTGGAAAAGGACATTTATAATTAGGCAGTAAAAGAGCCAAAGCAGTGCATATTGGGTTCCAGCAGATTGTAATTTTATAATTCTTATAGAATCTTTTTTTTTTTGGCAAAGTGCTTTTGTTGTTTCGCTTACACCAATTCTTGTTTATTTAGAAAAGGGGGGCTGTTACTTTAAACCCATCTTTCAAGACATGCACAAGGTCCCTAAACTTAAGAAGTTTTGTGGTAATTCATCATTTTCAACCACCAAACCACGAGACCAGTTGTTTTAAGTAGCAGACCCACTGTGATGCGTGGCAAATGGAATACTGCACACTAGCCGAACCCTTGTACATACCAGAAATTGTGAAAGGAACAAGTTATTTCTGCAATGAAGCTTAAAAAAAGAGCATTCAATCTAAACAAGTTTCGGCATAGGGAAAGGGAGAGGGTGGGTAATCCAATAGCATCTATAACCAATTGGCCATCCTAAAAAGTGACTCGCTTCACAGTGTTCAGAAATTGTATTTTTTTTTGCTTCCTCCAGTAGAGGGCAGCCTACAAGACTCTCAAATTTTCAGTACTTCACTCCAGGAACAAATTCCTTGGCGTCCGGATTCAGAGTACTTTTACTCTAGAGGGAAGAGAGAGGAAACAATTAGATTTATTTGGGTTAGACAGATACAAACTCATTTTTAAAAAATAAAACTGCTAAATAGCTGACAATAACATCCTAAGTGGGAAGAAAGTGTTCTTGATTTAAGGTCATATAGCCCTTAATGGCGACCAAGATTCCCATTTAATCTAGTCTTAATTGGCCCATATCCTCTAAGGCTTAGAGCTGAAGCTTTTCCCTTCCATGTACACGTTGAAGTGTCTTTTAACCCAATGGCATAGACGTATCGAAATTAAAACCAAAATCAGACTGAATCTCTGAGGGATATACTGCCAGATTGATTCCTAGATGAGGCGATTGTCATACATGTCAAGTAGGATTGTTCTCCCCTAACTAGAGAGTTTAGAATAACGAGAGAAAATTTCATTGAAACATACAGGATTGTATGCTGAGGAATTGTTCTACAACTAAAGGATACACAAGGATAAGACCCCATAATAAAAATTAGAACCAGAATGAGAAGTTTCTTTATGCAGCCGGTTGCAAACTTACGGAATTATCTACTTCAGGGGGTTTGTGGATACTCAGTCACTGAGTACAATTCAAGTTAAAACCAATACATTTTCAGATCACAACCTGGTACTCCAGCTGCAGTGCTTCCGACAAAAAAGCCTTGCAGAGGGTGGTTGGGGGAGCAGAGAAGGTTATTGCCGTCTCCCTACCTTCTGTCCAAGACCTCTTTCAGAGTCGATACCTCCAGAAGACACGGTACATCATCAAAGACCCCTCATACCCTCTCCATAAACTGTTTGTTCTTCTGCCATCAGGCAAACGTTACAGGAGCATCAAAACTAAAACCACAAGGCTACTAAACAGCTTCCTCCCACAGGCAGTCAGACTGCTAAATAGCCGCTCTACCTGACTCTGCTTTGGACACTTTTAACTTGCACTGGACACTTATAACTTGTTTTTAACTGACATGTGGTTGTTGTGTTTTACTATTTATTGTTATGTTTATTATTTAGTGTTGCATTTGTTATGTTGTGATTGCACTGCTCCTGGGAAACGCTGTCTCATTCTGCCCTGCAGAGCTGATGTACGGTTAGAATGACAATAAAGTTTTTGAATCCTGAAAATCTTGAATCTTGAAGATAACAGATTAAGAAATTATTGAAGTTAGGGTGGATTACTGGGTTTGGGGAGGAAAGACAGAAGAATATGGAACTGAAGTACAGGTTCAGCCAAGAGAGCAGTCATTGGCTGAATCAAAGGTGGTGATGTATCAGCATATAGGAGGAAGATTGAAAATTTAATTGGGTGATGCCAACATACTCACAACTCAATGTCAGAGATCAAGGAGCTGATTATTGACTTCAGGAGGAAGAAACTAGAGGTCCATGAGCCAGTCCCTATTAGGGAATCAAGGGTGGAGAGGGTGAACAACTTTAAATTCCTTCAATTCAGAAGATCTGTACTGAGACCAGAACACAAGTGCCAATGATAAAGAAAGCATGGCAGTGACTCTACTTTCTTCAGTTTGCGGAGATTCAGCATGACATCTAAAACTTTGACAAACTTCTATAGATATGTGGTGGAGAGTATATTGACCTGCTGTACCACAATCTGGCATGGAAGCACTATTGCCTTTGAATGGAAAAAAGTAGGGGATATGGCCAAGTGCAGCACGGGTAAAGTCTTCCCCAGCATTGAGCACATCTGCATGGAGCCATCATCAGGGTCTCCACCACCCAGGTCATACTCTCTTCTCACTGCTGCCATCTGGAAGCATCAAGACCCACACCACGGTTCAGGAATGGTCATTACCCCTCAACCATTAAGCTCTTGAACCAGAGGGGATAACTTCACTCAACTTAACTCGAACCAACAATGAACCGTTCCCACAGCGCACAAACTCACTTTCAAGGACTTTACATCTCATGTTCTCGATATTTATTGCTTATTTATTATTTGCACATTTTGTTGTCTTTACATATTGTTTGTCTGGCCCGTTGGGGGGGCAGTCTTTCATTGAATCTATTGTGCTTCTTGTAGTTACTGTGAATGCCCACAAGAAAATTAATCTTAAGAGTTATGAATGGTAACATACAAATACTTTGATAATAAAATAACCTGGAATACTTTTGAATGGTAGAGCTCACACAGGGGGATTATTGCTGCCTCTATTTCTCTTATTAGTTTCTCCAACCAAAAGAAACAGCCTCTAGATTTCTACCTAATTACATTATTGAAATTATTTTAAGCATCTCAATTAGATTATTTAAACTTCAGTTATTACGTATTACAATGTACTGCTGCCAATAAACAACAAATTTCATGATAAATACTAGCGATATTAAATCTGATTCATATTTCAGCACATCAAAAATGCTGGCCACATGAAACAATACATGTTTGCATCCTATCAAATGGAAACAAGCTCTCAGTCTACCAATTAGCAAGACAGTACCCATTTTACGATTAACAGATAAAAAGAAAAAGGGTAATGTTGTTAATAAGAGACAACATTAGTACAATAGTGGGACAAGTTCTAGGCTAAGCAGATTTTAATGTAAGAATTGAAGGTAGCTTTGGGTAAACTATGCAGCAAGGAGTACAAACTTTGATACAAGTGGTTTATAGACAAATAGCATATATGAGGGACATGTGCAAGGAAATTCGAGGTGCATGCAACAGGGATATTACAATCATGGGGGACTGCTATATACATATATAGGGAATTAAATCAGCAGTAAATGCCCTACAAGACATCTTGAAATGTGAAATACCCTTAGAGAGTAAGACCATATATTTTGGATATATACCTCAAGAATGGTTGAAAAGAGATAAATATTTAATGAATATACTGTTGGTGGCTGGTAAAAAGACTCTTACTAGGAAATGGTTATCACAGGACAGCCCAACTTTAAATACATGGATGGAAATTACAATGGACATTTACAAAATGGAGAAGATAACAGCATCTGTTAGTAATAAGCTGGAACAATTTGATTCATACTGGGAAAAATGGTTTAACTACATAATGCCTCATAGGCCTGATTTTATTCTCACAAATCAATGAATCTGTTGTAAGAAAAAAAATCACTCCCTACTTATACATAGTTCTTTCCTTTTGCTTGTTTTTTCTTTCCACTCTTTTCTATAAGTGTATACCTCAGATAAATACTTTGTGGAGATTTGTGATATATATGATTATATGATATATAATTACAATGTCTGAAATACATCTTATGGAAATGTTTGTTTGATGATGAACTTCAATAAAAAAATACCAAAAAAAATTAGCAATAAATCAGCATGCCTTCAGTTGCTTTTTAGTTGCTTTCTGTTGGTTTTTAAGAGAATGGCTTGTCATATGAAGAGCGTCTGATGGTACTGGTCCTGTACTCCTTAGAATTAAGAATAATGAGGAGTGATCTCATTGCAACCTACCAAATGATGTAAGGCCTTGATAGAGTGGATGTGGAGAGGATAAGACCAAAAAGAGGTGAAAGTTGTTATTGGACTACTGGAAAACGATACTGGAGAGGTAGTAATGTGGGACAGGGAAATGGCAGGCAAACTGAATGAGTATTATACATCAGTCTTCACTGTGGAAGACACCAGCACCATGTTGGAAGTTCCAGAGTGTCAGGGGTCAGAAGTGGATAAAGTTGCCATTACTAGGGAGAAAGTTCTTAGAAACTGAAAGGTCTGATGGTAGATAAATCACCAGGATCAGATGGTGATCACACCCCAGGGATCTGAAAGAAGTGGCTGAAGAGATTGTTGAGGCATTAGTAATGATCTTTCAAGAATCACTAGATTCTGAAATCGTTCCAAAAGACTGGATAATTGCAAATATCACTCCACTCTTCAAGGAAGTGAGGGAGAAGAAAGAAAACTATAGGCTAGTTAGCCTGAGCTCAGTGGCTGGTAAGATATTGGAGTTGATTATTAAGGATGAGGTCTCAGGGTACTTGGAGACACATAATAAAAAAGGCCTTATTCAGCATGGTTTCCTCAAAGGAAAACCTTGCTTGACAAATCTGTTGGAATTCTTTGAAGAAATAACAAACAGGACAGACAAAGGAGAATCGCTTGACATTGTGTACTTGGATTTTCAGAAGGCTTTTGACAAGATGCCACAGATGAGGCTGCTTAACAAGCTATAAGCCCATGGTATTACAGGAAAGATACCAGCATAGATAAAGCAGTGGCTGAATGGCAGGAGGCAAAGAAGTGGCAGATGGAATACAGGCAAATGCGATGTTAGCATTCACTTCCAGAGGACTAGAATATAAAAGCAAGGATCTTACGTTGATACTTTATAAAGCATTGGTGAAGCCACACTTGTACTGTGAGTAGTTTTGGGCCCTTTATCTTAGAAATATTGACACTGGAGAGGGTTCAAGTGGTTCACAAAAATGATTTCAGGATTCAAGCTTTTGATAGCTCTGCCCTGTATTGACAAGAATTCAAAGAATGAGGGTGACCTAATTGAAACCTATCAAATGTTAAAAGGTCTTGGTTGAATAGGTGTGGAGAGGATGTTTCCTATGTTGGAAGAGTCTAGGACCAGAGGACACAGCCTCAGAATAGAGGGTTGTTCTTTTTGATTGGAGATAAAGAGGAATTTCTTTAACCAGGGAGTGGTGAATCTGTGGCATTTGTTGCCAAAGGTAGTTGTGGAAGCCAAGTCTTAACGAATATCTAAGGCAGAGGTTGATAAATTCTTGATCAGCGCAAGGCATGAAGGGATAAGAGGAGAAACAGAGGATTGGGGCTGAGAGGGATAACAGATCAGTCATGATGAAATGATGGAGCAGACTCAATGGGCCATATGACCTAACTCTGCTCCTGTATCTTATGGTCCAATTATGTTTTTACCATATACCCTTTGGCATGTACATCAAGAAGTGCCGATTGCCAATCAGCTTTGACAGTCTAGTACATCATGACGTTGAAGGTCTGTGAACACAGTGAGTTCCAGCTGCCAGGGTCGTCTATTGTCAGTTACGGACATCTTTTCAGGGTGATGCTTCCTGTGTGGCTAAAGTGAGTGTGCTGCCAGTGTCACCTGTTGATTATAAGGCAGAGAGTGATGGGTTCACACTAGATGCTGCTGATGACAGCAGGAATTGAACTTGTAGGATACAACATATGACACTCTGCTTCAGTGGACAATGCTACATGTGGGACTTTGTTTTAGATAAAGTTGTTAGATCCCTGCTCAGCATAGATTTCCTGTGCACCAAAGAATTGTCAGTAGACCTTAAGAACTGCCAGCTTCTGGATGAAAGGTCTTTGAGTCATTACCCTGTACCCCCAGTATGCTTCCCATAATGGCTCTGTGAATTCACTTGCTTGCTGGGCGCTAAACTGCAACTCCTCGCATTCATCTACGAAAACAGCTTAATTTCTACCTTTGATGAGCCTTTCAGGGTGGATGGGGCTCTGTTGAAAACCCTGACCTTGAGTTACCCTCAGACTTTGGTTCTCTGCAGTGGTGTGACCCACCCCCGGGTGCTTTTTGATATCCCAAGGACATGGCCCAGAAGACAAGCGCGCTTTAGGGGTTCCGAGGTTTCGTGGCCCTATGGACAGGCTGATTCTAAGCCCGTGCCATCGACTGAAGCGTTGTTGAAGAGAACGGAATATTGGGAACAGCGGGTCAGAAGCTGTGTACTTGGCGAATCGCATGCTCTCTCTCTTGGTGGGGGAAGAGATTCCTGCCAATTCTTGGGTCACAAAACAGCAAGTTGTTTTGTTACGTCTCCTCTCTTGCTGTGAAAGGGGAACTTCTTTTTCCCTTTATTAGGGGGAGAGAGAGCCTGTGGCAGTAGAATTTTTGTTGTACAGTCATCCCTCGGTATCCGTGGGGATTGGTTCCAGGACCCCCCGTGGGTGCTCAAGTCCCTTATATAAAATGGTGTAGCTTTTGCATATAACCTAAGCACATCCTCCCGTATACCTTAAATCATCTCTAGATTACTTAAAATACCTAATACAATGTAAATACTAAGTAAATAGTTGTTATACTGTATTGTTTCGGGAATAATGACAAGAAAAAAAGTCTGTACATGTTCAGTACAGACGCAATCATTGTAGCTATTCAGAGAACGCTGATGCTGCCTCGGCATCAACTGATGCTGATCCTCCTGTGATCTTGAGGCTGTAGCGCTTTACATAGCTAGCCAGCCATCCCTTACTGCCTTAAAACTCCTTCCTTTCGCTCACAACAGATGTAGTGAAAGAACGAGATGCTCAAACGAGTCCCGGAGAGAGACTGAGGATCTGTGAAATGGCGGGAGGCTACAGCAGGGTACGCCTACACATCACTTCATTCGCATGGATTCAGCGCACAGCAAATTCAAGTTTTGCTTTTTGGAACTTTCTGGAATTTTTTTTGAGTATTTTCGAACCGTGGTTGGTTGACAGATACGGAGGGCCAACTGTACTGCAGATCATGGTCTTTATTGGGGGCTTTGCTTTTGCATACCTGGTATGTTGAGGGTGCTGATGCTTTTTGCGGAAGTGAGTGGGGGTGGGGAAAAGTTGTTGCTTTGTTGCTGTTTCTGCATGGCGGGGGGAACAGGAGGGCTTTTGGGTTCTAACGTTTGAACTATCACTCACTCTTCAGGGAGCTCTTCTGTTTTTGAGGATGTTAGTGAAGAAAAAGAATTTCAAGATGTATATTGTATACATTTCTCTGATATTAAATGGAACTAATGAACTTCTGAGTCCCCAAACCTCATCAAGCCCATATTTTCCACCACTGTCACAAAGCATGGGGTCAAGCAACACATTTCTATACTGGCTCACTGGTCCACAACCATGCGCTTAGTCTGGACTCAGAAAAGCAGGCCAGCATGAAGGCAGTTTGCTAACATGGAAATGCTTGACATTGTATGCAGTCAAATAGCCCTTGGGCTTCACCCTTCCACATGGTTCCTAAGCCTGATGGTCATTGCCATGGATGCTCCGATTACCACTACCTCAACAAGGCCACCACCAGATTGTTACCCAGTCCCACATATTCAAGAGTTTTTGGCATGTTTAGCCAGAAAGATGATTTTTTTCTAAAGTGGATTTAATCAGTGGCTACCATTAGACGCCTGTACGTGCTGAGGTCATTCCAAAACCGCTGTTATAACCCCATTTGGCCTATTTGAGTTTCTGCATGTACTGTTTGTACTGAAAAATACAGCACAGTGACTAATGGACTCTATGTTAAAAGACACCTGGATGATATACTTGTTGCCAACGCATCCAAAAATGAACACATCTCATCTCTGCAAACTTAAGCCCAAATGGGCTGATTATGAATGCTGCAAAATACCAGTTTGGGTGTCTACTATTGACTTTCTCAGCCACTGCATATCCACAGAAGTGCGTCAACCATGCCACTACCATGGACTTTTCACTGTCCTGCATTACAAGAGTTTTGAGGTATGGTGAACTTCTATCATCATTTCATTTCATGAACTGAACTTATGTTCCCCTTCAATAGCGCTCTTAAAGGCACTTCCCCAAATTGTGTGCTTGAGTGGTCAGCAGACATGACTAGTACATTTGACACCACCACATGAGCTCTTCTGAACATGACCCTACTGGTGTATCCACTCCCCAGTGCACCTATAATCACCACTACTGGCACCTCACACTATGCTGTGGGTGCTGTGCATGAACAGTTGGTTGGAGGCATGTGGCAGCTGCTCAACTTCAGCCAGCTGCCTGCCTACCTTCACCTCCTCCCCCACCCCCCAAGAGGAAGTACAGCACGTTTAACGTCGAGCTTCTCATCTCCATCTGGCCATCTGCAATTTTTGTTTTCCACTGGAAGGCCAGCATTTCATGGTGTTGGTTGACCACAAACCACTTGTGCAGGCGATGGCCAAAGTGTTTCACACTTTGTAAGGCAGCAGTGGCACCTGGCCTACATTTCAGAATTCATGACTGGCATATAGCACATCGAAAGGAAAAATAATGCTGTGGCTGACTGCCTCTCAAGTCCTGTCATTGATGCCATACACATGGTAGCGTGGCAGCTGACCAAGCTACTGACTCAGAGGTCCAGGCTTACAGGACAGCATCACGGGCCTGCAGTTGGCTAATGACAAGTTTAGGGATGCAGGAGTTGCCCTCCTGTGCGATGTCTCAACTGGTCACCCCTGCCCATAGTGCCTGCAACTAGAGGCATACTGTTGTTATCTCCTTCAAGACCTCTCGCATCCGTGCAGGAAGGTTTCAAAGAAACTGGTTGCTTTAAGGTTTGTGTGGCATGTTCTTAGGAAGGACATGCATGACTAGAATGCAGCCTGTGTTGTGTGTCAGCAGGCAAAAAAAATCAATAATCATGTTTGGACATCATTAACACCTTTTGAAGTTCCTGAGTGACAGTTCGACCCCATCAATGTGGACCTGGTTAGTCCTCTGACACCCCCTCCTGCGGTTTCACGCATTTCCTTACCATAGTGGACCAGAGGTTGTCCCTCTCGCGTCAGGGACACCTGCGGAGATGGCTTGGGCATTCATCAATACCTGGGTTGCTCAGTTCAGCACCCCATCTGACTGTTCTCACTAATTCACATCAAACTTCTGGCTGCAGTGGCCCAAAACCTCAGTTTAAAATTGCATCACACTGCAGCATATCACCCACAATCCAATGGCTGGCGGGAGCAGTTCCACCATTCCTTAATGGCTGCTCTGAGGGACTCCCATGATGTGTTTTGGCACGATCATCTCTTGGAGATCCTGCTGGGGCTCAGAATGGCTCCAAAATAGGATCTGCAGGCCTCTGCAGCCGAGTTTGCTTATAGGCAGCTGCTAAGGGTGCCGGGTCATTTGATTCCTGACTTCACCACCACCTGCTTGGTGTCTCAGCAGCATTCCATCCACCTCACTAAACTCAATTCATTTATACTATTCCAACCTCCCATCATGGTGAACAGCACACTTGGATTCCAGTTGACTGACCTACATTCTACCTTGTTTGCTTTTGTCCACCATGATACAGTATTTCTGTCAATTGCCTTAAACTGGCTCAGTAAGACCTGGATGGTTCCACTACCATACCCCCCTGCATCACATGACCATGAGTGTCAGCACACCCTTGGACAAGCCAGAGGCACCTGCTGTTACTCCAACCAGTGCATATACAGACCAAATCAGAGGTGGCTCATATGAGCTCCAGACAGACTTGCCGTGCTGATTTGCCTGTTTTGTGAATTCTTGGTGTTGTGGGGGGCACGTAGGGTAATGTAAAGGCTGACAGATGACACTTATTGTTCATAATAGAAATTGTTCTACATCATTCACAAACACTGTCATTGAGTTGCTGCATTCACTTTAAAAGACAGTGTCTGACTGTTGACGTCAGTGGAAGGCTTTTAGTTCGTTCGTAATGGAGGTTAAGGACTGCGGCTTCTGTTGAGCACCTAAAACGACTCTCATATATTTTATTCACAAAATCCTACGCTACCATCCAGGAGGTGGTATAGGAGCCTGAAAAGATGTTTACCCCTCCTCTGCCAACTGATAATGTAATTATCCATGATTTCATTATCCTTTTTTAATCTATTTATTTTTGTAATTTAGAGATTGTTATGCCTTATGTCAAATGTAAAGAGTTTTAATGTAAAGGGCAGAACTCTTAACAGTGTCATGAGCAGAGGGATCTTGGAGTCCAAATCCAGACCTCCCTAAAAGTGCCTACACACATTGATAAGGTAGTTAAAAAGACATATGGCATGCCTGTCTTTATTAGTTGAGGCACTAAGTTCAAAAGTTAGTAAGTTATGTTGCAGCTTTATAAAACTCTAGTTAGGCCACATATATAATTGTATTGCATACAGTTTGGGTCGCCCAATTATAGGAAGAATGATGAAGCTTTGCAGAGGGTGCAGAAGAGGATTACCAGGATGCTGCCTGGATGAAAGGTCATGTGCTATAATGAGATTGGACTAATTTGGTTTGTTTCTCTGGAGTACCAGAGGCTGAGGGGAGATCTGATAGAGGTTTATATGATTACCAGAGATAGAGACCACAAGATACAGGACCAGAATTAGGCCACTTGACCCATTGAGTCTGCTCTGCCATTTCATCATGGCTGATTTATTTTTCCTTTCAGCTCCAATCTCCTGCCTTCCCCAAGAATTTATCAACCTCTGCATCCACAGGTGCCTGTGGCAATGAATTCCACAGATTCAGTACTCTCTTACTAAAGAAATTCCTCTTCATCTCTGTTCTAAAAGAATGTCCCTCCATTGAGGTTGTGTCCTTTGGTCCTAGGCACACCCACCAGAGAAACATCCCATCCACATCCACTATCAAGGCCTTTCACCATTCGATAGGTTTCAATTAGATCACCTCTCACTCTTCTGAATTCCAGTGAATACAAAGTCAAGTCACTTTTATTGTCATTTCCACTATAACTGCTGTTCAGCTGTTCATAACTGCTGTACAGTACATAGTAAAAATGAGACAACGTTTTTCAGGACCATGGTGTTACATGACACAGTATGAAAACTAGACTGAACTACGTAACAAAACACGGAGAAAGCTACACTAGACTATAGACCTACACAGGACTGCGTAAAGTGTACAAAAACAGTGCAGGCATTACAATATATAATAAACAGGACAATAGGGCAAGGTGTCAGGCCAGGCTCTGGGTAGAGGAGACTGATAGCTTGGGGGGAAAAACTGTTACAGAGTCTGGTCGTGAGAGCCCGAATGCTTTGGAGCCTTTCCCAGACGGCAGGAGGGAGAAGAGATTGTATGAGGGTTGCACAGGGTCCTTCATAATGCTGTTTCATTTGCAGATGCAGCGTGTAGTGTAAATGTCTGTGATGGCGGGAAGAGAGACCCCAATGATCTTCTCAGCTGACCTCACTATCCGCTGCAGGGTCTTGCAATCCGAGATGGTGCAATTTCCGAACCAGGCAGTGATGCAGCTGCTCAGGATGCTCTCAATACAACCCCTGTAGAATGTGATGAGGATGGGGGGCAGGAGATGGACTTTCCTCAGCCTTTGCAGGAAGTAGAGACGCTGCTGGGCTTTCTTTGCTATGGAGCTGGTATTGAGAGACAGGTGAGATTCTCCCCCAGGTGAACACCAAGAAATTTGGTGCTCTTAATGATCTCTACTGAGGAGCCGTCGATCTTCAGTGGGGAGTGGTCACTCCGTGCCCTCCTGAAGTCAACAACCATCTCTTTAGTTTTGTTCACATTAAGAGACAGGTTGTTGGCTCTGCACCAGTCTGTTAGCTGCTGCACCTCCACTCTGTAAGCTGACTCGTCGTTCTTGCTGATGAGACCCACCATGGTTGTGTCATCGGCGAACTTGATGATGTGGTTCGAGCTGTGTGTTGCAGCACAGTCGTGGGTCAGCAGAGTGAACAGCAGTCGACTGAGCACACAGCCGTGGGGGGCCCCCGTGCTCAGTGTGATGGTGTTGGAGATGCTGCTCCCGATCCTGACTGACTGAGGTCTCCCAGTCAGGAAATCTAGAATCCACTTGCAGAGGGAGGTGTTCAGGCCCAGTAGGCTCAGCTTTCCAATCAGTTTCTGAGGGATGATTGTGTTGAATGCTGAACTGAAGTCTATGAACAGAATCTGAACGTGTGTCTTTTTTGTCCAGGTGGGTTAGGGCCAGGTGGAGGGTGGTGGCAATGGCGTCATCTGTTGAGCAGTTGGGACGGTACGCAAACTGCAGGGGGTCCAGTGAGGGTGGCAGCAGGGTGTTGATATGCATTATGATGAGCCTCTTGAAGCACTTCATGATGATGGATGTGAGTGCAACGGGACAGTAGTCATTTAGGCAACACACTGAGGACTTCTTCGGCACGGGGACAATGGTGGCGGCCTTGAAGCACGTTGGAATGGTGGCGCTGCTCAGGGAAATGTTGAAGATGTCAGTGAGAACATCTGCTAGCTGGTCTGCACATCCTCTGAGCACTCTAGCAGGGATGTTGCCTGGTCTAGCAGCCTTCCGTGGGTTGACCCTGCACAGGGTTCTTCTCACATCGGCCACGGTGAGACACAGCACCTGGTCATTTGTAGGAGGGGTGGACTTCCTCGCTGCCACGTCATTTTCCACCTCAAACCGGGTGTAGAAGTTATTCAGCACATCTGGGAGGGAGGCATCACCTGCACAGTCAGGTGATGTTGTCCTATAGTTGGTAATGTCCTGGATGCCCTTCCACATGTGCCGCGTGTTGTCACCGCTGTCCTGGAAGTGGCTGTGGATTCGCTGGGCATATGCACGCTTTGCCCCTCTGATGGCTCGGGACAGCTTGGCCCTTGCTGTTGTTAGAGCTGCCTTGTCGCCTGCTCTGAAGGCGGAGTCGCGGGTCCTCAGCAGCGCACGCACCTCCGCGGTCATCCATGGCTTCTGGTTGGCGCGTATAGTGATGGTCTTGGACAGAGTAACATCATCAATGCACTTGCTGATGTAGCTGGTCACTGATGCTGTGTACTCCTCTAACTTGGTAAAGTCGCCATCGGTTGCAGCCTCCCTGAACATGTGCCAGTCAGTGTGCTCAAAGCAGTCTTGAAGAGCAGAGATGGCTCCTGCTGGCCAGGTTTTCACCTGCTTCAGAACTGGTCTGCAGCGCCTGACGAGCGGTCTGTATGCTGGGATTAACATAACAGAGATGTGGTCTGAGTAACTGAGGTGGGGGTGGGGCTCTGCCCGGTACGCGTCAGGGATGTTTGTGTAAACCATGTTCTCTCCCCCCTCGTTGCAAAGTCCACATACTGATGGAATTTGGGGAGCACTGACTTAAGGTTCGCGTGGTTAAAATCACCAGCGACAATAAACAGTCCATCAGGGTGTGCGTCCTGCAGTTCGCTAATAGCCCCGTACAGTTCACAGAGCGCCTCCTTAGCATTAACGCTGGGGGGAATGTAGACACCGAATATAAGAACAGAGGTGAATTCCCGTGGCAAATAAAATGGTCTGCATCTAACAGCCACAAACTCCACTAGCAATGGGCAATACAGGCCCAGAGCTATCAAACACTCTTCATGTGACAAGCTGTTTAATACTGGAGTCATTTTCGTGAACCTCCTTTGAACCCTCTTCAGTTTCAGCATATTCTTTCTAAGATAAGGGGCCCAAAACTGCTCACAATACTCTGTGCGGCCTCACCAGTGCTTTATAAAGTCTCAACATTACATCCTTGCTTTTATATTTTAGCCCTCTTGAAATGAATGCTAACATCACATTTGCCTTCCTCACCAGACTTAAACCTGCAAATTAACCTTTAGGGAATTTTGCACAAGGACCCCCAAATCCCTTTGCACCTCAGATTTTTGTATCTTTTCTAGATAGAATAGACAGATAGCATCTTTTTCCTTGGGTTGAAATGTCTAATACAAGAGGGCATGCATTTAAGGCAGGGGTGTCAAACTCATTTTAGGTTACGGGCCGGATTGAGCAAAATGCAGCTTCATGCGGGCTGGATCAGTCGGACGCGTGCGAACGCAGCTTTCGTTGCCTCCGTTTTTTCAGCCTGCTCTCATGTGTCTTAGTCTCTGCTATAACTACAAAGTGTTTCACTTTACAAATTCCGTTTCTTATGAAGAAGACTGCCGAGCAAGACTGCCGAATAAACACTAAAACCCCTGAAAACCTGGTACCTGAATAAACTCAGCATTAGCCATATCATACGCCATAGGCGCTTCGATTACTGGGGCCAGCTTTAATAGTAATTAGATATTATCTCGCGGGCCAAAGATAATTCCACCGCGGGCCGGATTTGGCCCGCGGGCCTTGAGTTTGACATATATGATTTAAGGTGAGGGGCTAATTTCAAATGAGATATGAGGGCAAGTTTTTTCCCCCTCTTAAACAGCAGTGGATGCCTGGAATACGCTGCCTGGGGTGGTGGTAGAGGAAGATACATTAAGGACTTCTAAGAGACATTTAGATGGACAAAAGAAAGTGAGGAAAATAGGATATAGACATTGTGTACGGAGAAGTCATTGGCTTAGGTAGCCATTTGACTAGTAATAAAATTGGTACAGCACAACATTGTAGGTGTGGGGGCCCATTTCTGTGCTGTACTGTTCTATGTTCCAACTGTACTGCTGGAATGAAACAACAAATTTCACATCATATAAAAGTGAATATGATCATGACTGATCTACACTGGCCTGAAAATTCCTCTTGTGCTATTTCTCCACACCCCTCTACTCCTTGATCTGGCAAATATTTATCCACCTCCACTTTAAATACTACTAATTCAGCTTTACCATCCACTCAGACAGAGAATCTTGGCGATTCACCACTCACTTGAGAAGAAATTTCTACATACTCCAATTTTCAATGGCCAGACCCTCACCTTGAACTTATATTCTCTTGGGTATCAGTTCTTGCCTCCATTTTCTATTAACCACCTTCAGGTGTGTGCTCATGGACACCAAAATAAGTAGGATATATTCCAATGATAATGTATGACTTATGCACAGGCATACACTGAGTACATGATTGAGAACTAGTAAATCCCTCGATGCCCACAAGTGTAGGAGTGCACTTAAAGAGAAGTTACAAGTGCAAGAAGAGGATAGGAGGTGGATTTAGCAAGCAAGGTGAGGCAAAATCCCAAGATATTCTATAGGTATATTAAAGATTTCTAGGGAGTGAACAAATCTCTTTGAAGATCAGAATGCCATCTGATTGTAGAACCAAAGGAAATGGAAGAGATTTTTAATGAGTCTTTCTGTTCGTTTTTACTGAGGAGAAAATGACAGAACAATGGAAAGAAGTGGGGGAAGCTGACCAAGTGGATTACCCTTGTTCCTATGTCCTGTGTTTGGTCACAAATTCTGCATGCATTACAATTTGAACATACAGACCCTAAAGAGTGCAGAAACATTTTTTTATATAACCATGCTGGGAAATTGGAAATTTGATTACAAAGCAAGACTATAAGAGCTGGGATTGTTGTGGTTAGAACAGAGAAAGATGAAAGAAAATTTGATGAAGTGACATTGCACACATTCAAATGGGTGCATTATTGTTTTTACTATTTACCACAAGATCCTCTGTCTTGTTGCTTTCACTTATGGATAGTCCATTCATTTGCTGTTGCATCTGGTTGATGCCTGGCAAATCCCGTTCTGGAATGAACCATTCCTGGTCTTCTTCATCCAGCATCTCCTGAAAACAACGCTCCAAGAATTCTTCCTCCCATAATTCCTCTTCTACCTGTGGACAAAAAATGTTAACAGTGAATACATATGCTGGTTTGTTCAATGCAATGTGACATTCAGCAGAGTGGGTGGGCATAACCATCTGCAATTTCTCTAGGCACAAGGTAATCAGAAATCACACTATAATGAAGCAATAAAATGTCAAAATGTGCTAGTGGAAGGGAAGAAATGGAGTGTAGAATGCATTGATGTGAGTTAAGCTCACTCCTGTGAATTGGTATATTGCTGATAGGCATTTGCCCAAAATCCCTTCTTGCACAATGATACCTAGTATACTAAGGAACAGCTCTGTGTGGTAAATAAGAGGAAAATGGAAATAAACCAGGTTTTGCTTGATACAATAGACAACAAAAAAAAACTTTTAATGGGCAGAGGAGGGAATACTGTATAACTGGTCAGATGTCCATATTCTATTTAGTTTAGAAGTACAGCACAGTAACTAACCCATCCCATCCCACCCAACTACAGTCCTGTGACCAAATAAACTACTAATCCATATCTCTTGGAAAGTGGAGCACACAAAGGAAACCCTTGCGGTCATGGGGAGAATGTAAGAACTTCTTTCAAAAAGCAGCAGGAACTGAACCACTAACTGCTAAGCGACCGTGCCGCCTTAGGCAGATAACTTTATGGCAAGATAAGAGCAGATGGTTATTGAACTTTGTTAAGCAGATGGGATAGGAGAGGAGTAATCAAATCACAAACAAGAGAAAATCTGCTGATGCTGGAAATCCAGAGGAGCACACACAAAATGCTGGAGGAACTCAGCAAGCCAGACAGCATCTATGGAAAAATGTAGTCAACGGTTCGGGCTGAAACCCTTTGGCAGAACTGGTGAAAAAAAACTGAGTAAATTTAAAAGGTGGAGGAGGGGAGAGAAAAAAACACCAGATGATAGGTGAAACTTGGAGGGGGAGGGATGAAGCATAGAGCTAGGAAGTTGATTGGTGAAAGAGACAGAAAGCCATGGAAGAAAGAAAAAGTGGCGGGGGGGGGGGGGGTTGGGAGGGAGGAGCACCACCAGAGGGAGGTGATGGTAGGCAAGGAGATAACATGAGAGAGGTACTGCTTCCAGTGGCAGGAGGACTGGTAACTAAAGGGCCACAATGAAAAATCCACGACATTAATAATTTTTCCAGATCAGATCAGGATTGCAGAAGCAGATTCATAAATAAGAATGCAGCAAACATTCTAAAAGAGAAGGAACAAGGAATCTGAATACTCTATAGCTCAGGTCCTAGAATCAGAGAATTATCGAAAATAAGGCATCTATTTAACACATCACATTAAATTCAAGTGAGACCCTATTCTCATCCATAGTCTTGTAGGCCACTGCACTTCACTTTGGGCTTTCGATAGCATTGAATTCAGATTCATAAACCTCCCATTTTTGTGCTATATTTTCCTTGATAACCATCAGGGTACTGAGTTAGATGTTCCTTAACTTTTGACAAATTTGTTTGGACTGAATCTTTATAATATTGTCCTTGAATATCTCAAAGTGTACAAACATACAATTATCTTCAAGTAGCTATTTATAGTTCATTTTTTCAGTAAGACTTAATTTATTTTGGAGAATATCACAGATTATGCCCTTCTGGACCTTCAAGCTACACTGCAACCCTGATTTAACCCTAAACTAATCACAAGCCAATTTACAATGACCTATTAACCTACTCGGTACATCTGTGGACTACAGGAGGAATCCATAGGACCTGGAGAAAACCCATGCATTCCATGGGGAGGACATATACAGACTCCTTACAGAGGATACCAGAAATGAACACCAAAACCCGAGTTGTAATAGTGTCATGCCAGTGCACACCCAGATGCAGTGGCCACTGCTGGGCCAATCAACAGTGTTTTTTTAAAAACGTCTTTTTTATGATTGTGAAACACTGCTGGAATGAAGAACTTAAAGTACCACAGGTCTACCCAATCAGTGAGTTGCTCACTGACAGAGGAGCTGGTCTTGGTGCAGCGGTGTCACTGCCTCCTACAGAAAGATGTCGGCGCACAAAGGCAGTGTGCAGTTTAACAGCAAGTGATTTTCTTGGACATTTTTCTTGTGATCGCAAGACCCTGTTGCACATTGGCAATGTAGAATACTGCAAATCTGGTTCACTGGTTTATTGGCAAGCTGGGGAGCTGCATGGCCAGGGCAGTAATGCAGACTAGGTCTCATGTCACGGTGTCACCTGCTACAGCTGCCCAGGAGAGAAAATGTTGGAGGTGGAGTGGCTGGATTGGGGGCTGGTTTTCCACCCCCACCCACCATTGGTGTTACCCTCCAGTGTGTTCACTCAGTGGAACACAAGCTGGATTGTGTTGATTGCTGCAGGCCTATTCTTGCTGACAACATCCACAGACTTAAGAACTTGGGCTATATTATGTTTTTTTGTGTGTGACTGTACATTTACTGTTTTTATATATGCTATACATGCCTTGTACATGACTGTTGGTACTATGTCTTGCACCTTGGCCTCAGAAGAATGCTGTTTCATTTGGCTGTTTTCATAGGTATTCATGAATGGTTACATAAAAATTAAACTTGAACTTGATTCATGTGAAATAAATGTGCTAGATCATGTTTGGCCAGGATTGCACCTTCTACAGAATATAAAAACATGGGCTGTTGAGGCTTCAAAAACCATTGGCGAGGCCTCACTTGGAGTATTCTGAGCAGTTTTGGGACCCTTATCTCAGAAAGGATGTGCCGACATTGGAGAGCGTTTAAAGGAGGTTCACAAAACTGATTCCGCGTTTGAAAGGCTTGTCCGATGAGGAGCATCTGCTGGCTCTGGGCCTCAACTCACTGGAATTTAGAGGAATGAGGGGTGACCTCATTAAAACCTATCAAATATTGAAAAGGCTTCAATAGAGTGGATGTGGAGAGGATGTTTCCAACAGTGGGACCAGAGGACACAGCCTGAGAATAGGACGTCCTTTTAGAACGAAAATGAGGAGGAATTTCTTTAGCCAGGGAGTGCTGAATCTGTGGCATTCATTGCCACAGGCAGGTGTGGAGCACAAGTAATATTGTGTATTTAAGGCAGGGGTTGATAGATTCCTGATTCCTAGATTCAGGGTATGAAGGGATACGGGGAGAAGACAAGATTAGGGCTGAGAGGAAAATTGGATCAGCTATGATGAAACAGCAGATCAGACTTGATGGCCCAAATGGCTTAATTCTGCTCCAGAATTTTATGGTCTTTTTCCCACACTATCTTGTTGAAGTTGTACAGTTCCCACTGGCTTGGAGAGAGTGCTGTTACAATCATATGGAGAGGTTCGCACCTCTAACCCAGCCAACTCTTTTCCCGTCTGACGCTCATGCTTTCTTTAAGGCTTTCCCAGTATCTCTGCCTACAATGACATAAAAAACAGCTTAAATAAAATCTTCTAAAGGTAATAAATTAAAAAGCATAACATGAATTAAGAACATGAGCATTAATTCATGAATGGGAAAATACATTTGCTTTGCTTACTTTTTAAAGAAGTCAGGTAGACTATACTGAACACTAACAAGAGAAAATCTGAAGATGCTGGAGTTCCAAGCAACACACACAAAATGCTAGAGGAACTCAACATGTCAGGCAGCATCTATGGGAAAAAGTACAGTCGATGTATCGGACTGAGACCCTTGAGTAGAACTCTTCACTGTCCTGCTGAAGGGTCTCGGCTTGAAGTTTTGACTGGGACCACAGCTGTTTACGATTTACGTCAACAATTTAGATGAAGGCATTGAGAATAACATCAGCAAGTTTGCTGATGATACTAAGCTGGGTGGCAGTGTGACATGTGATGAGGATGTTAGGAGAATTCAGGGTGACTTGGATAGGCTGGGTGAGTGGGCAGATACTTGGCAGATGACGTTTAATGTGAATAAGTGTGAGGTTATCCACTTTGGGAGTAAGAACAGGAAGGCAGATTATTATCTGAGCGGTGTAGAGTTAGGTAAGGGAGAAATACAAAGAGATCTAGGAGTCCTTGTTCATCGGTCACTGAAGGTGAACGAGCAAGTGCAGCAGGCAGTGAAGAAGGCCTTTATTACAAAGGGAATTGAGTACAAGAGCAAGGAAATCCTCTTGCATTTGTACAGGGCCCTGGTGAGACCACACCTGGAGTATTGTGTACAGTTTTGGTCTCCAGGGTTAAGGAAGGACATCCTGGCTATAGAGGAAGTGCAGCGTAGATTCACAAGGTTAATTCCTGGGATGTCAGGACTGTCTTACGCAGAGAGGTTAGAGACTGGGCTTGTACACGCTGGAATTAAGGAGATTGAGAGGGGATCTGATTGAAACATATAAGATTATTAAGGGATTGGACAAGATAGAGGCAGGAAATATGTTCCAGATGTTGGGAGAGTCCAGTACCAGAGGGCATGGTTTGAGAATAAGGGGTAGGTCATTTAGGACAGAGTTAAGGAAAAACTTCTTCTCCCAGAGAGTTGTGGGGGTCTGGAATGCACTGCCTCGGAAGGCAGTGGAGGCCAATTCTCTGGATGCTTTCAAGAAGGAGCTAGATAGGTATCTTATGGATAGGGGAATCAAGGGATATGGGGACAAGGCAGGAACCGGGTATTGATAGTAGATGATCAGCCATGATCTCAAAATGGCAGAGCAGGCTCAAAGGGCCGAATGGTCTACTTCTGCACCTATTGTCTATTGAAAGGGTGAGTTGCTTCAAGTTCCTGGATGTCAACATGGCTGAAGATCTATCCTGGGCACAACATATTGATATAATTATGAAAAAGGCATGTTGCCGGCTAAATTTCACTAAAAGTTGGAGAAGATTTGGTATGTCATCAAACACTCAAGCAAATTTGTAAACATGGAGAGTATTCTGACTGGTTGTGTATGGAGACAAAAATACATAGGATCAGAATAAACTTCAGAGGGTTATAGACTGAGCTGGCTCAACCCTCCCCACCTTCAAGGACATCTTTAAAAGGTGGTGCCTCAAGAAGGTGGCATCCATCATTAGGATATCCAAGATATGCCCTCTTTCATTACTACCATTAGAGGTACACACACTCACTCAGTGTTTTTGGAACAGCTTCTTCCCATCCGTCAAATTTCTGAACAATTCACAAACCCGTGACACCACCTAACTATATTGTGAGCAACACACACAAAATGTTGGAGGAACTCAGCAAGCCAGGCAGCATATATGTGAAAGAGTACAGTCAACATTTCGGGCTGAAACCCTTCGGCAGGAAGGGTTCTCTTTTTGCACTACTTATATATTTTTTATTGTAACTTATAGTAACTTTTTATATATTGCAATGTACTGCTGCTGCAAATTTCATGTGTCAGTGCTAATAAACCTGATTCTGATCCTACCTGCCGGCCAGCTCAGTAAGACTGCGAACCACTACTGGATTCAGTACTGCATTCAGCATTCACGAGGGAAATCATATGCTTCACTCCCTGACCTCCAGCACATTCCATGCTTCTGTGCAGCAGTATTCAGACCTAAAGACCGTGATGTGCACACTGCAGCTAATTTTCAATCCTCTGCCATACCACTGGCTTGAGATCAGACTAGCAGCCTGCTAGATTTACGGGAACATTGTTTAGGGAGCCAAACTGTGCATCCCACAAGTAGGCAAATGACTGAAGAAAGCAATGGTAAACACAAAAGGCACACTGACATCACTGACAGCTTTTCAGATTGTATTATGTATTTGAAAGGTGTAACAGTTCTTTGACTAGCCTGGTTACTGTGACATCATGCCATTTTTCAGTTCATTGGAAGCTATTTTGGGAAAACTCTAGTGCTAGACAACCTCAACTTCTGCAGTCAAAGCAGACAAAAACAATTCAAGGCACAGTGCCAATCTATTAACATTTTGAATGAGATTCACTGGTCTCAAAATGATGACAAGCTCTTAAAGCTCCTAATATATACAGTTCAGGCAGGGCAATACCAAGTAATGGAGAATGTTTCTTTTCTGGATATGATTATTTTCTGGGCTGGCCCCTCTCGTCGGTGCTGTCCTCTGGTGTTTGCTCAGTTGAAGACAAGCTGGACCAGGACAACATGCTGTGCATCATCAATCTATAGGCCATACTACTCAGGGACTTGGGTTATATTATTTTTTGTGGCTGTATGCTTTTCTGCTATCATAACTATATGAGCTATTCGTGCTGTGTGCTCTGTACTGTTGGTACTGTGTTTTGTACCTTGACCTTGGAGGAACGTTGTTTGTTTGGCTGTATTCATTTGTATGAGTGAATGACAATCGAACTTGAACTTCTTCACAGTTAAACACAGTACAAAGCACCAAGGGTGACTTTAAATAATGAGAAACCATGAAGGATCAAGCACAGTAAAGAATTCCATCATTCTAGACTATGCTAAAGATGTAACTGATGCACCATCAATAACTCTCGGAGACGTGAGGCGAGATATAGGCTTTTATTGGCTGGAAGAAAGAACAAGCAGCAATTGACCACCACACTACATCCTGGAGACTGAGGCCGGGGCTCAGTCTCCAATCGCCTTTATACCGGGGTCCGTGGGAGGAGCCACAGGAGCAGTCAGCAGGGGGGGCGTGTCCAGACAGGTATATGTAGTTCACCACAGTAACTCATTGGGAGAGTGCATGGTTTGAATGTAGGGGTCCGATTTTATCCCTAGCATCTTGATCCTAGTTAGTGTGAATTTATTAGGAGCATAGCCGTGCAACTAGTAGAGCGGTATTCCACTATGCAAGATACCAGACTTCATTCCTGACCTTGGGGGCTGTCTGTGGAGCTTGCACATCTCTATCAGGCAGAAAACAGAAAAGCCTCAAAGAACACACCACCCAATTCTTTTTTTGTAATTTATTTTTTTATTGTTCATCATCAAACATTTCCACAAGATGTATTTCAGACATTGTAAATATATATCATATAATCATATATATCACAAATCTCCACTAAGTATTTATCTGAGGTATACACTTATAGAAAAGAGTGGAAAGAAAAAACAAGCAAAAGGAAAGAACTATGTACAAGTAGGGAGTGATTTTTTTTTTCAACAGATTCATTGATTTGTGAGAATAAAATCAGGCCTATGAGGCATTATGTAGTTAAACCATTTTTCCCAGTATGAATCAAATTGTTCCAGCTTATGATTAACAGATGCTCTTATCTTCGCCATTTTGTAAATGTCCATTGTAATTTCCATCCATGTATTTAAAGTCGGGCTCTCCTGTGATAACCATTTCCTAGTAAGGGTCTTTTTACCAGCCACCAACAGTATATTCATTAAATATTTATCTCCTTTCAACCATTCTTGAGGTATATATCCAAAATATATGGTCTTACTCTCTAAGGGTATTTCACATTTCAAGATGTCTTGTAGGGCACTGTGTATCCCCCTCCAATAGTTTTTGATAACAGGGCAGTCCCAAAAAATATGACAATGATTTGCATGTTGAGTTCCACAATTTCTCCAGCAAACAAGGAGGTTACTATCATAATGGGATTTCTGAGAGGGTGTAATAAAATATCAAGTTTTTCCATCCAAATTCCCTCCATTTCTGTGAACTGGTACACTTCCATTGATATCTCCATATTGTTGTTCATTCTTCCTCAGATATAATTATCCCTCCTTCCTTCTCCCATTTTGTTTTAATGTATGAAGTCGAATGTGTTTTAAGATTTGACAACACCTTATACATGCTTGAAATGATTCTACTACCATTATCTGAATTATAAGCTTTTCTAAAGAGCTCTATCAAGCATGTACTTGCCTTGGTTACATTTTTAAGCGTCTTATTAGCATATTGTCGCATCTGTAAATACCGATAAAAATCTTGTTTTTCTATTAAGTGTTTCTCTTTAAGCATTTCAAAACTGAACAGTGTTCCTTCTTTCATTATGTTGCAAAGAACTGTTAGTCCTTTAGCTGTCCAGTCCTTAAATCTAGCATCCAATTTATTTGGTGTAAAATCCGAGTCATATGCACACCATTTAAGAATTGCAATATCTCCCTCTAGATTATATTCTTTTATAGTAGTTTTCCATATTTTAAGAGTCAATTTCACCCATGGGTTATCAATAGTATTTATGTACCTTTGCAGGTTGTTATCAGCCAAAATTGCTTGTATGGGGATGGGAAGTACCCGCTCATCAATGTTTTTCCATTGAGTGTCATATGATGGGTTGCACCAACATATCACAGCTCTCAACTGTGCTGCAAAATAATAATCCCTAAGAGAAGGTAGGCCCCATCCCCCCCCTTTCCTTTGCTAATTGCAAAGTTTTGAGATGAACTCTAGGCCTTTTACCCTGCCAAATATACCTTGATAGTATCTTGTTCCATTCATTGAATTGATTTTGATTAATCTCTATTGGTAGGGTCTGAAAGAGATATAACAGTCTGGGCAGTATATTCATTTTAATAGACTCAATCCTTGAACTGAGACTGAAAAAAGGAATCATGTTCCATCTTGCCACATCTTCCTTAATTTTTTTATATAAAGGCTGATAATTACATTCTGATAATTTTGCCAAATCTTTTGGCATAATGATGCTCAAATATTTGAAAGACTCTGTGTGCCATGCCCAGGGGTATCGACTTTCAATTTCTCTTGGTGGGCTACAGTAATATGAAAGTAATTGGGTTTTATCTATGTTGATCTTGTATCCTGATAATTGACCATATTGTTCAAAGGATTGCATCAATTTAGAGTATGTTGGTTGCCCTGGATAGATCAAAATGTCATCCACATAACAAGCCAATTTATGCTCTGTCCCTTTAATAGTAATTCCCCAGATATCTTCATTTTGTCTGATGTATTGAGCTAATGGTTCCAGATATAACGCGAAGAGTAGCGGTGACCATGCACAACCCTGCCTCGTGCCCCTTTCTAGGGTAAGACTATTTGATAAATATCCATTGATTTTAATCCTAGCAGTAGGATTGTCATATAGTGACTGTGTAGTTTTAATAATTGTGTCTTGGAAACCAAATCTATTAAAACTCTAAAGAAAATTCCAAATAACCGAATCAAATGCTTTTTCAGCATCCACGCTTATCACTATTGCTTCGATTTTATTTTTTTGTATATGATCCATAATGTGACGTGTCCTTCGTATATTGTCTTGTGTCTGGCCATTGTCGTATAAAACCTGTCTGATCGTTACGTATCAGTATGGGTAGAAACTCCTCTAATCTTTTGGCCATGATGGAGGTAAATAATCTATAATCTACATTAAGACCAGATATTGGTCTAAATGACCCACATTCCATTTTATCCTCGCCTTCTTTCGGTATAGCTGAGACTATTGCTTCCTTCCAACTGGGTGGCATTTGTGCCTTTTTTAGAGCCCAGTTTGGTGTGGGGAGTAAAACAGGAATTAACTCATTTTTAAATTCTTTGTACCACTCTGCCATATACCCATCTGATCCTGGTGACTTGCTTAATTTAAGCCTACTAATTGCAGCTTTTAATTCAATTTCAGTTATGTCAGCAGTCATCATTCTATTTTGTTCTTCGCTTAAAGTGGGTAACTCTAGAGAATTCAAGAAGGTGTCAATTTGGGTTATACTTCCCCCTGGAACTTTGGAATATAGCGTTTTGTAAAACACTTCAAAAGCTTCTTGAATTTCACTTAGCTTATTTTTTATCATTTTCATTCTTGGGTCCCTAATTCTATGAATTGTTTTTTCTGCTATTTTTTTTTCCAGTTTCCACACCACTATTTTCATAGATTTCGATCCACTTTCATAATGTCTCTGTTTCAGAAACATTAAGTTTTTCCTGATTTCTTGCGTAGCCAAACTATTTATTTCATTCCTAATTCTTTTAATTTCCCCTAATGTATCCTGTGCCAAATTCAATTTGCTTTTTTCTCTAGTTCCTTCAGCCTACTTTGTAATTCCTCTAATGTTTTATTCCTTATTTTTTTCTTATATGAAGATATCACTATAATTTTCCCTCTTAAGACCACCTTCAGAGTATCCCATAAAATTTGAAGTGAAACCTCTCCATTATCATTAAATTCTAAGTAGAGACCAATTTCGTTTTTAATTTGTTCCTTAAAGTATGGATCATTGAGTAGACTTGAATTTAGTGTCCAAATAGTATTCTTTGGTTGGAGGTCAAAATCAACAGATAAATATATAGGTGCATGGTCACTTACATCTATTGTCCCAAATCCACAGGTGTTTATTTTGTCTTTGTCTTTTCCAAATGTTATGAAATGGTCGATTCTTGTATATACAGAATGGGGGGCAGAATAATGAGTGTAATCCCTTCTGTTGGGGAAAAGGTCCCTCCATATATCAATTAAACCAACATCCTCAAAAAGTGTATTAACTTTCTTATGTAAAGATTTTGTTTCATAGGTTTTTCTATTGGAAAAGTCTAAGTTTGGTTGTAATTGTAAATTTAAGTTGTCCCCACATATCAGGAGACTTTCTGTTTCCATTACCATAATATCAGTAATTTTCTGAAAGAAACCAATATCACTTCCCGGGGGTGCATATGTATTCAATAGAGTAACTGAATTGCCGTCTATATTCCCCCTTACCAGAATATATCTGCCCTCTTTATTTCCCATTTCGAATACTTTTTCAAAATTTAGTTTACTTGAGATAAGAATAGCAACTCTTCTCCTATGTCCTGATTTATATGAGGAGAAAAACAGATTAGTGAAGCCTATTCTCTTTAGTTTTTTTATGCTCATTATCACTAAAATGAGTTTCCTGTAAATATACTACATGGGCTTGTTCTTTTTTCATTTTTGATAAAATTCTCTTACATTTGATTGGATTTAATAGCCCATTGACATTAAAAGAATTGAATTTTACCTTGTCCTTAGCCATCTGTATTTATCTGTCAATGTATCATTGAAATTAGAATAAAACTTAATCGATCTACTCCCTGAACAAATAAGAACCAAGAAACGCAAATAATAACAAAAATGGCAACGAACATGTGATTCCAAGGCTGAGGTCTCTAGTAGATGACCCTGCGTTGAGCTAGAGGAAATATCTAGCTGTGGGGGATAACCCCTCCTACTTGTGAGTTGAGGGCCCCCATTGCAGTATTCATAAAAGTCAGTGAACAAATCCATTACACAGAAAAGATTTCCCTGTGTACTCCATATATGTGTGCGTGCGTGCACACACACACACACAAATAGATATATATACACATATATTCTCTAAGTGAGCGAATAAAGAATAACAAATAAGTAATATAAAATCCACATTATAATAAGTATTTCTTGAGATAGGTATATCATCATCTACTTTTGCTTCCATTTAGCTTCTCAACATTTTTAAAGTTAGCCAAACCTTATGGCTCTTCGTAAGGGGGTGAGGACTGTCTTTGGGAAGCTCCCGGTCTCTTCCTGATATATTTCTCTCGGCCTTTGCCCGTCTCCTGCCTTCTCGATTCTCGCACTATTTCCCAAGTGGAGCGGGATAATTCCTCTGCCAGGCTTTCTCTCGGTTTGGCCACGCCGATGGTCAACCCTCTAGCCTTCATGTCTGTAGTCTCCTTTTCCACTCTCTGGTACAACCGTGTCTCATCGTCATAAAACACTCGAAGTTTAGCAGGGTACGGAGTTTGAAATCTAATCTTTTTTTGCTTTAGTACTCGCTTTACTTCAGAGTATTCTTTGCGTTTCTGCAGGACCGCGGGGGGGGGGGGTTAATCTTGGTCGAAATATATTAATTTATCATCTAAACACTCTTCTTACCCCAGGCCCTTCGCAGAATCTCCACCTTGTTGCTGTACCGAAGGAATTTAATTATTATTGAGCGTGGCTTTCTATCCCGGGTAGGTTTCGGGATGAGCGCACGATGGGCTCTTTCGACTTCCAGCTCCATAGTCGAGGGAAGATCCAGCGCGCCCCGCAGTAACTTTCCAACAAACTCTGTCATAGACAAGCCCTCCGCTCCTTCAGGAACATTGTAGATTCTGATATTTTTCCACCGTGATCTTCCCTCCAGGTCAGTTTGCCTTCTTGGTGATTTAATATTTTTATTGTTTTACTCAGTATCCGTTCCACGTTTTGAACGCGATCCTCCACCTTCTCAATTCGAGTCTCTGCCACTGCTATTTTTTGATTGACGCTGGCAAGCTCTGACTTAATATCACGGAGCTGCTGCTCTATTTCTTTCCGGAACTCCCTTATCTCTTTCGGGATTTCAAAGATATTGGCCGCTTCGCCTGAACGAGGCCCAGCGTCCGCCTCGCCAGTACGCAGTCGGGTAGGAGAGCCACTCACTGCACTCCCCTCGGCCGCAGGCTCCGCAATGTCGCTTTTTTTATTTCCATTCCTTTTCCCCATTCTTGCCCCTCTTTTCAGTTCAAATATTTTTCAAAAAATACTATATTTGATGGGTTAATGGGGTTTAATACTCGTTTTTACGGAGGAGCTAGTGACTTAAGCTGCCATTCTCGACGATGACGTCACCGGAAACCCGTACCACCCAATTCAAGGACCGTTTCTACCCTGCTACAGATTGGCTCCCTAGTATGGTAAGATTGAATCTTGACCTCACCATGTTTTGTTAAGATCTTGGACCTTATTGTCCACTCGCACTGCACTTTCTCTATAACTGTTGCACTTTATTTTCCTGTTATTGCTTTACCTCATACTATTGCACTGTTTAATGAAATGATCTGTATGAACAACATGTAGGGCAAGCTGTTCATTGTACCTTGGTACATGCGACAATAAGAAACCAATTCCAATTTCAACTCCCTGTGAGCACATGGGTTGGCAGGCAAGTTGGTCACTGTAAATTATCCCTTTCTATAGCACCCGCCTGGCAAACTAGCCTTATACAAATAATTATTAAGCCAACATTATATTAAAAGCAGAAAGTGCCTGAAAATCTAAGCATCAGGGGAAAGAGATGAGGGATCCTCCATGAAACCAGGGAAAGAAATAAGATAGTCCGGGTAGAGTGAAATCTGAATGAAACCAAACTCTTTGCTTAGTTGAAGAGGTGCGGCAGGTGGAAGAAGGTTAAACTGTGGTTCTGGCATACTGGGACATCCCCAGCAGACCAAACTATACTGAAAAATGTAATTATAGTTTGTTTTCAGTAATATGAAGCTGCACTTCAGGGAAGTCTTCAAAATACATTCAAAACCAAACCAAGGGTCTGCCCAGTGTCCTCACAAATGTGGGACACCATATTCGTAACTCCAGAAATATTCAGTTCTCCATGGTCCACTGCTGGTGAAGATATATTGGTAGAACAGTTGCAAGAAGAAGTTTATGAACCTTTAGCAATTACCTGGTTTTCTGCATTAATTACTTAGGAAATGTGAACTGATCTTCATCTAAGTCACAATAATAGACAAACACAATCTGCCTAAACTAATAACACACAAACAATTGTAGTTCTCGTCAAAACTGCTTAAATGGTGTACTCAGTAATAGACTAGGTTCCAAAAAAAAGTATATGAACCTCTGGGGTAATGCCTTCTACAAGAGCTATTTGGAGTCAGGTATTCCAAACAATGAGATGAGATTGGAGGTATGGGTTGTAGAGGAACCCTGCCTATAAAAAAAAGACAAAATCAGGTTACTGACAGAACTTGGCTCTTCTCAAAAAAGATCTGTTAGTGTGCACCATGCCTCGATCAAAACAACTTTCAAAGGACCTTAGAAGAATTGTAGAGATGCACAAAGCTGGAAAAGGCTACAAAAACATTTTATAAAGACCTGAGTTGTCCACAGTAAGAGAAATTGCCTACAAATGGAGGAAATTCAGTACTGTTGCTACTCTCCCTAGGAGTGGGCATCCTGCAAAGATCACAACAAGAGCACAACGTGCTATGCTGAAGAAGGCAAGAGCAAAAGACATGCAGAAATCTCTGGAACTTGCTAAAGTCTCTATTCACATGTCCACTATAAGGAAAAACCTGGAACAAGAATAGTGTTCATGGAAGGACACCACAGAGGAAACCACTGTTCTCCAAAAAAAACCATTGCTGCACATCTCAAGTTTGCAAAAGAACACTTGGATGTCCACAGTTCTTCTGAGACAATGTTCTGTGGACAGATGAGACAATAGTTGAACTATTTGGCAGAAATATACACCGCTATGTTTGATGGGAAAAGGACACTGCACATCAAGGCCAAAACCTCATCCCAACTGTGAAGCATGGTGGAATGAGCATCATGGTTTGGGGCTGCTTTGCTGCTCAGAGCCTGTACAGCTTGCAATCATTGAGGGAACAACAAATTCAAAATTGTATTAAGACATTTTACAAGAGAATGTCAGGGTAGCAGGGTCACCTGAAGGTTAATAAAAGTTGGATGATATAACGACAATAATCCGAAACCTAAGAGTCAAACAAAATGGTTTAAAAAGAAAAAAATTTGTGTTTTGGAATAGTGCAGTCAGAGACCAGACCCTGTCCCAATTGAGATGCTGTGGCATGATCTGAAGAAGGCTATTCATGCAAGGTATCCCAGAAGTATAGATGAAATGTATGTTTTGTATCGAGATATGGTCTAAAAATCCTCCTCGCCATTGTGCATGTCTGATCAGCAGCTACAGGGAACATTTGAAGGTTATTGCTGCGAAAGGAGGTTCTACCAGTTATTAAATACAAGGGTTCACATATATTTTCCAGCCTGGACTGTGAATGGTTAAACAATGTGTTCAATAAATACATGAAAAGTACAATTGTTTGTGTGTTATTAGTTTAGGCTGATTGTGCTTGTCTTAGATGAAGACAAGGTACAGGTTTCTACAGTTATATTAAAAGCAAGAGGATAGTGAGGGATAAAATTGGTCCCTTAGAGAATCAGGGTGGTCAGCTATGTGTGGAGCCGAGGGAGATGGGAGAGATTTTGAACGATTTCTTCTCTTCGGTATTCACTAAGGAGAAGGATATTGAATTGTGTAAGGTGTGGGAAACAAGTAAGGAAGTTATGGAACCTATGACAATTAAAGAGGTGGAAGTACTGGCGCTTTTAAGAAATTTAAAAGTGGATAAATCTCCGGGTCCTGACAGGATATTCCCCAGGACCTTGAGGGAAGTTTGTGTAGAGATAGCAGGAGCTCTGACGGAGATCTTTCAGATGTCATTAGAAACGGGGATTGTGCCGGAGGATTGGCGTATTGCTCATGTGGTTCCATTGTTTAAAAAGGGTTCTAGAAGTAAGCCTAGCAATTATAGACCTGTCAGTTTGACATCAGTGGTGGGTAAATTAATGGAAAGTATTTTTAGAGATAGTATTTATAATTATCTGGATAGACAGGATCTGATTAGGAGTAGCCAGCATGGATTTGTGCGTGGAAGGTCATGTTTGACAAACCTTATTGAATTTTTTGAAGAAGTTACGAGGAATGTTGACGAGGGTAAGGCAGTGGATGTAGTCTATATGGACTTCAGCAAGGCCTTTGACAAAGTTCCACATGGAAGATTAGTTAAGAAGGTTCAGTTGTTAGGTATTAATGCTGGAGTAATAAAATGGATTCAACAGTGGCTAGATGGGAGATGCCAGAGAGTAGTGGTGGATAATTGTTTATCGAGATGGAGGCCGGTGACTAGTGGGGTGCCTCAGGGATCTGTTTTGGGCCCAATGTTGTTTGCAATATACATAAATGATCTGGATGATGGGGTGGTAAATTGGATTAGTAAGTATGCCGATGATACTAAGGTAGGAGGTGTTGTGGATAATGAGGTGGGTTTTCAAAGCTTGCAGGGAGATTTATGCCGGTAAGAAGAATGGGCTGAACGTTGGCAGATGGAGTTTAATGCTGAGAAGTGAGAGGTTCTACATTTTGGCAGGAATAATCCAAATAGAACATACAGGGTAAATGGTAGGGCATTGAGGAATGCAGTGGAACAGAGAGATCTAGGAATAACAGTGCATAGTTCCCTGAAGGTGGAGTCTCATGTAGATAGGGTGGTGAAGAAGGCTTTTGGAATGCTGGCCTTTATAAATCAGAGCATTGAGTACAGAAGTTGGGATGTAATGTTAAAATTGTACAAGGCATTGGTAAGGCCAAATTTGGAATATTGTGTACAGTTCTGGTCACCGAATTATAGGAAAGATATCAAGAAATTAGAGAGAGTGCAGAGACGATTTACTAGGATGTTACCTGGGTTTCAGCACTTAAGTTACAGAGAAAGGTTGAACAAGTTAGGTCTCTATTCATTGGAGCGTAGAAGGTTGAGGGGGGATTTGATCAAGGTATTAAAATTTTGAGAGGGATAGATAGAGTTGACGTGAATGGGCTGCTTCCATTGAGAGTAGGGGAGATTCAAACCAGAGGACATGATTTGAGAGTTAGGGGGCAAAAGTTTAAGGGAAACACGAGGGGGTATTTCTTTACTCAGAGAGTGATAGCTGTGTGGAATGAGCTTCCTGTAGAAGTAGTAGAGGCCAGTTCAGTTGTGTCATTTAAGGTAAAATAGGATAGGTATATGGACAGGAAAGGAGTGGAGGGTTATGGGCTGAGTGCGGGTAGGTGGGACTAGGTGAGATTAAGAGTTCGGCACGGACTAGGAGGGCCGAGATGGCCTGTTTCCGTGCTGTGATTGTTATATGGTTATATAAGATCAGACCGCATTTTTTAAGTAATTACTGCAGGAAAGCAGGTAATTCAAAGGATTCACAAACTTTTTCTTGGAACTGTATATCCAAAAGATACATGGCCAACAACATTGGCAGCAGGATCTCGTAGCGGTTAGCATAATGCTGAGTACATTTCTGCTGCTGTCTGCAAGGAGTTTGTACATTCTCCCCGTGACTGTGTGTGTTTTACTCTGGATGCTCTGGTTTCCTCCCACATTCCAAAGACATACAGGTCAAAAGGTTAATTGGCAAATGGGCGTAATTGGGCAGTGCACATTGAGCCAGTAGAGCTTGTTACAATACTCCAAATAAATAAATTTTCATCTATGATGAGTGTTTACAAAAGAAGGTATCCCAAGGAGCTTCATGGCAGCATTTAGATTTTTTTTAAAATATTAGATTTATATGTCATTTGTACATAGAAACACATTATTTGTGTCAACAACATAATCAGAGGATGTGCTGGAGCAGCCCATAAGTGCTACCACGCTTCCAGCACCAATATAGCAGACCCACAACTTGCTAACCCCAATCCGCATGTCTTTGAAATGTGGGAGGAAACTGGAGTCTTTTCATTGTGACAATAATGACAATAAATGGCCTTAAATTGTTCATGTCAGCTATATTGCTCACCAAACAAGTCCCACTTGCCGATGTTTTAACTCCAAATATCAGGAAATTTATGATACAGGTGGCAGCCATGTGAACCCTGTTCACCTTGCAATCTAAGTGCACATTCACACAAACACTTTACCACTAGGAAGACGAGAAAACATCACTGCCTTACATCCATTGAATGCACTGAGGAGATCTGCTTATGCACGATTCATTTCGCAGAACAAAGTTACTTCATTATTTCCTACAAGGTTAAGAGTGTAAAACAAGACCTAGTTTTCCAAAAGGAAACACAAATATAATTAAAATACATTGTATGTTTTCTCTTCCTTTTAAAATTGTAAACCAACAATAAAAATAATGTGGGATAGCACATTCTTTCAACTTTCTCTTGACAAAAGCATTTTCCCAAAACAATCAGCAACTTCTTTGAAAGATGCGTTGCATAATTGAAAATGCTGATTGGTTCAGTTCCAAAGTGTTAACTACATTTAGTGAATCTATTAAAACAATGGTTCACAAATGCATTCAGGGAATTTGCAATCATTTAGGTGAAGATCAGGCTTAAGACCCCAAATCAAAGCAGTTTTTAAAATAAATTTTAGACTTGTTACGGATTCAGGCAACAATAAATATATGAGTTAGGCAGGGGTTTTTATAACAAATAACACCTTTATTAAACACTGAAAACAAACCCCCCAAAAGTAAACAAATCACTAACGTAACCGAAAATCAGCTGCTGTGCGGGAGCTTAAACAGTTCTTAAAGCGATGCTGCAAAAACAGTTCTTCAAAGTAGTATTGCCAAAAGTTCAAAATGCTCACAATCCATTTAAGGGAGAGACTTTTTAAGACGATTTAAATACTCTTTTCCGTCGTGTTGCTTCGGTTCCCAAGATCGAACTTTTTCCCACGAAGAATTTACGAAACGAAACGGCTTAAGGGCACTGACCTTTCCTTTACAGAACTATTCCCAATCCTTTCTGCTATTTTGCAGGGATTAACACGAGAACAGTCAACGAATTCCTTCCGAATAAGGATCAAACAAGGTCGAACCTGTTTCACCGTCGAAATCGATTCTCCTCGATCTTTAATTCCCGAACTCCGATCTTCACTCTCCACTGATTCTCAACTAGCAGTATTGTAAAGAAACTGCTGGCAATGACCTTTTAAACTTTAGGCATTAGATAAAACTTCATCTTTCAACTAAACTGCGTCATAATATTAAATCACGCAGTGGCATGAAGTCAGCATGGCAAATCCAGCCACGAACTGCCCCTCCTCACAGGGAGGGGTCCTCCTTTTATATCCTGTAAAAAAAACCTGTCACATGACCTCTACTGGCGGGAAAATGACGTCACTCCACCATCACAAGACCATTACCTCAAGTCCAGTATAGCTTCAATCCCAGTCACGTGACAAGGGTACCACTGTCACGTGTCACGAGTACGTAACAGACTTGCCCTGATCATTCAGTATAAATTCAGGCAACTTTCAAGATAAAGTCATAATACATTATCAGGAGTAAAGCCGTGGAAATTAAATTTCTGTTGTTTACTGCTAACTGAGCCAAAGAGGAAGTTATCACATGCATATTAAAGTTGATAGTAGCAAAAAGCTTACTGTACTCGGAGACAGTTACACATGTCATTTGAATCCTTAGAAGTTTCCTGCAATGACTGAACACACTAAGCAGACTGTTCAGGACTAATGTATCAAGTGAATTGAAGGTCCACAGTAATGTTTGATCCTTTCAAAAGTGTAGTGCTCCATATGTAGTAAATCAACATGCGGTGAAGTGGGGCTGAAGGAAGTTAGAGAGGAATCATTCATGTCACCTACCACCTTTATGGCTTTTCTCACTCCAGATTTGGTTCTATTTAAACTCATTAACTTGGGAATAAGGCAAAGAAAATTTTGGATATAGAACAAAACGACAACTTAATTTCATTCGTCTTTACACTTGCATACTGAAGAATCTTGAATTTCCCCTCTAGATTAAGACACACCCAAGTCAATATCTAGGGATTAGTGTTTGGAATCTTTTGTTACATAAATTAATAGTTTGGAGAGATGGCTACAGTTACAGCATTTAAAAGGTACTTGAATAAAAAAAGGTTAGAAGGATATGAGCCAAAGGTAAGCTAATCAAACTTGGATGGATATCTTACTCAGCATTAACAAGTTGGGCCAAAATGCCTGCTGCCATCACCATTCATATAAGAGAAAGATTGCATTCAATTGCTCCATTTTCATCTATCCAGTAACAGCTGAAGAATCATTTGCAAAATCTTCCCTTGCTGTTCCCATAATTACCTCCTATATTAACCTATAAAAAATAATGGATTCAGTCCAGTCCATCAAGACTAAGGCCCTCTTAACCAATCTGTTTCTACACAAAACACTGTCGCAGAAAAGCAGCGTCCTTCATCAGGGACCCACCAGCACCCAGGACATGATCTTTTCTCACTGCTACCATTAGGTAGAAGGTACAAGAGCTTCAGGACTTGCACCACTAGGTTCAAGTACAATTACTGTCCGTCATCCATTGGGCTCTTGAATAAAAGGGGATAACTTCCCTCAACTTCACTTCCCCATCATTCAAATGTTCCCACAACCAATGACCTCACTTTCAAGCACTCTATACCTCATGTTCTTCATCTGGTCAGGGAAAGTGAGGTGATAGAGAGGAGCTATAGGCAAGTAGTCACACCGGGGCCTTGGAGACAGGTAAGTGGGAAACAGTCGGTGGGGGGCAAGAGTCAGATACTAGAGAGTACCCCTGTGGCTGTCCCCCCCTTAACAATAAGTACTCCTGTTTGAGAACTGTTGGGGGGACAACCTACTTGGGGGAAGCAACAGTGTCTGTGCTTCTCGCACAGAGTCTGGCTCTGTGGCTCAGAAGGGTAGGGAAAGGAAGAGGATAGGGGACTCTACAGTTAGAGGGTAAAACAGGCAATTCTGTGGATGCAGGAAAGAAACATGGATGGTAATTTGCCTCCCAGGTGCCAGTGTCTGGGATGTTTCAGATCGAGTCCACGATATCCTGAAGTGGGAAGGTGAACAGGCAGAGGTCGTGGTACATATTGGTACCAACGACATAGGTAGGAAAAAGGAGGTGGTCCTGAAAACAGACTTCGGGGAGTTAGGAAGGAAGTTGAGAAGCAGGACCTCAAAGGTAGTAATCCCAAGATTACTGCCTGTGCCATGTGATAGAAAGTATAGGAATAGGATGAGATGGAGGATAAATGCTGAGGGATTGGAGCAGGGGGCAGGGATTCAGATTTCTGTATCATTGGGACCTCTTTTCTAGTAGGCGTGATCTGTACAATAAGGTTGGGTTGCACTTGAATCCGAGTGGAACCAATATCCTGGCAGGGCAGTTTGCTAAGGCTATTGGGGAGAGTTTAAACTAGAATTGCTGAGGGAGTGGGAACCGAACTGAAGAGACAGAGGAAGGGGCGGTTGGCTCACAAATAGAGGAACGCTTGTAGGCAATGTGAGAGGGAGGATAGGCAGGTGATAAAGAAGGGATGCACTCAGACTGATGGTTTGAGATGTCTATTTTAATGCAAGGAGTATCATGAACAAAGCGGATGAGCTTAGAACGTGGGTCAGTACTTGGAGCCATGATTTTGTGGCCATTACCAAGACTTGGATGGCTCAGGGGCAGGATTGGTTACTTCGAGTGCCAGGCTTTAGATGTTTCAGAAAGGACAGGGAGGGAGGCAAAAGAGGTGGGGGTGTGGCACTGCTGATCAGAGATAAGTGTCACAGCTGCAGAAAAGGAGGAAGTTATGGAGGGATTGTCTACTGAGTCTCTGTGGGTGAAAGTTAGAAACAAGAAGGAGTCAATAACTCTGCTGGGTGTTTTTTTTTTATATAGGCCACCCAATAGTAACAGGGAGATCGAGGAGCAGATAGGGAGACAGATTCTGGAACAGTGCAATAATAACAGGGTTGTCATGATGGGAGATTTTAATTTCCCCAATATTGATTGGCATCTCCCCAGAGGGAGGGGTTTGGTTTGTTAGGTGTGTTCAAGAAGGACTTCTTACACAATATATAGATGAGCCTACAAGAGGAGAGGCTGTACTTGATCTGGGATTGGGAAACAAACCTGATCAGGTATCAGGTCTCTCAGTGGGAAAGCATTTTGGAGACAGTGATCACAATTATATCACCTTTACCACAGCATTGGAGAGGGATAGCATCAAACAAGTCAGGGAAAAGTTTAAATGGAGTAAGGGGAAATATGAAGCTATCAGGCAGGAACTTGGAAGCATAAATTGGGAGCAGATGTTCTCAGGGAAATGTACGGCAGAAATGTGGCAAATGTTCAGGGGATAGTTGTGTGATGTTCTGCGTAGGTATGTTCCAATGAGACAGGGAAAGGATGGTAAGGATACAGGAACCATGGTGCACAAAGGCTGTTGAAAATCTAAACAAGAAAAAAAAGCTTATGAAAGGTTCAAAAAAAAACACCTAGGTAATGACAGAAATCTAGAAAACTATAAGACTAGTTGGAAGGAGCTTAAGAATGAAATTAGGAGAGTCAGAAGGGGCCTTGAGAAGGCCTTGTTGAGCAGGATTAAGGAAAACCCCAAGGCATTCTAGAAGTATGTGAAGAGCAAGAGGATCAGATGTGACAGAATAGGATCAATCAAGCGTGACAGTGGAAAAGTGCGTTTGGAACCAGTGGAGGTGGCGGAGTTAATGAACACTTTGCTTCAGTATTCACTACAGAAGAGGACCTTGACGATTGCAGGGGTGACTTACAGCGGACTGAAAAGCTTGAGCATACAGACATTAAGAAAGAGGATGTGCTGGAGCATTTGGAAAGCATCCAGTTGGATAAGTCACTGGGAAAGGACAAGGTATACCCCAGTTTACTGTAAGAAGTGAGGGAGGAGATTACTGAGCCTCTGGCAAAGATCTTTACATCATCATTGGGTACAGCAAAGGTTCCAGAGGACTGAAGCATTGCAGATATTGTTCCCTTTTCAAGAAAGGGAGTAGAGATAGCCCAGGAAATTATAGATCAGTGAATCTTACTTAAATGGTTGGTAAGCCGATGGACAAGATCCTAAGAGGCAGGATTTATGAATATTTGGAGAGGTATAATGTGATTAGGAATCGTCAGCATGGCTTTGTCAAAACCAGGGTCATGCCTTACGAGCCTGATTGAATTTTTTGAGGATGTGACTAAACACACTGATGAAGGTAGAACAGTAGATGTGGTGTATATGGATTTCAGCAAGTCATTTGCTAGGTACCCCATGCAAGGTTTATTGACAAATTAAGGAGGCATGGGATCCAAGGGCACATTGCTTTGTAGATCCAGAATCGGCTTGCCCACAGAAGGCAAAGGGTGGTTGTAGACAGGTCATATTCTCATATTCAGCATGGAGGTCGGTGACCAGTGGTGTGCCTCAGGGATCTGTTCTGGGACCCCTTCTCTTTGTGATTTTTATAAATAACCTGGATGAGGAAGTGGAGGGATGGGGTAGTAAATTTGTTGATGACAAAGTTTGAGGGTGTTGTGGATAGCATGGAAGGCTGTCAGAGGTTACAGCAGGACATTAATAGGAATGCAAAACTAGGCTGAGAAGTAGCAGATGGAGTTCAACCCAGATAAGTGTAAGGTAGTTCATTTTGGTAGGTCAAATATGATGGCAGAATGTAGCATTAATGGTAAGATTCTTGGCAGTGTGGAGGATCAGAGGGATCTTGGGGTCTGAGTCATAGGACACTCAAAGCTGTTGCGCAGCTTGACTATATGGTTAAGAAGGCATACGGTGTATTGGCTTTAATCAACCATGAGATTGAGTTCAAGAGCTGAGAAGTAATGTTACAGCTTTATAGGACCCTGGTCAGACCCCACTTGGAGTACTGTGCTCAGTTCTGGTTACCTCACGACAGAAAGGATGTAGAAAGGATGTAGAGGAGATATACAAGGATGTTGCCTGGATTGGAGAGCATGCCCTATGAGAATAGGTATAGTGAACTTGACTTTTTCTCCTTGCAGCGACGGAGGATGAGAGGTGACCTGATAGAGGTGTATAAGATGATGAGAGCCATTGATCGTGTGGAGAGTCAGAGGCTTTTTCCCTGGGCTGAAATGACTAACACAAGAGAAAACAGTTTGAAGGTGCTTGAAAGTAGGCACAGAGGAGATGTCAGTGGTAAGTTTTTTCTAAAAACGCAGAGAATGCTGAATTCATGGATTGGGCTGCCAGCAATAGGGTTTTTTTTTTTAAAGAGAGACTCTTGGATAGGTACATGGAGCTTAGAAAAACAGAGGGTTATGGGTAACCCTAGGTAATTTTTTAAGTAAGTACATGTTTAGCACAGCATTGTGGGCCAAAGGGCCTGTATTGTGCTGTAGGTTTTCTATGTTTCCATGTTTCTTATTATTCATTGCTATTTATTTTGTTTGCATTTTCACAGTTTGTCATCTTCTGCACTGTCTGATCTTTCATTGATCCTCTTACAGTTACTATTCTGTAGATTTGCTGTGTATGCCCACAAGAAGATGAACCTCAGGGCTGTACATGGTAACATATATGTACTTTGATAATAAATTTTACTTTCAAGTTTAAAGTTTCAATTTTTGAATACATTTCTTACGTACATACTATGACCTTCTATGGTCTACAACTACTCTGCTTGTGATCAATGTCATCCAAAATAAATAAAAATACATCATCATCAATACAGCATCCATATATGTTTACGATTTGAATGAGAATATACAAGGAATAGTTACTAAGTTTGTATTTAACACTAAAATAGATGGAGCCGCGATGAGGAGTGTCAAGAATTACAGTGGGATCTTGATCGGCTTAGTAGGTAGGCTGACAAATAGTAAATGGAATTTAATTCAGTTAAGTGCAGTGTTGCATTCTGGAAGGACAAATCAAGGAGACACATTTACCTTGAACAGAAGGGCCCTGGGTCCTGTTGTACACAATAAAAACAGAAATTGTGAAAGAGACCCATGGTCTCCAGAAGTCTCTGTGTTGGGGAAAATGAGAGAGTGGGAAGTAAGGTTGAGGCTGTGATGAAAATCAAAATAACCAATGTGTAGCATAAATGCAAGTTGGAAAATGCAAGGACAGTGAGTGAATTCACAAGAATGGAGTTACAAAGAGAGACTGTTAAAAACCTCCCCCTTGCTGGAGGTCTCTTTGCCTGAAAGCAACTTTGCACCAACAATCTTTGTGAGCTCCAGTCTAATACCGTCAAAATTCGCCTTGCCCTAATTCAAAACTCAAACTTGTGGGTAGCTTTGTCTCTATCCATACCTAACTTAAAACTAATGGAACTACAGCCACTGGTCCCATATAGCTCCTGTACAGTAACCTCAGTCACTTTCCTTATTTCCTAGAAACAGATCAAGCCTTGCCCCGCTCTATAAACTGCCTAAGAAAACTCGCCTGAATACATTAAATTAATTCCACCCCATCTAGTCAATGCTAGAAAAGTTAAAATCTCTTACGATGACAATTCTGATTATTTATACAACACTCCTGCACAAACTCAAATTCATTTATCACACATGCATTGAAACATAGTGAAATGTGTCATTTACATTACCAACCAACCCACCTAAGGTGTGCTGGGGGCAACCTGCAAGTGTTGCCACACATTCCAGCCTAACACTGCATGCTCAATGTTCAGCAGAACAATGATAACACAAAACAACAGCAGCAAAACAAGTCCTTTTCCTACCTTTCCACCCACTCAAACAAAGACAGGTCTCCCACCTAGGACAGGACGCTTGCAGGCCTCCAGTCCTTGACCCGAATTCTTAGACTTGCAGGCACTGGACCTCCAACCTTTCAGGCTCCACCCCCAGACTCATTGCCTTTGGTCCTCAACCTTTGAGCTTCTGCCTCCAGACTTTACTAACCTCTGGCTATTGATCCCAGGACTCATTGGTTACAATTTTGACCTACGGTCCTTGACATTCAGACTGACATATGGAGTTTTTAACCTCAGTGACCTTGTGACCCACATCTGCACAGTCCTCCGACCCAGGACCTGCCAACCTGGAAATAGCTGATCTCCTACCCAACCTCCGAGATCACTAACCTTTGACTGCAGAGCATTCCAAACTGGACTCCAAACACCAGCCCCTGCCCTACTCTTCATTTACTGCCCGTGACCTCCAATTCTCTCTTTTCCCTGTCCCTAAGCCCTAACCTGCCCCTAAGCCCCTGCACTGTCCACAAACCACCCTTAAGAATGAACTAAGTCTGAGTCATGACATCGACAGACATCAGTTCAGCGCCATTTTGACCAGAAATTAACAAACATTTCTAATTCCTGAGGACTATCTGGACACCTGTAGTACAATGTCGACACAGGGGTCATCCTTTTATTTCTTTTGAAGTAGTAAAAACAGGATAGACAAAGGATAATTGGTGGATATTGTTTTCTTGGATTTTCAGAAGGCCTTTGACAAGGTGCCACACAAAGCTGCTTAACAAGTTAAAAGCCCACGTTATTACAGGAAAGATACAAGTATGGTTGGAAGATTGGCTGACTGGCAAGAGGCAAAGAGTGGGAATGAAGGGGGCCTTTTCTGGTTGGCTGCTGGTGACTAGTGATGTTCTGCAGAGGTCGGTACTGGGACTGCTTATTTTCACATTACACAGTATGTCAACAATTTGGGTGACGGGGGAATTGATGGCTTTGTGGCAAAGTTTGCCGATGACGTGAAGGTGGAGGGGCAGTTTGTGTTGAGGATACAGGCTGTCTGCAGAAGAACTTAAACAGATTAAGAAAATGGGCAAAGTAGTTTAGGGAAGTGTATGATTATGCACTTTGGTAGAAGGAATAAAGGTGTAGACTATTTTCTAAACAGGGAGTGAATTCAAAAATTGGAGGCCTTTGGGGTCCTGGTCCAGGATGAAATAGTGGTAAGGAAAGCAAATGCAATACTAGCATTTGTAACACTCTAAGGTTTTGCTGCTAATGTAATGGTTTCTCTGTAAGGTTTCACTGCTAATGCAATGGTTTCTCTGTAGCAGCAGTGTTTGGGTTTTGCCTAGAGATAATGTGCGCCATCCAATTAGAGACATGTTGTTTCTTTCCTATGTGCTGAGAGAAGGGTTTTGTGGTCTTTTGTTGGCAAGGGATGAAGAGAGAAGACAAGACACGAGTGGAGAGATCTGGTAGACCACTGGACAGAGTGCACTTGGAGTGAAGGTCCAGGAGTCAACGCTTGGAGGAGGTCAATGGGGAACGATTGGACAGACAATCATGAAGAATATACAGTCGGCCCTCCTTATCTGCAAAGGATTGGTTCCAGGACCCCTTGTGGATACCAAAATTCAAAGATGCTCAAGTCCCTTATTCAACCTGTCTCAATGTGGTGGATCTTAGGACCCAGCGGAACCCCAGACCTTATTTAACTTGTCTCAGTGCAGTGAACATTAGGACCCAATGGCAGAGATCTGAATCCGCAGTGTTTCTGTTCATGAAAATAATCACGATAATGATTGAAAATAAAGTGGAAATAATAAAGTGATCGGAAAGAGGTGAAACGCCATCGGTCATTAGAAAGACGTTAGGCTACGTCAGTCAACAATTGGAACAATTTTAAAGGATAAAATGAGAAAGGCTCTGCCCCGATGAAAGCTACAATTATTACTAAGCAACTCAGTGGTTTAATTATTGGCTTTTGGGTTTTTGATCCTCCACATCAACCCGGCACGGTGCAGAGCATGCTTGGGAGCAATCTGTCACTAAATCGAACTCAGGAACTTCCGTTCCCAAGCCCAGTGCTGAAACACATGTTCTTAAGTGTTTTATATGCATAGAAAGGTAAAATATATACTTTATTCGAAGACAAACATTTGACTAACTGACACTAAATAATACCGGATAAACCTGTTCCAACTTACTTAGTAAGAACTTCCTATTTTTTTTTTATCCCAATCCACGATAACCCACGCACATCCTCCCGTATACTTTAAATCATCTCTAGATTACTTATAATACCTAATACAATGTAAATGCTATGTAATATGGTTGTTATACTGCATTGTTTAGGGAATAATGACAAAGAAAAAAAAGTCTGTACATGCTCGAACAAGTGCTGGAAGAGCACTTCCGGGTTTTCGCGATTCACAGTTGGTTGAATTCGCGCATGCGGAATTTGCGGATAAGGAGGGCCGACTGTAATGCTGAGACCTTATAAGGCATTTGTCAGACCGCACAAAGTATCAAGAGCAGTTTTAGGACTAAGAGGTTTCAAGAATGATTCTGGAAATGAAAGGGTTAATGTATGTAGAATATTTGATGGCTCTGGGCCTGTATCACTGGAGTCTAGAAGAATGACGGAAGGTCACATTGAAACCTACTAAATATTGAAAGGCTTAGATAGAGTGGGCATGGTGGGAGAGTCTAGGACCAGAGGGAACAGCCTCAGTTGACATTCTTTACAAAAGTGATTAAACATTGGCTTTGTGGGAGAAGCCAGAGAATGGTAGATGGTTGCCTCTCTGACTGGAGGCCTGTGACTGGTGGTGTGCTGCAGGTATTGATGCTGTCCTTTGTTGTTTGCCATCTATATCAATGATATGGATGATAATGTGGTCAACTGGATCAGCAAATCTGCAATTAGCACCAAAATTGGCGGCGTAGACACAAAGAAGGCTACCATAACTGGCTGAGGGATCTGTGTCAGCTGGAAAAATGGGCAAAAAAAAAAAAAAATGGTGGATGGAATTTAATGCAGACAAGTTTGATGTTTTCCACTTTGGTAGGACCAATCGGACTAGGTCTTAAACAGTGAACAGTAGAACAAAGGGATCTGGGAATACAGGTCCAAAACTTGTTGAACATTGGCTTTCATATATCAATGTATTGAGTACTGATGTTATGTTGAAGTTGTATAAGACATCAGTGAGACCTAATTTGGAGTATTGTGTGCAGTTTTGGTCATCTACCTACAGGAAAGATAGAAACAATTAGTACAGAGAAAATTTACAAGAATGTGGACCTGAGTTATAAGGAAAGAATGAATAGGTTAGGACTTTATTCCTTAGAACGTAGAAGACTGAGAGGAGATTTGATGGAGGTATACAAGATTATGGAGGGTTAGAGATAGAGTTAATGCAAGCAGGTTTTTTCCACTGAGGTTGGTGGGACTACAACCAGAGGTTATGGGTTAAGGGTAAAAGATGAAAATTTTAAGGGGAACATGAGGGGAAACTTCTTCAGAGGAATGAGCTGCCAGCACAAGTGGTGTATGTGAGCTGGATTTCAAAGTTTGAATAGGTACATGGATGGTAGGGGTATGGAGGGCTATGGTCCTGGTGCGAGTTGATGAGTCTAGGCAGTTTAAATGGTTTCATCATGGACTAGGTAAGCCAAAAGGTCTGTTTTTCTGTGCTGTACTCTATAACTCTCTAGTCTTGTGGTCTTCTCAGTTCCACATACTAAGCCTCAGTAGATGATTCTTCTATAATGTCTAATTGTAGCCACATTCACCTTAACCAAAAAAGCATTTACATTTCCTCACTTCCCTCTACCTCTATCTTGCCCAAGGCATCTTTCCTGGAACATTAAGTTGCCACTCTTAGCTGTGTTTCCATTATGGCTATAAGATCCCACTCCCATCTATCTACCTATTTATGCCCCAAGTTCATTTGCCATTACTGTCAGACCACTTGTTCTCCTTACAAACTAGGATAGTCTAGAGAAGCCAAAAATGGCTAATAAAATGACATCTCAACTAACTTCCTTTTGGTTGCTCTCAGAATTTTGTTCTTTGGGTCATGTTGGGAAGTGTTTCTCAGGATCCACAAGAAATAGGAGCAAGAGTAGACCAGCTAGCCCATCATGCACACGTCGCCCTTCAAGATGATCATGAGGAAGGCAACTACAGTTTTGTGCTGCACTGGAAGATGTACTTATTATTGACAGAAATGCTAGAAATCAGAAATCAGAGCTATCTATGAGACAAGGGGATTAAAAAAGGCATTTGCAAAGCATAGTAAAGTATAACATGAGGAAAGTAACTACTGCATGGAAAAGTATATCATTTTGTGGAAATTTGTGCAAATATGGAGGGTTTCGCTATCAACACGGAGGTCAAAATTTTCATCAAAATTTTTCATCCTCACCAAAAAGGGAGCTGTCTCACATGACTACTTAAACATATTCACTCAATTCCAAATGTACCATTCATTTCTACTGTTATATTCTTCCCATCTGAAATAACCAGGGTCCAACTGAATAAAGCTTCTGTACCCTTCATCCAAAAATAACCAGAACTCTGTAAGTATATGTATGGCAGATTAAGTAAACAACACCCAGTTAAATCAAGCAATCAAAAATTTCTAACAAAATTATTCTCATTAGGTGAAACAAAAATGCCTTTCTGACCAACTCCAAATCCTGGCACTCTGTTCTCAGCCTTGTGGATAGCAATGTTACTTACAGTTTTAAAAGAATCAAGGTGACTCTGTCCTTTGTTACTCTCTTGGCTTAATACATTTATAAACCTTTGATCAGTTTCCCTTGGTTTTATGTCCTTACTTTTTTTTTTTCTGTATTTCTTGATGTTACTAATTTACTTTCAGACATACATTTTCTCTAATACTGAGCTCTTGGTATTTCAGGAAAAAAAACTTTGGAATTTGGTATAATTCTATCCTGTAGGTTCTTGACAGCTTTGACTGGTGGTGATGGGAAGGGCCAAACATTGAGATTTAGTTTGATTTCCTTAAATAGATTCTTCTTGAGAAGTGACCAAATAATTGTTCTTCAGATTGATAAAGAACATGCACGGCTGATTGAGAAAGTAAGGAGGCATAGGATCCAAGGGGACATTGCTTTGTGAATCCAGGACAGGCTTCCCCACAGAAGGCAAGGAGTGGTCGTAGACAGGTCATATTCAGCATGGAGGTTGGTGACTAGTGGTGTGCCTCAGGGATCTGTTCTGGGACCCCTTCTCTTCATGGTTTTTATAAACGACCTGAATGAGGAAGTGGAGGGATGGGGTAGTAAATTTGCTGATGACACAAAAGTTGGGGGGGGGGGGGTTGTCAGAGGTTACAGCAGGACATTGATAGGTTGCAAAACTGGGCTGAGAAGTGGCAGATGGAGTTCAACCCAGATAAGTGTGAGGTGGTTCATTTTGGTAGGTCAAATATGATGGCAGAATATAGTATTAATGGTAAGACTTGGCAGTGTGGAGGATCAGAGGGATCTTGGGGTCCAAGTCCATAGGACACTGCTGTGTAGGTTGACTCTGTGGCTAAGAAGGCATATGGTGCATTCCCTTTCATCATTCGTGGGATTGAGTTTAGGAGCAGAGGGGTAATGCTGCAGATATATAGGACCCTGGTCAGACCCCACTTGGAGTACTATGCTTAGTTCTGGTCACTTCACTGCAGGAAGGATGTGGAAACCATAGAAAGGGCGCAGAAGAGATTTACAAGGATGTTGCCTGGATAGGGGAGTATGCCTTATGAGAATAGGTTGAGTGAACTTGGTCTTTTCTCCTTGGAGTAACAGAGAATGAGAAGTGACCTGATAGAGGTGTACAAGACGATGAGAGGCATTGATCATGTGGATAGTCAGAGGCTTTTTCCCCAGGGCTGAAATGGCTAGCATGAGAGGGCGCAGTTTCAAGGTGCTTGGAAGTAGGTACAGAGAAGATGCCAGGGGTAAGTTTTTTTTACTCAGAGATTGGTGATTACGTGGAATGGGCTGCCGGCGACGGAGTGGAGGCGGAAACAATAGGGTCTTTTTAGAGACTCCTGGATAGGTACGTGGAAGTTAGAAAAGTAGACAGCTATGGGTTACCCTAGGTAATTTCTAAGGTAAGGGACATATTCAGCACAGCTTTGTGGGCCGATGGGCCTGTATTGTGCTGTAGGTTTTCTATGTTTCTATGATCACCTGACTTACTTAATGAACAACATAGACGTTCTATGGAATTCATGTAATTACTAGTCTACAGAATGTTAATTTTCCCGTTTCTTATGAATTCAACAAAACAGCAGTTATTACCAAAATATAGATTGCCAACATGCAACACCAATGCACAAATCCTCTATAACTGAAGATATCACAGGGTCATCAATGATTGAAACAGTATATTAGGTAAAGTAAATTGACTATTACTTTGGGAGAAGTGGAAATGTTGCAGTGAGACATCAAGAAACTAAAAAACATTAAAGTGTGAATAAAATTTGGTAATAACTGGTTACAAAATTTGGTTGTCAATTTCTCATAAGCTAATACAAGGTAAACTAATACAGTCGGCCCTCCTTATCCGCGGATTCAACCAACTGCGGATCGGGAAAACCCAGAAGTTTTCCCTCCAGCACTCATTGCTTGAGCATGTACAGACGATTTTTTGATGTCATTATTCCCTAAACAATACATTATAACAACTATTTACATAGCACTTACATTGTATTAGGTACTATAAGTAATCTAGAAATGACTTAAAAGTACAGGCAGTCCCTGGGTTATGAATGAGTTCCATTCCTGAGTCTGTTTTTAAGTCAGATTTGAAGTCAGAACAGGAACAGAACATCCGGTATTATTTAGCGTCAGTTAGTCAAACGTTTTTCTTAGTATATAGTACAATTTAACCTTTCTATGCATATAAAACACTTAAGAAACATATGTATTTCAATAATTTAACCACTGCGTTGCTTGGTAATAATTGTAGCTTTCATCAGGGCAGGGCCTTTCACATTCTCCATTAAAATTGTTCCGATCATTGACCGACTGTAGCCTAATGCTCTTCCAATGACCGATGGCATTTCACCTCTTTCCAATCGCTTTATTACTTCCACCTTATTTTCAATCGCGATTGTGATTATTTTCGTGAACAGAAACACTGCGGATTCAGAGCTGCGCTGCCAGGTCCTAATGTCCACTGCACGGAGACACGTTAAATAATCTCCGGGGTTCCGCTGGCCTAAAGACCACCGCACAGATACATGTTAAATAAGGGACTTGAGCATCCACGAATTTTGGTATTGGCGGGGGGTCCCAAGAGCCAATGCCCTGCGGATAAGGAGGGCCGACTGTATCATTTAGTTATTTAGAGATACAGCATGGATACCTTCCAGTCCAACGAGCTGCATCGCCCAGCCACCCACCTATTTAGCCCTAGCCTAATCACAGCACAATTTACAATCATCAATTAACCTTCTAAGGCTGGTGTCACTGGACACATGGGAAGAACATACAAACTTGGTTTCAAAGTATGCCAGAATTGAACTCTGTACTTCAACGTCCCGAGCTGCAAGTGTCACGCTAACCACTACATATTGTCCAATAACATTACCTATTTAGCACCTCTCGTTATTTGGAAACACAGAATCATTGAAATCGCTCCAAGCCTGTGCAGACCATCCAGTACTCACTTACACTAATCCTACACCAATCCCATTTAATTCTCCCCATCTACCATTCCATCAACCCTGCCCAGATTCAATCACTCTAACCTACTGTGGTGATTTATAGTGGCCAATTCAACTGTGCTGTAGGAGAAAACCAGACAGCCGGGGGGGGGGGGGGGGGGGGGGGGGGGGGGAGGAGAAGGGGGAGTGGTACCCAATACAGAGAGCACATACAAATCCATACAAGACAGCACCACACAGATGAAACTAGGTCATTGGAGCTGTGATGTGGGAGCTCATTTCACGGTGTCTCTCAATATTACAAACAACCTGCTATCCCCAAAATTCAGCATCTAATTTTAGTGAAATGACTTTAAAGTAGTAGGTCTATTTTTACAAGATCACTACAGGTACTTGACAACAACATGAAACTTAACTTCTGTTCCTTTGAACCAGAAAGCCCCTTGTCACAATCTAATTTAAAGTAATATCCTGGATTTATACTTTACATTCTTTCTCGACTGTCACCTCCTGGATGTTTTCTTTGCAAGCTAAAGGCCTAAGTTTCTCTAAAATTTCTACATTACTCAGACTTTTACAATTAGCTTCAGCCCTGTAGCAAGCACTTCTCTATGTGGCTTCAAGTGCTTGAATGTATTCTTTGTTTTCTAGCAGCCAAAATTGTACACACTTCTCAAGGACCATGGCACTGAATAATTTAATCAAGCCCTTGTTTTAACTACACTATTCAACTTTCAATTAGTTTGGTTGTTTCTAGTTTTGGTTGTTATATAGTTTGGTTGAATGATTCCAGTAGCATCTACTATGGTTCCTGTGAATTTCCTTAACTTTTAGTTTTTAGCCAATGAAAACCTACACCTGGAGGATGCCTGGAAAATATTCCAGTAAAAATTTTATTTTTTGATAGCTTTTGTACTAATATGCATTAAGGATAGAGTACAAGTAACAAGTACGACAATGACCTCACTAAGGCACAAATGTCCCTGAAATTACATGATTACACTATAAAAGGTATGGAGGCTAGCATAATAAAAAATAATTTAATCATCCAATTAAAATATCATCTGTTCATTTTTTCTGAAATCAAGAATACATTTCATTTTGATTCTTAGTGTTTTCTGATGTAGTGGAGTGCAACTAATTGTAGAACTGAGAACATCCAGCCAATATTTTAAGGAATATTTTGCTACATGTTTTTTCAAGGTCAACATTGGTCCCACCATTATGTAATATCAATATTTAATTTTACCTTTTTATATCAACTATAAGGCCATTCAGAATCTAACGGTGATAATCTGGGGGTGAAAGGTAAGGAAACACTGAAAGATTAATACAAAAACTGAAGATGGCAGGACAGATCAATAAGGCTGTTCAAGAAAGTAGACAGGAATCTTAAGTTTATAAATAGCAGCACAAAAGCATGAAAGTTATGTAAAACTTTAATAATCCAATTCTGCAGACTCAGCTGTCATACTATGTCAAGTGCTGGACACCACACATCAAGAAGCATGCAGACGTTTAAGGAATAGAGCTTTGACCAACAACCAGGGGGATGGGAACCAGTATGATAGAGCTGAGGATGAGCCAACAGGTTTACAATAGATGATGGGTGTAACATGAATGTAAGGAAGGGCAAGTCAATGACTGGGTACAAACGCAGACAGAGCAAAGAGTTAAACTGTACCACAGAGTCAAAATTCAAAAGGGTGAAGAATACAGAACTGAAGATGCTGTATTTAAATGCATGTAGCATTCAGAAAAAGATGGACGAACTCGTGGTCCAATTAGAGTTTGGTTGGTATAGCATCGTGGGCATCACTGGTTTGTGGCTGAAAGGAGGCCATAGTTGGGAGCTTAATATCAAAAGGATATACCCTGTATTGAAAGGAGAGGCTGGAAGGCGTCAGCGGTGGTGTGGCTCTGATGGTAAGAGATGGAATTACATCTTTAGAAAAAGATGACTAGGGTCAGAGAATGTTGAACCTTTGTGAGTGAACTTAAGAAACAGGGGTAAATAAAACCATTATGGGAATCACATAGGCCTCCAAATAGTAGTTGAGATGTGGGGTTGAGATTGTAAAGGGAGCAGGAAAAGGCATGTAATAAAGGTAATGTCAAAATTGTAATGGGGAACTTCAATATGCAAGGAGATTGGATAAATCCAGTTGATGTCAGATCACAAGAGAGGGAATTTGTTGAATGCCTACGAGATAGCTTTTTGGAGCAGCTTGTGCTTGAGCTTACTCAGGGAAAGGCTATCTTAGATTGGGTGTTATATAATAACTCAGATCTTATTAGGGAGCTTAAGATGAATACGAGGGCAAACCAGCCAATAATATAAAGCAGGATACCAAAAGATTTTTCAGTTATATAAAAAGAGTAAAAGGGAGGTGAGAGTTGTTATTGGACCACTGGAAAATTATGCGGGTGAGGTAGTAGTGGAGCTTGGGGGGGGGGGGGGGGGGGAGGTGGAGGAGGAACAAAGAAATGGCAGATGAACTTAACGAGCACTTTGCATCAGTCTTCCCTTTGGAAGGAACTAGCAGTGTGCCAGGGGTCCATGAGTGCCAGGGAACAGAAGTGAGTGCCATTACTATTACAAAGGCAAAAGTGCTAAGGGCAAACTCAAAGGCCTTAGGGTGGATAATGCACCTGGATCAGATGACCTACATCCCAGAGTCCTGAGAGAGGTTGCTGAAAGATAATGGATGCATTGGACATGATCTTTAAAGAATCAGTGATTCTGGCACTGGACTCCGGAATAGAACATTTCAAATGGAAGGCAAAAGAAAGGAAAGGTAGTTAGCCTAACCTCAGCGGTTGGGAAAGTATTGGAATCTATATCAAGGACAAAGTTTCAGGGTACTTAGAAGACTAATGATAAAATAAATACAAGTCAGCATGTTTTCTGTAAAGGGAAATCTTGTCTGAAACCTGTTAAAGAGTTCTACGAGGAAGTAACATGCAGGGTGGACAAAGGAGAGGCAGTGGGTGTCATTTACTTGGATTTTCAGAAGGCATTTGATAAGGCGCCACATATGAGGCCACTTAACAAGATAAGATCCTATGGCGTTACAGGAAAGATACTGGCATGGATAGAGGAATGGCTGACAAGCAGGAGGCAGCAAGTGGGAATAAAGAGGGCCTTTTCTGATTTGCTGCCAGTGACTAGTGGTGTTCCTCAGCTCAGTATTAGGAACACTACTTTTCACATTGTTCGTCAATGATTTAGATAATGGAATTGATGGCTTTGTGGCAAAGTTTGCAGATGATATGAAGATAGGTGGAGGGGTAGATAGTGCTGAAGAAGCAATTCAATTGCAGCAAGACTTTGACAAATTGGAAGAATGGGAAAAAAAAGTGGCAGATGGAATACAGTGTTGGGAAATGTATGATGATGCATTTTAGTAAAAGGAACCATTGTGCAGACTATTATCTAATGGGGAGAATATCCAAACATCAGAGGTGCAGAGTCCTCGTGCAAGACTTCAGAAGCTTAATTTACAGGTTGAGTCTTTGGTAAAGAAGGCAAATGCAATGTCGGCATTTATTTCAAGGGGAATAGAATATAAAAGCAAGGAGATAATGCTGAAGCTTCATAAGACACTAGTCAGGTCGCAATTGGAGTATTGTCAGTAGTTCTGGGCCCTGTATCTCAGAAAGGATGTGTTGTCATTGGACAGAGTGCAGAAGAGGTTCATGAGAATGATTCTGGGAATGAAGGGGCTAACATGTGAGGAGCATTTGGCAGCTTTGGGCATGTACTCACTGGAAATTAGAAGAATGTGGGGGAGATCTCATTGAAACTATTTGAATGTTGAAAGGACTAGATAGGGTGGATATGCAGAGGATGTTTCCTATGGTGGGGGTATCCAGAACTGGAGGGCTCAGTCTCAAAACTGAGGGGGTGACCTTTGAGACCAGAGATAAGGAGGTTTTTTTTTAAGTCAGAGAGTAGTGAATTGGTGGAATGCTCTACTACAGACTGCAGTGGAGGCCAACTCCGTGGGTATATTTAAAGTACAAGTTGAGGTTGCTTAGCTGGTCAGAGCATCAAAAGATATGACGAGAAGGTAAAGGTATGGGGTTGAGTGGGATCTGGGATCAGCCATGATGGAATGGCAAAGCAGACTTGATGGGCTGAATGGCCTGGTTCTGCTCCTATGTCTTTATGGTCTAACCAATCTGGATAATGGAAGTTTGAGAGGTGGGAATTTCACTCAGGTCCACTGTCCGAGTAGAAAAAGGCAGCAGTGGGTCATGGTAGTGTAATAGTGCTTTGACCAGTGACCAATCCGGACATCGGAAGTTTGAGACGAGGGAATTTCAATCAGGTCTGCTGCCTGAGTGGAAAAAAATCAACAGTAGGTTATGGTAGTGTAACTGAGCTCTGACCAGCAACCAATTAGCATTTGGGATTGATTAGCAAGAACAAATTAAAGGAAGGCAGGGGCAAGCTCAGTGGCCATTGTTGGAGTGGACAGAATTGTGGTGATTTTGAGGCTTTAGCTCTTCAATGCTTTAGTCAGAGAAAGCAAACAAAAGAAAAGCTCTAGGTTAAGTTTCTTCTCCCTTCCTTTCTTTATATCCAGTAGAAGTGGTAGAGGCAGGTTCGATTTTGTCATTTAAAACAAAATTGGATAGGTATATGGACTGGAAAGGAATGGAGGGTTAGGGGCTGAGTGCAGGTAGGTGGGACTAGGTGAGAGTAAGCATTCGGCACGGACTAGAAGAGCCGAGATGGCCTGTTTCCGTGCTGTAATTGTTATATGGATATATATGGTTATATCTGCTCAGCCAGGGCAGCAGAGATGCCAGGCAGGATTGTTGAATCCACATGCTCTCTGTGGGAATCAGGGAGACCTCTAGTATCCCTGACACATGGAGCTGGAACTGAATGAACTCTGGATCAGTTGGAAGCTTGAAAGGGTGATAGATAGTACATATAGAGAGGTAGTTACACTCAAGGTGCTGGACACAGGAAACTGGGGGACAGTCAGGAAGGGGGAAAGGGGTTAAGGAGCCAGTGCAGAGCACTCCTGTCGACATCCCCCTCAATAACAGGTAAATCACTTTGGATACTGTTGGGGAGTGGGGGGGGGATAGTTGACCTAAAGTCACAATGGTCAGGTTTCTGGCACCGAGTCTGCCTCCGTGACTCAGAAGGGAAGGTGGGAGAAGAGGCACGCAGTGGTGATAGGGGATTTATTAGGGGAATGAACAGAAGGTTCTGTGGGCAAGAACGAGATTCCCAGATGGTATATTAGGTGCCAGGGTCCGGCATATCTTGGATTGAGTCCTCAGCTTTCTTAAGTGAGAAGGTGAACAGCCAGAGGTTGTGAACCATGTAGGTACCAATGGCATGGGTGGAACAAGTGACAAGGTTCTGCACAGGGAGTTTAGGAAGTTAGGTGCTAAGTTAAAGGGCAGGATCTCCAGGGTTGTGATCTCAGGATTGCTACCGGTGCAACGTGCTAGTGAGGGCAGAACTAGGAAGATTATACAGTTTAATATGTGGCTACGGTGTTGGTGTAGGAAGGAGGGGATAAGATTTTTGGATCATTGGGCCCTCTTCCAGGGAGGGTGGGACCTGTACAGAAGGGATGGCACCTGAACTGGAGGGGAAATAATATCCTAGCACCAAGGTTTGTTAATGCAGCATGGTAGGTTTTGATCTAGAGTTGCACGGGCATGGGAACCAGTGTCAGAACAGTTACTGGAGAGGTTGTGGCAACAGATGTTGGCAAGACCTCAGACAAAGCCAAGAATCAAAAGGTTGACCATGGTGTGACTAATGTTCTGAGCTGCATACATTTCAATGCAAGTACAGGTCCACAATTCCTTATCTGAAATCCTTGGGGCCATTTGCATTTCGGAATTCAGAGTTTTTCAGATTTCAGAATCTCTCCTTATTGGTTCTGGGACCACCCCCCCCCCCCCCCCCCCCCCCCCACCGGATACCAAAATACACATATGCTCAAGTCCCTTATTTAACCTGGCTCAGTGCACGTGGACTTTAGGACCCGGCAGAGCTCTAGACCTATGCACATCCTCCTGTATACTTTAAATCATCTCTAGATTACTTATAATACCTAATACAAAATGTAAATGCTATGTAAATAGTTGTTATATTGTATTGTTTAGGGAATAATGACAAGAAAAAAAAACTTAATTTCCAACAAAAACATTCAAACATTCAAACCAAATCAAACACATGGTAAATGACATACTGGAATAAATGTAGAATGTCAATGTCAATATAAAACTTCAGTAACTTGTCTTTCTGTTTCTTTAAATCATATACAGTGGTAGTTTTCGACACCATACTCTTCAGTAAGATGCCGCACAGACACACCACGATCAAGCTTCTGCAATAACTCCACTTTCTGCGTTATTGATAACGATAGACGCTTCCTTCTCTTTTTCTCATTGTTACCCACAGGGGTATCTGCAGCTCTTTTTGACATTTTCACAGTGAAATTAAACACAAAGTCAACAGTGAACACAAAATGTCAGTGAACAGCAAATGCACGTGAAACCAGTATGAGCGCTGAGCCACAACTGACGTCTGGCAGCCTCTGCTAGTGCTGCCACGTCACACCTGAGTGACGTCAGCTGTTAACAAAAAAAAAAATTTGGTTTTCTGAGCTTTATGCATTTCAGAATTTCGGATTGTGGACCTGTAGTATTGTAGAAAAGGTGAGCTCAGAGCATGGGTCAACACCTGAAATTATGATATTGTAGCCTTTAGTGAGACTTGGATGCAGGAGGGGCAGGACTGTCAGCTCAGTATTCGAGGGCTCCAGTCTTTCAGATGTGACAGAACGGGAGGGATTAAACGGGGTGGGGTGAAGTTTCTAGTCAAGGGAAATCTCACTGCAGTGCTTAGTCACAACAGTCTGGAGAACTCTACTAGCGAGGTATTATGGGTGGAACTGAGAAATAAGAAAGGTATGATCATGTTAATGGGGCTATACCCAACATTCCTTGGGATTTTGAGGGGAAAAAAATTGTAGAGAGATCACAGTTGGTTTCAAGAAACAAAATTGTTATAGTAGGTGATTTTAACTTTCCACATATTGACTGGGAATTCCATATTGTAAAAGGACTGGCTAGAATAGAGTTTGTCAAATGAGTTCAGGAAAGATTCTGGATCTGCTATTAAGGAATGAAATAGGGCAGGTGAAATAAGTTTCTGTAGGGGAATACTTTGCATCCAGTGACCACAATGCCATTACTTTTAAAATAAATATGCAAAGAGGTAGGTCTGGTCTGCAGGTTGAGATTCTAAATCGGAGAAAGGCCAATTTTGATGGCATCAGAAATGATCTGGCAAGTGTGGATTGGGACAGACTGTTTTCTGGCAAAGATGTACTTGGAAAAATCAAAAATCAAACTTTGAGAGCACAAAGCTTATATGTGTCTGCCAGAATAAAAGGCAAAGATAACAAGAGTAGGGACCCTGCTTTTCAAGAGATATTGAGGCCCTGGTTAAGAGGAGAAAATAAAGGAGGCATGTAGCATATATAGATAAGTAGGAACAAATGAAGTGCATCTGGAGTACAAGAAATGCAAGAGAACACTAGAAAAATAAATCAGGAAGGCATGAAGTTGCTCTAGCAACAAGGTGAAGGAGAATCCTAAGGATTCTACAGGTATGTTAAGAGCAAAAGGATTGCAAGGACAAAATAGGTCCCCTGGAAGACCAGAATAGTAAATCTACATGGGGAGATGGGGGAAAACTTAAATGCATTCTTTATATTTGTATTTACTCGGGAGCCAGATACAGGGTCCATAGAAGTGAAACAAAGCAGTATCAACTTCATGGACCCTATACAGATTACAGAGGAGGTGGTGTTTGCTACTGAGGCAAATCACGTTGGATAAATCCCCAGGTCCTGACAAGGTGTTCCCTCAAATCCTACGGGAGGCAAGTGCAGAAATTGCAGGGGCCCTAGCAGTGATATTTAAAACATCCTTGGCAGCAGGCAAGGTACTAGAGGACTGGATAGTTAATGCTGTTCTGCCCTGTATCTCAATAAATAAATAAATATTCCCAATTTCTACCCCTCCGCCCACCTCACTGATGAGGGTGCATGGTGAAAGAATACAATCAATCTTGTCAGTACTTTCTGATACTTGGGAATAACTGTTAAGAATTCTTTTCAAAATATGTTATTTTGTTATATGTTTTGAATTCATAATAGTGCATGGGAATGCAATTATCAGAACAGGCCTTGATACAATTTCTCTAAATTGCTCCTCTCTGACCAGCTAAAATAATTTTAAACCAAAAGTTAGCATGATGACCATTATTGAGCCAGAATTCTACAGGATTGGTACAGGATATTCAGCCCAACTCATCACACTGGCCTTCAGGCACCACTTTGTATTAGTCCTACTGCACAGCACTTGGCACATAGTCTTCTATGTCTAAGCAATTCAAATGTTCACCTAAATATTTCTTAAATAACAATATTTCAACAAGGCATTGGGATGTTGGGAAGAAAGCATCGGAGACATGTCAGAGGTAGTAGTGCTTTTTTTAAAAAACACAGACTGTGGTGGGTATGTGGAATGTATTGCTGGGGTGGTGGTAGAAAAAGATACATTGCAGGCATTTAAGAGATCCTTATATGGGCATGTTAATGAAAGTAAAATGGAGGGCTCTGTGGGAAGGAAAGGTTAGATTGATCTTGAGGTATGTTAGAGTATTGACACAGTATCATAGTCTGTAGATCCTGTACTGTACTGTGTTCTAAATGCTACCAATGAACCAGCTTCATCCATTCTCTCATGCAAAGCACTCCCAATAATCTCCATTCTCTGGGTGAAGAAGGTTCCCTTCATACTGCTTCTAAATCTTTTCCCCTTAGCCTAAATACATGTCCTCTCATTTTAAATATCTCTGATATAGAGAAAATTTCCTGCATATGTTCATCTATCTATATTGCTCAATTTTATATGTCCCTTTTTAATCTGCCCCACTCCAGAGGCCTAGCTTCTCAGGACTCACTTTATAATTGAGCTGCTCCATCCCAGGCTACATCCTGGTGAATCACCTCTGCACCCTCTCTACTTTTATCACCTCCCTCCTGTGGTATGGTGATCAGAACTACATGAGGTACTCCAACTGAAATCAGAACAATGATTTTATAAAGTTGGAGCATAACCTCCAGCTTTCTATATTCAGTGCCTCAACTAATGAAAGCCAGTATCCCATATGCCTTCCTGTGCACTTCATGTACCTGCGATGTCACCTTCAAGGATCTATGAACTTAGAATCAGAGGCGTCTCTGTTCCTAAATACTTCAAAGATTCTACCATTCATGTTTGCCCGAGTCTCCCTGGAACTCCCAGAATGTGTCACCTCAGAACTGTTTGGGTTAGAATCCATCTGTAATTTCTCAGTCCCTGTCTGCAGCCTAAAACTACCTTCCACATGGTCAACAACTCACCAATCTTCATTGCATCTACAATCTTCACCATTATGCATGCCACATCCACATCAACTACTACATGTAAACTGCAAACAGCAAACATTCTAGTGGGACTCCACTTATCACAGGTACCCAACTGCAACAATATCAATAATATCAACAATATCAATATCACTGCAATAACATCACTCAGTCTCCATTTGCCAAGATAATTTTGGATCTAATTTGCTAACTTGACCTGGGTACCATGGGCCCTAACATTTTCAAACAGTGTCCTGCATTGGACTTTGTCAAAGGCTTTTCTAAAGCCCTCTCCAATTCAATACACTTTTGTTACCTCTTCAAAGAATTCAATCAAATCAGTTGAACCAGGATCTCTCATTGACAAGGCCACAGTGGCCGTCTCTGAATCATTTTGGATAGTATTGGGGAGTGGATATAGATGGCATCCTGGAAGAGAACATAGCAACAGCCTAGTTCATGGCATCATAGAAGAGGGAGAACAACCAGAGGAGAGAGAGCTAGACAGGATTCTGTTATGACAGGGATATCAGTTCAAAGTAAATTTATTAAGTACATACAAGTTACCAAATGTTAGTGCTGTTGATGTAAGTTTAAGCTGACTTAGCAGGGGAAGGGGACTCAAGTTGTTCAGGTGGAGAGATACTTAAGTCAGAGGATAAAGATTTATTTCGTCCAGAGAGCAAGAGCACATCAGGGTGAATTCTAAGCAAAATTGCATTTGTTTTAATGGAAGGAGAATAGTAAAGTGGATAAACTCAAGCTATAATAAGTAACTGGATGTCAAGGGATGTTAAGAGTTAGATAAAGAGAAAAAGAGCAGGTCACAATAAGTAATAAAGGGAGAGGCCTCTGCAGATTTTGAAAGTGTAAGCATTTAAAAAGGAAACTAGGAAAGCTAAAAGAGGTCAAGTGAAATCACTGGCAGACAAGATTAGGGTAAATATTCAAAGGTGCTCTGTAAGCATATTAAAGGCAAAAAACTAGGCATAAAGGGTCCATGTGAGGAATTATATATAGAATTAGTAGGGCTAAAACCTGACTGACTTGTTTTGCAGCTTGGCTAGTCGTGCTGTGAGAATAATGTTGCAAGATAACTAAGGAACAAAGGAGTATTTGTGCATGAGAAAGCTGCTTTGTGTAATCACTAATCAAGGATGTCTGGCAACATCAGAGTACTATGTGATAACAAATATTTAGCAAGAAGCCCCAAACAGTGTTATGGGCCCACTTGATTACAGATTTTCCAGGCTCTATGAGTGGCAGCTCTGTAGTATCAACTGAGATGCAAGCTTGCTATTAGACAGTATGTAATGTGTTTGACAATTATTCCCTTGGTCTGAACCTAAAGTCTTCTGGTACAGAGGCAGATCGACACATGAATACCTTTCTATCAATATTGACAAATTAAATAGATTGCAGCTGGAGAATTCAATAAAGGGGTCGTTGAAAGTCTGGTGCAAATCTCTGTAAATAGAGTGTTAGTAAATGCCTTGGTGGGCTTAAAGGTGCATAAATTCCTGGGACTGGATGGAATTTATCACAAGGTGCTGAGAGAGGCAAGAGAAGAGACTGCTAGCACTCTGACTAAGTGGAGGAAAGAAATATGCTCTCCCTTTTCAACTATGTAGGGAAAAGCCTAGGACTATAGACCTGTGAAGCTAACATCAATGGGAGGGAAGATGCTGGAAAAAATTCATTAGGGGAGAAATCATGATAACTTGGAAAGACAGGGACTAAGCACAGTCAGCCAGCATAGTTTTCTCAAAGGCAAATTTTGTCTAATTTCATTGAATTCTTTGAAGATGTAACTAATTGCTGTAGTTTTACATAGACTTTATAAGGCCTTCGATAAAGTTCCATGAGGAGACTGCTTCAGAATGAGGCAGAGGGTGAAAGCAGAGAGTTATTTTGTTATTGGATGTCTGTGATTAGTGGCAGCCTACGAGGATCCCTGCTGCTTGTAATAAACATGAATGTCTTGGACGTGGATGTGGCAGGCAACATCAATATGCTCGTTGATGACACAAAAATTGGTGGAATTGTTAATGTGGAGGGTAGTCTGAGGCTACAGACAGTAATGTTTGGTGAAATGTGCTAAAAAAATTCTGCATGACAAATGTGAGGTGATGCAACTTAGGAGCATTAATGAGACTTGGAGATACATTATCAACAGCAAGTTCCTGGGGAGTATTGAGGGGAACAGAGTAACTTCAGAGTACAATTGTATCGATCAGTAATGGTAGCATTACAGATAAGATAATAGAGCTAGGAAGTTGTATGAAATATTTCAGACAGTTGGGCCATTTAAAACATGTGATGGGGTTAATGCTCACTGGTTAGCATGGACAAGTTGTGTCAAATGGCTCATTTCCAAGCTGCAGGATTCCATGACTTTATGACTAGTCAATCCCTTCTTTCCATGTGATCATTAATCATCTCACTCAAATTTTTCCACTGTCTCCTCCCTATCACTGGTGCCTGGGTCACAGTTCCAAACTTACAAAGCTTTCCCCTTAATGCCTTTCTTGAAAAGGAACACCACATCTGATATTTAAATTGCCATTGTGCATGTGAAGTATCTCAGCCAGAGACCCAGAAATCTCATTCCTTGCCTCCAGTAGCAGCCTGTTCAGCCCTAGTTTCTTGGTTCTTAGTATTTTTGCCTCTTTGCCTCACCTACTCTAATGAATCTTGGTCAATCACATTTTTGGTCTTTGTTCTTTAGTAAACAACAAAATGATAGTAGATGAGGAAAAGTAGGAAGAAAATAGTACTGGTGTAGCAATGTGCTACACACAGCGCTGAAATAACAACACGCAGTCGATAAGTCGTTTCAAGACTAGTTTCTTCAAACTTCGCGGTGCTGGCATTTAACTCCCTAGCGCCTGCCCTCTCCGGGCGGAAATGAAATCGGAGGTACATTACTAAAGTCTCCCCCCGCGCGCTGGCTATTTGTGAGCCGGTTCGCCTGCGCAGAAAGTGGGTTGCCACATAACCTCCCCCCCCCCCCCCCCCCCCCCCCCCAGAACCGGCGATACACCCCCCAATGTCCACAGTCTGGATCAGCCTCTGTTTGGGAGGTCTGCCTCTGTGCCGTGGTGCCTGAACCTCGACCAGCTGCGCCAAGTCCACATGGGTTGGTTTGAGTCGGTCCACCGTGAAAACCTCCTCTTTCCCCCCAATGTCCAGAACATACGTGGACCCGTTGTTATTGATCACCTTGAACGGCCCCTCGTACGGCCGCTGTAGCGGCGCCCAGTGTCCGCCCCTTCGTACAAACACAAACTTACAGTTTTTCAGGTCTTTGGGTACATGGGTCGAGGTCCGTCCGTGCTGTGAAGTTGGTACGGGGGCCAGGTTGCCGAGCCTTTCGCATAGCCTGTCCAGGACTGTGGCGGGTTCTTCCTCTTGCCCCCTTGGGGCTGGTATGAACTCTCCCGGGACGGCCAGGGGCGCGCCATACACCCTCGGCCGACAAGGCGTGCAGATCCTCTTTGGGCGCTGTACGAATTCCAAGCAGGACCCAGGGAAGCTCGTCCACCCAGTTAGGTCCTCACAGGCGGGCCATGAGAGCCGACTTCAAGTGACGGTGGAAGTGTTCCACCAGTCCGTTCTACTGTGGGTGGTAGGCAGTTGTGTGGTGCAGCTGCGTTCCCAACAGGCTGGCCACAGCCAACCACAGGCTGGAGGTGAACTGGGTGCCTCTGTTGGAGGTAATGTGGGCCGGTACCCCCGAAGTGTGCTACCCAGGTTGCGAGCAGTGCTTGGGCGCAGGAATCGGCAGATGTGTCAGTGAGCGGGACCGCCTCTGGCCACCTCGTGAACTGGTCTACCATCGTTAGGAGGTACCGCGCTCCTCGGGACACTGGTAGGGGGCCCACGACATCCACATGAATGTGATAGAACCTCCGGTGGGTGGGTTCGAACTGCTGCAGTGGGGCTTTAGTGTGCAGCTGCACCTTGGCTGTTTGGCACTGCGCGCACGTTCTGGCCCATTCACTGACCTGCTTGCGAAGTCCGTGCCACGCGAACTTGCTGGAGACCAGCCGGACGGTTGTCCTGATAGATGGGTGCACCAAACCGTGTATGGAGTCGAAAACCCGCCGCCTCCAGGCTGCCAGGACGATGGGGCGAGGTTGGCCGGTAGCCACGTCGCACAGGAGGGTCCTATCATCTGGGCCTACGAGAAAGTCCTGCAGCTGCAAACCCGAGACTGCAGTCCTGTAGCTGGGCATCTCGTTGTCTGCCTGCTGCGCCTCCGCCAGTGCTGCATAGTCCACCCCCAGGGACAGGGCCTGGACAGCTGGTCTGGAGAGTGCGTCCGCCACGACGCTGTCCTTCCCCGAGACATGCTGGATGTCCATCGTGTACTCCGAGATGCAGGACAGATGTCGCTGCTGGCGAGCCGACCAGGGATTGGACACCTTCCTGAACTCAAAGGTCAACGGTTTGTGGTCTGTGAACGCGGCGAGCGGCCTGCCTTCTAAGAAATACCTGAAATGCCGGATCGCCAGGTATAGCGCCAACAGCTCCCGGTCGAAAGCACTGTACTTGAGTTCAGGTGGTCGTAGGTGCTTGCTGAAGAGCGCCAGGGGTTGCCAGCGCCCCTCGCTGAGCTGCTTCAGCACCCCACTAACTGCTGTGTCGGATGCGTCCACTGTGAGGGCGGTCGGAACGTCCGTTCTGGGGTGCACCAGCATTGCAGCATCTGCCAAGGCTTCCTTGGCTTTAACGAAAGCGGCCTCAGCCTCCTCGTCCCAAATAATGTCCTTGCCTTTACCCGACATCAGGGTGTACAAAGGGCGCAGGATACGGGCTGCTGAGGGGAGGAAACGGTGGTAGAAGTTCACCATACCAACGAACTCCTGCAGGCCTTTGACCGTGTTGGGCCGGGCAAAGTGGCGAATCGCGTCTACCTTGGCGGGCAGAGGTGTTGCCCCGTCTTTGGTAATCCTGTGGCCCAGGAATTCGATGGTATCGAGACCGAACTGGCACTTGGTCGGGTTGATCGTGAGGCCGTATTCACTCAGTCGGGCGTAGAGTTGACGGAGGTGGGACAGATGCTCCTGACGACTGCTGCTGGCTATGAGGATGTCGTCCAAATAGATGAAAGCGAAGTCCAGGTCGCGTCCCACCGCGTCCATTAACCACTGAAATGTCTGTGCGGCATTCTTTAGGCCAAACGGCATGCGGAGGAACTCGAAAAGGCCGAAAGGGGTGATGAGTGCCATTTTGGGGACGTCGTCTGGATGCATCGGGATTTGATGGTATCCCCGGAGGAGGTCTACCTTGGAGAAGATCCGTGCGCCGTGCAGGTTTGCTGCAAAGTCCTGAATGCGCAGCACAGGGTAGCAGTCTGGTGTTGTAGCCTTGTTCAGCCTGCGGTAGTCGCCGCATGGTCTCCAGCCCCCGTTGCTTTGGGCACCATGTGCAGGAGGAAGGCCCATGGGCTGTCGGACCGCCGTATGATCCCCAATTCCTCCATCCGCTTGAATTCCTCCTTCGCCAGGCGGAGCTTTTCCGGGGGGAGCCTTCGTGCGCGGGCGTGGAGGGGTGGTCCCTGGGTCGGAATGTGGTGCTGTACCTCGTGTCTGGGCATGGCTGCCGTGAACTGCGGTGCCAGAATCGATGGGAAGTCCACCAGGATTCTGGTGAATTCGTTGTCCGACAGTGTGATGGAGTCCAGGTGTGGGGCTGGCAACTTGGCTTCACCCAGGGAGAACATCTGGAAAGTCTCGGCATGTACCAGTCTTTTCCCTTGCAAGTCGACCAGCAGGCTGTGAGCTCGCAAGAAGTCCGCCCCCAGGAGTGGTTGGGCCACCGCGGCCAGTGTGAAGTCCCACATGAACCGGCTGGGGCCGAACTGCAGCTGCACTGTGCGGGTGCCGTAGGTCTGTATCGTGCTGCCGTTTGCGGCCCTCAGGGTGGGTCCTGGCTTCCTGGTTGCGGGTGTCGTACCCCGTCGGGGGCAAGACGCTGATCTCCGCTCCAATGTCGACCAAGAAGCGGCGTCCCGACTGTTTGTCCCAGACATACAAGAGGCTGTCCTGGTGGCCAGCCACCATAGTCATTAGCGGCAGCTGGCCCTGGCCCTTGCAAGGCAGGCGACAACGGCGGGCTTTTGTGCCCCACCGTTGGTGGTAGAAACACCACTGTTCAGTGGCCTCCTCACTCCTGCCTCTGTGTTGTGTGCGCCCCCCTGCCGGGCCTGGTCTGGTAATCTGACCGACGGACGCCACGCTCTCCCTTTTGGTTTCCACAGCACGTCTGCCCGGGCCGCCACCTTCTGGGGTGGGGGGGGTCGCTGAAATCTGTGTCGGCCAGCAGCAGATGTATGTCCTCGGGCAGTTGCTCCAGGAACGCTTACTCGAACACGAGGCAGGGCTTGTGTCCGTCAGCCAGGGCCAGCATCTCGTTCATCAATGCTGATGGCAGTCTGTCTCCCAAACCGTCCAGGTGAAGCAGGCGGGCACCCCGCTCACACCGTGAGAGGCCAAAGGTCCCAATGAGCAGCGCGCCTTGAATGCTTCATATTTGCCTTCTTCCGGGGGCGAATGTATGAAATCCGCAACCTGGGCGGCCGTCTGCTGGTCAAGGGCGCTCACCAGGTGGTAGTAATGTGTGGAATCAGAGGATATCTGCTGAATCTGGAACTGGGCTTTGGTCCAAATCCTGTTTGGACTGTTGGGAGTCACCAATGTAGTGATGTGCTACACACAGCGCTGAAATAACGACACGCAGTCGGTAAGCCGTTTCGAGACTAGTTTATTCAAACTTCGCGGTGCTGGCATTTAAATCCCTAGTGCCCGTCCTCTCCGGGCGGAAATGACGTCGGAGGTACATTACTAAAGTCTCCCCCCGCGCGCTGGCTATTTGTGAGCCGATTCACCTGCACAGAAAGTGGGTCGCCACACTGGAATATTTTCTAACCATAACTATTTATAACTAATTAATACTATAAAGGTAAGGGCATCAACACCATAAAGGAGAGGCCCATCATTGAAAGTAAAGCCTTACTTGTCTGTTGTATTCTTCTTCATGTTCCATCCACATGTACTCAGCAAAAGGATTTGGCTCATTTTCAGTATGTCCATTGGATACAATGACATCCTGTGCTCCAGAGCCTGACGTCATATTTGTCATATTAGGAGCCTTCATGTCTAAGGAATCAGTCTGAAATGTAACACAAGAAAGAGAGGCAGATTAATGACTGGAAACACTTAGCTTAGAAATACCCTGAATGCATAAGAAAATACTGGATGTATAATAAAAACTAGCCATCAGAAATAAAAGTATTCTGCACACTGTAGGGTAATTAGGTAAGTGCTCAATGAATGCAATCATGGGATGAAACTTGGACCTAAATTGAACTAAAGCACACTTAAAAGTTTGTTGTTAAAAGTTCAGCTGCACACATGCTACCCTTTCACAGACAAATTCTCCAGATGGTGTGTTGTAATACTGCACACCTGTGACCTGACCTCATACTTCCCAGCAACATAAGGTGCAGGGATAGATGTGATAAGGTTCACAACTCTTCTGATGAACTCACCATTTTCCTCAGTTGTTCAAATGATCAGAAGAAAAAGTTGTTCCAGGCAGTCACTAGAGGTAAAGAAACAAACGTAAGGGCCGGGCCATCGAATAGCAGAGAAGAAACAAAAATGACCATGAGAAAAGTCCGGGTTTCATACTGAGCAGTATATCAAGATACCATGGGGTTCTTTTAAAATTTTATGTATTTTCAGATTTACTGAACACCAAGTAAACAAAAAAAATCGCTATGAAAAGTTAGAAATAAAACAGTTCAGATAAAGAGCCTCAACCTTGAGTGCTAGCTAGTTGCTTCTCTTGCCACAGATGCTGCCTGACTTGCTGCGTATGGCAAGTGAATAAAGATTGTGGCGATGGTCAGAATTCCACAGGGGAATTAAAAGGCCCACAGGCTATCTTAATGTGGGATGCAGGAATAGAGGCATTGGACATACATTAAAATTGGTGCCAATTACTCCAATTTTGACCTACTCTGACCTTTTTGACACTTTTCCAACAAAATTCAGTGTAAGCTTATTATCTGACTAGGCACAATATAGCCATCATGGCTCAACAATGAATTCAACAACATAATCACGTCCAACATTCTACACCGCACACCTGGTACTACTTCTCCTGGTACTTTATCCACCTTCTCCAATTTACAACTCCTTCAGACATACATTTACCACCCACTTTTAACTGGCAGCAGCAGCATTTATGTCATTCAATCTCGCCTGAATTCCACCCTACCACAAACCTTTCTTTTTGTCTTCTGTATCACTCTCTTTCACTGCAACTTTAAACATGTTCTATGTCTATTATTTCCCAGTTCTACTGAACTTTTGTTTTTTCCACAGATGCTTGTCTATGTTTATTTCAGGTTTCCAACTTGTGAGAATTTTGCTTTTAAACTGATTAACACTTAGCTGAACAGGTAAATTCCCCAAGAGGAAGATAAGCAATAAACTGTTAAAAAGATGGATTCTTCTTTAAGAAAATAATTTGTGTGCCTTTGTTTAGAGTTACCCTTTACAAAATCATCAAACTAATCAGAATACCTTCTTAGACAAGACATTTGACAACACATCTGGGACAGCACTCAACATCCACCTATTCTATCACTGGTACATCATGATCCAATGCAAACAATGTCATGCACCACAATGAATCAAATTAATTTTATGTTCAAAATCTTCAATAAAAAGAGCTCATCTGGATATAGAACATTGTGCTGTCTGAATCAAACCCTGAAACTCCATTACCCAAGATCACCATAGAATCAGCAAAGCATAACTGTAGCAACTCAAAAAAGCTCAGGGCAACTTGGAATTGGTAATAAATATGCCTTTACATGTGTCTCCAATATTGTAAGATTCTGAGGGGGTCCATATTTTTCTACAAGCTTACTATTTTTTTCCCTTCTACCTATGCAAGTATTATATAATCCATGTACTCAGGGGATACACAACAGAGACTGGTGATGCAGCAAGATAGTGCACAAAATCAAGAAAATAAATTATTTTCTCTGTAACAATGGCACAGTTTGCAGTTACTAGATTTGTTCTGTGGCAAGATGCATTTCTGTGAATACATATCCAAAGATCCAAGTGGATGGAATGATATGCTCATCTCTTTCAGACAGATTGGTGCCATAAACTTTCACTGCAGCTCAGTGACAACAAATATCTTTCAAATTAAAAACCAATACAATAAAGACACTAGCATTTTACAATATTCAAACCACATTTCGTTTGATTTGAATTTCCATGCTTTGGATCATATATGTCAAACTCAAGGCCCGCGGGCCAAATCCGGCCCGCGAGATAATATCTAATTACTATTAAAGCTGGCCCCAGTAATCGAAGCGCCTATGGCGTACGATATGGCTAATGCTGAGTTTATTCAGGTACCAGGTTTTCAGGGTTTTTAGTGTTTATTCGGCAGTCTTCTTCATAAGAAACGGAATTTGTAAAGTGAAACACTTTGTAGTTATAGCAGAGACTGAGACACATGAGAGCAGGCTGAAAAAACGGAGGCAACGAAAGCTGCGTTCGCACGCGTCCGACTGATCCGGCCCGCATGAAGCTGCATTTTGCTCAATCCAGCCCGTGACCTAAAAGGAGTTTGACACCCCTGCTTTGGATTATGGAACCTGGAGGTAGTAGATTACAAAATAAACACCATGATTCTCAAATACTCTAAGAAATAACACAATCTAGGTTTCTAACTACTTAAGACAGAGTCTTCACTGTGATATGTCATGGCAATTGCATGAACGGCATTTAGAGAAAACTAGTAAGCTTAAAAGCAAGATGAAGTAATATAGTTGGAGATTCATGCTGAAATATTATGTACAATTCAGGACTCTTGTTCTGGCCCTTACTACTTGATTCCTCAAATTTCCCTCCTAACAAAACTTTAAAAATTCCACGATCAACAACTTCTGAACATTTACTCATCCAGCTGACAGTCTCACAGATATGTCAGATCTTCTTTTCTCACCAGGCGCCCACATTGCTTTCAAGCACAGATTATTGGAGAGCAATTATATCAGCAAATTTGCTTCTCCCTTTGGAAAATTTCAAATGCAGCACTGACATTCTAGTTGATCTTAAGGTTTCAACCTATAACCTAAGTGACCAGTAAGTTTAATGCATAGCACAGGTTTAACCATTGCAGAGCAAATACTCAACATTAATTTTGACAAATTAAGAAACTCATTCTATTTAAACAGGAAGTCTTAAAGTTCTGACATGCGAAAACACTTTTCTAAGTTTCTCCATATACAGGCTGAAAATGCAGACCCAGCAAACCAAAAATAACTTAAAAAAATATTCCTCCACTGTAAACAAGTACTCGGTCTAAAGCAAGCAATTTACCATGAATCAATGTACAGTTCAGAGCACAAGCTTATTCCATGAGGAATTAAGATTCAAAATCTGCATCAAAAAGGCACATAGCAAAGGCTGCTTTCTTACTGGAATCAAGAGTTTTGGAAAGGCCTCAAAAGAACGAGTCAGAAATGCTTTTCTTCAACACCTCACAGCTGGTTATCCTAAGTACAGATTGAAGAACACATCACCTGTACACTTTTGGCCAGTTGACGTGGCAAGAAAGATTTTCAAAAAAAAAACGGCTACTTTTGCACAAGCATATCTCAATGAGAAAATTCTACTGGAAATCTAATTAACATTCTCAATACACTGCATATTGCAGCAGCATGGCAAATGTCTAAATTCTGCGATAAGTTTAAAATTTGGGCTCTTATATGTTAATTGATTAAAAAGTTTTCAACATGAAGCTTGTTGAGCTCATATTGCAGTATCCACAATAGATTTTCAAAGGTGCAAGTGTTCCTTAAATGATTTCTCTCCTTCTCCTCCATAAAAATCTGCATCAGATGAACCCTCATGAAGCATTAGACTTTGGCATAATGCCAATGGCCCAAACTCCAGAAACTCTATACAGTAAAAACATGAAATAATCCCCACCTGGCTAGCAAAGTGTATTAAAAAAAACAGATCACTCAGCTCAGAGCAAGAACAAACAAATTAACTTTATGACAAACTAGACAGATTGGCAAACTGACCTCTTCACAGATTCTCGTTCATCAAGATGAAAACTATATTTAAATATTAAATAATAGTAATAGTACAGTTATATTTTACAACAGTACTGCAAAATCCTCATGAAAGTTTTCCAGAGATCGAGGTTTTTAGCTGCTTAACATGACGCAACCACTGGTCATTTGACACCTACAATGTGCTCCACTCCCACCCACCCCCCCGCCCCCCACACACACACACACACACATTCTACTGTGCAAATAAGCAAGCATGCAGTGCACTAACCAAGTTTGAAAGGACCAAAATCAAGATTGTTAATGTCATTTCCAGTACAAAGTGTAAAGGAGAAAAAAAAGTTACTCTGGAACCAAAGATCAAAAATAAAAACAATCCGGGGTCGGGGGGTTGGGGGGATGCGATTACAAAGCCAAGTTACACATCCAAAGATAGTAGGATGCTGAAAGACAATCTATCTCCAGAAGTTATTGGTGTTTTTATAACAAAGAGGTCTTTTTACCATGAAAGAAAAATCAAAACAGTTGCTAAAACTGCAAGATCATTTGTCAGTCTGTTTACAGTTTTTCATAAATTCTATTGGGTTTCTTTATTATCCTGAAAATGCCTGCAAGAATATAAGTGTCAAGGTGATATATAGTAACATATACATAATTTGATAATAAATTTTGACTACTTTGACTTAAGATAAAAATCTGTGTTTTATATGAATTAAATGTGAAATACTATGTAAATAAACATACATTTTCAACCTAGAACCCATCATTCTCAATGCTCATTTTTGTCCAAAAGAGCTTCAAATTAGTGTTGAACATGATGCTTTAAACTTCCAAAACAATTTGTTTGAATCTCTTTTGAAAGGTTTCCAGCCCTGCCATAGAAGTGAACCAATCACAAATGACACTGTGACTGTGATTAACTTATCTTCATGCTTGTCAATGTGTCTGAAGCCTTGTTCCTTCAATGTCTCTGTTGTCCAAGTTAATAAAAGTTAACAGTTAACAGTTCTTATTAACAGCTTTAAAACAGAACAATGGCTTTTCTACCCTAAACTACACCATTAACTCTAGTGCCAAAGAATTATTTTTAGTCAATAGCTCTATCCACCCACATGCCACTCCTTGACAATATAATCAGGTCCCACATGTATACTTATTATATCAGAAAATTATATCGACAAGGTTAAAACCTTGAGAACAGTAAGCCAGAAAAAGGCTGCAAAGAGCATGGAAGGGATGGGGAAAATGAAAATCAGAAATTAAATTACTTTCCACTTGACTGCATTTCTCAACTGGTATTCCATCCCTAAACTGTCAAATGTTTGTCAGACATTCAACACAAGATACTAATGAGGCTAAAGCTGTCGACTGCGGTCCTCATCTTAAACTATTTGCAAGCCAACTCTGCTTCTCTCCTTAGCAAGAATGACCATAAACCAAGAGCCATATTTAACTGATGAGCTTCCAAAACATATCTGCCTTATTTACTTACAACATGAGAAGTAAATTCTGGCAATTCTGTCCCAGCTTCAGCTCATCAGGGAGTGAAACTCTCACCCATGTTTAGCTTACCTGGAATTCCAATTAGCACCTAGCTACCCTCACTCCTAAAAACCTAGAAATCTACAGCACATTGCAGGCCCTTCAGCCCACAATGTTGTGCCAACTACGTAACCTACCCTAGAAACAGCTTAGAATTAACCTATCACAAAGCCCTCTCTGTTTCTAAGCTCCATGTAACTAAGAGTCTATATAAAAGATCCTATTATATCTGCCTCTACCACCTTTGCTGGCAGTTCATTCTGTGTACCGACCACACTCTATGTGAGAAACTTACCTCTGACATCCCCCTTGTACCTACTTCCAAGCACCTTAAAACTATGCGCCCTCATGTTAGCCATTTCAGCCCTGTGTAAAAGCCTCTGGCTATCCTCACGATCAATGCCACTCTATCTCATACACCTCTATCAGGTCACCTCACATCCTCCATTGCTGCAAGGAGAAAAGGCTAAGTTTACTCAGCCTGTTCTCAGAAGGTATGCTCTCCAATCCAGGCAACATCCTTGTAAATCTCTACATGCTCTCTATAGTATCCACATCCTTCCAAAGTGAAGTAACCAGAACTGAACACAGTATTCCAAGTGGTGCGTAACTAAGGGCTTGTATAGCTGTAACATTTCCTCATTGCTCTTGAACTTAATCCCACAGTTGATGAAGGCCTACACACCATGCATCTTAACAACACTATCGACATATCAAATCTCCTCAAAATCTGAATGAAATATAGCCACAGTCATACCTTATTTGTAAGTGCAATGATACATTGGGCCTAGGATAGATCCTCAGAGATTATGACACCCAGGAACCTGAAATTGCTCAACCTTTCCAGTTCTGATCCCTCAATGAGGACTGGTGTGTGCCCTCGTCTTACCCTTTCTAAAGTCAACAATCAATTCTTTGGTCTTACTGATGTTGAGTGCAAAGTTGTTGCTAAGATGCTTCTCAACCAGCTGATCTACCTCACTCCTGTACACCTTCTCGTCATCATCTGAAATTCTGCCAATAGTTGTGTCATCAGCAAATTTATAAGACCATAAGATATAGGAGCAGAATTAGGCCATCTGGCCGATCCAGTCTGCTCCACTATTCAATCATGGCTGATCCTTTTTTAAAAAATCTCAACCCCAGATCTTGGCCTTCTCCCCGTAACCTTTGATGCCATGTCCAATCAAGAACCTATCAATCTCTGCCTGAAGTACACCCAATGACCTGATCTCCACAGCTGCCTGTAGAAAGAAATTCCACAAATTCACCACTTTTTGGCTAAAGAAATTTCTCTGCATCTGTTTTGAAAGGGTGCCCCTCTATCCTGAGGCTGTGCCCTCTTGTACTAGACTCTCCCACCATGGGAAACATCCTTTCCACATCTACTCTGACTAGACCTTTAAAAATTTGAAAGGTTTCAATGAGATTCCCCCTCATCTTTCTGATTTCCAGTGAGTACAGACCCAGAGCCATCAAACGTTCCTCGTATGATAACCCTTTCATTCCGAGAATCATCCCTGTGAACCTCCACTGAACCCTCTCCAATGACAACACATCTTTTCTTAGATGACGAGCCCAAAACTCTTCACAATATTCAAGGTGAGGCCTCACCAGTGCATTATAAAGCCTCAGCATCAAATCACTGCTCTTATTCTAGATCTCTTGAAATGAATGTTAGCATTGCATTCATCTTCCTCACCACCAACTCAACCAGCAAGTTAACCTTTTGGGTGTTCTGCACAAGGACTCCCAAGTCCCTTTGCATCTCAGATTCCTGGATTTTCTCCCTGTTTAGAAAATAGTCTGTACATTTATTTCTATTACCAAAGTGCATGGCCATACATTTTTCAACATTCTATTTCATTTGCCACTTTCTTACCCATTCTCCTAATCTGTCTGTCCTTCTGCATCCTACCTGTTTCAACACTACCTGCCCCTCTACCAATCTTCGTATCATCTGTAAACTTGGCAACAAAGCCATCTATTCCATCATCTAAATCATTTATATACAGCATAAAAAGAAGTGGTCCCAAAACCAACCCCTGCGGAACACCACTAGTCACTGGCAGCCAACCAGAAAAGGATCCTTTTATTCTCACTCGCTGCCCCCTACCAAACAGCCAATGCTCTAACCATGTTAGTAACTTTCCTGTAACACCAGGGGCCCTTAACGTGGTAAGCAGCCTCATGTGCGGGACCTTGTCAAAGGCCTTCTGAAAGTCCAAATATACAACATCCACTGAATCCCCTTTATCTACCTTACTTGTAATCTCCTCAAAGAATTCCAACAGGTTCGTCAGGATTTTCCCTGAAGGAAACCACGCTGACTTTGTACTATCTTGTCCTGTGTCACCAAGTACTCCATCACCTCATCCTTAATAATTGACATTAACATGTTTCCAACCACTGAGGTCAGGCTAACTGATCTATAATTTCCTTCCTGCTACCTTCCTCCTTTCTTAGAGAGTGGAGTAGAGCCAGAGTCCAATGATTTTTGAAAGAATTTCTAATGCCACTACTATCTCTAACACTACCTCTTTCAGAGCCCTAGGGTGTAGTTCCTCTGGTCCGGGTGACTTATGTACCTTTAGGTCTTTCAGCTTTTTGAGCACTTTCTCTCTTGTAACAGTAACTGCACCCTCTTCTTTTCCTTAACACACTACAACATCAGGCATACTGCTAGTGTCTTCCACAGCGAAAACTGATGCAAAATACTCATTTAGTTTATCAGCCATCTCCTTGTTCCCCCGCTATTACTTCTCCTACCTCATTTTCTAGCGGTCCTATATCCACTCTCATTTCTCTTTTATTTTTAACATACTTGAAAAACTTTAACTATCCACTTTGATATTATTTGCTAGCTTGCTTTCATATTTCATCTTTTCCCTTCTAATTATTTAGTTGCTCTCTGTACGTTTTTCAAAACTTCCCAATCCTCTATTTTCCAACTAATTTTTGCTTTGTTGTATACCCTTTCTTTTGCTTTTACAATAACTTTGACTTCCCTTGTCAAAATCATGGCGATTGTACTTGAGTATTTCATCAGTATTGAAATACATATGTCCTGCACCTTCCTCATTTTCCCTAGAAATGGACACTATTGCTGCTCTGCTGACATTCCTGCCAGCATCTCTTTCCAATTTACTTTGGCCATCTCCTCTCTCATACCACTGTAATTTCCCTTTTCCCACTGAAGTACTGTTACATCAGACTTTACTTTCTTCCTATTAAAGATCAAGTTGAACACAATCATATTGTGATCACTGGTTCCCAAGGGTTCTTCTACCTTAAGCTCCCTAATCACCTCCGGTTCATTACATAACACCCAATCCTGTATAGCTGATCCCTGAGTAGGCTCAACAACAAACTATTCTAAAAAGCTATCTCTTAGGCATTCAACAAACTTACTCTCTTGAGATCCATTACCAACCTGATTTTCCCCAATCGACCTGCATGTTAAAATCTCCCATGACTACCATAACACTGTCCTTTTGACTCACCTTTTCTATTTCTATTTTGAGCTGTGCCTAGCCACACAGTCATTGGTATACAGGAATAGAGGAGCGGGCTGAGCACACATCCTTGAGGTGAGCCAGTGTTGATTATCAGCAAGGTGGAGATGTTACTTCTAATCTGCACAGAACATGATCTTGTAGTGAGGAAATTGAGGATCCAGTTGTAGAGAGAAGTACAGAGGCCCTGGTTCTTGTACTTTTTGATCAGAACTGTAGCAATGATTGTGTTAAGCGTTGGGCTGTCATCAATTACCAGAAGCCTGGTTTAAGTATTAGTATAATCCAGGAGATCGAAGGCTACATGAAGAGTCAATGAGATAGCATCTGCTATAGACCTATATAGTCAATTGCAGTGGGTCTGTTGCTTCTAGCCATAATCAACCTCTCAAAGCACTTCATCACCGTAGATGTGAGTGCTACTGAATGATAGGTGTTAAGGCAGCTCACCCTGCTCTTCATGGGCACAGGTACGATTGTTACCCTTTTGAAGCAGGTGGGAACTTCTGACTGTAGCAATGAGATTGAAAATGTCTTTCAACATGCTCGCCAGTTGGTTGGCACAGGTTTTCAGAGCCCTACCATTGGGGCCTATTGCCTTGCAGAGGTTCACCCTCTTAAAAGGCGTTATGACATTGGCCTCCTAGACAGAGATCCCAGGTCACCGGATGCTGCAGGGATTCTCATTCCTGTAGTTTTATTCTCCCTTTCAAAGCATACATAAAAGCTTATCTGGGAGTGAAGTATCACCACCTTTTTAAATTCCGTCCCGAAGCCTCTTTCCTCCATTAACATACTCCTTAAGGCCTCTCTCTGAACAAGCTTTTTGGCCACATCTTTGCAGCTTAATGCACAATTTTGTTAGGGGTTACTCTTGTGAATCAGAAGTATAAGCATGTTGCTGAAGGGAAGCCACAAGTTCAACAGAATGTCAGTCCAATCATTTGCTCTTTGCTGAAATAATAAATTTAACAGTATCTGATGGCAGAGAGGTTTCAATGAACACAAAGACCATATTTCGGAAGCAGTGCTGGAAGTTAAACGTAGCTAAGAAAGATTTTCCACTCATCGCATTAATTAAAATAGATACTACTACAATGTGAATTATTTTTGGGCAATAGTCCATGAAGAACAAATCTGACAGCCAATTATTATCCAATCTATTTCTTAATTATCAATAGTGTGACATCTGCTTAAATAACATGTTTACTAATACCTATCCTTTTCACGGCCCTTGCATTTTATTTGTCTACCTGCTCTGCACTTTATCTGTAACTGCAACACCTATTTTTTGCATTTTACTTTTATATTTTACTACCTGAATATAATTATTATGGCATTATCTGTCTAGTTAACACTCAGAAAAGCTATTCCTGCTATCTCAGTACATGTGACAATAATAAACCAATATCAATAATATTCAATACAGATTCTTCCAAAACAATCTCAAACCAAAATCATTTACTGTATATAGCATAGCAAACATCTCAGGGAACATGAAGTGGGGATGGTTTGGAATGTCTGTCCTCTATTATTCCCAAGTGTAACTACCTTATTAAAACTAATGTAGCTTCAGTTACCAGGGTATCAAGCTCTGAAAAAAAACTATTATATTCTTTTGTGTCCATACTTTTTCCCCTTTCGTCTGTGCTTAAAGTCTACTTCTTTAGACAAGCTTTCAGCCATCTGACAATATTTCCTCAAGCTTTCAGCCATTTGACATAATACCTAATGACTCAGTATCTATCAATATTGCTTCGGTACAGCAAGAGCAATTCTAGGTTTACAGTCACCTTTCACTTGCAATCTCCATTCCATTCCCACTGAGACTTCATTGCAGCAACATAGGAGACCGAAGACAATGGCTGTCAATGCAAGCTTCAGGAGCAGCATCTCATTTTGTGTCACATTGCAATCATGGAGTCATACAGTTCAAAAAAGGATTTTTCAGGCATAGAAGAGTAGCAGTTAGTGCAATGCTTTACAGCACTAGGTGTAAGATCAGAGTTCAATTCCAGCCAGTCAAAACACACAGCTAAATGCATCATTTTGTGTCAAATCAGTGAGGATTTTGCTGAGCAGTCCACAAGTGCCACCACACTTCCAGTGCCAACATAACATACCCAGAATTCATTATCTCTAACTGGCAAACACGAGGAAATCTGCAGATGCTGGAAATTCAAACACCACACACAAAATGCTGGTAGAACACAGCACACTAACTGGTACGTGTTTTGAATGTGGGAGGAAACCAGAGTACCGCAGTCACATATAAACTCCGTACAGACAGTGGCAGGAATTACAATGGCCATCCAAACACCTTGAGCTGCTTCAAAAATATTCATGTTTGGGTCAAGGAATCATGTACCACAGAAACAGGCCATCAACCCATGCTTCTAAATGACCACCAAGCACCCATTTGTACTAATCTCATGCTTCCCTCATGCATTCTTATCAACTTCCATCAGTTCCCCTGCCACCCCTACATTTCAAACTACCTACAGTAGCTGATTAATCTATCTAGCAGCATGTCTCCAGCATTTGGGAGGAAACAGAAATACAACCAAGGCAATACAATACAGTCACAGAGAGAATGTGTAAAGTTCATACAGATGGCGGCCAACATCAAGATCAAACATGGTCTTTGGACCATGGCGTATTAGCACCAATTTCTGCCCCACTGTGACACCCTTCACAAATCTTTAAATAACAAACAGCGTATGCCAGTCTATATGGCAAATACTATTCACAATAATGTCTGACATCAAAAGTCCACAAGTTGAATAATCTCAACCATTAACCTTCAAAGACACCACAATAACAAAGTTTTACATCATTCACAGAGACTGCCAGCAATCAAAGCATTTATTTTTATTTTTTGATTAGAGATACTGCACAATAACAGACATGTCCAGCTAACGAGTCTGTGCCCAATGGGCTTCTATTTGTTAGCTGACAATTAACCAAGTAACCCATACATCTTTGGAATCTGAGAGGAAACCAGATCATCTGGAGGAAACACACATGATAACGAAAAGTAAGTATAAGCTCCTTACATTCACTGTATTGATGCTAGCTTTGCTTTGACGCTATGGTAATCTCTACATTACCATTCAGCCCATTGATCCTGCTCCATCATTCCATCATGGTTGATCCCAGATCCCCCTCAACTCCATACCCCTCCCTGCCTTCTCACCATAGCCTTCGATGCCCTGACCAATCAGGAATCAATCAACTACTGCCTAAATTATACCCGTGGACTTGGCCTCAACCGCAGTCTGTGGCAGAGCATTCCACTGATTCACTATTCTCTGGCTAAAAAAAATTCCTCCTTACCCCTGTTCTAAAGGGCCACCCCTCAATTTTGAGGTTGTGCCCTCTAGTTCTGGATACCCCCCCATAGGAAACATCCTCTCCACATCCACCCTATCTAGTCAATAGACAATAGGTGCAGAAGTAGACCAATCGGCCCTTCGAGCCTGCACCGCCATTTTGAGATCATGGCTGATCATCTACTATCAATACCTGGTTCCTGCCTTGTCCCCATATCCCTTGATTCCCCTATCCATAAGATACCTATCTAGCTCCTTCTTGAAAGCTTGCAACATTCGGTAGAATGTTTCAATGAGATCTCTACACAGTCTTCTAAATTCCAACGATTACAGGACCAAAGCTATCAAACACTTACCATACGTTAACCCCTTCATTCCTGGAATATCTTTGTGGACCTCCTCTGGACCATCTTCAATGACAACACATCCTTTCTAAGATATGAGACACAAAACTACTGACGATTCTCCAACTGCAGCCCAACTAGTGTCTTATAAAGTTTTAGCATTATCTCCTTGCTTTTATATTCTATTCCTCTTGAAATAAATTCCAACATTGCATTTGCTTTCTTTACCACAGACTCAACCTGTGAATTAACCTTCTGGGAGTCTTACATAAGGACCAAGTCCTTCTGCACCTCTGATGTTTGAACCTTCTCCCCATTTAGATAATAGTCCACATTATTGTTCCTTTTACTAAAATGCATTATCATACATTTCCTGACATTTTATTCCATCTGCTACATTTTTTGCTCATTCTTTCAATTTGTCTAAGTCCTGCTGTAATCACATTGTTTCCTCAGTGCTACCTTCCCCTCTACCCATCTTCTTATCTGAAAACTTTGCCACAAAGCCATCAACTCCATTATCTGAATTAGTGACAAACAATATGAAAAGTAGCGGTCCCAATACTGACCTCTGAGGAACACCACTAGTCAATGGCAGCCTCCTACCCATCAGCCATTCCTCTATCCATGCCAGTATCTTTCCTAGAATGCCATAGGATTTTATCTTGTTAAGCAGCCTCATGTGTGGCACCTTATCAAATGCCTTCAGAAAATCCAAGTAAATAACATCCACCGTCTCTCCTTTGACCACCACGCTTGTTACTTTCTCAAAGAATTCTAACAAACTTGTGAGACAAGACTTCCCTTTACAGAAACCATGCTAACTTTGACTTATCTTATCATTAGTCTCTAAATACCCCAAAACCTCAACCTTAATAATCGACTCCAACACTGAGATTAGGCTAACTGGGCTATAATTTCCTTTCTTTTGCCTTCCTCCCTTCTTAAATAGACAATAGGTGCAGGAGTAGGCCATTCAGCCCTTTGAGCCAGCACCACCATTCAATGTGATCATGGCTGATCATCCACAATCAGTACTCCATTCCTGCCTTCTCCCCATATCCCTTGATTCCGCTATCTTTAAGAGCTCTATCTAACTCTTTCTTGAAAACATCCAGAGAATTGGCCTCCACTGCCTTCTGAGGAAGAGCATTCCACAGATCCACAACTCTCTGGGTGAAAAGTTTTTCCTCAAATCTGTTCTAAATGGCCTACCCCTTAAACTGTGGCCTCTGGTTCTGGACTCCCCCCAACATCGGGAACATTTTCAATGCCTCTAGCGTGTCCAATGCCTTAATAATCTTATACGTTTCAACAGATCCCCTCTCATCCTTCTAAATTCCAGTGTATACAAGCCCAGTCGCTCCAATCTTTCAACATATGACAGTCCCGCCATCCCAGGAATTAATCTTGTGAACCTACGCTGTACTCCCTCAATAGCAAGAATGTCCTTCCTAATTTGGAGACCAAAACTGAACACAATACTCCAGGTGTGGTCTCACCAGGGCCCTGTACAACTGCAGAAAGACCTCTTTGCTCCTATACTCAACTCCCCTTGTTATGAAGGCCAACATGCCATTAGTTTTCTTCACTGCCTGCTGTACCTGCATGCTTACTTTCAGTGACTGATCAACAAGGACACCTAGATCTCATTTTACTTCCCCTTTTCCTAACTTGACACCATTCAGATAGTAATCTGCCTTCCTGTTCTTGCCACCAAAGTGGATAACCTCACATTTATCCACATTAAACTGCATCTGCCCACTCACCCAACCTGTCCAAGTCACCCTGCATTCTCCTAACATCCTCATGTTTCACACTACTACCCAGCTTTGTGTCATCTGCAAATTTGCTAATGTTACTTTTAATCCCTTCATCTAAATCATTAATGTATATTGTAAATAGCTGCGGTCCCAGCACTGAGCCTTGGGGTACCCCACTAGTCACTGCCTGCCATTCTGAGAAGGACCCATTAATCCCTACACTTTGTTTCCCGTCTGCCAACCAATTTTCTATCCACGCGAGTACCCTACCCCCAATACCATGTGCTCTAATTTTGCCCACTAATCTCCTATGTGGGACCTTATCAAAGGCTTTCTGAAAGTCCAGGTACACCACATCCACTGGCTCTCCCTTGTCCATTTTCATAGTTACATCCTCAAAAATTAGTCAAGCATGATTTCCCCTTCGTAAATCCATGCTGACTCGGACCGATCCTGTTACTGCTATCCAAAGGTGCCGTTATTTCATTTTTTATAATTGACTCCAGCATCTTCCCCACCACTGATGTCAGGCTAACTGGTCTATAATTCCCCGTTTTGTTTCTCTCTCCTTTCTTAAAAAGTGGGATAACATTAGCTATCCTCCAATCCTCAGGAACTGATCCTGAATCTATAGAACATTGGAAAATGATTACCAATGCTTCCACGATTTCTAGAGCCACCTCCTTAAGTACTCTGGGATGCAGACCATCAGGCCCTGGGGATTTATCGGCCTTCAGTCCCATCAGTCTACCCAACACCATTTTCTGCCTAATGTGAAGTGACATTTGCAATCTTCAAGTCCTGCAGGACTATGCCAAAATCAAGTGATTTTTGAAAGATCATGACCAATGCATCCATTATCTCTTCAGCAACCTCTCTCAGGACTCTGGGATGTAGGCAATGTGGTCTAGGTGTCTTATCCACCTTAAGATCTTTGAGTTTGCTGAGCACTCTTTCCTTTGTAATAACAATGGCACTCACTTCTGCTCCCTGACACTCATGGACCTTTGGCACACTGCTAGCATCTTCCATAGTGGAGGCAGATGCAAAGTACTCATTTACCTTTTACTGGGTTTTTTTATTCTTTAAAAGACTGAAAAAAAAAACTTTTGGTATCCTGCTTTGTATTTTGCCTAGTTTGCCCTTATATTTCATCTTTTCCCTTCTGACAGCTTTTTTTAAGTTGCCTTTTGTTGGATTTTAAAAGTTTCCATATCATCCAACTTCCCACTCACTTTTGCTACCTTGTATGCCCTTCTCATGCGGCCCTTAAATTCCCTTGTCAGCCACAGCTGCCTACACCTGCCATTTCAGAACTTCCTCTGTGGGACGTATCTATCCTGTACTTTGTGAACTATTCCCGGAAACTTCAGCCATCTCTGCTCTGCCGTCATCCCTGCCAGTATCATCCTCTAATTATCTTGGGCAAGCTCCTCTCTCATGCCTCTGTAACTCCCTTTATTCCACTGTAATACTGATACATGTAACTTATGCTTCTTCCTCTGAAATTGCAGTATGAATTCAATCATATAATGAACACTGCCTCCCAAGGGTTCCTTTACTTTAATCTCCCTAATAAGATCTGGGTTATCTCTCAACATTCAATCTGAGATAGACTTTCCCTGAGAAGGCTCAAGCACAACCTGCTCTAAAAAGCCATCTCACAGGCATTCAACAAATTCCCTCTCTTGTGATCTGACACCAACCTGATTTTCCCAATCCCTTTGCATATTGAAGTCCCCCATTACAACAGTGTCATTACCCTTATTAAATGCTTTTTCTAGCTTCCTTTGCAACCATAATCCCAAATCTTGCCCATATATGATTCCCGTAATGGGATTTTTTACCCTTGCAGTTTCTTAACTCCACCTACAAAGATTCAACACATTCTCTGACCTCATGTCACCTCTTTCTAAAGATGTAATTCCATCTCTTACCAACAGCACTACACCACCGCCTATGCCTTCCTGCCTGTCCTTTCAATACAAGGTATATCTTTTGATGTTAAGCTCCCATCTATGGCCTTCTTTCAGCCTCAACTGAGTAATGTTCACAACGTCATACCAACCAATATTTAATTGCACCATGAGTTTGTCCATATTAAAACCTGCACTGTAGATCAGTGCAACAGTGGGATTCCTGTAACATAATCTGCCTCTCAATTGCATGGCACCACCTACATATTTCATGTCAAGCGTTCTATGGAAATATTTAATAGCTGAACCTTAAATGATATCTTCCCAATTACTAAGGAAAGGAGGTTCTGTGAATGAATACAAGATTCCCAGATGTATGTTGCCTCCTGGGTTCCAGGATCCAAAGACATAGGAACAGTGACAAGGTTGTGCAAAGCGAGTTCAGAGAGTTGAGTGCTAAGTTAAAGGACAGGTCTTCCAGGGTTGTGATCTCAGGACTGCTACATACTAGTGAGGCCAGAAATAGGAAGATAATACAGGTTAACACACAGCTAAGGAGTTGGTGTAGGAGGGAGGGTGTCATATTTTTGGATCATTCGGCTCTCCTCCAGGGAAAGTGTGACCTGTACGTAAGAGACAGTTTGTACCTGGAGGAGGACTAACACCCTAGTGAGGTTAGCTCGCACTGCATGGGTGGAGCAGGGGTTAAAACTAGAGTTACAGTGGGATGGAAAATAGAACAGATGGTGGAGAGGTTGTGGAAACAGATGTACTTTAGACCTCAAATTCAGGAATCTAAAGGTTGAACATGGTGCAACTAATGTCCTGAGCTGTGTATATTTCAATGCAAGAAGTATTGTAGGAAAGGCAGATGAACTCAGGGCATGGATTAACACTGGGAATTATGATATTGTAGCCATTAGTGAGACTAAGTTGAAAGAACAAGCAGCTCAATATTCCAGAGTTCCATTGTTTTAGATGTGACAAAGTGGGAGGGATTAAAGGGGGAGGGTGGCGTTACTAGTCAAGGAAAATGTCACAGCAGTGCTCAGTCACAACAGACTGGAGAACACATACCTTCGAGGTCGGCAGAGGTGCGGCAAGTGAAACGAATTAGTCAATTTATCAGCCGATACAAGTAAGGTTTACTCTAGGGAAGCGGCCTTGTCAAGGGAAGTGCCTTATGAGAAAAGTGCGGGTCTTTGGCTCGAGAGTCTTTGGCGAGGAGGCTGAGGGAGGAGTCTACACCACAGTTGGAGAGAGTGAGAAGTGGTGAAGAAATGACAGGTAAACTGATTCAGTGTGATGCTTGTATGATGTGGGAGGTCAGGGACACTGATGGTGCCTCTGGCTGCTACAACTGTGGAAAGGTGTGTCCAGGATCAGCTCCTGAAGGACCGTGTTGGGACACTGGAGAAGCAACTGGATGACCTCAGGTTCATCCGAGAAAACAAGAGTTTTCTGGACAGGACCTACAGCGAGATCGTTACACCAAAGATACCGGAAGGGGGGGGGGGGGGGGGGGGACGATGAGGAAGGGATGGATGCTTAGAGTACAGGAGACCCTGGGGGATGTACCTCTTGAAAACAGGTTCACCCTCTTGGAAGCTGTCCGGGAGACAGAAGACACTCCCAGTCTGAGAGGCCAACAGGTCTGCCAGTCAAAAACTGGCGCAGAAGCAAATCCGAGTAGACAGATATCTGGCAGAGCCATGGTAGTAGGGGGTTCCATAGTGAGAGGTACAGAAAAGGGTTTCTGTGGCAACAGGCAGGATTTAAGGATGGTGTGTTGCCTCCCTGGTGCCAGGATACAGGATGTCACGGACTGATTGAAGGGCATCCTCAAGGTGAAGGTGAACAGCTGGAAGTCATAGTGCATGTTGGCACAAATGACGTCAGGAAGAAGAGGAAAGAAATTCTGCAGCGTGACTTCAGAGAACTCAGAAGAAAGCTGGAAAGCAGGACCTCCAGGGTGGTTATCTCCGGTTTGCTTCCAGTTCCGCGTGCTGGTGAGGGCAGGAACAGGGAGTTATGGGATCTGAATGTGCAGCTGAGAAGATGGTGTGGGAAGCAGGGATTTAGATTCTTAGACCACCGTGATCTGTTTTGGGGTAAGGATGAATTGTACAAAAAGGGATGGGTTGCACCTTAACAGGCGGGAGGCCAGCATTCTGGCAGACAGGTGTGTTTAAACTAAGTAGTGGGGGTGGGGGAGGAGACGAACTGGAAATACAAGGATGGAGGTAAAGGGAAAGAGAGAATAAGAAAAGTTAAGAAAGACAACAGAATTAACAGGGCAGAAAGCTCAGGAAGGGATTGGAGAGCATGGCCAAGTGCAATAGGAATTGATGTGAAAGGTGAGGGGAGTAATGGATTAAAAGTATTGTATATGAATGCACGAAGTATAAGAAATAACGTGGATGAGCTTGAGGCTCAGTTGGAAATTAACAAGTATGATGTTGTAGGAATAACAGAGACATGGCTGCAAGAGGATCAGGGCTAAAGAAATGAATATTCAAGGCTGTAAGTCCTATCGAAAGGACAGACAGGTGGGCAGAGGGGGTGGGGTGGCTCTGTTGGTGAGGAATGAAATTCAGTCCATTGCGAGGGGTGACATAGAATCAGGAGATGTAGAATCAGTATGGATAGAACTGAGAAGTTGTAAGGGCAAAAAGACCTTTATGGCAGTTATCTACAGGCCCCCAAACAGTAGCCTGGATATAGGGTGCAAGTTGAAATTGGCATGTTGCAAAGGTAATGCTACGGTTGTTATGGGGGATTTCAACATGCAGGCAGACTGGGAAAATCAGGTTGTTACTGGACCCCAAGAAAGGGAGTTTGTGGAGTGCCTCCGAGATGGATTCTTAGAGCAGCTTGTACTGGAGCCTACCAGGGAGAAGGCAATTCTGGATTTAGTGTTGTGTAATGAACCGGATTTGATAAGGGAACTCAAGGTAAAGGAGCCATTAGGAGATAGTGACCATAATATGATAAGTTTTAATCTACAATTTGAGAGGGAGAAGGGAAAATCGTAAGTGTCAACATTACAATTGAACAAAGGGAACTATGGTGCTGTGAGGGAGGAGCTGGCCAAAGTTGACTGGAAAGATACCCTAGTAGGGATGACAGTGGAACAACAATGGCAGGTATTTCTGGGAATTTAATACAGAAGGTGCAGGATCAGTTCATTTCAAAGAGGAAGAAAGATTCTAAGGGGAGTAAGGGCTGACAAGGAAAGTCAAGGACAGTATAAAAATAAAAGAGAGTATATCATAGCGAAGATGAGCGGGAAGCCAGAGGACTGGGAAACTTTTAAAGAGCAACAGAAGATAAATAAAAAGGCAATACGGGGAGAAAAGATGAGACACGAAGGTAAGCTAGCCAAGAATATAAAGGAGGATAGTAAAAGCTACTTTAAGTATGTGAAGAGGAAAAAAAAGTTAAGACCAAAGTTGGGCCCTTGAAGACAGTAACAGGCAAATTTATTATGGGGAAAAAGGAAATGGCAGATGAGTTGAACAGGTACTTTGGATCTGTCTTCACTAGGGAAGACACAGACAATTTTCCAGATGTAATAGTGGCCAGAGGACCTAGGGTAACAGAGGAACTGAAGGAAATTCACATTAGGCAGAAAATGGTGTTGGGTAGACTGATGGAACTGAGGGCTGATAAATCCCCAGGGCCTGATGGTCTGCATCCCAGAATGCTTAAGGAAGTAGTCCAAGAAATAGTGGATGCATTGGTAATCATTTTCCAATGTTCTATAGATTCAGGATCAGTTCCTGAGGATTGGAGGATAGCTAATGTTATCCCACTTTTTAAAAAAGGAGGGAGAGAGAAAACACGGAATTATAAGACCAGTTAGCCTGACATCAGTGGTGGGGAAGATGCTGGAGTCAATTATAAAAGATGAAATAACGGCACATTTGGATAGCAGTAACAGGATCTGTCTGAGTCAGCATGGATTTACAAAGGGGAAATCATGCTTGACTAATCTTCTGGAATTTTTTGAGGATGTAACCATGAAAATGGACAAGGGAGAGCCAGTGGATGTAGAGTACCTGGACTTTCAGAAAGCCTTTGATAAGGTCCCACATAGGAGATTAGTGGGCAATTAGAGCACATGGTATTGGGGGTAGGGTACTCACATGGATAGAAAATTGGTTGGCAGACAGGAAACAAAGAGTAGGAATTAACAGGTCCCTTTCAGAATGGCAGGCCGTGACTAGTGAGTACTGCAAGGCTTGCTACTGGGACTGCAGCTATTTACAATATACATTAATGATTTAGATGAAGGGATTAAAAGTAACATTAGCAAATTTGCAGATGACACAAAGCTGGGTAGTAGTATGAAACATGAGGAGGATGTTTGGAGAATGCAGGGTGACTTGGACAGGTTGGGTGAGTGGGCAGATGCAGTTTAATGTGGATAAATGTGAGGTTATCCACTTTGGTGGCAAGAACAGGAAGGCAGATTACTATCTGAATGGTGTCAAGTTAGGAAAAGAGGAAGTACAACGAGATCTAGGTGTTCTTGTTGATCAGTCACTGAAAGTAAGCATGCAGGTACAGCAGGCAGTGAAGAAAGCTAATGGCATGTTGGCCTTCATAACAAGGGGAGTTGAGTATAGGAGCAAAGAGGTCCTTTTGCATTTGTACAGGGCCCTGGTGAGACCACACCTGGAGTATTGTGTTCAGTTTTGGTCTCCAAATTTGAGGAAGGACATTCTTGCTATTGAGGGAGTACAGCGTAGGTTCACGAGATTAATTCCTGGGATGGCGGGACTGTCATATGTTGAAAGATTGGAGCGACTGGGCTTGTATACACTGGAATTTAGAAGGATGAGAGGGGATCTGATTGAAACATATTATTAAGCGATTGGACACGCTAGAGGCAGGAAACATGTTCCTGATATTGGGAGAGTCCAGAATCACAGGCTACAGTTTAAGAATAAGGGGTATGCCATTTAGAACATAGTTGAGGAAAGTCGTTTTCACCCAGAAAGTTGAGGATCTGTGGAATGCTCTGCCTCAGAAGGCAGTGGAGGCCAATTCTCTGGATGCTTTCAAGAAAGAGTTAGATATGGAGAGAAGGCAGGAACAGGATACTGATTGAGGATGATCAGCCATGATCACAGTGAATGGCAGAGCTGGCTCGAAGGGCCAAATGGCCTACTCCTGCACCTGTTGTCTAACTCGACTAGTGAGGCATAATGGATGGAACTGAGAAATAATAAAGGTATGATCATGTTAATGGGGCTATATCCAACAGTAATTTGTAGAAAGATCACAGCCAGTTTCAAGAAACTTATTGTGGGTGATTTTAACTTTCCACATATTGACTGGGAATTCTGTTCTGTAAAAGGACTAGATGGGATAGAATTTGTCAAATGTGTTCAGGAAAGTTTCCTTCATCAGTGCGTAGAAGTCCTGAAGATAGTACTAATCCGCTATTAGGGAATGAGACAGGGCAGGTGAAAGAGTTTGCGTTAGGAAACACTTTGCATCTAGTGATCAGAATGCCATTAGTTTCAAAGTTAATATGGAAAAAGATAAGCCTGGTCTGCGGGTAGAGATTCTAAATTGAAGAAAGGCCAATTTTGTTGGTATCATGAAGGATCTGGCAAGTGTGGAATGGAACAGGCTGTTTTCTTGCAAAGGTGTACTTGATAAGTGGGAGTCCTTCAAAAGTGAAATTTTGAGAGTACAAAGCTTCTATGTAGATGTCAGAATGGAAGGTAAAGATAACAGGCTTAGGAAACCTTGGTTTTCAAGAAATATTGGTTAAGGGGTAAAAGCAAATGAGGGGTAAAGGGTTGAAACAAATGAGGACTTTTGGAAATGCAATAGAACATTCAAGAAAGAAATCCGAAGGGCTAACAGAAGGCATGAGGTTGCCCTATCAGACAAGATGAAGGAGAGTCCCAAGGGTTCTATAGATATGTCAAGAGCAAAAGGATTGCAAGGGACAAAATTGGTCTTCAGAATGGTAATCTATACAGGGTAGATCTTAAATGGTGTACTTGCATCTGTATTTACACAGAAGATGAACACAGAGTCTACTGAAGTAAGGCAAAGCAGCAGCGAGGTCATGAACCCAATAAAAATTAGGAGGAGGAGCTTGCTGCCTTGAGGCAAATTGGGCTGGATAAATCCTCAGATCTTGACAAGGTATTCCCTCAGATACTACGGGAGGCAAGTGCAGAAATTGCAGGGGCCTTAGCAGAGATAATTAAATTATCTTTAGCAACAGGTGAGGTACCAGACGATTGGAGGATAGCTAATGTTTCACTGTTTAAATAAACCAGGAAAGTATTGGCCGGTAAGCCTGACATCAGTAGTGGGAAAGTTATTGGAAGGCATTCTAAGGAAACAGATATGTGAGTATTTGGATAGACATTAACTGATCAGGGATAATCAGCATGACTGCATGTGGCAAGTCATGTCTAACCAATCTTACCGTAAAGAGTTTTTCGAGAAAGTTACCAGAAGGTAACTTTAAAAATTTCCTTCTTGTGCCAACTCTTTCCATCTTCTACAGCTCTGGTGGGGCTATGAGGAATATAGATAGGGTAAAAGCAAGCAGGCTTTTTCAACTGAGGTTGGGTGGGACTACAACTAAAGGTTATAGGTTAAGTGTGAAAGGTGAAAGTTTAAGGGGAACATGAGGGGAAACTACTTCACTTAGAAGGTCAGGAGAGTGGAATGAGCTGCCACTGCAAGTGGGACATGTGAGCTCGATTTCAAAGTTTAAGCGAAGTTTGGATAGGTACATGGCTGGCAGGTGTATGGAGGGCTACCATCCAGGTGCGGTGCAGGTTGATGGGACTAAGCAGTGTAAATGGTTTGTACAGACTAGATGAGCCAAAGGCTCTTTTTCTATGCTGTATTTTTCTATCACTCTCGGTCTACAAAACAACTGTTACATCTACAGGATGCAATGCAGTAACAATCCAAACTTAAGTCAACCAACATTCTCCATCTGCTGCAGAAAATCAAATCAATCCTTGTATTCTACATTCAACCATCAGAACTTCGCCAGAGTTAACATTTTGCAATTTTCTACACAATCATCACAGCAACAAGTTTTGTACAATGTCTGCAGCAGCTGAAGAAGAAATCACAGTATCACCTACAACTTTGAATAACTACATAAATTTAAGGAAACAAAAATCATAGCTCCTCCAAAATTAGCTGATATTTAAGAAATTTTTGTTCACAGAACAGACAGAAAATATAATAAATTTAAACACGCAAGAATATAATTTTGAATATTACCTACTGTGTAACAAATGAAACATTGGTCTACAGCTGAAAGGCATCTCTTAACAGCCAAGCTTCAATAAAGATTTAGGAATGAAGCACTTGTCTTGTTTTTCTACTTAACAACTAAATATTTCACTGTACCACTGTGACATCACTGCAACAACCATTGTTCCCAGGGTTACACAACTTACTCAGCCACTCACCTCCTACTCCATCAAACCGAAAGCTTTGTTTTGAACATAGAAATGTCTGAAGATTTCAATATTAGTAACTACATGGAGGAGTTGGTGTAATTGTACAGCTAAGTAACAGAATGTAGTGCATTAGTTATATTACTGGATTAATAATCAAAAGAATGCATGTTTTTTATTGACAGAGTATATCATGAAATCTGTTGTTTTGTGGCAGCAGTACAGTGCAATAAAAATACTGTAAGCTACAATAAGAAATATATAAACTAGTAAATAAGTAGTGCAAAAAGATAGTGTTCATAGTCCATTCAGAAATCTGATGGCAGAGGTGAAGAAGCTGTTTCTAAAATACAATAAAAGTATTCAGAAACCTAATGGGATCACAAGCATGGAAGTCTCAATTACATAAAACTTAATTGTTCAGAGAAATAGCTCAAACTCTATGCTGTTCACCAGTAAATCCAAGAGGAAAATTGAAAATTACCAGCTCTCATTTAGTAATATGCAGCTGAATTTGTATTTTCACACTGGAGTCAACGACAAAGGGTTTTCCACATGAAGCTTTACTTATTTTGATCTTTCCAACTTGGCAAAGAGATGATATTCATGATGTTACTTATTTTGATCTTTCTGACTTGGCAAAGAGAAAAGAATTCCCAAATCAACCAGCATTTATAGATTCCTATTAACATTAACAATCATGCACAGCCAAAATCGTACATGTCAATTCTATCCAATGAATGAACTGTTATATCAAGTCAAAATTAGGATTATTCAAACAGGGAGCTGTAGAAGATGGAAAGAGTTGGCACAAGAAGGAAATTTTTAAAGGATGCAGGGTTAAATGTGGAAATTTTGCAATATCACTCCTCTCAAATCCCCTGTCATGTGTGAAACTTCTACACCCAGGGGAAAAAAAAATGAGTTTTGCCCTTCCCTCAGCAATGTTTCTGTCAATTTCTGTCAGTATTGTGTACAGTTCTGGTCACTGAATTATAGGAAAGATGTCAACAAGATAGAGAGAGTACAGAGGAGATTTACCAAAATGTTACCTGGGTTTCAGCACTGAAGTTACAGAGAAAGGTTGAACAAGTTAGGTCTTTATTCTTTGAAGCATAGAAGGTTGAGGGGTGTCTTGATAGAGGTATTTAAAATTATGAGGGGGATAGATAGAGTTGACGTGAATAGGCTTAAGAGTAGGGGAGATTCAAACAAGAGGACATGTTGAGAGTTAAGGGGCAAAAGTTTAGGGGTAACATGAGAGGGGGAACTTCTTTACTCAGAGAGTGGTAGCTGTGTGGAATGAGCTTCCAGTCGAAGTGGTAGGAGCAGGTTCGATTTTGTCATTTAAAAAAAATTGGATAGGTATATGGACAGGAAAGGAATGGAGGGTTATGGGCTGAGTGCAGGTAGGTGGGACTAAGTGAGAGTAAGCGTTCGGCACAGACTAGAAGGGTCGAGATGGCCTGTTTCTGTGCTGCAATTGTTATATGTTATATGGTTAATTAGATGGCAATCTATTATCACTGACATATGATGAGAAATCTGTTGCTTTGAAGCAGCAGCACAGTGCAAAAGCATAAAATTACAAGTTACAAAAAAGAAAGCACTAATAAAGGAATATGAGGTAGTGCTCGTGGATTCAAGGACTATTCAGAAATATGATGCCAGAGGGGAAGAAGCCATTCCTAAGTAGTTAAGTGCAGGTATTAATTGCAACAATATCATAACATGTTTTGATCCATGCTCTCGGCTCATCTGTCTTACCTGTGAGGCTCCTTGCATTAAAGTAAATGCAGTTAAGTCAGAAAAGACTAAAAATGCTTGACTACACTAATTTTCTGAATAAAGTAGGAAAGTTAGGGAAGCCAAGAAACAGTGGTTGCAAATCAATCTTGAATTCTAAAGACCTGTCAATTCTAAGCAAATGATTTGAAGAAAATCGATTTTAATTGGAACTGAAAATATGAAGAGATCAAATAACCAGTATGTATTTATTCATCGCTTTATACTCTTAAGATACCCTAAGTGCATCACAATCAATGACTGAATGACTAAAAATATAACAATCATTGTTATTTGCTAAAAAGAGCCACTTTATGCATAATAAATGTCAATAAGAAGAATCACTTGGAACTACTGCTGGGTCAGTCATCTGCATAGAAATGACCCTTTGTTCTACTGTGACCATGTCAAACATTAAAAACCTACGTATACCAATCGCATTTACCAGCAAATCTGTATCCTATTATGCCTTCGTCATTCAAAGGCTCATCCAGATGCTTCTTATGTGTTTTGAGAGTACTTGCAACATTGCCTTTATGGCATGTTCTGGTGAAAATCTTCATCTTTATATCCTCTGCAAATTTCTTAACTCTTTAGCGTAAGCCTCTGTCCTCTGTTTACGTTGTGGGAACATGGTTTAAAGTTTATTATATAGGTCTCTCTAAATTTTATACACCTATATCATATAATGCTCCCTCAACCTCCTCTCCTCCAATGAAAACAATTCCAGTTTACCCAGTCTCTCCTTATAAAAGAAACATTATACACCTAGACAACATCCTGGTGAATCTCCTCTACACTCTGATCAATCACATTCTACCAATAATGTGTCTTAGTTGCTGCATAACTAATGTTTTACAGAGATTAGACACATGACACTGCAGATGCTAGAATCTGCAGCAACACACAAAATACTTTAGGAGCTCAGTGAACCTTAAAATATCCATTCCCTCCATGGCTGTTGCCTGACTCTGTTTCTCCAGTATTTTGTGCAGTGCTGCAATGTTTCATAAAGTTGCACCGTGAACTCCCTGCTCTTATACCTCAACAATATAAGGCAAGCATCCTGCACCACTCTACATACCTGTGCTGCCACATTCAAAAGATCTTTGACTTGTACTGCAAGGCCCCTCTGTTACTCAATACGTATACCCTATGGTTCTACTAGTTAAGGGATATTTCCTGCTTCATAGTACCACCTCTTCTCCACTCCCCTCCCACCTGAATGCATCACCTCACACTTAGCAGGATTAAATTCAATCATTCATTGCCCTGTTCAATTTACCAGCTACAAGCCTATAGCAGACCACCAATTTTTATGTCATTTGCAAACCTATTAATCATACCTCAGATTCATATGCAAGTCATTAGTTCTAGTCTTACCCAACCTCAGTGGAAAACATCTACTTCCATTTACCCCCTCATAATTTTGAACACCTCTTAACAAACCTCCCTTCATTCTCCCACACTTCAGGGAATAAAGTCCTGACTGATTCAACCTTCCCCTATAACTCATGTTCTCAAGTCATGACATCTTATTGATATCTTTCCTCTAGGTAGGTGACCAGCACTGTACACAATATTCCAAATTTGGCCTCACCAATGTCTTATACAACTTAAACATAACATCCCAACTCCTGTACTCAGTACTTTGATTTATGAAGGCAAATGTGCCAAAAGTTCTCTTTACGACCCTATTCACCAGTGACGCCACTTTCAAGATCTGTATTCTTAGACCCCTCTGTCCTTCTGTAGTTCTCATTGCCCTTCTGCTTACTGAGCAAATCCTAAACTGGTCTGTACTCCCTAAGTGCAACACGTCACACCTGTCAGTAATAAATTTCATCTGCCATTTTTCCAGCAAGTGCAGATTTCATTGCAAACTTTGATTATCTTCCTCACTGTCCACTCTGTCCCCAATCTTGGTGTCATGTACAAATTTACCGATCCAGTTTACCACATTATCATCCATATCACTGACACAGATAGTAAGCAACTAAGGACCCAAGCACAAATCCCTGCAGCACACCACTAGTCACAGGCTGCCAGTGAAAGAGGCAACCATCTGCTACCACTCTATGGGTTTTCCCCAAAATCCAATGTTGAATTCAATTTACCGTAGATGCCGGATTATAAGCCGCTACTTTTTTTCCCACGCTTTGAACAGCTTTGAACACTGCGGCCTTTACTACGGTGCGGCTAATGCATGGTTTTTTTTCATGCCGCCAAAAACATTTTGCCTCTTAACAGTAGACCAATAAAATTGATGAGTAGTTCACAGAGGTCCAATGAAATTGTACGATAAATCAAGCGCACTTTCACAATTAAATTATTGTAAATCAGTCATTTGTACTCACCCTCATCAACATGGAAAACACTCGAAGCATTGTGCTGCCTTTATGGCAGTAATTTAATTTATAATATTTTCGCTTAGTAATTCATTTGTTAGTATTTTCTAGTTAAAGTTAGAAGTGTTTTAAGTATATTTGTTTTCTGTACTACATCCCAGGATGCTATGACGTCACATCCGGTTTCGCCGCGTCTTGTGGGAAAATACCGGTTTGCGATAAACGGAAAGGTGGGGGCGAGCGCATTAGACCCGCGCGAGAACGCTGCTTTTAAGTTAAAGGCGATCAATAACTTTTCCTGGTAGGCTGCAGTATATATTTTTTTACCAGTCGTTAGGAGATATTGGAATGTTGTTCGTGCACTGTTCAGTAAAAAAGTATACACAACGTAATTTGTGTGTTACCGATACGTATGTATATTTAAAAGTAGCCGTGTTACAGGCACGGTTCAAAAAAAGCATTTGCAATATGTATTTGTTTATGTTACCATACGGATTTAATTAAAAGTTAAAAAATCCTCACGTGTAATATCTTTCTGTGTAAATATCTCATATTACAACGTGGGACACCTGCGGCTTAAAATCCGGTGCGGCTTGTACAAGTACAAAATTGATTTTCTTTCTAAAATTAGAGCCTGCGGTTTTTAATCAGGTGCGCTCTGTAGTACGGAATCTACGGTACTACCTCATCCTGAACCTTCTTGACTAGCCTCCCATGCGGGAGTTTGTCAAAAGCCTTGCTAAGGTCCATGCAGACTGGATTTTCTTCAAAAATCCTGACGAAGAGTCTCGGCCTGAAATGGTGACAGTGCTTCTCCTTATAGATGCTGCCTGGCCTGCTGTGTTCCACCAGCATTGTGTGTGTGTTGTTTGAATTTCCAGCATCTGCAGATTTCCTCGTGTTGGATTTTCTTCATCAACTTTCCTGGTAACCTCCTTGAAAAACTCTAACATGGGTTAGACATGACCTACCACGCCCAAAACCATGCTATCCCTAATCAGACTTGTCCATACAAATACTTACACATTCAGTCCCTTAGAATACCTTCCAGTAACTTACCTCGTACTGATACCCTATAATTTCCCAGCTTATTCTCAGAGCCTTTCTTGAACAACAGAATTTTAGCTATCCTCCAGTACCTTATCTGAGACAAAGCATATTTTAAATACCTCTGCCAGAGCCCCTTCAACTTCTGCACTGGCCTCCCATAACTGCTGATGGGACACCTCGTCAGGCCCTGGGGACCTATTGACCCTAATTTGCCTCAAGACAGCAAGTACCTGCTCTTCTGTAATCTTTATAGGGTCCATGATCTCACTGCTGTTTTGCCTCAGTTCTAAGAAAGCCATTTTTAATCACAGAAACATAGAAAACCTACAGCACAATACAGGCCCTTCGGCGTACAAAGTTGTGCCAAACCTGTCCCTACCTTAGAAATTACTAGGCTTACCTATAGGCCTCTATTTTTCTAAGCTTCATGTACTTATCCAAAAGTCTCTTAAAAGACCCTATTGTATCTGCCTCCACCACCATTGCCAGGAGCCCATTTTACGCACTCACCACTCTCTGCATAAAAAACTTACTCCTGACGTCTCCTCTGTACCTACTCCCCAGCACCTTAAACCTGTGTCCTCTTGTGGCAACCATTTCAGCCCTGGGAAAAAGCCTCTGACTATCCACATGATCAATGCCTCTCATCATCTAATACACCTCTATCAGGTCACCTCTCATCCTCCGTCACTCCAAGGAGCAAAGGCAGAGTTCACTCAACCTGTTTTCATAAGGCACATTCCCCAATCCAGGCAACATCCTTGTAAATCTTCCCTACACCCGTTCTATGGCTTCCACATCCTTCCTGTAGTGAGGCGACCAGAACTGAACACAGTACTCCAAGTGGGGTCTTAACAGGGTCCAATATAGCTGCAGCATTACCTCTTGGCTCCTACATTCAATTCAAGTCGTCACTTTTATTGTCATTTCGACCATAACTGCTGGTACAGTACATAGTAAAAATGAGAATGTTTTTCAGGACCATGGTGTTACATGACACATTACAAAAACTAGGCTGAACTATGTAAAAAAACAACAGAGGAAAAAAAACACACAACAACTGCACTAGACTACATACCTACCCAGGACAGCATAAAGTGCACAAAAACAGTGCAGGCATTATAATAAATAATAAACAGGACAATAGGGCAAGGTGTCAGGCCAGGAACTGGGTATTGAGGAGACTGATAGCTTGGGGAAAGAAACTGTTACATAGTCTGATCGTGAGAGCCTGAATGCTTCTGTGCCTTTTCCCAGACGGCAGGAGGGAGAAGAGATTGTATGAGGAGTGCATGGGGTCCTTCAAAATGCTGTCTTCTTTGTGGATGCAGCATGTCCATAATGGCAGGAAGAGAGACCCCGGTGATCTTCTCAGCTGACCTCACTATCCGCTGCAGGGTCTTGCAATCCGAGATGGTGCAATTTCCGAACCAGGCAGTGTTGCAACTGCTCAGGATGCTCTTAATACAACCCCTGTAGAATGTGGTGAGAATGGGGGGTGGGAGATGGACTTTCCTCAGCCTTCGCAGAAAGTAGAGACGCTGCTGGGCTTTATTTGCTATGGAGCTGGTGTTGAGAGACAGGTGAGATTCTCCCCCAGGTGAACACCAAGAAATTTGGTGCTCTTAACGATCTCTACCAAGGAGCCGTCGATGTTCAGCGGGGAGTAGTCGCTCCGTGCCCTCCTGAAGTCAACAACCATCTCTTTTGTTTTGTTCACATTCAGAGACAGGTTGTTGGAACTGGACCAGTCCGTTAGCCGCTGCACCTCCTCTCTGTAAGCTGACTCGTCGTTCTTGCTGATGAGACCCACCACAGTCGCGTCATCGGCGAACTTGATGATGTGGTTCGAGCTGTGTGTTGCAGCACAGTCATGGGTTAGCAGAGTAAACAGCAGTGGACTGAGCACACAGCCCTGGGGGGCCCCCGTGCTCAGTGTGATGGTGTTGGAGATGCTGCTCCCGATCCTGACTGACTGAGGTCTCCCAGTCAGGAAATCTAAAATCCACTTGCAGAGGGAGGTGTTCAGGCCCAGTAGGCTCAGCTTTCCAATCAGTTTCTGAGGGATGATTGTGTTGAATGTTGAACAGCATCCGAACGTATGTGTCATTTTTGTCCAGGTGGAGGGTGATGGCAATGGTGTCATCCGTCGAGCGCTTGGGACGGTATGCAAACTGCAGGGGGTCCAGTGAGGGTGGCAGCAGGGTCTTGATATGCATTATGACGAGCCTCTCGAAGCACTTCATGATGATGGATGTGAATGCAACGGGACAGTAGTCATTTAGGCAACACACTGAGGACCTCTTTGGCACAGGGACAATGGTGGCGCTGCTCATGGAAACGTTGAAGATGTCAGTGAGAACATCTGCTAGCTGGTCTGCACATCCTCTGAGCACTCTAGCAGGGATGTTGCCTGGTCTAGCAGCCTTCCGTGGGTTGACCCTGCACAGGGTTCTTCTCACATCGGCCACAGTGAAACACAGCACCTGGTCATTTGTAGGAGGGGTGGACTTCCTCGCCGCCACATCATTTTCCGCCTCAAAACGGGCGTAGAAGTTATTCAGTGCATCTGGGAGGGAGGCATCACCTGCACAGCCAGGTGATGTTGTCCTGTAATTGGTGATGTCCTGGATGCCCTTCCACATGCGCCGTGTGTTGTCGCTGTCCTGGAAGTGGCTGTGGATTCGCTGGGCATATGCACGCTTTGCCCCTCTGATGGCTCGGGACAGTTTGGCCCATGCTGTTGTTAGGGCTGCCTTGTTGCCTGCTCTGAAGGCGGAGTCGCGGGTCCTCAGCAGTGCACACACCTCCGCGGTCATCCATGGCTTCTGGTTAGCGTGTATAGTGATGGTCTTGGACAGAGTAACATCATCAATGCACTTGCTGATGTAGCTGGTCACTGATGCTGTGTACTCCTAAATTGGTAGAGTCACCATTGGTTGCAGCCTCCCTGAACATGTGCCAGTCAGTGTGCTCAAAGCAGTCTTGAAGAGCAGAGATGGCTCCTGCTGGCCAGGTTTTCACCTGCTTCAGAACTGGTCTGGAGTGCCTGACCAGCGGTCTGTATGCTGGGATTAACATAACAGAGATGTGATCTGAGTAACCGAGGTGGGGGTGGGGCTCAGCCCGGTACGCGTCAGGGATGCTTGTGTAAACCAGGTCCAACACGTTCTCCCCCCTCGTTGCGAAGTCCACATATTGATGGAATTTGGGGAGCACTGACTTAAGGTTTGCGTGGTTAAAATCACCGGCGACAATAAACAGTCCATCAGGGTGTGCGTTCTGCATTTCGCTAATAGCCCCATACAGTTCACAGAGCACGTCCTTAACATTAGTGTTGGGGGGAATGAAGACACAGAATATATAAACAGAGGTGAATTCCCGTGGCAATAAAATGGTCTGCATCTAACAGCCATAAACTCCACTTGCGATGAGCAGTGTCTGGAAACCAGCACAGTTTTTACACCATTCTGTGTTGATGTAAATACAGATACCACCACCACGAGTCTTACCGGAGAGAGCTGCATCCCTGTCTGCTCGAAACAAGGCGAGCCCATCTAGCTGAATAGCGGCGTCCAAAATTCTATCAGTGAGCCATGTCTCTGTACAGACGTACGCACAACAGACTCTGTACTCCCGCCGAGTACAATTTATTGTCCAGGGCATTGGAGAGCAGAATGGACGGGAGATCCGGCCGGCTAGGGCTCACTGTTTGCCTGCCCGCTTGCCTCACTTCTGCTTCCTTGCACATCGCTTGCGACGTCTCCATCTCCAGCTACCAGCATCAGGCGAGTCCGAGGAATGTAGGCCTGTTCCCCTCAGCAAGCTGAGGTCGCGTAATTCAACCAGCAGATCTTTGTGAAGGTTTGTTTTTGAGCGATCTCTGTATTGTAGTGGTATCTGGCAATGGTAGATAGTTGCTCTGTTATCCATGTGCCCTAATCGAAAATTGTGTATCAAACTTAAATTAGAAAATTAAATTAAAGTAACACCAGATCTGAAAGGCCACTGCTGCCATGCCACACCACCTCAATTCCACAGTTACTGAAGGCTAATATACCGTATGCCTTCTTAACCACAAAGTCAACCTGTGCAGCTGCTTTGAGCATCCTATGGACTCAGACCTCAAGATCCCTCTGATCCTCCACACTGCCAAGAGTCTTAACATTAATATTATATTCTGCCATCATATTTGACCTACCAAAATGAACCACTTCACACCTATCTGGGTTAAACTCCATCTGCCACTTAACAGCCCAGTTCTGCATCCTATCAATGTCTTGCTGTAATCTCTGACAGCCCTCCACACTATCTGCAACACCTCCAACCTTTGTGTCATCAGCAAACTTACTAACCCATCCTTCCACTTCCTCATCCAGGTCATTTATAAAAATCACAAAGAGTAAGGGTCCCAGGACAGATCCCGGAGGCACATCACTGGTCACCAACCTCCATACAGAATATGACCCGTCTACAACCACTCTTTGCCTTCTGTGGGGAAACCAGTTCTGGATCCACAAAGCAATGTCCCCTTGGATCCCATGCCTCCTTACTTTGTCAATAGGCCTTGCATGGGGTACCTTATCAAATGCCTGAGGAACTGCTGGAGAAGAAGTTCCCTGAGTACAAGACGAGCTTCCAACCATGCACCTCATCAAACGAAACAATTTTTTCTAGCCTGATACAAGCCTTGAATTAGCTTAACTTCTGTAGAAAGCATCATTCCTGTTTTCATTATGAATGTTTCAAATTATTACTGACCCATCTCCTTTATTCTACCACATCACTCAGACTAACAAACCCAAAGTGACTCCTGGTTAATATTTCAATTTGAAAATTCTTATTTTTGTTTGCAAATTGCTCTATAGCTTCATACCACCTTCTCAAACACAGAACATATAGATGTTTCAAAACTTCTGACATCTCCATAACTCCCAAAATTAATTCCTTCACTGTTGGTGGCCTTGCCTTCAACTGTCGAAACCTTAAGCTCTAGTTTCTAAATCTCTCAGTCTCTGATTCCTGGCTCTTTTTACGGCCTATCTCTCCATGATCAAACATTTTGCCATATACTATCTTGTCTTCATGCTATGCAGTATCAAATTTTGTCCAGTCAAATTCCTTAGGATGCTTTACTGCATTTAAATCATAACGTGAATGATGCCATTCTCATTATTGTTCACTAGAGCACCCAGTTACCAGAAAGCAAAACAGAAAAATGTAATTCATGCCCCAGAAGAGGATGGCCATGAATAGAACTACAGGTGTGCATAAAGACAGCCTATGAAAATCTTAGTAGCTTACCGATAATTACATTTTATATTTATTTTAGAATGTAAGTGGCCATTGAAGTGAACACACAATTTTAAATAGAAAAGAGATGGGTCAACTGCTAATTAAAACAAATGAAAATACAAACAAAAATGCATGTTTGTAGTTAAAGGACTTCTCTTGACCTTATGATTCTCTACCAAACGAGGGAAGAAAACTCTGCACAGATCAGTTTCATCCTTGGTGGGGAAACAGAGGACAGACACCATTTGCACTACTTCAGTTAAGTACATCTGATGAAAGGTCAACAAACCTGAAAGATAACCATGATCTGATCATTTCAACATTTCTGTTTTATTAAAACACTAAAGCATGAATATGCTCTAAAGGCACAACATCGACCCTAACACCTCAGATCATTAGTGTAAAAAAAACATTTATATTAAAAAAAACATCCTTTGAAATGTGAAGTACTTAAAAAAAAAAGTGGACATAATCATTTATCTATTACATATCCCTGGTATCACAGAAATTTACAGAATAAAAACAAAAATGGACATCAGGTAAATTTTATTTGCAAAAATACTCAACAGATCAGAAAATTTCCATTTTACCTGAAAATCTCAGTAATCAGAAGACTATGGAAATGAATTTGTTGGAAATTCAAGTAGACAACTGTAATTTGGGGATACAGCCATTTATCACTGACATTAGCATGAAAGTTTGATTTTCAATTTGTACACAATAAAGATAAAAATAGAATAAGCCTTTCAACAAACTGATGTCATTTTATATTCCAAAAACTTTTCCTGCACCATCCCCATATCTTTCATGTACTTTTATGCATCTCTAATTTGAATGCACCCAATTACTGTGCTTTCAAAATTATCAATGATAAAGAATGACAAAGACTTACCATCCTTTGAATTTCTCACTATCAAATCCAGCCTATCCTTTATTTTGTAACAGTCACTTAGTTCTGTCCGCTTTACTCTGACAATACAGATGGACATTTTCAACACTTGGTCCTCTTTAAGGAAACACTGAAATTTTTGTGGCATTAATTTAGAGTAGATTTTTGATCTTAATTAAATATGTAATAAGTTATTTTATTATATTAAGGCAAAACTTGGTTTTAAGATGCAACAGCAGTTTGTACCAAACATAGAAACATAGAAAATAGGTGCAGGAGTAGGCCATTCAGCCCTTCGAGCCTGCACCGCTATTCAGTATGATCATGGCTGATCATCCAACTCAGAACCCTGTACCTGCTTTCTCTCCATACCCCCGATCCCTTTAGCCACAAGGGCCATATCTAACTTCCTCTTAAATATAGCCAATGAACCGGCCTCAACTGTTTCCTGTGGCAGAGAATTCCACAGATTCACCACTCTCTCTGTGAAGAAGTTTTTCCTCATCTCGGTCCTAAAAGGCTTCCCCTTTATCCTTAAACTGTGATCCCTCATTCTGGACTTCCCCAACATCGGAAACAATCTTCCTGCATCTAGCCTGTCCAATCCCTTTAGAATTTTATATGTTTCAATAAGATCCTCCCTCAATCTTCTAAATTCCAGTGAGTATAAGCCTAGTCGATCCAGTCTTTCTTCATATGAAAGTCTTGCCATCCCAGGAATCAATCTGGTGAATCTTCTCTGTACTCCCTCTATGGCAAGAATGTCTTTCCTCAGATTAGGGGACCAAAACTGCACACAATACTCTAGGTGCGGTCTCACCAAGGCCTTGCACAACTGCAGTAGAACCTCCCTGCTCCTGTACTCAAATCCTTTTGCTATGAATGCCAACATACCATTTGCCTTTTTCACCGCCTGCTATAGCTGCATGCCCACCTTCAATGACTGGTGTACAATGACACCCAGGTCTCGTTGCACCTCCCCTTTTCCTAATCGGCCACCATTCAGATAATAATCTGTTTTCCTGTTCTTGCAACCAAAGTGGATAACCTCACATTTATCCACATTAAATTGCATCTGCCATGAATTTGCCCACTCACCTAACCTATCCAAGTCACCCTGCATCCTCTTAGCATCCTCCTCACAGCTAACACCACCGCCCAGCTTCGTGTCATCTGCAAACTTGGAGATGCTGCATTTAATTCCCTCGTCTAAATCATTAATATATATTATAAACAACTGGGGTCCCAGCACTGAGCCTTGCGGTACCCCACTAGTCACTACCTGCCATTCTGAAAAGGTCCCGTTTACTCCCACTCTTTGCTTCCTGTCTGCCAACCAATTCTCTATCCACATCAATACCATACCCCCAATACCGTGTGCTTTAAGTTTGCACACTAATCTCCTGTGTGGGACCCTGTCAAAAGCCTTTTGAAAATTTAAATATACCACATCCACTGGCTTTCCCCTATCCATTCTACTAGTTACATCAGAGCAACATGTCTGGCAAAAGCTTACTAGTAACAATTTGAGGTAATCAATGCAACCAACATTCATTAATGTCTCTCCATCACTTTAAGCACTTTCAGCTCCATGGTCCTGATAGCTTTATTTTCACTATAGACATCCAGTTCCTATACACTTCCATTATCTATCAGGAAGGCCTTAAAGCTCTTCACTTCTTTCTGAACAACCGACCTAACGGGTTACCCTCCACCACCACCCTGCTCAAGATATGTCAGAACTGGTTCTTGCCCTCAATAATTTCTCTTTCAGCTCCTCCCTCTTCATCCAAAGGTGTAGTAGCCATGGCTATATTGACAAATGCATTGAAGCTGCTTCCTGCACATTTCAATCAGATTGGGGATCACTTCGTTGAATGTATTTATTTGCTCTGTCCATCACAAATAGAGGATCTTCTAATGGCTATCCTTTTCAATTCCACTTCCTATTCTGTTCATGGCTTACTTTTCTGCGATGATGAGCCAAACTCTGTTTGGGAGAGCAAGTCTTCATATTCTGTCAAGGTAGCCTCCAACCTGATGGTACAAACATCATTTTCTCTAACTTCTGAAAATTACTTGCCCTCTTTGCTCTTCTCCTCACCTGCTCAGTTCTCTCTGGTTTCCCTTCTCCGTTCCTTTATTCCATGGTTTTCTTTTATTAGATTTCTCTTTCTTCAGCCCTTTACCACTTCCACCCATAACCTCCCAGCTTATCTCATCAAAATATAAAATGATCCATACCAAAAGTATTCAATGCAAATAATTAGTTTGGTTTTCCAGCTGTTTAATTTAAGAACCAGATAGTCTGGGCTCAGTGTGAATAGTAAGTTAGGTTTAAAGAAGTGTTGATGTCTAATTATTAGAAAATAATTGAAGTGAGCTCGTTTATGGTTGGACTTCAAATTTGTTTAATTTTTATGTTTTCTTTGGTTACAGGTATCGAATACATACAGATGGTTCAACCTGGCAACTGCCCCAACAAATCAAGATCAGATTTTAATACAGCAAAATGAACAAATCTAAAACTGAACTGTAATCTACTCATTTCAAAATTAGTTAAATCAAACTGAAATTATTCACAGCAGCTCCTACTTTTATTTAAATGATTCGTCCAAAATGTTTATGAGCAGAACCAACTTTAAAGGAACAGTATTGCATCATAAAACAAAAGTTGCAAGGATAATCCTAGAACACTGGCCTCTACGGTCCAATTTCAACAAACAGTTAAATTGAAATCACATTGCCAAATATGACTGAATGAGTTTTTGCATTTTCTGTATATACTTGGCAGGGAAGTCCTGTTACAACTTTATAAAATAGTTGTTAGGCCAATTATTGTGTACAGTTCTGGTCACCACAGTAGAGAAAGGATGTGTTTGTGCTGGAGAGGGTGGAAAGGAGATTTACCAAGATGTCACCTGGATTAATGTTTTACTGTTACAGGGAAATGCTAGATAAACTGGGTTTCTTTTCCCTGGAGACGAGGTTAAGAGGAGACCTGATAGAGACATAAATTTACAAGGGGGACAGACAGGGTAGATAGCAAAAATATTTTACCTCCTTGACAGGATGGATATCAAAGACAAAGCACCACAAGTTTAAGCCAAGACGGAGGAGGTTTAGAGATAGATTTCCACACAAAGGGTGGCTGGCATCTGGAATGCACCACTGAAGACTTAGTGGAGACACTTTCACATTGAAAGCAATGGACGAAATGTGAGTAAATAGGATTAGTGTAGGCTGCTTTGATGAATCATATCGTGGACTGAAGGGCCCAGTTCTGTGCTGTATGACCTCATGACTTTAAAAAAAGCAAAAAATTTGCTACACTGTCCTTCATCACTATATCCCCTAGTATTAAATTCTTGCTTAATCTTTAGCCCTTCTTAATTTGGTTCCTTGTGCACATTTACATTTTCAATGGTATCAGTTAGGACAACTTAATTCTGCTGGCTAGTAATTACTACAGCAAAAGATTTTGAACCATCATAAGCTTAGTTTTTTTTTCATTTTCCATACAGGTTTCTCACAACTCTGAACTCAATGTATTCCCCTATGATCTTAAAATGCTAAATGAAACAAATTAATTGCTTCCAAACTTTTCACCACTTCAAAAAAAAAATCCCCCACCATCCTGTTTTACATATTAGTAATCAAACAAGAATATCTGGTGGAAATTGCACCGCAACAGAGCAAGATGATTATAAAGGTCAGTAGACAGCTGGAAGAATTTGTGCACTCAACAAAAGATCTACAAGGTTAAGGGCAGGGAAAGTGATAGAAAAGTTAGTTATACAGAACATAGAACAGCGTAGTGTAATACAGAAACAGGCTCTTCACTCCATGATGTTGTGCCAAATTGCCATGGTAGTGTAGCAGTTAGTGTGATGCTATTACAGCTTGGGGTCGATCTGGAATTCGGAGTTCAATTCCGGTGTTGTCCATAAGGAGCTTGTAGGTTTTCCTCACAATTATGTAGGTTTTCTCCAGGTACCCCTGTTTCCTCCCATGGTGCAAAGACATACTGGTTAGTAGGTTAACTGGTCATTGTAAATTGTCCTGTGATTAGGCTAGGGATATAATAACTGGGTACCTGACTGGCGCCACTCATTGGGCTGGAAGGACCTGCTTGGAGCTGTATCTTGAAATAAAAAAATAAACTAACAATTAAATGCCTAACTGATCTTTTCCTACACGACTTCTGTATCCCTCCATCCTCCGCACATTCATGTGCTTTTCTAAGAACCTCTTAAACACCCTGTTGTATCTGGCTTCACCATCACCCGGCAATGTATATATACTCCAGACCGATCACTCTGTAAAAAACAATCGTGCCCTGCATATCTCCTTTGAAATTACCCCTCTTACTTTAAATGCATGTCCTCTAGTACTAGACATTTCAACCTTGAGAACAAGATACCAGTTTTCTCATCGATGGATCTTATTTTGTAAATCTCTATCAAGCCTTCTCTCAGCCTCTACCACTCCAGAGAAATCAGGCCAAGTTTGTCTAACCTCTCCTTTATAGCACATGCTCTTTAATCCAGGCAACATTCTCATAAAACTCTTCCGCATCCTCTCTAAATTCTCCACTTCATTCTTATAATCAGGCAACCAAAATTGAATGCAATACTCCAGACACAGCCCAACCAGAGTTTTATAAAGCTGTAACATAACTTCCTGACTCTTGATTGCAATGTTTCAACTACTAAATGCAAGCATGCCACATACCATTTTACCACCTTATCAACCTGTATAGCCACTTTCAGTCAACATTAAACAGGACCCCAAGATCCCTCTACACATCACTGTTAAGTGTCTTGCCATTAATAAAGTGCTATCCCTTTACAGTTGATCTCCTATAATGCAAAACCTCACATTTCACTGGATTAAACTCCATCTGCTATTTCTCATCTGCCGTTTCTCCAAAAGATATATGCAACTGATCTATACCCAATTGAATCATTTAGCAAACTACACTACTAATCTTTGTATCATCTGAAAAATTACTATCACACACATCTGCTTTTACATCCAGGTCATTCATATACATTACAAATAGCACAGGTCCCAGTACAGATCCCTGCTGAACACTACTAGTTAAAGACCTCCAGTCAGAATAAGTCCCATCGGCAACTACCTTCTGTCTTTTCCCTCATTTCCCTTATTGAATAATAGAACACTACTAGCTTCTTGCCAGTACTCTGGGTCTTTGCATGTGACTAGAAGACAAAGATTTTGGTCGAGGCCCCAATAATCTCATCTCTTGCCTCCCTCAGTAACTTAAGGTATATCTCAACAGGCCCTGGCGATTTATCCATCTTGATGTTCTTTAAGACACATTACCTCCTTCTTCATCTCAAAATGCCCTAGCAATCTAGCACAGTACACACTGTTCACATTACTCTCCACGTCTCTCTCCTTGGTAAATACTGATGCAAAGTACCCAATTCTTCACTACCAAGCACACGTTTTCTCCTTTATCCTGAAAGGTCCTACCCTCTCCCTAGCTATCCTCTTGCTCTTGATGTACGTATACAATGCATTAGAATTCTCTTTAATCCTACTTGCAAGGACTTTTCATGCCTCCTCCCAGCTCTTCTAATTCCCTCCTTGAGATTTTTTTTTCTAGCTTCTTTATAATCCTCAAGGGCTCTGTTTGATTTTAGCTTCTTAAACATTATATGTGCTTCCTTTCCCTTCTTGACAAAATTCACCATTTCTCTAGACATCCAAAGTTCTCTTGCCTTCCCATCTTTGTAATTCTTCTTACTGGAACATACCTGTCCTGTACCCTCCCACATCCCATGTGGACTTGCCCAAATACAATTATCCCAATTAACTCCAATACTTTTGTAATTTGTCCTGCTTCACTTTAACATTCTCCCACAAGGTCAAATATGACCTTGTATAATACCAATAAATACAAATAATACTTGTATGATACCAATAAATACCAATAATACAAATAATACCAGGTCAAATATGGCCCCTCCTCTCATTGGACTATCAACATACTGATTGAAGAGCCCCTCCTGGATGAACCTAGTAAATTCTCTTTACACTTTTCCCTCGTAGGCCTACATTTCTATTCCCCAATATCCCAGTGGCTGTAGGGGTGTGGCAGGATGAGTTGCCTCAATGATTATCAATTGTGCATTCACAAGTGCTTTGAAAGGTTGGTTACAGCTAGAATTAACTCAAAGAGCTAGACCTGCTGCAATTCACCTACCATCAAAACAGTTCTACAGCTAAGGCAATCTCAATCACTCTCCATTCTGCTGAACAGCAAAACACACATCAGGCTGCTGTTTACTAATTACAACTCAGCATTTAGTACCATCATCCCCTCAGAATTCATCAGTCAACTTATAAACCCAAGCTTCTGTACCTCCCTCTGTAACTGGATCCTTGACTTTCTCATCGGGAGACTACATTGATGATCAACTCAGCTCAGGGATGTATGCTTAGCCCACTGCACTACTCTCTCTACACTCAAGACTATTTCTAAGCACAGTTTAAACACAATTTATAATTTACAGATAGCAACAAGGAGGCATACAGAATTGAGGTAGATCAGCTGGTTAAGTGGTGTTGCAACAACAATCTTGCATTTAACATCCGCAAGACAAAGGAATTGATTGTGGACTTCAGGAAGGGAAATTAGGAGGAAAGGGTGAACAGTTTAAGTTCCTGGGTGTCAATATTTCTGTGGGTCTGTTCTGTGTCCAACATGGACACAACTCTCCTCACCATCAAAGATATCTTCCAGAAGCAGAATCCATCAAAGCCCCTCACCATCTGGGACAGGCACTCTTCTTATACCTCCTCCCAGACAGTAGTAACAGAAGTCTGAAGACCCAGTCAATGATTCAGGAACAGTTTATTGCGCTCCATCATTGGATCTCTAAATGATCTCATGAAATCATTAACACTACATCATTATTCCTCTTCATTTGCATTATTTATTTTGTGATTTATAGTAATTTTATGTCTTTGCATTGTACTGTTGTTGCAGAACAAATTACACAGCATTATGAGACAGTGATAATAAACCTGATTCTGATCTCCCTTTGAACATTAACTCCACCCAATCTCTCACCATCTTAAATTAAAATACACCACACTTCTGTTATGTGCACAAAAATGGATGAAACACCAGAAATCCCACTGATGCTGAAAATCCAGAGCAACAAACAGAAAATGCTGGATAAACTTTTCATGCACATCCATCATCAACCCATTTTCCCATCGCCATAAAAGTGATAAGATTTCCCTAGTCCTCACCTATCACCCCATGAAACTCCTTATCCAGCACATCATTCTCTGCAACTTCCACTATCTTTAATGGACCCTACCACTAAATGCATCTTTACCTTTACTTACTCTGCACAGGGATCATTCTCTATGTGTCTCCCTTGTCCACTCGTCCCTCCCCGCTAATCTACCTCTTGGCACTTATCCCTGGAAGTGTGACTAACAGTCCTTACAGATGAGAGAACACTTCACCTGCAAGTCTGTTGGGACCACCCTCTACATCCAGTGTTCCCAGTCTGGCCTCCTTTACACTGATGAGAACCGACATAGATAGGATGACCACTTTGACGTACATCTTCACTTCATCCACCACAAAAAAAGCAGGATTTCAATTTGACTTCCCATTCTGATATGTCAGTCTATGGTCTCCTTTTACTGTCATGATGACAGCACTGTAATATAGGGGGAGCAACAACTCATTCTGTCTTGGTACCTCCAATCTCTGGCATGAGCATCGACCCCCCCCCTTCTCTTTTTCCATTCCCCATTCTGGCTTCCTTCTCTTCACCTAGCCATCACATCTCTCTGGTGCCCTTCCACCTTTCTTTTCTCCCATGGCCCACTGTCCTCTCCTAACAAATTCCTTCTTCTTCAGCCCTTTACCTCTTCCACCTAATAACTCCCAGCTTTTTACTTCATCCCTCTCTCCCACACACCTCCCCTCACCTGGTACCTTCTTATACTGGCTTCTTCCCTCTTCCCTTCCAGTCCTGATGAAGGATCTCAGCCCGAAATGTTGACTGTTTATTTATCTCCACAAATGCTGCCTGACCTGCTGAGTTCCTCTAGCATTTTGTGTGTATTGCAGTAGGTGACCTCATATTTTTCACATCATATTCAATCTACTCACTCTTTGGTACCTCTTTATATCCTCCTTCCCACTCAGAAACCTACCTAGTTTAGTATCATTTGTAAACCTGGAAATATGTTACTTGATCCCTCAGCAAATCCCTTTGTATTGTGTGCAAATACCTAGAACCTGATCATTAATCCCTGTATTGCATCATTAACAATAGCCTACTAATCAAAGAAAGATGTTTATTCCCATGTTTGGTCTATTTTCAATTACCAAATCTTAATTCACTAAGTTATCCTCAATTTTGTTAGTTAACATTAATATCAGGAAACATCACAATGTCAAAGGTGGCATTATTATCATGGATCAAATCTCTTCATATAAACACCAGGGTATTACATTTATTGAGTTTGTGCTGTTTGTTGAGGTAGTCCCAGTTAACCTGGATAAGACTGCATGGTTTAAATCAGTTTAAAGAAATGTGTTTCTTTCACAGCTTTAAAAATTTCCACATCCTCTATATTTTTAGAATATGGACAGAAATACAACTCCAAAATATTTATATTTGCTTAACTGCTTAGATATCACCGAACTGTGTACAACAGAATTTATGAAACTGGAAGTATATGATGCACTGCAGGTTAAAATAAAATAAGGACAGAGAATCCAAATGTCATGGAGATACAGCAAGAAGACAGTGCTGATATACAAGTTCAGCCATGAACTTTACAGAGTGTGTGTGTGTGGGTGCCAGGAGTGGTGGCATACACACTCTGGGCAAAAAAAAACAGACACATAGGGACAATTAAGAAACTCTTAGACAAACACATGGATGAAAGAAAAAAAATGGAAGGTTATGTAGTAGGGAAGGGTTAGACTGATCTTAGATTAAGTTAAAACGTCGGCATAACATTGTGGGCCAAAAGGCCTGTACTATGCTGTAATGTTCCATGTTCTTAACTTGTTTAGTATAGCAGCACAGGTTCAAGAGAATCCTCTGTATTTACATAACTGCTAGCTGCAGCATCATCTTCATTCTGCATGTGGCACAGACCGCTGCCCTGATAGAGGAACTGCAAACAAAGTTGAATACTGGATTCATCAGCAGAGAACCCAAACTCTGATAATGATGACAGGGTCACTATTGGAAACAGCTGAACAGACTCTGGCATGGAGCAGCCCAGGAACAATCTCCTGGAACTAGCAGACAGTCTACACCACAGTAGGCGCTTACGTAACTGTAGATGCACTCAAACTATCAAACTCTAGTCTCAATGCCAGCAATCCTGTACATCATGTTGCAGGCACTGAGGAGACCAGTGATCCCTAGATTGGAGACTGGTCCCAGGTTGGAAGACTATGGCAGGTCCACAAGGACCATTAACCCCCAAGTCACCATGGCCAGAGGTCCATGCAAGTCTAGAAATCTATTTCCTTCCGAGTCCAGAAGAGGAGACACATAGGTTAACCCCAGTGAAGTCCAGATGGCAAAGCTGAAGATCCAAGTTTAGGGCATGCCAAGTCCAGAAGGTAGATGCCCATAAGAGTCATAAGGGCCCAGGTCACTGTGGCTGGACCGTGCAAGACCGGACAATGAGGCCCGTAGATCAAACCTGCGATCAGTGCCCTGGAGCAGAGTCCAAAGTAGGAGGACTGAAGTCTGAGAGTTTGAGAATCCAGGGACAAAGACAAGAGAATAGAGGCGGTCTGTCAGATTGGATGCATCTCTGGGTGCATAAATGGGTGGGAGGGATTGGACAAGGGCTTGTTTTACTGTTGTCTTATTTTGTTGTCACTGTTGCAGCTTGTATTGATCTGTAAAACATCGTGGCATGCTATGCTGGTATCATAACGGGTGGCAACTCTTGTAGCCACATCCTTGGGTGTGTTGGTTTTTGATGCAAATGATACATTTCTCTGTGTTTTGGAGTACATGGGCTAAATAAGGCTGAATCTAATGGGATTATCTTTAGCTCAACTACAAGTGCTGCAGGGTCTGAAGCAGATCTCCACTATTACATTTGGAATTACATTAAAATGGAGTGAAATAAATTGGCCAAAAATAGGTCTCTTTGACATTGGTCACTATAAGGTTAGGGAAGAGTCAGCCCCTCAGTATTTATGTATTTTTAATTCCATCTAGTACAGGGGTTCCCAACCTGGGGTCCACTGACCCCTTGGTTAGTGGTAAGGCTCCATGGCATAAAAAAGGTTGGGAACCCCTGGTCTAGTAGAACATTGAGCCTCGTCCTCCTATTTGTTGCTGATGACTGCCAGTTTGCAGAGTTGCAATTAATGTGTAGATTATGTGGATACCATAGTGCTTCTACTGATCAGCACACATGCCCATATTGAAGCATATCAACATCTCCTTTCCCTGAATGCCTGAAAGTTCTGCTTCGTAACTGTTCTTAAACTTTCCTCATTCAACGAAAGTTGGTCATTTCATTACAGTGAAGAAGGAACGGAAATGAGGAATACACCAGGTAACAAAATTACAACTAATCTTACAAGTCCAATATTTCATGTGAATGCTCAGTTTTCTGCTGCAATTCACATGAAATGCATCATTTGCAGTAACAACCAGAACAAACCAAGGATGTGCTGGGGGCAGCCTATGAGTGTTACCACACATTCCACCACCAATTTAGCTTGCCCACAATGTTCAGCAGAACAACACAAGCATCAAGTTAATTACCAATGTGGCTGAGCAACTTGTGACACAATGAGGATATCCTTAGTGTGAAGACAGGAAATAATCTTTAAAATAACTGAAGCAGGTTGAAAGCACATTGAAATAAAGTAGGTTCACCACAAACTACTAAACACAAATCTGCCTTCCGACATACAATTAAGCAGCCATTTTCTCCAGCTGGAGATTTTAGAACAAGGGAGTACCATCTCAGGATTAAGGGTTTGTCATTTAAGACGATGGAAGAATTAATCGTGCATTAGACGTTATGCATAGAATTATATTTGAGGCTGAGCACTATATTTTGGACACCAAGTAAGTGAAGAACACAGAGATCAGGTGTGAATTTGAAATTGTGCCACAGAATCAGCAGTAACTATGCTGACTAGCAGAGCAAACTCTAAGCTCCACATGGCCTCTCATTTCAAAACAGTTATATGCCACTGCTGTTTATGAGGTCTTGTTGTGTCCAATTCAGTTGTCCCTCAACAGCTACAATACGTCAATGCCTTTAGCTTTAAATTCTTCATCATCCAAATGTTGTGAAGTGTTACAGAATAGTAAATTCATTTGATTTTGAACCCAAAACAATGCCTTACTCACAAACAAAAGTGACCTACCAATCAAGTGACAACATATCACTATCGAAAAATGACTGAACATATTTACAGCAATTTTAACATTGTTAACCAGCAAACCAAAAACAAACACATTTCCTTCGAAATCACAACCTGACTTTGGTGCTGAAGATTGGCTGAACAACTGTAGTAGGGATATTTTTGGAAGGAACAGTGCAGGGGATGCAATCATGGCAGGGGATGTTGTGGCAGAAGTTAAGATTGGAAAGTGGTTTCAAGAATTACAGCCAAGGGTTAAAGAGAGAATAAGATTTCTTTTCATTTCGGAATTGGAGATGGTAAGGAATAGTGTGATTAAAGCCAAAGATGGGGATTGGAGGGTGGGGTTGTGATTGTGATGGGAGATTATGATCTGCGATTGTGGGGATGTGATTGGTGAAATGACACTTGTAATGGTCAGGGTGGCTCATGTAATGATGGAGGAGTGGAGACCTGGGGAGGGGTGTGGGAGGAGAAGTGGAGAGCTGGTTTGGGGGGGGGGGGGAGAGTGGGAGGTGTTGTGGAGTCCTGGGGGAGAGGGTGGGAGGAGGAGGGGAGGCCTGGAAGAGGGGTGTGGGAGGAGGAAGGGAGTCCTGGAAGAGGGGTGTGGGAGGAGGAAGGGAGTCCTGGAAGAGGGGTGTGGGAGGAGGAAGGGAGTCCTGGAGGAAGGGGGTGGGAGAAGGAGGGGGTAGGGGAGGAGGAGGGGAGTCCTGGGGGAGGGGAGGAGGAGGGAAGTCCTGGGGGAGGGGGGTGGGAGGAGGGGGAGGGGAGGGGGTGGGAGGAGGAGGAGGGGAGGGGGTGGGAGGAGGAGGAGGGGAGGGGGTGGGAGGAGGAGGAGGGGAGGGGGTGGGAGGAGGAGGAGGGGAGGGGGTGGGAGGAGGAGGAGGGGAGGGGGGAGGAGGAGGAGAGGAGGGGGTGGGAGGAGGAGAGGAGGGGGTGGGAGGAGGAGGAGGAGGAGAGGAGGGGGTGGGAGGAGGAGGAGGAGAGGAGGGGGTGGGAGGAGGAGGAGGGGAGGGGGTGGGAGGAGGAAGCGGGGCGTGGGAGGAGGAGGAGGAGAGTCCTGGGGGAGGGGGTTGGGAGGAGGGTCCTGGGGGAGGGGGTTGGGAGGAGGAGGAGGGGAGGGGGTGGGAGGAGGAGGAGGGGAGGGGGTGGGAGGAGGAGGAGGGGAGGGGGGAGGAGGAGGAGAGGAGGGGGTGGGAGGAGGAGGAGGAGGAGAGGAGGGGGTGGGAGGAGGAGGAGGGGAGGGGGGAGGAGGAGGAGAGGAGGGGGTGGGAGGAGGAGGAGGAGGAGAGGAGGGGGTGGGAGGAGGAGGAGGAGAGGAGGGGGTGGGAGGAGGAGGAGGGGAGGGGGTGGGAGGAGGAAGCGGGGCGTGGGAGGAGGAGGAGGAGAGTCCTGGGGGAGGGGGTTGGGAGGAGGGTCCTGGGGGAGGGGGTTGGGAGGAGGAGGAGGGGAGTCTTGGGGGGTTGGTAAGGAGTGTAATCTCCGGGGGGGGCGAGGAATGGGGAGAAGTGGATACGTGGGCGGGGTGGGGAAGGAGTCCTGGGGGATTGGTGTTGGAGGCTTTGGTTTGAAAGATTTAAATTTAGTGGATTATAATCTGTGGGGGGGGGGGGGCGCGGTGGCTGGTCCTGATGACCTGGTACAACGGCGAGAGTGGGGGATCGAGGGCCGAGAATTTGAGTAGAAATCATTCTGTGGTTGGGGAAGAATGGGGGGGAAGAATGGGGGGGGGGGATGTTTGCTTGAAGGCCTTGGGCCCAGCGAGCTGAAGGAGCTCCTCATAACCAGGAGGTCCGCATTGAACTCCAGGGATCGTGTGGGAAGGGAGGTTGGGGTAGGATGCAGGGAACTGAAACGCAGCAAACACCCTCGGAGCCCACCAATACTCCACAAAGCGCAAAGCATCTGCATAGATATTTACCTCACGCCAACCACGTTTAAAACCCTTTCTCTCGGCGTCTCTCTCGAGCTCGCGGGCGCGCGCGGGCAAACAAACGGACCTCAAAACTATCCCGCCTCCTGTGCTTCGTGATGATTGGACCGGGACGCCCTTGTAACGGGACGGACTTCCACAGAGACCAATGGAAATAAGGAACCGAAGCAGAGTTTGAAAGCGAATTGGTTACCCTTTGCGTCGCTCTGAAGTGGAAGGCGGGACGCGTATTAGAGGCGGGTTCGCGCACTGGCAAGCAAACGAGCTCAAACCTATCCCGCCTCCGTGCCTCGTAATGAATGGTCGAACACAATATCGTCCCGCCTTTCCGATGAGACCGACAGCACTGGAAGCCAATATAAATCAGCTAATGGAGACGGGTTGAAAACGAATTGGTTCGCCGCCGCGTCGCTCCGAAATGGAAGGCGGGACTAGTGGCATTGGAGGACACGCGCGCTCTCGCGGTTGTTTTTCAGGCGGAGAGAGTGAGAAGCCTCGGGCGTTACGTCATCGCACTTCTCCTTTCTATCCAATGAGGAGGACAGTCAGTGTTAAACAGCCGCGCCTCTTGCCCCGCCCACTGTAATGTTGTTGCGTACGATGGTTGGTTTCAGTCGTCTTTCACACTCAGGTTGGGGGTTGAACGAAAGAAGAATCTCGTTTGGTGCATTTTATTGATATATGTATAATTGTCTTGCCCAATCCCTTGGAGCTGCCTGAGAGGATTGAAAGGGAGAGTCCCTGCACTGAAGCCTGATTATTGGTTAACCTGAACGTCAATCAATAAAGAGGCGGGTCAAACGACAGTTGTGGTCCCGCCCCTTTTGGCGTAGGATTTGTTGCTCGAAACTGGAATTGGTTTATTATTGTCACTTTTGCCAAGATACAGTGAAAAGCTTGTCTAGCATACAGATCAAATCATTACACCGTGCATTCAGCTAGAACAAGGTAAAACAACAATGCAGAATCGTGTTAAATTTATAGAGAGAGTGCAGTACAAGTAAACAATAAAGTGCAAATTCATAACGATGTAAATAGTGAGGCTAAGATTCAAGATTGTTTAATGTCATTTCCAGTACAAAGTGTAACGGAGAACGAAATAAGTGTTACTCTGAATCTGATGCGTACAAAAGAAACACAATAAGATAAAGAGCACAATAATCAAAAAACACAATACAGTAAATATAAATACGTAGCTTGGATGTCCACCCATAAAATGATGCTGGGCACAGGAGTGTCTGTACATAAAGTGACTCTGACAGGAAATGATAAAGTAGTGGTGGTTGGGGGTGTGGAGGGGTGGGTTACTGGGTGGAGGTGTTGATCAGTCTCACTGGTTGGGGAAAGTAATTGTTTTGAGCCTGGTGGTCCTGGCGTTGACGCTATGTAGCCTCCTCCGTGATGGCAGTGGGACAAACAGAGTACTGCAGTTGGGATCCTCTGGGATACATTCTTTTTCAAGAGTCGGTAACAGTGGTTTAGAAGCTGTTCTTCAGCCTTGCAGTTCGTGCTTTCAGGCGTTGTTCCTTGCTCGCTGTTATTTTGTATTGGAATTGTTTTATTATTGTTACATATCACAAGATGCAGTGAGAAGCTTGTCTTGCATACTGTTCATACAAATCGATTAAATTGAGCTGGAATAAGGTAAAACAATAACAATGCAGAATCAAATGTAAAAGCTACCGAGAGAGTACTGTGCAGGTAACCAATAAAGTGCCAGATCACAACGAGGTAGATGGTAAGGCCGAGGCCAGCTAACGTATTCAAGAGTCCGATAATAGAGCCGGTTCATTCTTCTTGCGCTTTAATTGGCTCTGCTGGCTGTCCATTATTGGCGTTCCGTGATCCTGATTGGACAATTCTTTGTTACTGCACATGATGTTGCAATGTGCTCAGTCATCGGTGTCGCCTCCTTGTGCGTTGTATCAGCCTGTTTCCAGATGGCAGCCTTCCTAACTGTGTACACAGAGCGCCACTACGATTGTTAGAAGCTGTGTTCTACGTTTACATCTGCATTTTCACGAATATATTCTGATTATAATATATAAAAAACATGCGTTTGCAACGGAGAGAGTTCAGGAAAGATTGACCAGCCCAGTTCTTGAGAGGGTGGGCTGATCCATGAGGCGAGGTTAGACAAGGCTGCCGCTCTCTAGAGGCTAGAAGCATCTGTCATTCAGGACCCACGTCACACAGGGCATGTCCTCTTCTCATTGCAACCATCAAAGAGGAAATATAGAAAACCTACAGCGCAATACAGGCCCTTTGGCCCACAAAGTTGTGCTTAACATGTCCCTACCTTAGAAATTACTAGGCTTACCTCTATTTTTCTAAGCTCCATGTACCTATCCACAAGTCTCTTAATAGACCCTATCATATCCGCCTCCACCACCGTTGCCGGCAGCCCATTCCACGCACTCACCATACTCTGCGTTAAAAAAACTTACCCCTGACGTCTCCTCTGTACCTACTTCCCAGCACCTCAAACTTGTGGCAACCATTTCAGGCCTGGGAAAAAGCCTCTGACTATCCACACAATCAAAGCCTCTCATCATTTTATACACCTCTATCAGGTCACCTCTCAACCTCTGTCGCTCCAAGGAGAAAAGGCTGAGTTCACTCAACCTATTCTCATAAGGCATACTCCCCTATCCAGGCAACATCCTTGTAAATCTCTTCTGCACCCTTTCTATGGCTTCCACATCCTTCCTGTAGTGAGGCAACCAGAACTGAGCACAGTACTCCAAGTGGGGTCTGACCAGGGTCCTATATAGCTGCAACATTATATTGGCTCCTAAATTCAATTCCACGATTGATGAAGGCCAATGCACCATATGCCCTCTTAACCACAGAGTCAACCTGCACAGCTGCTTTGAGCGTCCTATGGACTCAGACCCCAAGATCCCTCTGATCCTCCAAACTGCCAAGAGTCTTACCATGAATACTATATTCTGCCATCATATTTGACCTACCAAAATGAACAATTTCACACTTATTTGGGTTGAACTCCATCTGCCACTTCTCAGCCCAGTTTTGCATCCTATCAATGTCCCGCTGTAACCTCTGACAGCCCTCCACACTATCCACAACACCCCCAACCTTTGTGTCATCAGCAAATTTACTAACCCATCCTTCCACTTTCTCATCCAGATCATTTATAAAAATCACGAAGAGTAAGGGTCCCAGAACAGATCCCTGAGGCACACCACTGGTCACCGACCTCCATGCAGAATATGACCCATCTACAACCACTCTTTGCCTTCTGTGGGCAAGCCAGTTCTGGATCCACAAAGCAATGTCCCCTTGGATCCCATGCCTCCTTACTTTCTCAATAAGCCTTGCATGGGGTACCTTATCAAATGCCTTGCTGAAATCCATATACACTACATCTACTGCTCTTCCTTCATCAATGTGTTTAGTCACATCCTCAAAAAATTCAATCAGGCTTGTAAGGCACGACCTGCCCTTGACAAAGCCATGCTGACTATTCCTAATCATATTATACTTCTCCAAATGTTCACAAATCCTGCCTCTCAGGATCTTCTCCATCAACTTACCAACCACTGAAGTAAGACTCACTGGTCTATAATTTCCTGGGCTATCTCTACTCCCTTTCTTGAATAAAGGAACAAGATCCGCAACCCTCCAATCCTCCGGAACCTCTCCCGTCCCCATTGATGATGCAAAGATCATCACCAGAGGCTCAGCAATCTCCTCCCTTGCCTCTCACAGTAGCCAGGGGCACATCTCATCTGGTCCCAGCATCTTATCCAACTTGATGCTTTCCAAAAGCTCCTTAATGTCTGCATACTCAAGCATTTCAGTCTGCTGCAAGTCATCACTACAATCACCAAGATAGTATTCCATAGTGAATACTCAAATAAAGTATTCATTAAGTACCTCTGCTATTTCCTCCTGTTCCATACACACTTCCCCACTGTCACACTTGATAGGTCCTATTCTTTCACGACTTATCCTCTAGCTCTTCACATACTTGAAAAATGCCTTGGGGTTTTCCTTAATCCTGCCCGCCAAGGCCTTCTGACTCTCCTAATTTCCTTCTTAAGCTCCTTCCTGGCAGCTTTATAATCTTCTAGATCTCTAACATTACCTAGCTCTCTGAACCTTTTGTAAGCTTTTCTTTTCTTCTTGACTAGATTTATTACAGTCTTTGTACATCACAAGGCTGTACCTTGTGCCCTACTATAATTTCCCTGTCTCATTAGAATGTACCTATACAGAACAGTACACAAATATCCGTGAATATTTGCCACATTTTTTCTGTACTTTTCCCTGAGAACATCTGTTTCCCATTTAAGCCTCCAATTTCCTGCATGATAGCCTCATAATTCCCCTTACTCCAATTAAACGCTTTTCTAACTTGTCTATTCCTATCTCTCTCCAATGCTATTGTAAAGGAGATAGAATTGTGATCACTGTCTCCAAAATGCTCTCCCACAGAGGCATCTGACACCTGACCAGGTTCATTTCCCAGTACCAAATCAAGTACAGCCTCTTCTCTTGTCGGCTTATCTATATATTGTGTCAAGAAACCTTCCTGAACACACCTAACAAACTCCACCCCTTCTAAACCCCTCGCTCTAGCGAGATGCCAATCGATATTTGGGAAATTAAAATCTCCTATCACAACAACTCTGTTATTATTACACCTTTCCAGGATCTGTTTCCCTATCTGCTCCTCAATATCCCTGTTACTATTAGGTGGCCTATAAAAAACACCCAGTAAAGTTATTGACCCCTTCCCGTTCCTAACTTCCAACCACAGAGACTCTGTAGACAGTCCCTCCATGGCATTCACCTTTTCTGCAGCTGTGACACTGCAGAATTATGGCTGATCCTTTTTTTCCCTCCTCAGCCTCACTCCCCAGCCTTCTGCCCGTTACCTTTGATGTTCAATCCAATCAAGAACCTATCAAGCTCTGCCTTCACAGCTGCTTGTGGTAATAAATTCCACAAATTCACCACCCTCTGGCTAAATAAAATTCTCTGCATCTCTGTCTTAAATGGGTGCCCTGAGGCTGTGCCCTGTAGTTCGATCCCCCTGCACCTCTTCCCCACCATGGATAACATCTTTTCCACATTTACTCTGTCTAGGCCTTTCAACATGCAAAAGGTTTCAGTGAGATCCCCCTCATTCTTCTAAATTCCAGTGAGTACAGACCCAGAGCTATCAAACATTCCTAGTATGATAACCCTTTCATTCCCAGAATCATCCTTGTGAACCTCTTCTGAAATCTCTCCAATGCCAGCATATCTTTTCTTAGATGAGGAGCCCAAAACTCTTCACAATACACAAGGTGAGGCCTCACCAGTGCCTTATAGAGCCACAGCATCAAATTCCTGCTCTTGTATTCTAGATCTCTTGAAATGAATGCTAACATTGTATTTGCCTTCCTCACCAACAACTCAACATGCAAGTTAACCTTTAGGATGTTTTGCACAAAGACTCCCAAGTCCCTTTGCATCTCAGATTTTTGGATTTTCTCCCAGTTTAGAAAACCATCTGCACATTAATTTCTAGTACTAAAGTGCATGATCATGCATTTTTAATACTTTATTTCATTTGCCACTTTCTTACCCATTCTCCTAATCTGTCTAAGTCCTTCTGCATCCTACCTGTTTCCTCAACACTACCTGCCCCTCCACCAATCTTCGTATCATCTGCAAACTTGGTGAAAAAGCTATCTATTCCATCATCTAAATCACTTATATACAGCATAAAAAGAAGTGGTCCCAGCACTGACCCCTGAGGAACACCACTAGTCACTGGCAGCCAACCAGAAAAGGATCCTTTTATTCCCACTCACTGCCTCCTACCAATCAGCCAATGCTCTAACCATGCTTGTAACTTTCCTGTCGTACCATGGGCTCTTAACTTGGTAAGCAGCCTCATGTGCGGGACCTCGTCAAAGGCCTTCTGAAAGTCCAAATATACAACAACCACTGCACCCCTTTTATCTATACCACTTTTAATCTCCTCAAAGAATTCCAACAGGTTCATCAGGCTGGGTTTTCCCTTAAGGAAACCATGCTGACTGTGTCCTATCTTGTCTTGTGTCACCAAGCACTCCATTACATCATCTTTAAAAACTGACTCCAACATCTTCTCAACTACTGAGATCAGGCTAACTGTCTATAATTTCTTTTCTGTTGCCTCCCTTCTTTCTTAAAGAGTGGAGTGACACTTGCAATCTTCCAGCCCTCTGGCAGCATGCCAAGAAGGGGATGATAGGGGAACTACCAAGAGGGTGGCGATGAAGGTAGAGGGGGAAATTGAAGGGATAAAAGTCAAAATGTAAGTAGACGATGTGGATGATAAGGACACTAGGCATGGGAGTGCCAGACCAGTTTTGAGAGAAATGAAAAGTAGAGAAGTCAATAGACAATAGGTGCAGGAGTATGCCATTCGGCCCATCAAGTTAGCACCACCATTCAATGTGATCATGACTGATCATCCACAATCAGTACCCCATTCCTGCCTTCTCCTCATATCCCTTGACTCCGCTATCTTTAAGAGCTCTATCTAACTCTTTCTTGGAAGCATCCAGAGAATTGGCCTCCACTGCCTTCTGAGGCAGAGCATTCCATAGATCCACAACTCTCTGGGTGAAAAAGTATTTCCTGAACTCTGTTCTAAATGGCATACCCCTTATTCTTAAACTGTGGCCTCTGGTTCTGGATTGCGAAGAAGAAATGACAAGGAGAGGATCTGTTCGCCATGAGTAACCCCTTTTCTTGGAATCAGCTATGGTGGGTGTTGGGGCATGAGGGTTGCGTGATTCAGGCAGCAATGATCAAACTTTTTGCTCTACTTCTAGAAGGTGCCATAGCCGAAATACAAGCAGGCCAGAGATAGGTGCGACTTCTGATCAATTCTGGCAGTACTTTATCCTCTGTATCCCCCACCATGGACTTAGCAAAAGGAGAGAAAAAGTCTTAAGACTGCGGGGATAACCAGAATCTCCATGACAGAACCCTTATCCAAACCTGTAAATATTGGACTGGGAGCACACACAGTAGAAGCATCATTTGTGGTGGCTCAAACTCACCCGTTACTTGTTGGGCCAAAAAGCCTTGTGCAAGTTATATGCGAGCATCCATTGCTCCCCGAATGGGTTTTACCTTGCGGTACTGGAGCCACGCAATGTTACCGCAAGCTGAGACCCGAGAAGAATCACCTGCCCGACATAATTAGCTGATATAGGGGAAATCCCTGGACGGGGACATTACAAGCCTTAATCAAAAATGAAACCAGTCAGGGGATTTCTTGATAGGATTAGCTGCAACTTGTAAATTGATACCAAAATTACATAGCACTGCAGTCTTTCTGCTTTATGATATTACCGATTAATATTGACAACAAGCCAAGCCTCTTGTAGGGGTCTGTCAAAACATACAATTTATGGGTGGAATTTTCTTCAGCGCTGTCGAATGGAAAACCACTGAAGTGCAATTATACCCTTCTCAGGTAAAATTTTTCATAGAAGGAAATCATTCCACACCTCGTGTGTCTTTGGGCATAACCCCCCCCCACCGAACCTGGAGGCCTGGGTCCCATGGTAAACGATTAAGGAGGGACCCAGGACTCCTTATCGGATACTGGAGTGCTAGTTGTAAACCCTTTCAGGATCCCTTGTATTTTTTTAATGTGTTAGCCTACCCCCTCCTCCCCAGTATGATCCTCCACTTCGACAGAGAGAAGTACACCCACCTCTATGGGCATTGCTTACGAATCATGTGAGTTTAGTTGCCTCTGTGGCCACCCCCCCTCCGTTTTCCTGAAACTGTTAATGGTATTAACCCTGTTATCGAGACTCTCTTTCAGCAAGGAGGGCTACGCATGACACAAAGCCCCAGCAGTACCCCCATACTGCCAATCCCAAAACCAGGCAGGTCTGATGAATGGCAGTTTGTGCAGGATCTGCGGGCTGTCAATCAGATATTACAGCCCGTTTCCCGGTTGTACCGCATATAAATGTTATCTTGGCCCCTATACCATCTGAATATCGATGGTTCATGGTGATTGACCTTCTTCTGGATCTCTCTGCAGGAGGACAGTTCGCCTTTAAGTATAAAGGACAACAATGTACCTAGATGAGGTTTCCTCTGGGCTATACTGAGTGCCCAGCAGTGTATGCAGCTGCTGTAAGGGGCAACTTGAATACAGTACTACTGCCAGGCACTAGTGTCATTTGACGGTCTGCTGACGCCGGCGGATTGCCAGAAAGATTCTGCAACATTGTCAAACCACCTGGCAGCCCATGGACATCGAGCCTCACTGTCTCAGTCAGAGTTACCTATTTGGGCTATGTTCCGCAGCAAGGCACTGTCAGACTTGGTCCTGAACGCGTGCCCGCAATCGCACTGTCTCCTAGACCAGAAAATAAGAAGCAGAGGCGTACATTCCTCAGAATGCCAGATTCCTGGCGACTCTGGGTTTCAGAACCTGTGATGCTGTGCCGCGGACAGCTACACTACAGGACGCGCCGACTCAAATCCAAAGGAGCTGGGAAATGGATTAGGCATACGAGACTCCGGAGAAGTCACGGCTCCACGCACCAGCCCCGGGCATTCCTGGCCACTCTAAATCCTTCCAGTTATTTACTAATGAAAAGGAGGGACTTGCGAGCGCCGTGCTGACCCGGGGACACGGCGGCATGTTACTCCACTCAGTCATCACCCGTGGTGCGTGACCTGTCTGACTGCCTACGAACTGTGGCCGCGACAGCGGAGATGATTGGAAAGGCAGCGCCTGTAACATTGGAACAGTACTAACGCAGTGATACTCAATTCAGCGGCTACACACTTTACAGCAGCAAGGCGAACGTCATGCTTTTATCGAGGGCAAATTTGATTTTTAAAAGAGCACCCGCCCTTAATCCGGCCACCCTTGTTCCCATTCACAGTGACGTCGTACGGCATAATTGTATGTTAGCTGTGGAGGCCACCCCTCCCGATCTGAGTTTAGATCCCCTGTAGTTTCCCAGATCTGATTCTTTTTGCTGGTGGCTCAACGTGTAAAGCTAACGATTTTGAGACATTGGCCGGGTACGCCGTTCCTCGGGGAGACTAACAAACCCTGGGATTCATCTAGGAATGGCACGTACCCCATTAACCACAACCTTCAGGTTCAAGAAAAAGAATGAATGGAGTTTAAAAGACACGCTGGCCAAAGTATGCCAAGAATAGGGATTGAAATGGCCCGAGGCGCTGCTGATTGTTCCGTATACCTTGAGAAATCAGGACAACCAAATATATTCCTTTTCAAGTATTGATGAGAAGACCTACGCCGCTGCCTCAGAGGGTAGGATCGAGGATCCGCAGATTAAAGATTTAACTGCGGAAGTAGTAGCCACTGGAACTGTGGCCATGCAAAATAGAATGGCCTTAGACTTCACCGGAGCTGACAAAGGAGGACCGAGTGCATTAAAGGTCAGGGATGATGTACCTATATTCCTGATGAATTTGAAAGCATAACCCACTTGGTGGACCATCTCCCCAGAAAAATGCAGAGCATAAATGTAAGACTGGAGAAGAATTCCTAAACTAGAACCCTCTTGGGGGCTGGGGACCCTTTAAGAACATCTTTGGTGGTTGGTGGGGAATGCTAGTACATTATGGAGTTGTTATTGCTATAGTAGTAATGTGTGTTTTGGCCACTCGACTCAGATGTGCTACCCTACCCCATTTCGCCCCATTTCTATGTTCCCTCGGGTTAACGCTGATACATATGACCCAGAATTTAATGAGGAGGAATGTTTAGAAATGAGGCCCCATGCCACTGGGTTATGAGGCCCGATTTGCAAATTCTGATATTTATGGTTGATCTTGCGCTCAAAATGGAGGGGACTGTGCAGGAAACAATTGTGAGTTAAAGATTTTGATAGACAAAGGGTTAATATTGGCTTTTTGAGTGTGGAAATAATTTTGCAGCATAGTGTGTTATTTCTCTAAGACTAGGACAAACAAATAATGTTACCGTTGTGACAGGGGCTCACATACATGGACCAGACTAAAGCAGATTTAAAGGTGAAACTTGCAGAAAATGCAACAAAATAGGACACACACAATGGGCATGTCTGGCAGACAAAAATTAGTCGACTGCCCAGGGAAGAGCAAAAAATAAAAAGTCAAGTAGCAGTTTAAAAAAAGACACTAATCTGCTTGCTGTTGATGAAAAATCTGACAATGATCAGAGTGACACAGGACTGAATAACCTTGGGATTTACAAGCAACATAGCTTACACCAGAAGTGAACGGCAAATTAATTAAAATGGGATTGGTCACAGGCAAAGCTGTTTCAGTCATTCCACAAAATGAGTTTGAATGGCGTTTCAAAGGTACTGAACTGAAGCCCGCAGATACCCAACTAAGAACTTTTACTGAAGAAAAGATAACTCTTGTGGAAATAACATTCGTAACAGTGAAATGGGGTGTCTAGGGAGGGGTAGCACTTCTGGTGGGGGGCCTGCCGTGCCCTTTTTCAGGGCAGCTCGTCCACCTTTAGTCCCCACCTTGCGCTCAGCTCTCACCTGTAGCTCCAAGTAGCTGTAACACGCGCAGCAGCCACACCCCGGTAAACCGTCTCGGCAGACGGGCCAGACCAGGTGAGGGTAGCGGACGGATCTTCGACCCTCGGTGAGGTAGGGGATCTGCCTATCCCAGCGTGTGAAGTCTGGCCATGGCAGATTGAGCAGAGGAGACCGATTAATGGTCCAACAGTCAAGAAGGCAGGCCAGCAGGCGTTGGTGGAGCACTAAGAGCACGACAAGACACTTAGACGTCCTGGTCATCCACTGCAGGAGGTGGTGATCTCTTTAAACTCCCCCGGCAGTAGGCAAAGGCAAACCACTGCTGTAACCTGCCGAGTACATGATTTCCCAATGTCAGAGCGGTGTGGAGGGAAATCGTCCGCCAACTGGAAATTCCAGATGCGACCTACCCGCAACAACAAACAGTGAAACACAACAACCAACAAGCCACATTGGGCTGGTATGGGGTACGAACAGGAGGGCCAGCATCGTTGGGGTACAAACAGGAGGGCCAGCATCATTGGGGCATGATCGTTGGGGTACAAACAGGAGGGCCAGCATCGTTGGGGCATGATCATTGGGGTATGAACAGGAGGGCCAGCATCGTTGGGGCATGATCGTTGGGGTACGAACAGGAGGGCCAACATCATTGGGGCATGATCGTTGGGGTACAAACAGGAGGGCCAGCATCATTGGGGCATGATCGTTGGGGTACAAACAGGAGGGCCAGCATTGTTGGGGCATGATCGTTGGGGTACAAACAGGAGGGCCAGCATCGTTGGGGCATGATCGTTGGGGTACAAACAGGAGGGCCAGCATCGTTGGGGCATGACCGTTGGGGTACAAACAGGAGGGCCAGCATCGTTGGGGCATGATCGTTGGGGTACAAACAGGAGGGCCAGCATCGTTGGGGCATGACCGTTGGGGTACAAACAGGAGGGCCAGCATCATTGGGGCATGATTGGCTAAGATAAGAACAACTTGATGGGAGATCTACAATTTTCATGCCACATCCCCTGCAAAAGAGTCAACTGAAGGGAATTAAGAACGGTACTGGATGATGCCACAGTAGTGTTCAAGGATGGCATTGGAAAACTCAAAGATATCAAAGATAAAATAGTGTTAAATGAAAATGCAGACCTAGTTTCTAATACCATCCATGATAAAGTGGCCAGTGAGCTAAAACACATGCAGGCCGAAGGAATTCTTTCCATGGGCAACACCAATGGTCCCAGTAGCCAAAAATAAACTGTGGTGTCAGGATCATGTCAGTATCTGTGGTGATTTTAAGGTCATCATCAACCCAGTACTGAAAGTAGATCAATAACCCCCCCCCCCCAGTATCGAGGATATGCTTGCAAACCATCCTAGAGGAAAACACTTCAACAAAGTGGACTCAGCTGAGGCCTACCTTTGGAAGGAGAGTCTAAAGTGCTTCTCACCATAAACGGAGACACCTCTTTCTCCCTTATTAGGGAGAGAGAGAGAGGCTGTCGTATGTCGAATACCGGGTGAACGAGTAGTCTTTGGGGGTACTGCAAGTCTGTGTCTTTGCTGTTGCTTTGCTGCACGCTCAAGTGCTCGGTGGTGGGTGCCAATGCTTCTTTTTGCTGGTGGGGGTGGGGGGATTGGTGGTTGCTGTCGCTTACGCGCAGGAGGGAGGGGAGCTGGTGGGTCTTTGGGGTTCTAGCATGTAACTGTCGTTCATTCTTTGGGGGCACTCCTCTGTTTTCGTGCATGGTTGCGAAGAAAAAGGATTTCAGGAGGTATATTGTATACATTTCTCTGACATTAAACGTACCTCTGAAACCTTCGAACACTCAGAAAGGGCCTTATTGCTACAATAGGCTTATCTTTGGAGTAGCAGCCACACCTGCAGTCTGGCAGAAGGCTGCAAGGCTGCCCAGGCACTCAGTGTTACCTGAATTATGTCATTGTTAAGGTGCAAATGATAAAGAACATCTACAAATTGTCAAAGCAGTGATAGAAGATTATGGGCCCGGAGCACAATGTGAATTCTTCAAACCAAGACCCCTTACTATGGTTACATCATTGGTACAAAAGCGTGCCGAGAGAATTCAAGATGTGGTGGATGTCCCAAGGCCAAAGAATGTATGGCAGTTGCACTTCTTTTTAGGGTTTGTCCATTACTCCAACAGGTTGCTGCCAAACCCGGTACAGTACTCCACCCCCTGAACTCATGACTACAGATCTGAAAGAAAATGGCAATGGACAAAGCAGTGTGAGGTGGCTTTCAAAAAGGTAAAGGAAATGCTGATGCCAGACACAGTACTCACACATTGTAATCCACATTTTCCAGTGAAGCTTGACTGAGACACCTCGCCTTATGGTATCGATGCAGTCATGTCACATGTTATGAGTGATGGAAGTGAACGACAAATACCCTTGCATCACGTTCTGTTACCGCTGTAGAAAAAAATTTACACACAGATTGACAGAGAGCCCTTGAGTCAGGTCTGGGGTGTAAAACGTTTCAACCAGTACCTGTATCGGAGACAGTTTATCCTCGTTACTGATCATCAACCACTGGTGTCCATTTTCGATCCTCAGAAGGATGTTCCACTAACAGCAGCAGCATGAATGCAGAGATGGGCTCTGTTTCTTGGAACCAACAGTTAGCAGATCAATTCGAGTGGATAACTAAACGTGGAAATACTGATCAATTGTCCCATTTACCCTTGGAAAAACAAATACCTGAAAACTTTACAAAAAAGGGCACTCCTCCTAACATATTCACCCAAATGCGAATTGACTGTCTCCCTATTACAGCAGAGATGATCAAAGGGAAACGGGAAAAGGCCCCACACTGTCTCAGGTCGACGTGGCAACTCAGAATGTGCAGCAGAAATTCCAGCTCCTCCATTTTTATCATTGCCAGAATGAACTTGCCCTTCATAGAGGTTGCGTTATGTGGGAAATAAGAGTTATTGTACCATCTAATCTCAGTCCAGTCTATCACTCAACACTAATCTGAGTCCAGTCTATCACTCAGGACCAATCTGAGTCCAGTCTGTCACTCAGGACTAATCAGAGTCCAGTCTGTTACTCAACACTAATCTGAGTCCAGTCTATCACTCAACACTAATCTGAGTCCAGTCTATCACTCAGGACTAATCTGAGTCCAGTCTGTCACTCAGGACTAATCAGAGTCCAGACTGTTACTCAACACTAATCTGAGTCCAGTCTATCACTCAACACTAATCTGAGTCCAGTCTATCACTCAACACTAATCTGAGTCCAGTCTGTCACTCAGGACTAATCTGAGTCCAGTCTATCACTCAACACTAATCTGAGTCCAGTCTGTCACTCAACATTAATCTGAGTCCAGTCTGTCACTCAACACTAATCTGAGTCCAGTCTGTCACTCAGGACTAATCTGAGTCCAGTCTATCGCTCAACACTAATCTGAGTCCAGTCTATCACTCAACACTAATCTGAGTCCAGTCTATCACTCAACACTAATCTGAGTCCAGTCTATCGCTCAACACTAATCTGAGTCCAGTCTGTCACTCAGGACTAATCTGAGTCCAGTCTATCGCTCAACACTAATCTGAGTCCAGTCTGTCACTCAGGACTAATCTGAGTCCAGTCTGTCACTCAGGACTAATCTGAGTCCAGTCTATCACTCAACACTAATCTGAGTCCAGTCTATCACTCAACATTAATCTGAGTCCAGTCTGTCACTCAGGACTAAACTGAGTCCAGTCTGTCACTCAACACTAATCTGAGTCCAGTCTGTCACTCAGGACTAATCTGAGTCCAGTCTATCACTCAGGACTAATCTGAGTCCAGTCTGTCACTCAGGACTAATCTGAGTCCAGTCTGTCACTCAACACTAATCTGAGTCCAGTCTATCACTCAACACTAATCTGAGTCCAGTCTGTCACTCAGGACTAATCTGAGTCCAGTCTGTCACTCAACACTAATCTGAGTCCAGTCTATCACTCAACACTAATCTGAGTCCAGTCTATCACTCAACACTAATCTGAGTCCAGTCTGTCACTCAGGACTAATCTGAGTCCAGTCTATCACTCAGGACTAATCTGAGTCCAGTCTATCACTCAACACTAATCTGAGTCCAGTCTGTCACTCAGGACTAATCTGAGTCCAGTCTGTCACTCAACACTAATCTGAGTCCAGTCTATCACTCAACACTAATCTGAGTCCAGTCTATCACTCAACACTAATCTGAGTCCAGTCTGTCACTCAGGACTAATCTGAGTCCAGTCTATCACTTAGGACTAATCTGAGTCCAGTCTATCACTCAACATTAATCTGAGTCCAGTCTGTCACTCAGGACTAATCTGAGTCCAGTCTGTCACTCAACACTAATCTGAGTCCAGTCTGTCACTCAGGACTAATCTGTGTCCAGTCTGTCACTCAGGACTAATCTGAGTCCAGTCTGTCACTCAACACTAATCTGAGTCCAGTCTATCACTCAGGACTAATCTGAGTCCAGTCTATCACTCAACATTAATCTGAGTCCAGTCTGTCACTCAACACTAATCTGAGTCCAGTCTATCACTCAACACTAATCTGAGTCCAGTCTATCACTCAACATTAATCTGAGTCCAGTCTGTCACTCAGGACTAAACTGAGTCCAGTCTGTCACTCAACACTAATCTGAGTCCAGTCTGTCACTCAACACTAATCTGAGTCCAGTCTGTCACTCAGGACTAATCTAAGTCCAGTCTGTCACTCAGGACTAATCTGAGTCCAGTCTGTCACTCAACATTAATCTGAGTCCAGTCTGTCACTCAACATTAATCTGAGTCCAGTCTGTCACTCAACACTAATCTGAGTCCAGTCTATCACTCAACACTAATCTGAGTCCAGTCTGTCACTCAGGACTAATCTGAGTCCAGTCTATCACTCAACACTAATCTGAGTCCAGTCTATCACTCAACACTAATCTGAGTCCAGTCTGTCACTCAACACTAATCTGAGTCCAGTCTGTCACTCAGGACTAATCTGAGTCCAGTCTATCACTCAACACTAATCTGAGTCCAGTCTATCACTCAACACTAATCTGAGTCCAGTTTATCACTCAACATTAATCTGAGTCCAGTCTGTCACTCAGGACTAAACTGAGTCCAGTCTGTCACTCAACACTAATCTGAGTCCAGTCTGTCACTCAGGACTAATCTGAGTCCAGTCTGTCACTCAACACTAATCTGAGTCCAGTCTGTCACTCAACATTAATCTGAGTCCAGTCTGTCACTCAGGACTAATCTGAGTCCAGTCTGTCACTCAGGACTAATCTGAGTCCAGTCTATCACTCAGGACTAATCTGAGTCCAGTCTGTCACTCAGGACTAATCTGAGTCCAGTCTGTCACTCAACACTAATCTGAGTCCAGTCTGTCACTCAACACTAATCTGAGTCCAGTCTGTCACTCAGGACTAATCTGAGTCCAGTCTGTCACTCAGGACTAATCTGAGTCCAGTCTGTCACTCAACACTAATCTGAGTCCAGTCTGTCACTCAGGACTAATCCGAGTCCAGTCTGTCACTCAACACTAATCTGAGTCCAGTCTATCACTCAGGACTAATCTGAGTCCAGTCTGTCACTCAGGACTAATCTGAGTCCAGTCTGTCACTCAACACTAATCTGAGTCCAGTCTATCACTCAGGACTAATCTCAGTCCAGTCTGTCACTCAGGACTAATCTGAGTCCAGTCTGTCACTCAACACTAATCTGAGTCCAGTCTATCACTCAACACTAATCTGAGTCCAGTCTATCACTCAACATTAATCTGAGTCCAGTCTGTCACTCAGGACTAAACTGAGTCCAGTCTGTCACTCAACACTAATCTGAGTCCAGTCTGTCACTCAGGACTAATCTGAGTCCAGTCTGTCACTCAGGACTAATCTGAGTCCAGTCTGTCACTCAACACTAATCTGAGTCCAGTCTGTCACTCAGGACTAATCTGAGTCCAGTCTATCACTCAACATTAATCTGAGTCCAGTCTGTCACTCAACACTAATCTGAGTCCAGTCTGTCACTCAACACTAATCTGAGTCCAGTCTGTCACTCAGGACTAATCTGAGTCCAGTCTGTCACTCAGGACTAATCTGAGTCCAGTCTATCACTCAACACTAATCTGTAACTCATCTCCATCATCTAGCTCTATTACAGAAAAAGCATCTTGCATTTCAACTTTGCATCAGCAATTCTCTCAGTCTCTGCTCAGCATCAACAGCTGAGGGGTAACAACTGCAGCGTACTCATCCATGTTCGAAGATGAATCCCTCAATACAGTCCAGTCTACCGTTTCAAAGCAGTCCTCTAGGCGCTCCTGTGCTTCCCTTGTCCAAACCTTTTTGGCCTTTAGTACTGCGGCCGCAGTCTTCAGTCTCTGCCTCTATCTGCCGGTAGAAGTACAGCCAGGTGATCAGACTTCCCAAAGTGAGGGCGTGGAATGGCACGGTAGTCATTATTGATGGTGGTGTAACAGTGGTCCAGTGCGTTGTTTCCTCTGGTATTGCAAGTGATCTGTTGATGGTAATTGCTTAGTGATTTTTTTTCAGTCTGGCCTGATTAAAATCTCCCAAAACTATGGTGAAGGCATTAGGGTATACTGTTTCGTGCATGTTGATCCCATGCTCAGATCATCTAAAGCCTGCTTGACATTGGCCTGAAGTGGAATGTATACTGCTACCAAAATGACCCCGGAGAACTTCCATGGTAGCTAAAAAGGACGGCACTTAACTGCTGGATATTCCAGGTCTGGTGAGCAGAATTAGGATAGCACTGATATATTTGTGCAACAAGAAGAGTTGATCACGAGACATACCCCTCCACCTCTGCTTTTGAGAGACTCTGTAGATCCATCCTGATGGTGTATAGTAAACTCATCAGTTGAATCACTGCATCTGGTACAGAGGGGGTTAACCAGGATTCCGTGAAACAACAGACATATGTGGTCCTAATGTCCCTCAGATTAAGCACCCTAGCTCGTAGATCATTGATTTTATTTACCAGAGGCTGCACGTTTGCCAGCAAGATAGTCGGTATAGGGAGTTTAAGACCCTGTTTCCTTAAATGCGCTTGTAACCCCACTCTGCATCTGATGTTTGGTCTGAACAACTCAACCTCTTGAACATATGAATGTTAGGGTAATGGAAGAATATGGACATTGATTAGACAGAAGGGATTAGATTAGTTGACCATTTGATTATTAATTTAATTGGTTCAGCACAACAAAGGGCTTTTTCCTGTGCTGTATGTTCTATCTAGTCAGCCAAACATGTAGCGGCAACTCATTGCAGACATGTTCAAGAGGTTCAGTTGTTCAGACCAAACATCAGAATGGGGAAGAAATGTGATCCAAGTGACATGGACTGTGGAATGATTGTTGGTGCCACATGGGGCGGTTTGAGTATCTGAGAAAATGCTGATCTCCTGGAATTTTTGCACACAATGGCCTCTAGAGTTTACAGAGAATGGTGTAAAAAACAGAAAAACAAAATCCAGTGAGTGGCAGTTCCGTGGGTGAAAATGCCTTGTTGATGAGAGAGGTGAGAGGAGAATGGCCAGACTGGTTCTAGGTGACAGGAAGGAGACAGTATGGGTCTTAAGGTTTATATACTACAGCAGCAGAAGACAGTGAAAATACGGAAATGCACCAGTGGCCTCTGTATTAATGATGTCCTGCACCTAATGAAGTGGCCATTGAGTGTACATTGGAACATGGAAACATGCAGTAAAATGTATCCGTTTGCGTCAATGACCAACTCAGTCCAAGCCTGTGCTGGGGACAGCCTGCTAGTGTTGCCATGCTTCCAGTGGCAATAAAGCTTACTGACCCTAACCCCTATGCCTTTGGAATGTGGGAGGAAACTGAAGTGTCCAGAGAAAGCCCACGTGGTCATGGGGAGAATGTACAAACTCCTTACAGACTGTGGCAGGAATTCAACCCGCATCCCAGTTGCTACCCCATAAAAAAATATGCTAACCACTACACTACCATGGCGCAAAGGGTCATGTGGTACATTGGGGGCAGGTTGCTGAAGGACCTTCAATCTTGCAAATATTGTATGGCTCAATTAATGACATCTGAGCATTCACATACTGCTGCTCCACTAGTGAGAGATAACGTGAGTTAGTTCTCAGTTGTAGAGAAGGTCATGGAGCTCAATCTGCCAACTCTGTCATGGACACTAACCTCCCCAGAATCCAAGACATCTTCAAAAGGCAAACCTCAAAAAGGCAGCATCTATCATTAAGAATCCTCTTCACCCAGGACATACCCTCTTCTCATTGCTACATCAGGGAGGAGGTACAGGAGACTGAAGACCCACACTCAACATTTCAGGAACAGCTTCTTCCCCTCTGCCATCCAATTTTTGAAAAGACAATGAACTCATGAACACTACCTAGCTATTTTCCCTCTGTTTTGCAATACTTATTTAATTTTTTATATAAATACTTAGAGTAATTTATAGTTTCTGTTACTATGTATTGCAATGTACTGCTGCTGTAAAACACCACATTTCACTGCAAAATGCCAGTGATATTAAATCTGATTCTGATTCCGGAGAGGGATGGGTGGAACAATTAGGTGAGACATGACTCTAACTTTGTTTCTCTAGTAACACAATTAAATTGCTGCAGGAGCTCGGTAGGTCAGGCAGCTTCTAAGGAGGGGATATACAAAGTCTTGGGTCGAGATCCTTCATCAGGACTGGAAAGAAGGAGGGAAGAAGCTGGAATAGGAAGGGTGAGGATTCTTCAGGCTTCTGTACCTCCGACCTGATGGTAGCAATGAGAAGAGGGCATGTCCTTAATAATGGACATCACCTTTCTGAGACACCGCTCCTTGAAGATGTCTTGGATACTACGGGGGCTACTACCCAAGGTGGCGCTAACTAATTTACAACTTTCTGTGGCTTCTTTCGGTTCTATGTAATAGCCCCACCCCCCCACCAATACCAGACAGCCTGTCAGAATGCTATCCATGGTACATTTATAGAGGTTTTTGAGTGTTTTAGGTAACAAACTAAATCTCTTCAAACTCCTATTGAAATATTGCCACTGTCTTGCCTTCTTTATAGCTGCATGACATACTGGGACCAGGTTATATTCTCAGCCATCTTGACACCCAGGAACTTGAAATTGCTCACTCTCTATGAGGACTGGTTGGTGTTCTCTTTCTGAAGTCCACAATCAGCTGGAGTGCAAGGTTGTTGCTGCGACACCGCTCAACTGGCTCCTGTATGCCCTCTCATCTCCATCTGAGATTCTATCAACAGCAAATCCATAAGTGGTATTTGAGCTATGCCTAGCCATGTAGTCATGGGTGTAGAGTAGAGCAGTGAGCTAAGCACCTCCGAGGTGCGCCAGTGTGGATCGTCAGCAAGGAGGTGATATTATCACCAATCTGCACAGACTGTGGTCTTCCCAGTGAGGAAGCTGAGGATCTAATTGCAGAGCGAGGTACAGGTTCTGTAGTATATAGGTCAGGACTGTGGGGATGATGGTGTTAAACACAGAACAAAATCCAGTGAACAGAATCCTGACATAGGTGTTTTTATTGTCCAGGTGATCTAAAGCCATGTGAAGGATGCATCTGCTGCAAACCTATTGTGGTGATAGACAAACTGCTCTGTATGTTCTCCCCACGACCTCATGGAGTTCCTCTCACATTCCAAAGATGTACAGGTTAAGGACAGTAATTTGAGGGCATGCTATGCTGGCACCAGAATATCTGCAGGCTGGCCGCAGTACATCCTCAGACTCTGTTGGTTTTTGACACAAAGCAATGCATTTCCCTATAGATTTCGATGTACGTGTGACATATAAAGCTCTTCAAATCTCACTTCCACAGAAGGGTAAATCTGGCTTTGGAGGATTGTCAACACATGCTGAACAATTTCCCAATAGTCTTGAAGATTGGCTCCTCTCTTGATCTCATTTATTAGAGTGATGTGTAACCTTATTTAATTAGTTACTTATTTAGTGATACAGCACGGTAACAGACCCTTCTGGCCCAGTGAGCCCGTGCTGCCCAATTACCCCCATGTGACCAAATAACCTACTAACCCGTACATCATTGAATACGGGAGGAAACCGGAGCACCCGGAGGAAACCCACATGGTCATGTGTAGAAGGTACAAACTCCTTACAGACTGTAGTGGGAATCAAACCCAGGTCACCGGCACTGTGATAGTGGTACAATAACTTCACTCTACGGCACCTTGTGGTGAGGAAGATTGAGTAAAATGCTAGTCCCAGCTGGGTCTGCTGGCATACACTCGTTGGTTAGTATCACGGTTAGTTGTGGTACGTGTGTAAGTTGGAGGCAAATTTCTGTGTGCTATGAAATTCAAGGAGGACGTTCCACAATCCTGCTTGATTGATGGTCATCGTCATGGACAAAGCCCTCCCCACCATTGAGCACATCTGCATGGAACGCTATTGTAGGAAAGCAGCATCCATTATCAGGTATCCCCACCACCCAGGCCATGCTCTCTTCTTGCTGCTGCCATCAGGAAGAAAGTACAGGAGCCTCAGGACTCACACCACCGGGTTCAGGAGCAGTTACTACCCTTCGACCATCAGGCTCTTGAACCAGAGGAGAACTTCACTCAGCCCAATTCTGAACTGTTCCCATAACCAATAGCTTTCAATGACTCTTCATCTCATGTTCCCAATATTTATTGCTTATTTATTTCAAAATTCAAAGTTCGAAGTAAAATTTATTATCAGAGTACATACACGTCATTCAATCCAACCCTGAGATTCCTTTTCTGGGGCCATACTCAGCAAATCTACAGAACAGTGACTATAAACTGTAAACATCAGGAACTGTAAACAAACAGTGCAAATGCAGACATAAATAAATAGAAATAAATAATGAGCATGAAATTACAATATTACATCCATCAATGTAAGTATATAACAGAGTATTTATATAGGTGGAGTTTTGTTCAAGAGCCTGATGGTTGAGGGGTAGCATCAACAGCTTCTTGGCATCGAGTGAATATTGAGCTAATGCCCTTTGACTCATGACATTGTGCTGAAAATAATTACACAACTAGAACATAGAACATTGAATAGTACAGCACATTACAGGCCCTTCGGCCCACAATCTTGTGCCGACCCTCAAACCCTGCCTCACATATAACCCCCCACCTTAAAGTCCTCCATATACCTGTCTAGTAGACCTTTAAACTTGGCTAGTGCATCTGCCTCCACCACTGACTCAGGCAATGCATTCCATGCACCATCTACTATCTGAGTAAAAAACCTTCCTCTAATATCCCCCTTGAACTTCCCTCCCCTTACCTTAAAGCCATGTCCTCTTGTACTGTGCAGTGGTGCCCTGGGGAAGAGGCGCTGGCTATCCACTCTGTCTATTCGTCTTAATATCTTGTACACCTCTATCATGTCTCCTCTCATCCTCCTTCTCTCCAAAGAGTAAAGCCCTAGCTCCCTTAATCTCTGATCATAATCCATACTCTCTAAACCAGGCAGCATCCTGGTAAATCTCCTCTGTACCCTTTCCAATGCTTCCACATCCTTCCTATAGTGAGGCGACCAGAACTGGACACAGTACTCTAAGTGTGGCCTAACTAGAGTTTTATACAGCTGCATCATTACATCGCGACTCTTAAACTCCATCCCTCGACTTATGAAAGCTAACATCCCATAAGCTTTCTTAACTACCCTATCTACCTGTGAGGCAACTTTCAGGGATCTGTGGACATATACCCCCCAGATCCCTCTGCTCCTCCACACTACCAAGTATCCTGCCATTTACTTTGTACTCTGCCTTGGAGTTTGTCCTTCCAAAGTGTACCACCTCACATTTCTCCGGGTTGAACTCCATCTGCCACTTCTCAGCCCACTTCTGCATCCTATCAATGTCTCTCTGCAATCTTTGACAATCCTCTACACTATCTACAACACCACCAACCTTTGTGTCATCTGCAAACTTGCCAACCCACCCTTCTACCCCCACATCCAGGTCATTAATAAAAATCACGAAAAGTAGAGGTCCCAGAACAGATCCTTGTGACCACTAGTCACAACCCTCCAATCTGAATGTACTCCCTCCACCACTCCTGGACACACTTAACAAATTCTGCCCCATCTAAACCCTTGGAACTAATCAGGTGCCAATCAATATTAGGGAAGTTAAAGTCACCCATGATAACAACCCTGTTATTTTTGCACCTTTCCAAAATCTGCCTCCTAATCTGCTCCTCGGTATCTCTGCTGCTACCAGAGGGCCTATAGAATACCCTCAATAGAGTAACTGCTCCCTTCCTGTTCCTGACTTCCACCCATACTGACTCAAAAGAGGATCCTGCTACATTACTGTGGTAAACTACATATACCTGTCTGGACACACCCCTCTGCTGACTGCTCCTGTGGCTCCTCCCACAGACCCCTGTATAAAGGCGATTGGGGCATTGCTCCCCCCTCAGTCTCCGAGATGTCATGCTCCGTTTTGCTGCTAATAAAAGCCTATCGTTCACCTCCCGTCTCTGAGAGTTATTGATGGTGCATCAATTTTATTAGCAGCAATTTTAAAACATGGAGAGCATTTTACGACCCAACAGATTGGATCTCGACCCACAATCCCAGGGAGCCGGTGACGCTTTCGAACTCTGGCTAGCATGCTTCGAATCATACCTGGAGGAGATTCATGTGACCGACCCTGCCACAAAGCGCAGGGTTCTCCTCTCCAGAGTCAGTGCAAGGGTCTACTCCATGATCAGGGACCAAACGGACTACCAGGGTGCGATGGATGCCCTCAAAAGGCAATACCGGCGGCCGGTGAACACCGTCTACACAAGACATCGCTTAGCAACACGGCGGCAATGGGCTGGAGAGTCGAGCGCTGAGTTTGTCCGGGCCCTACAGACACTCGTGCGGGCCTGCGATTGCAGGGGATTGAAGGCAGAACAGCATGTGGAGCTGCTAGTAAGAGACGCCTTCGTTATGGGGATCAGGTCAGTGTACGTGCGCCAGTGGCTGCTGGAACACGCCGATCTTACCTTACTTTCGGCGATCGAGCTAGCCGACACGCTGGAGGCCGCTCTGCACAACGCTGACGCTGTCCAGGTGCGTGATCTCCCGCCGGCCCCGTGGATGCTGCAGACCCCGCAACCCGCCGGCGAATCGACCTCGACAGCTGCCAGTCGCAAGTCCGTGAAGTCCCCGCAACCCGCCGGTGAATCGACCACGGCTGCTGCCAGTCGCAAGTCCGTGAAGTCCCCGCAACCCGCCGGCGAATCGACCTCGGTTGCTGCCAGTCGCGAGTCCGTGAAGTCCCCGCAACCCGCCGGCGAATCGACCTCGGTTGCTGCCAGTCGCGAGTCCGTGAAGTCCCCGCAACCCGCCGGCGAATCGACCACGGCTGCTGCCAGTCGCAAGTCCGCGCAGTGTTACTTCTGCAGACTCGAAAAGCACCTCTGAAAACGCTGCCCAGCCTGAGAAGATATCTGCTCCAGCTGCGGCAAGAAGGGCCACTTTGCCAAGGCCTGTAAGTCCAAACCACGAGCGGGGTCGAGCAATGCCGTGTGCGAGGCATGGGGGTTGCTATCTTGGTCGCCGCCATCTTGCCTGCCTGCCGCGTGCGAGGCATGGGGGTCGCTATCTTGGTCGCCGCCATCTTGCCTGTCCACCGCGTGCGAGGCATGGGGGCGGCCATCTTTGTCGGCGCCAACTCGCCCCGTCTCCGACCCACGGGTGCTTACCAGGCACCAAGATGGCGATTCAACTCTGGCCTCCGTGACCCTCGACCAAAGCGCCCCACACCAGTTCACAAGGTCAATGATGGACATCCTGGTGGAGGGGCACAGGACTAGCTGCCTGTTTGACACGGGCAGCACTGAGAGTTTTATTCACCCGGACACGGTGCAATGCTGCGGACTCGTGACACGGCCGGGAAGCCAGAGGGGTCGCCATGGCTTCTGGATCGCATTCCACAGACATCCGGGGGGGTTGTGTAGCGACATTGGTGGTGCAGGGCACAGAATATCGGGACTTTGCGTTACTGGTCATGCCTCAACTGTACGCGCCTGTGCTATTGGGGCTCGACTTCCAGAGCCACCTAAAAAGTGTGACAATGGAGTATGACGGGCCCCTTCCACCACTCACTGTCGGGAATCCTCAGTTTTGTGGGACTTCGTCATATACCCCGCTACTGACCCCACACACACCGACCAGCACATCCCACCCAACACCACGCCAACAGCCGTGCTACAGACACCACTTGCGGCCTCTCCACCCTCAAGACCCCTCCCCCACTGCTGTTCGCCAACCTGATCCCCGACTGTAAACCTGTGGCAACTAAAAGCAGGAGGTACAGCGCGGGGGACAGGGCCTTCATTAAGTCAGAGGTGCAGCGGCTGCTTGGGGAGGGGATCATCGAGCCAAGCACAAGTCCTTGGAGGGCCCAGGTGGTGGTTGTTCGGACCGGGCAGAAAAATAGGATGGTCGTGGACTATAGTCAGATTGATGCGTACCCCCTACCCCGCATCGCGGATATGGTCAACCAGATAGCTCAGTACAAGGTGTACTCGACCATAGACCTGAAATCCGCTTACCACCAGCTCCCCATCTACCCGGAGGACCGCCCCTACACCACCTTCGAGGCGGGCGGCAGGCTCTATCACTTCCTGCGCGTCCCCTTCGGTGCAACGAATGGTGTCTCTGTCTTCCAGAGGGAAATGGACTGGATGGTGGACCAGTGCCAACTGAAGGCCACGTTCCCATATCTGGATAACATCACCATCTGTGGTCACGACTGGCAGGATCACGACACCAACCTCCAACGATTTTTCCAAGCAGCCAAAGCTCTTAACCTCACCTATAACAGGGACAAGTGTGTTTTCGGAACCACCTGACTTGCTATCCTTGGTTATGTCGTGGAGAATGGGGTCATTGGCCCTGACCCCGACCGTATGCGCCCCCTGTTGGAACTCCCTCTTCCCACCACCTTCAGAGCCCTCAAACAGTGCCTGGGCTTCTTTTCCTATTACGCCCAATGGGTCCCTCACTATGCAGACAAGGCCCACCCCCTGGTCAAGTCCACCACATTTCCCCTCTCAGTCGAGGCCCACGCGGCCTTCAGCCGCATTAAAGGGGACATTGCCAAAGCAACGATGCATGTGGTGGACGAGACCATTCCCTTCCAAGTAGAGAGTGACGCCTCCGACTTCGCGCTGGCTGCTACCCTCAATCAGGCAGGAAGGCCAGTAGCATTCTTCTCTCGTACCCTTCAAGGCCCTGAAATTCGGCACTCCGCGGTGGAGAAAGAAGCCCAGGCCATAGTGGAAACTATTAGGCACTGGAGGCACTATCTCACCGGCAAAAGGTTCACCTTGCTGACCGACCAGCGCTCAGTTGCGTTCATGTTCAGCAACCAACAGCGGGGCAAAATCAAAAATGATAAAATTTTGCGGTGGAGAATAGAACTCTCCACCTACAACTATGACATCCTGTATCGGCCTGGAAGGCTCAATGAGCCCCCTGATGCCCTATCCCAGGGAGCATGTGCCTGCATGCAGCTTGATCGGCTATACGCCCGCCATGCAGATCTTTGCCACCCGGGGGTCACCTGACTTTTCCACTTTGTGAAAGCCCGGAATCTGCTGTACTCCCTTGAGGAAATCAGGATGATGACCAGGGACTGCCAAGTCTGTGCTGAGTGCAAACCGCACTTCTACCGTCCTGAAAAGGCACAACTTATCAAGGCCACCCGCCCCTTTGAGTGACTGAGTGTCGACTTTAAGGGCCCCCTTCCCTCCACCGAAGGCAATGTGTACTTTCTCAACATAATCAATGAGTACTTGTGGTTCCCCTTTGCCATCCCCTGCCCCGATACCACTGCCACGTCCATCATAAAAGCCCTGCGCCAGCTCTTCACTCTATTCGGATATCCTTGCTTTATCCACAGTGATAGAGGGTCCTCCTTTATGAGTGACGAGCTGCGCCAGTACCTGCTGGCTAGGGGTATTGCTACTAGTAGGACCACGAGCTATAATCCCCGGGGGAATGGACAGGTGGAGAGGGAGAATGCCACGGTGTGGAAGGCCACACTCTTAGCCCTTAGGTCAAAGGGATTGCCGGTCTCTCGCTGGCAGGAGGTCCTCCCCGAAGCACTCCCCTTCATCCATTCCCTGTGTTACGTACCCGTGACACGTGACAGTGGTACCCTTGTCACGTGACTGGGGTTGAAGTTATACTGGACATGAGGTAATGGTTTTGTGATGGTGGAGTGATGTCATTTTCCCGCCAGTAGAGGTCATGTGACAGGTTTTTTCTACAGGGTATAAAAGGAAGGCCCACCCTGTCAGGTGGGGCAGTTCGTGGCGGAATTTGCTAAGATGACTTCATGTCACTGCGTGATTTAATGTGATGACGCAGTTTAGTTAGAAATGAAGTTTTATATAATGCCTAAAGTTTAAAAGGTCACTGCCAACGGTTTCTTTGCTGATGGAGAGTGAACAAAAGTTTGGAAGATGGAGATCGAGGAAAATCGATTTTCGACGGTGGATTGAGTTCGACCTTGTTTGATCCTCATTCGGAAGGATTTCGTTGACTATTCTCGTTGGTAATCCCTGGGTTGACCAGAAAGGATTGAGAATAGTGTGGGAAGAAAGGTCAGTACTTTTGAGCCATTATATTTTATAAAATTCTTCGTGGGAAAGTTCGACGCCGGGGAATCGAAGGACATCGACGTGGAAGAGAATTTACATCGCTTTAAAAAGTCTCTCCTTTTAAAAGTACCGTGAGCTTTTGAACTTTCGGCATATCGTTCTAAAGAACTGTTTTTCCTAATACCGCTTTAAAGACTGTTTGGGACTGCAAAGCTATTAAGAACTGTGAATGTGTCGCACAGCAGCTGTTTTCCGGTTACGTTTGGGTTTGTTTACTTTTGAGGGGGTTTGTTTCAGTGCTTAATAAACATGTTATTTGTTGCTAAACCTTTGCCTAGCTCATCTATATTTATTGTTGCCTAAATACGTAACACCTGTTATGCATATCCACCATTGCCACCCCTCATGAGCAACTCTTTTCTTTACCCAGGAAGTCTGCCACTGGGACCACCCTACCGGCTTGGCTGACGTCCCCGGGGCCAGTGCTGCTCTGGAAACATGTGAGGAGCAATAAATACTCCCCGATGGTCGAGAGGGTTCACCTACTTCATGCGAACCCCCAGTATGCCTACGTGATCTTACCTGATGGGCGGGAGGACACGGTCTCTGTCCGCGACCTGCTATGCTCCGTCCAAGTCCTGACAAGCACCACGATGACAAATATGGAGTTAAATACTAGCACGAATAAATAATAATTAGCTGACTCGTGCAAATTCACAAACGCAATTACCGAATCTACTGCTGCTGAATCCGTGGTTGTGACATTTAGGGCCTACAGAAAGGAGGTAGAAAAGATTGAGGCCTGGCGACAAGCAAATAACTTCTTCCTCAATGTCAACAAGACAAAGGAGATGGTTATTGATTTCAGGAGAACTCACGCAGTTCACACCCCTCTTTACGTCGGCGGCACAGCGGTGGAACCTGCTGGGAGTGCACATCTCCCACAGCCTCTCGAACGCCCAGAATACATTGTACACAATCAGGAAAGCTCACCAACGCCTCTATTTTCTGAGGAGAGCCGAACTATGCTCACCTACTACAGATGTGCAGTATCGAGCATCCCAACATGCTGCATCATCGCATGGTACAGAACCTGCACTGCGGCAGACAAGTAAGCGCTACAGTGGGTAGTCAAAACTGCCCAATGCATCACTGGTACCATCCTACCTGTCATATGCAGAAACATGTCAGAAAAGAGCCAGTAACATCATAAAGGATCCCACCCAGCCTGCTCATGGACTGTTTGTCCCACTCCCATCGGGGAGAAGGCTACATAGCATCCACACCAGGACCACCAGATTCAGAAACGGTTACTTTTCCCAAGCAGCAAAGCTGATCAACACCTCCACCCAGTAAACCAACTCTCCACACCCCCAACCACCACTACTTTATCATTCCCTGCCAGTCACCTTACGTACAGACACTCCTGCGTCTAGCATCACTTTATGGACGGACATACAATCAAGCCATGTATATAAACTATGTATTAAATCGATTGTGTTTTTTATTATTGTGTTCTTTATCTTATTGCGTTTTTTTGTGCTGCCTCAGATCCAAAATAACAATTATTTTGTTCTCCTTTACCCTGTGTACTGGAAAAAACATTAAACGATCTTGAATCTTGAATTTCTGTAAACTCTAGGGACTGTTGTGTGTGAAAATCCCAGGATTTTTCCATTGAGAGTAGGGGAGATTCAAACAAGAGGACATGAGTTGAGAGTTAGGGGGCAAAAGTTTAAGGGTAACACGAGGGGGAATTTCTTTACTCAGAGAAACATAGAAACATAGAAAATAGGTGCAGGAGTAGGCCATTCGGCCCTTCAAGCCTGCACCGCCATTCATTATAATCCTGGCTGATCATCCAACTCAGAACCCTGTACCTGCTTTCTCTCCATACCCCCTGATCCCTTTAGCCACAAGGGCCATATCTAATTTCCTCTTAAATATAGCCAATGAACCGGCCTCAACTGTTTCCTGTGGCAGAGAATTCCACAGATTCACTACTCTCTGTGTGAAGAAGGTTTTCCTCATCTCGGTCCTAAAAGGCTTCCCCATTATCCTTAAACTGTGACCCCTCGTTCTGGACTTCCCCAACATCGGAAACAATCTTCCTGCATCTAGCCTGTCCAATCCCTTTAGAATTTTATACGTTTCAATAAGATCCCCCCTCAATCTTCTAAATTCCAGTGAGTATAAGCCTAGTCGATCCAGTCTTTCTTCATATGAAAGTCCTGCCATCCCAGGAATCAATCTGGTGAACCTTCTCTGTACTCCCTCTATGGCAAGAATGTCTTTCCTCAGATTAGGGGACCAAAACTGTACACAATATTCTAGGTGCGGTCTCACCAAGGCCTTGTACAACTGCAATAGAACCTCCCTGCTCCTGTACTCAAATCCTTTTGCTATGAAAGCCAACATACCATTTGCCTTTTTCACTACCTGCTGTACCTGCATGCCCACCTTCAATGACTGGTGTACAATGATACCCAGGTCTCGTTGCACCTCCCCTTTTCCTAATTGGCCACCGTTCAGATAATAATCTGTTTTCCTGTTCTTGCAACCAAAGTGGATAACCTCACATTTATCCACATTAAATTGCATCTGCCATGAATTTGCCCACTCACCTAACCTATCCAAGTCACCCTGTATCTTCTTAGCATCCTCCTCACAGCTAACACCACCGCCCAGCTTCGTGTCATCTGCAAACTTGGAGATGCTGCATTTAATTCCCTCGTCTAAATCATTAATATATATTGTAAACAACTTGGTTCCCAGCACTGAGCCTTGAGGTACCCCACTAGTCACTGCCTGCCATTCTGAAAAGGTCCTGTTTACTCCCACTCTTTGCTTCCTGTCTGCCAACCAATTCTCTATCCACATCAATACCATACCCCCAATACCGTGTGCTTTAAGTTTGCACACTAATCTCCTGTGTGGGACCTTGTCAAAAGCCTTTTGAAAATCTAAATATACCACATCCACAGGCTCTCCCCTATCCACTCTACTAGTTACGTCTTCAAAAAATTCTACAAGATTCGTCAGACATGATTTTCTTTTCACAAATTCATGCTGACTTTGTCCGATGATTTCACCTCTTTCCAAATGTGCTGTTATCACATCTTTGATAACCGACTCTAGCATTTTCCCCACCACCAATGTCAGACTAACCGGTCTATAATTCCCCGGTTTCTCTCTCCCTCCTTTTTGAAAAAGTGGGGTTACATTAGCCACCCTCCAATCCTCAGGAACTAATCCAGAATCTAAGGAGTTTTGAAAAATTATCACTAATGCATCCACTATTTCTTGGGCTACTTCCTTAAGCACTCTGGGATGCAGACCATCTGGCCCTGGGGATTTATCTGCCTTTAATCCCGTCAATTTACCTAACACCACTTCCCTACTAACATGTATTTCCCTCAGTTCCTCCATCTCACTAGACCCTCGGTCCCTTACTATTTCCGGAAGATTATTTATGTCCTCCTTAGTGAAGACAGAACCAAAGTAGTTATTCAATTGGTCTGCCATGTCTTTGTTCCCTATGATCAATTCACCTGTGTGAGAGTGGTAGCCGTGTGGAATGAGCTTCCAGTAGAAGTGGTAGAGGCAGGTTCAGTATTGTCACTTAAAGTAAAATTGGATAGGTATATGGACAGGAAAGGAATGGAGGGTTATGGGCTGAGTGTGGGTCGGTGGGACTAGGTGAGAGTAAGCGTCGGCACGGACTAGAAGGGCCGAGATGGCCTGTTTCCGTGCTGTAATTGTTGTATGGTTATGGAGATCAGCAGTTTCTGAGATAGTAAAACCACCCCATCTGGCACCAACAATCATTCCACAGTCAGGCACTCAGATCACTTTTTTCCCCATTCTGACATTTAGTCTGAACAACTGAACCTCTTGAGCATGTCTGCCACATGACTAGCTGATTAAATATTTGTATTAATAAGCAGGAGTACCTAATAGGTACCTAATTAGGTACAGGTGTACCTAATAAAGTGGCCACTGAGTGGACATGTTGAATTGAATTGTCTTTATTTCTTACATCCTTCACATACATGAGGAGTAAAAATCTTTATGTTACGTCTCTGAATGTGCAATGTGCAATTTATAGTAATTTGCAATAAATAGTATGTACAGTAGGACAGTCATTATAGCATAGAAATACCATTGTATCAGCGTGAATTAATGTGACAAATAAAACTGAAAAAAAATTAAACATTCATGTCCCTTGTAGGATTTCTGAGACTGGACAACCTATGGCAGCAACGTCAGGGCACTAAGAGTACATCAGCAAAATCCTCCCAGTTCATGAACGATAAGTGATCCAACACCAATGTCCTCTCCCAGTCTGATATCTTCAACATTGAGTCAACTATGTTGGCCTGATGTCAGTGTACACAACCGCAGAAATGCAGGGGAATTTTGATCGTCTTGATAATGGAGGGGTTAGCAACCTTAAATTCCTCGGTGTTATTATTTCAGAGAACCTATCCTGGGTGCAGCACGTAAGTGCAAATATGAAGAAAGCACAGCAGCACCTCTACTTCCTTAGGAGTTTGCAAATATTTGGCATGACATCTAAAACTTTGACAAAATTCTATAGATGTGTGGTGGAAAGTATATTGAATGACTGCATCACACCCTGGTATGGAAACGCCAATGCCCTTGAATGGGAAATCCTACAGAAAATAGCGGATATGGCCCAGTCAATCCATCACAGGTAAACCTCTCCCTACCATTGGCACATCTACAGGGAGAGTTGTCGCAGGAAAGTGACATCCATTATCAAGGGCCTCCACCATCCAGGTCATGCTCTCTTCTCACTGCTTCCATCAGGAAGAAGGTACAGGAGTCTCAGGACTCACACCACCAAGTTCAAAAATAGTTATTACCCTTCAACCGTGAAGCTTGTGAACCAGAGGAGATAACTTCACCTAACCTCACTGAACTGTTCTCAAAATGTATGGACTCACTTTCAAGGACTCTTCATCTCATGTTCTCAATTTTTATTGCTTATTTATTAATTTGTATTAATAAGTATTTACTTCTTTATTTATTATAAATTTTCTCATCTGTATTTGCAGTTTGTTGTCTTTTGCGCATTGGTTGTTTGTCCGTCCTGTTGGGTACTTACTGCCTGTTACACTGCAGGTGTTTAGGTCCTCTATCTCTGTCTGTCCTTGATCATCTTCTCTATTGTTGTTCATGGTATGGTACCAAGTTCTCTTTAGTTTCCTGTGGTTATGCTGACCTTCAGAGGTCCAATGAAGTGCTGTCTTGTTGATGGAGTTTATTCTTATCCAATTGGTTACAATCTTTTAAGGATTCTATTGTGTTTCTTGGATTTACTGTGTATGCCCACAAGAAAATGAATGTCAGCGTTGTAAATGGTCATAAATGTACTTTGAACTTATAAGTGGGCCAAGGAATGGCAAATGGGATTAATTCTGATGCATGCGAGGTGTTACATTTTTGAAAGACGAGTCAGGGAGGGAGTTTCACAGTGCATGAAAGAGCTCTGGAGAGCTTTGTAGAACAGAATATGAATGAGTTAGGGTTAGTAAGTCGTGCTGTGTTTGCACCGAAGCATGACACTTGCAAGACTCCCTCCAGCACAATCCTCATTGTAAATGTTACACTTCTCTGTACGTTTCGATGTACATGTGTCAAATGAAGATAATCTTTCAGGATCAGGCCCTTAACTAATTAAGTTAATAATTAAACGCTTAACCAGCACAATCGCTTCTGCCTTCGTGTTGTCCATTTCTCTCTATTGTCTGCACTTCCATCTCTCGATTGAAGAGACTCTTCAATGCCTCTGTCATATTTGTCTCCATTATCACCTCTGGCAATGAAGTCCAGGCACCCACTGTTCTCTTCTGGGAATAATACAGAAGGTGCAGGATCAGTTCATTCCAAAGAGGAAGAAAGATTCTAAGGGGAGTAGGGGGCGACCGTGGCTGACAAGGGAAGTCAAGGACTGTATAAAAATAAAAGAGAAGAAGTATAACATAGCAAAGATGAGCGAGAAGCCAGAAGATTGGGAAACTTCATTCAGCCAGAGACTCATTCCACCGAGATGTAACACTGAGCGTCATAGAAAGTCATTCCTGCCTGTGGCCATCAAACTTTACAACTCCTCCCTCGGAGTGTCAGACAACCTGAGCCAATAGGCTGGTCCTGGACTTATTTCCACTTGGCAAGATTAACTTATTATTATTTAATTATTTATGGTTTTATATTGCTATATTTCTTAACTATTCTTGGTTGGTGCGGCTGTAACGAAACCCAATTTCCCTCGGGATCAATAAAGTATGTCTGTCTGTCTTAAAGAGCAACAGAAGGTTACTAAAAAGGCAATATGGGGAGAAAAGATGAGGTACAAAGGTAAGCTAGCCAAAAATATAAAGGAGGATAGTAAAAACTTCTTTAGGTATGTGAAGAGGAAAAAATTAGTTGAGACCAAAGATGGGCCCTTGAAGACAGAAACGGGCAAATTTATTATGGGGAACAAGGAAATGGCAGATGAGTTGAACAGGTACTTTGGATCTGTCTTCACTAGGGAAGACACAAACAATCTCCCAGGTGTAATAGTGGCCAGAGGACCTAGGGTAACGGAGGAACTGAAGGTAATTCACATTAGGCAGAAAATGGTGTTGGGTAGACTGATGGGACTAAAGGCTGATAAATCCCCAGGACCTGATGGTCTGCATCCCAGGGTACTTAAGGTGGTGGCTCTAGAGATCGTGGATGCATTGGTAATCATTTTCCAATGTTCTATAGATTCAGGATCAGTTCCTGAGGATTGGAGGGTAGCTAATGTTATCCCACTTTTTAAGAAAGGTGGGAGAGAGAAAACAGGGAATTATAGACCAGTTAGCCTGACATCAGTGGTGGGGAAGATGCTGGAGTCAATTATAAAAGATGAAATAACAGCATATTTGGATAGCAGTAACAGGATCAGTCCGAGTCAGCATGGATTTACAAAGGGGAAATCATGCTTGACTAACCTTCTGGAATTTTTTGAGGATGTAACTATGAAAATGGACAAGGGAGAGCCGGTGGATGTAGTGTACCTGGACTTTCAGAAAGCCTTTGATAAGGTCCCATATAGGAGAATAGTGGGCAAAATTAGAGCACATGGTATTGGGGGTAGGGTACTCACATGGATAGAAAATTGGTTGGCAGATAGGAAACAAACAGTAGGGATTAACGGGTCCTTTTCAGAATGGCAGACAGTGACTAGTGAGTACCGCAAGGCTCGGTGCTGGGACCGCAGCTATTTACAATATACATTAATGATTTAGATGAAGGGATTAAAAGTAACATTAGCAAATTTGCTGATGACACAAAGCTGGGTTGTAGTGTGAAATATGAGGAGGATGTTAGGAGAATGCAGGGTGACTTGGACAGGTTGGGTGAGTGGGCAGATGCATGGCAGATGCAGTTTAATGTGGATAAATGTGAGGTTATCCACTTTGCTGGCAAGAACAGGAAGGTAGATTACTATCTGAATGGTGTCAAGTTAGGGAAAGGGGAAGTACAACGAGATCTAGCTGTCCTTGTTCATCAGTCACTGAAAGCAAGCATGCAGGTACAGCAGGCAGTGAAGAAAGCTCATGGCATGTTGGCCTTCATAACAAGGGGAGTTGAGTATAGGAGCAAAGAGGTCCTTTTGCATTTGTACAGGGCCCTGGTGAGACCACACCTGGAGTATTGTGTTCAGTTTTGGTCTCCAAATTTGAGGATTGACATTCTTGCTATTGAGGGAGTGCAGCGTAATTCACGAGATTAATTCCTGGGATGGCGGGACTGTCATATGTTGAAAGATTGGAGCGACTGGGCTTGTATACACTGGAATTTAGAAGGATGAGAGGGGATCTGATTGAAACATATAAGATTATTAAGGGATTGGACACGCTAGAGGCAGGAAAAATGTTCCCGATGTTGGGGGAGTCCAGAACCAGAGGCCACAGTTTAAGACTAAGGGTTAGGCCATTTAGAACAGAGTTGAGGAAAAACTTTTTCACCCAGAGAGTTGTGGATCTATGGAATGCTCTGCCTCAGAAGGCAGTGGAGGCCAATTCTGTGGATGCTTTCAAGAAAGAGTTAGATAGAGCTCTTAAAGATAGTGGAATCAAGGGATATGGGGAGAAGGCAGGAACGGGGTACTGATTGTGGATGATCAGCCATGATCACATTGAATGGTGGTGCTGGCTCGAAAGGCCGAATGGCCTACTCCTGCATCTATTGTCTATTGTCTTTATAAAGAAACTTGTCCTGCACATGTCCTTTCAACTTAAAACATACCATCTGGCATTGGACATTTTGACCCTAGGGGGACTGATACTGACTATCTATTGTCTATATTTTTTAGAGATATCGGGTGGAACCGGCCCTTCTAGCTCAATGAGCCACACCGCAGAGCAACCCACCTATTTAACCCTAGCCTAATCACAGTGACCAATTAACCTCCTAACCAGTACATCTTTGGACAGTGGAAGGAAAAGGGAGCACCCAGAGGAAACCCACGTGGTCATGGGGAGAATGTACAAACTCCTTACAGACACCGATGGAATTGAACTCCGAACTTCAGATTGCCCCGAGCTGTAATAGCATCGATGTCTCATTATCTTATAATCTAATATCAGGTCTTCCCCCTCACCTTCTTCCATGCCAGAGAAAACACCCAAGTTTGTCCAAGCTCTCCTCATAGCAGATAGCCTCTAACCCAGGCAGCAAGTTCAAGTTCAAATTTATTGTTATCTGACTGTACGTGTATATATGTATAACCAAACGAAACCAAGTTCCTCCCGGCCATGGTGCACCCACAAACCACCCACTCTGCACATAAAACAAAATATTACCATAAATAAGTTAATTAGATATAATTCAAAATGGATGTAGCATGCTGCGCAGGTAAACAGTAAACAGTACAGTAATCAGCTAAGCTCTGCTGAGCCTTGCATTCAGGTGCTTTGTAGTTTCTGTACCTCACAATGATACAGCCAGACAGGACCTGTTGATGGTGCTCCTGTAGAAAGTTGTTAGAATGGAGGCGAGGAGCCTTGCATGCCTCAGTCTCCTCAGAAAGTGTAGGTGCTGCTGTACCTTCTTGACTAATGCAGAGGTGTTGTGGGTCCTGGTAATCTCTTCTGCACCTCCTCTAAAGGATCCACGTTCAGAAGATTACGATGATGCTGTGGGGCATGGGGTGGGGGCTCTGGGGGTGTGAGGCTGCAGGTGAAGAGGAATAGAGAACAGAGAGAAGGAGAAGAAAGAAGCCCTTGAAGAAATCCAAGTGGAGGGGGTAACAGAACAAATTTGTTGGTTGTACCTGGAAGAGAAGTTGCAAAGACTGAAATACATAGAATAATGGAAGTCAGTAAATGACTAAATCATTTCAGTGCAGGAGGAGATCTCCTCTTGGGTTTGCCTCTGGGCCTGGCCAGGCCGGCCATTGTGTGTTCCAGGCAGAGGGCAGACAAGGGCTCTCCCCCTAGCCGATTGCCAGCTCCTCTTCCAAGGACACACCTCTCCCTCTCTGTTTTTGGAGAAGGAATATCTAAGAGTTCAATGGGGGATTTCTGAGAGCTGGCAGCTCGAATGTATTGAAAAATAGTAATATGTAATTGTATTTTAATGTGAAACTAACTATGAAGTCCTGATTATTGAATAGTTTCCTGTTGGAGAATAAACTTCTGTATCATAAAAGGAGAACCTTTAGCTTATGGAGCTAGAGTTCAAAATTCAAAGTAAAGTTATTATCAAAGTATGTATAGTATATTTTACCATATACTACTCTGCGATTAATTTCCTTGAAGGGAAAATAATAATGGAGTTTACAAAAGAATACACATAAACAGACAAAAATGTGCCAAAGAAGACAAATAGTGCAAATAATAAAAAGGGTAAATAAATAATACTGAGAACATGAGTTGTAGAGGCCTTGAAGGTGAGTCCTTTGGTTGTGGAGTCAGTTCGGTGTTGAGATGAGTGAAGTTATCCATGCTGGTTCAGGAGATTTATGGTTTCTGAACCTGGTGATGCAGGACATAAGGCTTCTGTACTTGTTTCCTGATGGCAGTAGTGAGAGAGTACATGGCCTGGGTGTGTCGTGGTTTTTTGTGCCCCACAAACGACCAGGAGACGCAGAAGATTCTTCAAGAAGGGTTAAACTTTAATTTGCAAATCAAAGCTGAGACAGTCAGTGAGCTAGTCGCTGATTGCCCACCGATCCTTGTGCATAGCATTTTTTATAGCAATCTCCTGGTTTAGTTGTATTAGCATATCCAATCGGTCTATAGTTGCGTATCACGAGTACATCCGCCACTGTTGTTTCTACCTATTGACTTAATCATGTTCTAATCTACTCTCTTAGCTACCTCTCATTAACACACCATTGTCTTTGATGCACCATCAATAACTCACTCTGAGACATAAAAGTGAGATATCGGCTTTTATTGACTGGAAGAAGGAACGATCAGTGAGTGACCACCATACTACATCCTGGAGACTGAGAGGCCGGGCTCAGACCTCCATCACCTTTATACAGGGGTCTGTGGGAGGACCCACAGGAGCAGTCAGCAGGGGGTGTGTCCAGACAGGTATACGTAGTTCACCACAGTCTTCTACATTCTTAAGATTTCATTCTCCTACTAAATTGGATACATGCATAGCAAATAGCAAGTTCAAAGCTGACTACATAGTTTTGATTACACAGCAAACAATGCAACTTTTAAACTCCAATAGGTGGAGGGGGTCCTTGATAATAAACACTTCTTTCTTGTGGCAGCGCCCCTTGTAAATGTGAAAAGGTCTTTGCCTGACAAACAACTAATGTGCAAAAGAAGACGAACAACAAGTAATACTAGAACATGAGTTGTAGAGTCCTTGAAAATGAGTCTGTAGGTCATAGAATCAGTTCAGAGCAGTGGTGATTGAAGTTATCCACGTCAGTTCAGGAGCCTGATGGTTGAGTTGGCATTTTGAGACAGCATGTTAAGTAATCCTATCCCTTGGCTTTTATCCCAAGGATTAGTAAATGCTTTTGTTTTGGGCATTTATCCAGTTCCTCTCGCAGCTTGGTTTTTGCTTCAGATTTCCCTTGTGTTTCCAACCAAGAACCAAGTCTGGAGCTGTGATGAAAGAAATGATAAAGTAATGGTGTTTGGGGGTGTGGTGGGTGGAGTTGTTGATCAGCCTCACTGCTTGGGGAAAGTAACTGTTTTTGAGTCTGGTGGTCCTGGCTTGGATGCTACATAGCCTCCTCCCTTATGGGAGTGGGACAAACAGTCCATGAGCAGGGTGGGTGGGATCCTTCATGATGTAACTGGCCATTTTCTGGCACCTTTCTGTATCTAGTATGAGTCCTGATGAAGGGTCTCAGCCTGAAACGTTGACTGCTCATTTCAATGGATGCTGCTCGACCTGCTGAGTTCATCCAGCTTGTTTGTATGTGTTGATCTGACCACAGCATCTGCAGTGTACTTTGTGTTTTCCGTATATACGTCCTGATGGTGGGTGGGCCGATGCCAGAGATGCATTGGACAGTTTTGTCTACCCGTTGTGAGACTTCCCGAGCGAGCACTGCAGTGCATTCTCTGAACCACACAACAACGCAGTTCAACTGTAAAGGGACAACACTTTATTAATGGCAAGACACTTAACAGTGATGTGTAGAGGGATCTTGGGGTCCTGTTTAATGCTCACTGAAAGTGGCTATACAGGTTGATAAGGTGGTAAAATGGTATGTGGCATGCTTGCATTTAGTAGTTGAAACATTGCAATCAAGAGTCAGGAAGTTATGTTACAGCTTTATAAAACTCTGGTTGGGCTGTGTCTGGAGTATTGCATTCAATTTTGGTTGCCTAATTATAAGAATGACGTGGAGAATTTAGAAAGGATGCAGAATAGGTTTACCAGGGTGCTCAAATTTCAAAAGTTCAAAATAGATTTATGTTCAAAGTACATATACAGTATGTCACCATATTCTACCCTGAGATTCTGGTGGGAATTCACTTCGAATACAAAAAAACACAATGAGAAACCTCACATGATTAAGACGGACAAGCAACCAATGTGCAAAAGATAAGAAATTATGCAAACTTGGCTTTGGAGGCAGTGCAGAGGAGGCAAACCAGGTTAATCCCAGCGATGAGGGGATTAGAGTATGAGGAGAGACTGAGTCACCCAGGACTGTATTCACTGGAATTCAGAAGGATGAGAGGAGATCTTACAGATACATATAAATTTATAGATAAGAGAGAGGCAGGAAAGTTATTTCCACCAGTAGGTGAGACTAGAACTAGGGAACATAGCCTCAAGATTTGGAGGAGTAAATTTAGGATGGAGATGAGGAAGAATGGTGACTCTGTGGAATTTTCTGTCCAATGAAGCAGTGGAGGCTACCTCAGTAAATATATTTAAAGCAAGGTTAGGTAGACTTTTGCATAGTAGGAGAATTAAGGGTTTTGGGGAAAAGGCAGGTAGGTGGAGATGAGTCCATGGCCAGATCAGCCATGATCTTATTGAATGGTGGAAGAGGCTTGACGGGCCGGGCGGCCGACTCCTGCTCCGATTTCTTACTTATTATGTTCTTAAATACATAAAGAGGGAAACAACCCAAATAATAATAATAAATCAATAAGCAATAAATAGCGATAACATGGCTTTGAAAGTGAGTCTATAGGTTGTGGAATCAGTTCTGTGTTGCAGATGGTGATGTGATCCACTCTGGTTCAGGAGTCTGATGGTTGAGGGGTAGCAGTTTCTCTTGAACCTGATAGTGTGCAAGGTGAGGCTCCTGATGACAGCCGTGAGAAGAGAGCATTGCCTGGGTGGTGGGCGCTGCTTGCCTGTGATGGTGCTCCGTGTAGATGTGCTTATGGAAGAGCTTCACAGTGGGGAGGGCTGTCTGGATGAGACAGCATCTGCTATGAGGGAGAGGTTGCACTGGAGGGGCGACAGACAGAAGATTATGAAATATGCGGATTAAATGGACATTCAGTATCCTTTCCCCAGGGTAAAACTGTCAAGTACTCGAAGAATATCCCTTTAGAGCAGAGATGAGGAGGAACTTCTTTATCCAGAGGGTGGTGAATCTCTGGAATTCATTGCCACAGACGGCTGTGGAGGCCAAGTCACTGGGTGTATTTAAAGTGGAGATTGATAGTTTCTTGATTAATCAGGGCGTCAAAGGATACGTGAAGAAGGCAGCAGAATGGGGTTGAGAGAGAGCAATGGCAGAGCAGGCTTGGTGGGTCGAATGGTCTAACTGTGCTCCAAAGTCTCATGGTCTTATGCTTTTATTCAAGGTGAGATGGGGGAGGGGGCAGGTTGGAGTTAAAAGGAGACGTATAGGGAATTTATTTTATGCACAGTGTGATGGGTGCCTGGAGTATGTTGCAAGGGTGATGTTAGAGGTAGTTACGATAGAGGTGTTTAAGAGGCTCTTAAAGTGTAGACACTAGAGCGATGTGGATATTATGTAGACAGGACTGATTAGTTTAGTTAGGCATTTAATCATGAGTTTAATTAGTTTGGCACAAAAGGGCTGTCCTGTGATGTACTGTTCTGTTCTGCGTTCTATGTTCTTCAACGGTTCAATTTAATATCGGAGACTGTATGAAGGATACAACCTGAAATCCGTACTCTTCACAGACGTCCACAAAACAGAAGAAAAACCTCAAAGAATGAATGACAGAAAATGTTAGAGCCCCAAAGACCCCCATCCCCCACCCATGCACAAGCAGCAGCATCAACCCTCCCCCCTCCCCATTTAGACCAGCAAAAGCATCTACCCATGGCACCCACCAAGCAGGCGATAGCAAAGCCTCCCACAGATCATTGTCTAGAGTCCATAAAAAATCCATCAATAGATGGATCTATGGCTCAGACAAGGCCTAGTTGGCAAGTTGTGAGATTGAGCCCAAAGTTTGAGCCTGTTCACGGCGAGTCCTGGAGTTGATACCCAGAGGTCAGCGAAGTCTGGCGGGCAAAGCCGGAGGTCAAAGTCCCGAGCTCCGCAAGTTTGGAGGTAGAGAGCCTGAAAGGTTGGAGGCTGAAGTTGGTGAGCTTAGAGGTGGAGGGACAATCTAGGCCAGAGAATGGAGGTTGAAGGCCTGATGTCTGGTGCCAAGGACTGGACCTGGCCTGTGTGTGAGGGGGCAGGAGGCTGGGGAAAGGGGCTTGTTTGGCTGTTGTTGTCTTTGTTTTTCTGCTGTTGTTGTTTTTGTTGCTGCTTGTGTTCTTCTGTGCTGTGGCGACACTAGCGGGTTGCTTAGGCGAACGATGCATTTCACTGTACTCGTGATAAATAAACCTGAACCTGAATCTTCTGAGAAGTGAGAAAACACTTCAAGTTCCAGTTGATGGTCATCTGGCTGTAGATACATACAACCAAACGGAACAGCGTTCCTCCAGACCACGGCGCACCCACAATGCACTCATCACAAGTGGCACATGATGGTTGTCCATCATGTCCGACGATGACAGGAAACATGTGCGGGAGAGTTTTTAAAGTGGAAAAGCCGTTGCAGTCCCTCCCCCTCAGAGATCCGGGTCCAGCAGTACGAACAAGTGTCACAAACTGGGGTTTTCCTGGGTTGCAGTGGATGATCATCATGTCTCCTGTGTCTCGTCATGCTCCTCGCTCTCTATGAACGTTACAGTACCGCCTTTTTGCCCATGGATCTCACCGTAGATCTCATCCTCCCAGTCCGCCAGAACTGACGCATGCTGGGACGGGCCTGTCCCTATCTCACACCAGGTATGAGGCTGCCACCTACCCTCACCTGGTTTAGACCACCTGTCGAAGCGGTGTACCGGGGTGTGGCCGCTGTCACATGCAAACAGCTACCTGGAGCTACAGGTGAGAGGTGAGTGTCCAGTGTGGACCAAAGTTGAGCCAGCTGCCCCGGAATGGACAAGACAAGCCCTTTCGCCAGAGAGGCTACCCCTCCCAGGACACCTTATATACACATAAAACAATAAAATATAATCAAGAATGCATGCGAAGCGCACAGCACAGGTAAACAGTAAGCGGTAAACAGTAAACAGCTCGCTGTCCTAGGGACAAGACCTCGGTGGTGGTAATGTATTCATTAGTCTCACAGCCTGAGGGAAGAAGCTGTTACCCAGTCTGGCAGTCCTAGTCCTGATGCTCCTGTGCCTCCGTCCCGATGGCAGTGGGTCAGAGAGATTGTGGTAGGGATCCTTTGTGTACAATGCTGATAAATAGAGGGGTGAGAGACCCCCGGTGACCCTCTTGGAGGTGTTTACTGTCCTCTGTAACGTCTTGTGGACCAATGCCTTGCAGCTTCAAGATTCATGATTGTTCGTTGCCATTTCCAGTACACAAGTGTAAAGGAGAACAAAATCACTGTTACTCTGGAACCAATATAGCACAAAAAAACAGTAAGATAAAGAACACGCTAATAAGAAACAAAATACTTACAATAAATATAAAAACATTAGAAAGCTTATGTAGATACATTGACTGTGTGTCCATAAAGTGATGCTAGGCACAGGAGTGTCTGTACATAAAGTGACTGACAGGAAATGATAAAGTATATGTCCTTGATGGAGGTAGCACACAATGATGCAGCCAGACAGGACACTCTCGAAGTTGCAGAGTAGCGGAGGGAGGGAGGGAATGGCGTGAGTGTCTGATGGGGTGGAGACCGAGTGGTGCTGGAGACACAATGTTTTCTGTGCTGTCCAGTTCGGTGATGACTGTTGGAGTCAGAGAGAAAGAGAAAATAAACATGTTGGAACTGTGAGCAGTTCGGAGATTAGGAGCAGCTGTTATTGGGTTGGTCCACATCTGACATTGGGTGTCATTTAAAGGCCAGCTGGTCAGAATTTATGATTATAACACCATAAGACATAGGAGCAGAATTCGACCATTTGCCCTATCAAGTCTGCTCCACTGTTCTTTTTTCCTCTCCTGATCTCCACTCCCCAGCCTTCTCCCTGTAACCTTTGATGCCATGTCCAATCAAGACCCCATCAACCTCTGCCTTAAATACACCCAGCAACCTAACCTGCACAGCTGTCTGTGATAACAAATTCACCACCCTCTGGCTAAAGAAATTTCTCCACATCTCTGTTCTAAATGGATGCCCTTCTACCCTGAGGCCTAGATTCCCCCACCATGGGAAACAACCTTTTCACATCTACTCTGTCTAGGCCTTTCAATATTCAAAAGGTTTCAATGAGATCCCCCCTCATCCTTCTGAATTCCAGCAAGTACAAACATGGAGCTATCAAATGTTCCTCGTATGATAACATTTTCATTCCTTGTGAACCTCCTCTGAACCCTCTCCAATGCCAGCACATCTTTTCTTAGATGAGGAGCCCAAAACTGTTCACAATACTCAAGGTGAGGCCTCACCAGTGCCTTACAAAGTCTCAGCATCACATCCCTGCTCTTATATTTTAGATCTCTTGAAATGAATGTTAACATTGGATTTACCTTCCTCACCAACTCAAACTACAAGTTAACCTTTAGGGTGTTCTGCACAAGGACTCCCAAGTCCCTTTGCATCTCAGATTTTTGGATTATCTTCCTGCTTAGAAAATCGTCTGCACATTTACTTCTACTACCAAAGTGCATGACCATGCATTTTCCAACACTTTATTTCATTTGCCACTTTCTTGCTTATTCTCCTAATCTGTCAAATCCTTCTGCAGCCTCACCACTACCTGTCCCTCCACCAATCTTCCTATCAGCTGCAAACTTGGCAACAAATCCATCTATTCCATCATCTAAATCATTTATATACAGCATAAAAAGAAGTGGTCCCAACACCGACCCCTGCGGAACACCACTAGTCACTGGCAGCCAACCAGAAAAGGATCCTTTTATTCTCACTCGCTGCCCCCTACCAAACAGCCAATGCTCTAACCATGTTAGTAACTTTCCTGTAACACCATGAGCTCTTAACTTGGTAAGCAACCTCATGTGTGGGACCTCATCAAAGGCCTTCTGAAAGTCCAAATATACAACATCCACTGCATCCCCTTTATCTACCTTACTTGTAATCTCCTCAAAGAATTCCAACAGGTTCATCAGGCAGGATTTTCCCTGAAGGAAACCACGCTGACTTTGTCCTATCTTGTCCTGTGTCACCAAGTACTCCGTCACCTCATCCTTAATAATTGACTCCAACATCTTCCCAACCACTGAGGTCTATAACTGGTCTATAATTTCCTTTTGGTTGCCTTCCTTCTTTGTTAAAGAGTGGAGTAACATTTGCAATTTTCCAGTCCCCTGGCACCATGCCAGAGTCCAATGATTTTTAAAAGATCATTTCTAATGCCTCCACAATCTTACCACTACAATCTGTGTACAAATGGCATCTTATGTTTTTATTAAGTTATAGTATGCCTTTCTTATTGTGTTTTCTTTGTGCCGTATCGGATCCTGAGTAACAATTATTTTGTTCTTTTTTACTCTTGTGTACTGGAAGTGACGTTAAGAAATCTTGAAACTTGAATCAGTTGTTTAAGACGAGCTTCTTTCCTTCCACCACCTAATTTCTGAATGATCATTTTTATTCCTATTTTTGTATACACTCTTTATTTATTTTTGTAACCTATTGTAATTTTATAGCTTTGCACTACCATCCAAGTCAATGATTCCAGTATCTGCTGCACGGAGATAATCGCTCAATTCTTCAGCAACTTCCTTCACTACCTTCTAACACCACCAGAGGGCTCCCAGCAAGAAACCTGCTACAGACGCCCTGTTACCAGGGTTTGACTACATTTCCCGAAAGGCTCTTGTCCTTACGTTTACGCGCTTGTGGATCCGCCTATCCCATGACGCCAGCACGCACGAATCCGACGTAAACATCACCTCTGGAAAGATGGCGGAGGTGGAGAGCTTGGAGACGGCGGCGGAGCATGAGCGGATCTTGCGGGAGATCGAGAGCACCGAGTCGGCGTGCATCGGGCCCACGCTCAGGTAGGGCTGCTGCGGGGCCCGGAGCAGGCGGCGGCATATCCCGGGGTCGGGGTGGGAGGAAGCCCCACGAAATCCTCGTTCCTCACCCGGGTCTCCCCTATGGTCGGGGTCGGCAGTCAAAGGTCAGGGAGCATCCGAGGACAGGGAAATCACTTCCCTTCACTCGCTCACACCATCCCCGTGACCCCTCGTCCCCCACTACTCCCACCCAGTGATCCGTCACCCCATCGCCCCCCTTAGCTTCTCTCCCCCGCCGACCCTTCACTCCTGTGACCGTGACCCCTCTTCCCTTCCATGACCCCTTACTCCTCGTGACAGTTCGCCCCACTGTCACCCCTCCCCCTGCGAACCCTTGACACCTGTTTAAAGTTTCATCTCGTAATCCTGAACCCCGTCCATGTCTTGTGCCCCTTGACCCCTGAGCCATGCTCTGGTTTCATGATTTGCCTTCCATTCCTTGCGCCACCCCAATCCCCATCGTTGTCACTCCCTGTCTGAGGCCATGTGGATTGTTTACTCTTTTGTCTTCGTTTTATGTGTTTAATATGAATTCTTACGTCTTTCTGGTTTTGTTGGTGTTGCAACTACCAGCTTGTATGTTGAAGGACGTAGTTACAACCTGGGATTTTCATGACTCATTGCAAAGTGTTGTGAGGGCAAGTTGATGGAAGAGGTTATTCACAATCACATGCACATTAATCAGCACGCATCTTGGAGAATTGTCGAGAGACTGAGCAATTCTACACAGCTGGGGATTGGGTTATGTCATTAAGAGGGAGGAATTTATAGAGGAGACACAAGGGACTGCAGATGCTGGAATCTGGAGCAGCAAACTGCTGGAGGAACTCAGCGGGTCAAACTGTATTTATTTATTTATTTGGAGATATAGTGCAGAACAGGCCATTCCGGCCCAATGGACTGTACCACCCAGCAACCCACCGATTTAACCCAAGCCTTATCACAGGACAACTTCACAGTCGACGAACTGGTACATCGTTGGACTGTGGGAGGAAATCGGAGCACTCGGAGGAAACTCACATGCTCACGGGAAGGAATTTAACACTTGCCTACAGTAGACGCCGGAATTGAACTTTGAACTCCGAAGCTTTGAGCTTCAATAGCACAGAGCTAACCGCTGTGCTACTGAGGTGCCACGACTGAATGAACAGTTTATAAGGAGGAAAGGAGTTGTTGATGGGTCATAATAATGCATCAGGATCTGAAGCATCGACAGCTCCTTTCCTCGTCCAGTTGCTGCTCAGCCTGCTGCGTTCCTCCTGTGGACAGATTGTTTCCTCCTGGTTAAGCTAGTGTCCAGTGGAAGAGCAGAGTGTGGTGATTGAAGATGTTTTTATTTGGAAAGTAGGATGTAGAATTGGGGACATGGGGTCAGTGATCCCCCATGGGGAGTGGTTTGTAGGAAGTGCTTGGCTTTGCTCTTGTGTCTGTCTTGTATGTTGGCTACCTGTTTTTTTTTATTTGGAGATACAGCACGATGTCAGGTCCTTCTGGACCCCGACCCCGCACAGCCCAATTAAACTCGAGGCCAATTCAGTTACAAACCCTGTCAAAATTCAAACCTGTGTAATTATGTGGCAGTAGGGAAATTATCCCTCTTGTGTTTCTTGAGCTCTTTACTGGAGATGAAGTGTTACTCGATCTGCCACTTTGATCTTGCCCAAACCTTCATTAACCTGGTCCAATGCTACTTGCCTTTACTGGGGTCTTTCTCTTTCTACCACCTATCTTATTAATGCTTACCATTATTGGCCAATGTTGGCTGTGGGGGGGGGGGTATTGCTCATGGTGACTGTTGATGGGGGACATCGTAGGGATTCAGTGGACGGGTTGGGGGGGGTTATTCCTCATGGTGAGTGTTGATGGGGGGTTATTGCTCACAGTGAGTGTTGATGGGGGAGGGGGCTGGTTTGTACGGATTGAGTGGATGGGTTTGTGGGGGTGTGGAGGTTAGGGTTGGGTGATGGAGATGAAGCCCGCATGGGTGGGAGGGGGTGCTGATGGGGAGAGGGAGATGGGCCTGACAGGGAGAGGCGGGGGGAAGTTGGCACTGCCTGGCAGGGAGATGTAGGTTGGGCTGACAGGGAGAGGGCAGCCTGGTGGAGAAGGTTTTTGCTTGGCTTGCTTGGAGAGCAATTGTTCTGGAGCACATTGTTGCTGTACATTTACCTATGGGATGGGGAGGGACCGGGTTCCCCGTACTTTGTTGGAATGTGAAGAGGAAACTGGAGCAGCTAGCGGAAACCCACACCATCAAGGAGAGAACGTAGGAACTCCTTCCAGACAGCAGCAGCAATTGAACTGGGGTCGTTGGCGCTGTAGTAGCGTTACGTTGAGCGTTATGCAACGAGTGTTGTTCTGCTCAATATTGTGAGCTTGCTATGTTGGCTCTGCAATTTGTGGCGACAATTACGGGCTGCCCCCAGTGTAATTCTCAGACACAAACGACACATTTCACTGTATGTTTCGATGTACATGTGACTAATATAATCTAATCTCAGAATAAAGGTCTCTTACTTAAGGAAGGTGAGAGGAAATTAAGGAGATTTCTTCACTGGGAGCTATGAGCTTTTGTGACTCTTTGCTCCAAGTTGTTGGTGGTGGTTGGGGGAGAGATAGAGTCATGGAATAAATTCAAGGCCAACATGGACAGTTACTTTGGCTTAGACAAGAGTCCGGAACTGCAGTTGATTCCCAGGTCCCAGCAGCTGTGGTCACACAGAATTATATAGCAAACTCTTTCTCTTCTTTTATAAACACAAGGGATTCTGCTGATTCTGGAGGAACTCAGCAAGTCAAACCTGATAAAGGGTCTTGGCCTGAAATGTTGACTGTTTATTCCTGTCCATTGTTGCTGCCTGGCCTGCTATGTTTCTCCAGCATTTTGTGTGTGTTGCTCTGGATTTCTAGAATCAGTAGAATCTCCCGTGTTTATGATTTGCTGCTCCACTGCAAAGTCTCTTCAAGGTATGCCTACCCTGAAGAAGTTTAAATCTTCTTTAACAGGAGTTCAATAAGACTGTTCTCTCTCGCTGCTCCCCCTCTGTGCACCTATCACTTTGTAGCTAGTCCTTTATGCCCTTCCCTTATCTTCTTGTTCTGGCGTCTTCCCCCTTCCTTTCCACTCCTGATGGAGGGTCTTGAGCTGAAACATTGACTGTTTATTCCTCACTATAGATGCTGCCTGACCTGATGAGCTTTTGTGTGTCACTCACTGCTCTTCTTTGATATATTGTTAGTGGACAACTCCAATGCAACACAATGAACCAAACAGCTGATTTTGTTTTATAAACATACAGGAACAGGCCTTTCAGCCCACGATGTTATGCCGAACCAAATAAATTTGTAATCAAATGGCCAACCAATCTAATTCCTTCTGCCTTTACAAGATCATAAGAGATAGGAGCAGAATTAGGCCATTTGGCCCATCGAGTCTGCTCCATCATTTCATCATGGCTGATCCATTTTCCCTCTCAGCCCCACTCTCCTGCTTTCTCCCTGTGTCCCTTTATGCCCTGACTAGTCTTGGATCTATCAACCCCTGACTTAAATATACCCAATAACTTGGTTTCCACAGCTACCTGTGGCAATGAATTCCACAGGTTCACCACCCACTGGCTAAAGAAATTCCTCCTCACCTCGGTTCTAAAACGAGGTCCCTCTGTTCTGAGGTTGTGCCCCCTGGTCCTGGACTCAGCCACCATAGGTGACATCCTCTCTATCTAGGCCTTTTCATATTCAGTATGTCCATTGTCCATATCCTTCCTTCTACTTTCTTCACATTCATGTTTCTATCTAAATGTATCTGCCTCTGTCACCACCCCAGGCAGCACATTCCAGGCACCCACCACTCTCTGAGTTGAAAAAAAAACTTGCCCTTCACAAGTACAGTCGGCCCTCCTTATCTGCGAGGGATTGGTTCTGGGATACCCAAAAACAGATGCTCAAGTTGGTGGACTTTAGGACCCGGCGGAGCTCGGGACATGCCACCTGCAGTGTTTCTGTTCTGGAGAAAGATCACGATTGAAAATAAAGTGGAAATAATAAAGCGATCGGAAAGAGGTGAAATGCCATCAGTCATTGGAAAAGCGTTAGGCTATAGTCGGACAATGATCGGAACAATTTTAAAGGATAAAGTGAGAATAATGGAGCATCTGAAGGCCCCGCCCCAATGAAAGTGACAATTATTACTAAGCAACGCAGTGGTTTAATTATTGAAATACATACATTTCTTAAGTGTTCTATATGCGTAGAAAGGTAAAATATATACTATATACTAAGTCAAACGGTTGAGTAACTGACGCTAAGTAATACCGGATGTACCTGTTCCAACTTAGAGAACTTCTGTTTTTTTTCGATTCCTGATCCATGGTAACCTACGCACATCCTCCCGTATACTTTAAATCATCTCTAGATTACTTATAATACCTAATACAATGTAAATGCTATGTAAATAGTTGTTATACTGTATTGTTTAGGGAATAATGACAAGAAAAAAAAAGTCTGCACATGCTCAAATGAGTGCCGGAGAGAGAAATTCCGGGTTTTCCTGATCTGCGGTGGTTGAATCCGCGCATACGGAACCCGTGGGTAAGGAAGGCCGACTGTACTTTGAAATGACCCCATCTCACCTTAAATGCATGCCCTCTGGTATTAAACATTTTAACCCTGGGAAAAAGATAGGACTAGCTTAGAAGGGCATCTTGGTCATTTCTGCCCTGAGAAAAAGTGTCTGGCGGTCCACTAAAACTTAGAACAATACAGCATAGGAACAGGCCCTTTGACATGTCAGAATGAGAATGGGAATTAAAATATTTGGCCTCTGTGAAGTTCCACTTGTGGCAGATGGTGCGGAGGTGCTCGACAAAGTGGCCCCTCATGGGTCTCAGCAATGTAGAGGAGACTGCATCGGGGGCACCAAACACAATACGTAATCCCAGCATTTCCATGTCCCTCGCATTCATGACACATGAATTGTCTGGAGTACGAGTAGGGTGTTGCAAGGTTCTGAAGGCCGTGGCCTTTTTCAGATCTGACTGATGCCTGCTGGTACTTGCCTGAAGTGTTCAAAGCCACACCCAATCCAATACAAAATATCTATTATTATCATCATGTTCTGTAACTACGGGAAAAGGATTGTGGAAGGTTTTGCTCATCACAGGCTGATTCAGAAGTGGGCGGGCTTCCAGACTTGGTGATTTTGTTGAAGTGTACAAAATGCATGCGGAGAGTCACGGGGTAGATGCAGTGTTGATGTTTCCCTTGGCTCCGGGTCCAGTACCTTGTCAGCACTTGGCCATAGAGTAGAGATGAGAAGGAACTTGTTCATGGGAGAAGGCTGCTGAGTGTATTCATTGAAAAACTTGAGAGAATTTTAAAAGTGAAGGGAATTCAGGGGAAAATTTCTGTTTTACCATGTCAGATGCTGTGAGGTGACCTGATAGATTTATTTATTCATTTAGAGATGCAGCACGGAATGGGCCTTTCTGTCCCTTTGAGCCAAGCCACCCAGCATCCCACTGATTTAATCCTAGCCTAATCACGGGATAATTTACAATGACCAATTAGCCTACCGGGTACGGTTTTGGACTGTGGGAGGAAACTGGGATACCTGGAGAAAACCCACACAATCCATGGGAAGAACATACAAGCTCCTTACAGAGGACACTGGAATTGAACTCTGAACTCTGACACCCAGAGCTGTAATAGCATCGCGCTGACTTCTATGCTACTGTGGCGCTGTGATAAATAAAATTATGAGAGGGTCAATAGTAACGATAAATTTCCCAGAGTGAAAATGTCAAATCCAAGATGCCATACCCGTTGCAGTGAGTGATGTCTGTGCAGTTGGTTCTGCAGCAGCTTCTGTTGAAGGGCGACTACTGATAAACTTGGTGAACTGTTCATCCCTTAGGCCTTACCAACATCTTTCACAACTTCAACATAACGTTCCTACTTCTGCTTTGATTTATGTAGGCCAACGTGCCCTTGTTCATCCCCTAGCCTATACAGTCTTTCCCCATTACATTACTGGTAAACATCTGAACATCCTTTCCTTACGAACGAGATCAATACTGTACACAGTACTCCAATGCCCTATTTAACTGACGCATCACCTCCTTATTTTGCTCCAGATTCCAGCATGGCGTTCTCTTGTGACTCCCTATTTTTATGTTTAATTACTCTGGCAGTAATGATAACCCTAGTTTCCATAATTCAACTTATTATTTTATATACCTGCTGTTTGCAGGCATGTTCTGTATATTTGATGTCCATGAGTTCTGTAAATGGGGTTTTTATTTGGAAAATGTGAGGTCAGAGAAGTCTAAAGACAGACTTATCTGGAGAATTATCTGGAGAATATCTGCAATTGAGTAAAGTACAAGGGGATCTAAATATACTTGTGCACAACTGCAAAGAGTTAGAGGCAGGTGCAGCAAGTACACAGTATCCCAACATTATGACATTTCTGTAGTGCAGGGGTTTGCAACCTTTCTTATACCATGGACCTTTACCATTAACTGAGAGGTCCATGGACTCCAGGTCAGGAATCCCTACTGTAATAAAAGTCAGCCTTAAGGAATATTCTGCTCATGGCTAAAAGATTTGAGATGCTGAATAAAACTTTGGTCTCATAGAACTCATTTGGACAAAAATAACTAAATACAAAGTATGAAAGAAACAACATATTCCTTTAATTTTTGTCTAGGGTTTGTGTTATGGAAAATAGCAATGCCTTTTTAGGATTGCGACCCTCCATAAATTGGTTTATCATTGTCACATGTACTGAGGTACAGTGAAAACTTTATTTTGCATACCAACCATACAGATCATTTCATCAAATCAGTACATTAGGTAGTACAAGGGAAAACAACAGAATGCAGAATGAAGTGTTAAAGATAAAGAGCAGTACAGGCAGACAATAAAGTCCATGGCCAAAATGCTGCCTGGTTTAGAGAGTATGCATTATGATGAGAGGTTAAGGGAGCTAAGGCTTTTCTCTTTGGAGAGAAGGAGGATGAGAGGAGACATGATAGAGGTATACAAGATATTAAGAGGAATAGACAGTGGACAGCCAGCGCCTCTTCCCCAGGGCACCACTGCTCAGTACAAGAGGACACGGCTTTAAGGTAAGGGAAGGGAAGTTCAAGGGGGATATTAGAGGAAGGTTTTTCACTCAGAGAGTGGTTGGTGTGTGGAATGCACTGCCTGAGTCAGTGGTGGAGGCAGACACACTAGTGAAGTTTAAGAGACTACTAGACAGGTATATGGAGGAATTTAAAGTTGGGGGGGGGTTATATGGGAGGCAGGGATTAAGGGTGGGCACAACTTTGTGGGCTGAAGGGCCTGTACTGTACTGTGCTGTACTATTCTAGTCTATCTATAAAATCAGGAAGATTATGAGATCTGTACTTCAACCTGGAAGTGTACCTGAGTTAGCAAGGCAAATGATACATTGGCCTTTGTTGCAAGTAGATTGGGGTTTAGAAATAAAGAAATATTGTTACCAGATATTGATGAAGCCACATCTGGAGTACAATATACCATTGTAGTTCCCTTCTTAAAAAAAGGATATACCGACCTTGGAGGCAGTCCAGAGAGACTCTGGCGAATTCATGGGATAAGAGTTGACTGATCTCAACTTGGTGAAGAAATTATACTTACATTCTGTGTTGAATAGAGTGGAAAGTGATTATTTTATTGAAATTTTAAAGGAAATCAATGAGGTAAGATTTTTGACGGGGAGGGTGCTGGGTGCCTGGATTGGTCAGCCAGGAGAAGTGGTGGAAGCAGATGTGATAGGAGCGTGTAAGACACATTTAGATATTTTACGTGCTGGTGAATGTGAGATTGTGTACATTCTCACCATGACTGCGTGGGTTTCCTCTGGGTGTTCTGGTTTCCTCCCGCAGTTCAAAAAGGTACCCTTTGGTAGGTTAATTGGTCATTGTAAATTGTCACGTGATTAGTTTAGGGTTAGATTGGGAAAATGCTGGACGGCACAGCTGGAAGAGCTGATTTCACACTGTATCTCAATAAATAAATACAGGTTTCCCCAGCAATCCGAAGGTAGAGCGTTCCTATGAAACTGTTTGTAATCCGAAATGTCGTAAAGTGAAGAAGCAATTACCATTAATTTATATGGGAACATTTTTTGAGTGTTCCCAGACCCAAAAAAATAACCTACCAAATCAAAGCAAAAAACACATAAAACCTAAAATAACACTAATATGTAGTAAAACCAGGAATGATATAATAAATTTACACCCTATATAAAGTAGAAATATTGTAGGTACGGAGTAGTTTCACTTATCAAACTCGGGAAGGCAGCGAACCAAAATCGATTTGGAGAAAAAAAACGGGCACCTACACACGTGCGTATGTGCGTACACACATACGCAAACAACTGCCCGCAGAAGGCTTCACAGTCATTGTAGTTTTTCTCGGGGTAAACACATGTATAAACCGGGCGTCTTTTTTCGTAAAAACGAAAATCCTCTTTGGTTAGCGAAAACAGGTGCTAATGTAAGTCTTTCGTAACAGCGAGATGTCGTAAATCGAACGTTCGAAAAGCGGGGGCCATCTGTCAATGGGATTAGTTTGGATTGGCATCATGGTTGCCATGACACTGGAGTCTGTTCCTGTGTTATACTGTTCTGTCTAACACATAAGGTCAATTAAGAGCATGAGACATTAAATGCCGAGGTGTTTCCAGTAATGGGAGAGTCTTGAATAAAGGGATAGAGTTACCAGATTGGGTTGGGGGGTGTGGTTCTTTAAGGTCGTGTAGAAGCTTCTTACAGAGGGTAGTGAATTTGTGGAATTCTGTCACACAGGATTATGGATAATAGATCGTTGGGTGTATTAAAGAGGACTAGATATAAAGCTCAGAAACAGGCCCTTTGGGCCAACTAGTCCGTGGGGACAAAGGTACCTCTTCCAAGCTAGTCCTGTTTGCCTGCATGTTGCCTATAACTATCTAAACCGTACCAACCTATGTAGCTGTCCATCTATTTTATAAATGTTATTTTTGTACTGACCTTAATCACCTTTTGGCACCTCATTCTGCACACATACCATGGTTTGTGTAAAACAAAGGGTTGCCCTCAAGTTCCTTTTAAATCTTTCCCCTTTCACCTTAAATGTATGAACTTCATCCCCCAACCCTGTGGTGGATGGGGGAAGAAGACTGTGTGAATTCATCTTGTTTATGCCCCTTATAAGATTACCACTCAGACTCCTGCACCCTGAGGAGTAAAGTCCAGGTCTATCCAACCTCTCCCTATAACAGTCTCTCAAGTCCTGCATCCTTATATTTTTTTCTCTGCATTCTTTCCATTTTAATCTCGCCTTTCCACCAACAGACTTGGGGGGAGGTGCGGCTAAAACTGAACATGTTACTCCAAGTGTGGCCTCAGCACCATGACCTTCAAATCCCTACACTGATGAAGGCCAGTGTGTCAAAGGTCTTCTTCATCCCACTCCCGATTCAGTGTGACTCCACTTTCATGGACTTGAGTACTCGTACTCCAAGGTCCCTCTGAAAGGCACAACTACAAGTAAATGTTTGAAAGATTAGGGAATTAGAGGCTCTGGGAAACTAGAACAGAAGAGGAAGGAATCTCAGGCCAATTAGCAGTGATCATATTGAAAGGCAAAGCAAACCTGAGTACTCCATTTCTGCTAATTCATTTTGATGTGTGTTTTATATTCAATGGCCATTTTATTAGGCAGTTCTTGTACCTAATAAAGTGGCCACTGAGTGTACGTTCATGTTCTTCTGCTGTGTAATCCATCCACTTCAGGTATGACTTGTTGTATATTCAGAGATGCTCTTCTGTACATCTCTATTGTAACATGGTTATTTGAATTGGTGCTGCCCTCCTGTCATCTTGATTCAGTCAGGCCATTTTCCTGTGACCTTTCTCATTAACTAGATGTTTTCGCCCACAGATCTGTCGCTCACTGGACGTTTTTTGTTTCTCGCACCATTCTCTGTAAACTCCAGAGACTTGTGTGCAAAAATCCCAGGAGAAGAGCAGTTTCTGAGATACTCAAACCACCCTGTCTAGCACCAACAGTCATTCCAGTTCAGTTCTGAACAACTGAATCTCTTGACCATGTCAGCACTTTTTTAATGCAGTGAGTTGCTGCCACATGATTGGCTGATTAGATATTTACATTAATGAGCAGGTGTCCTGCTTTTACAATTCATTTCATTTTTCCTGCCAAAATGAGCAATTTTGTACCTCATCGTTTCATGCACAATTACCAGATTTTACTGTCCCAATGAAGTTGTCTGTGTTGCTTTACAACCTCCTTGTGTTTCCTTAATAAGTTACAACTCCATGTTTGTGGCAGGTTAAGAAGAAAATGCATCAGTTTCCCTGTTGTGTCGCTAACAAGCAGATGGTGGATAGTCATATGAGCCACTGGTATTGCACAGGTCCTGATTATGCGACCGCTGATGCCAGGCAGACAATTTCTGAAGAATGTTGATAATGGCTGGGGTCTTGTAAACACACTTCCCAGAAGAAGTCTTTATAAGATGGGCGACCCCAGCCATTGACAATTGCCGTTCAAGGGGCTTTTGGTAATATATTGGCACTTCTTCATCATCATTATGTGTCATGTTGTATGGTGTAAGTGATCATGGTCCCAAGACAATGATTGTTCTTGGCAAATTTTTCTAGAGAAATGGATTGTCATTGTCTCCTTCTGGGCAGTGTCTTTACCAGACAGCCATTGTCAATACTCTTCAGAGGTTGTCTGCTTGGTGTCAGTGGTCACATTACTAGGTCTTGTGATATGCACCAGCTGCTCATACGACCATTCACCACCTGCTTCCATGGCTTCACGTGACCTCGATCTGGGAGAGGGGGTCTAAGCAGGTGCCACACCTTGCCCAGGGGAGACTTGCAGGCTAGTGGAAGGACAGAGTGCCTTACACCTCTTTTGTTGGACAAGTATCTCCACCCTGCCACCCAATATTGGCACATGTAGGGGATTAACTAGTTAACTGAATATCGGTTAATGAGTCATTTTTGGATTGACAGTCAGTGACCAGTGACTACAGGGATTGGTGTTGGCCTTTTAGCTTTTTACTATTTCTATTAATGACTTTGATGAAGTGATTGGTTGTATTGCTGGTGTTAAATAGGCTGAAAAGCTACAAGGAGGACACAGATAGCCTGCAAAGTGAACTGGACAGGTTAAGTGAGTGGGCAAGAGGTTGGCAGATGGAGTAAAATGTAGGGAAATACAAGGTTATCACTTTAGGAGAATGAAATAAAAATTATTCAAAGATTCTGAGTACATTTATTATCAAAGTTTGTATGCAGTATAGAACCCTGAGATTCCTCTTCCTGCAGGCGGCCACGAAGCAGTGATACACCATGGAACCCGTTCAATGAAAATATCAAACATTCAACGTACAAAAAAACAGAACAATTTGTGCCAATGGCACAAAACGAGTGATAAACACAGAATGTAAAACATCAACCACAGAGTTGTTATAAATTATAGTTTAGAACAATACAGCCCTTTGGCCTTTGATGTTGTGCCGACCTTTTAACCGATTCCAAAATCAATCTATCTCTTCTCTCCTATATAACCCTTCATTTATCTATCATCTATGTGCCTGCCTAAGAATTTCTTATATGCCCCAAGGGTATTTGCCATTTCCACCCTGGGAAATGTCCCTGGTTGTTCATTCAATTTACTCCTCTCATCATCTTGTACACCTCTGTCAGGTCACCTCTTTAAACTGAGGGGTCTGTAGACCCCAGGTTGGAAACCTCTGATCTAGGGCAACATACACAAAATGGTGGAGGAACTCAGCAAGTCAGGTAGCATCTATGGAGGCGAATAAACGGTCAGCGTTTCAGTCTGAGATCCTTGAATGATCTGGGGTGCTGGTGAATGAAACACCAAGGATCACAGGCACAGCAATTGATACGAAACCTCTTGGGATTTTGGCCTATGTTACAAGAGATCTGGAATAGGATTGTAAGGAGGCTTTTATGCAGCTTAATGGGATTCCTGCAAAATTGTAATTGGAGTACTGCGTACACTTTTGGCTTCTACCAGTATTGTCACTGTCTACCTGCCATCAATGACGTATATTCAGAAAGGTGTTGGAAATGGGCCAATAACATCATGAAGGACCACACACACCCTGCTTATGGACCATCAACAGGGAGGCTACGTAGCATTCAAGCCAGGACCACCAGATCCAAAAATAATTACTCTCCCCAAGCAGTAAGGCGGATCAATAACTCACTGCTCCACACCCCCAACCACCACTACTTTATCATTTCCTGTCAGAGTCACCACAGGTGCAGACTCTCCTGTGCTGAGCATTTCTTTATGGATGGACAATAAATCCATATATATAGCTATCTTATGCATTTATATTTATTATTTTTTATTTTGCAGAGCAGACTCACTGGGCTGAATGCCCTAATTCTGTGCCTATGTCTTATGATTTTATTATTATGTTCTTTATCTTACAGTGATTTTTGTGCTGCATTGGATCCAGAGAACACTTATTTTGTGTAATGGAAATGACCTTAAGCAATCTGGAATCTCGAATGTTGAACATTTAATGAAGGGATACATTTAGATTTGGGGTGACGGCGTGGAGATACGTTTCCACCAAAGGAGTTGAAAGGTGCTCCTTCCATCTGCTGGCCTGCAGTTCACCCTTGGGCAAGGTGTAGCATTAGGGTCACATGAAACCATGGGGGCAATTGGTGGATGGTTGTATAAGGAGCTGGTGCATATTACAAGTCCTGATTATTCGACCACTGACACCAGGCAGACAATCTCTGAAGAGTATTGTGAAGACACTGCCCAGAAGAAGGCAATGGCAAATGACTTCTGTTGAAAAATTTGCCAAGAACAATCATGGTCATGGATGGAAGACATGGCATACGACACGGCACATAGTGATGATGATGCTTAGATTGGAGGTGGTACAGAGAATCTTCTGTGGGTTGATTTGTAGGATGAAGGAGATGACGTATGTAGAAAGTTGTGCCTTTTGGATTTTGGAAGAATGAGAGGAACTGATGAGGTAGAAGCTGAGAGGAATTGCCTTTGTATGATATCTAGAACCCAGAGGGATAATTTCTCTAATGCTGAGGTGAGGATGAATTTCTTTTCTGAAGATCATTGCTTTTGAAATTCTCTACTCGATAGATAGGTAGAATCATTCAATATGTTCAAAGTGGTGCTATTGAATTACTATTAATTCATCATTATCATCATTATAGAACATAGAATAGTACAGCACATTACAGACCCTTCAGCCCACAATGTTGTGCCAACCCTCAAACCCTGCCTCCCATATAACCCCCCACCTTAAATTCTTCCATATACCTATCTAGTAGTCTCTTAAACTTCACTAGTGTATCTGCCTCCACCACTGACTCAGGCAGTGCATTCCACACACCAACCACTCTCTGAGTAAAAAACCTTCCTCTAATATCCCCCTTGAACTTCCCTTCCCTTACCTTAAAACCATGTCCTCTTGTACTGAGCAGTGGTGCCCTGGGGAAGAAGTGCTGGCTGTCCACTCTATCTATTCCTCTTATGGAGCTGTGTGCTGTGTTGTATGATGTTGGCGATTGTGGTCCCATGACCATGAGTGCTCTTGGCAAATTTTACCACAGAAGTGGTTTGCTATTGCCTTCTGGGCAGTGTCTTTACAAGATGGGTGACTCCAGCCATTATCAATACTCTTCAGAGATTGTCTGCCTGGCATCAGTGGTCGCATAACCAGGATTTATGATATGCACCGGTTGCTCAAATGACCATCCGCCACCTGCTCCCATGGCTCCATGTGACCCTGCTTGGGTGGTGAGGGGGGAGTTGTGGGGGTGTAGAAGGGCTAAGCAAGTGTAACACCTTGCCCAAGGGTGACCTGCTGGTTAGCAGAGGGAAAGAGCACTTTACACCTCCTTTGGTACGGATGTAGCACCGCTCCGCCGCCCTTACTACAAATTACAATTTAAAAATAAATAACGAGTGCAAAAGAGGTATACCAAGGTGGGGTCCATGTGTTCATGGACGGTTCATGGCAGAGAGGAAGTGTGGGTCTTCAGGTTTAGATCACAAGTGGTGAGAGTCCTTAATGATGATTACCTTCTTCCTGATGCAGCAACTTTTGAGGGTGGGTGGGGTTGTGCCTGTGGTGGGGTTAGCTGAGTCTATATGACCCCCTGCAGCCTCTTTCAAACTTGTACAACAGAGCTTCTTTACCAGACTGTGATCCTTTTTCGTAAGCCTGTTCACCCTTATTGGGGCATAAATTGTCGACAGTAGCTTGCCAGAGCCCTCTGTCCTTGGCCAGTTTTTCAAGTCCGGGTGTAGCCCATCTACATATCTTCTAGTTGAAAATCTTTCCTCTCCCAGGGATGTGGTCTTTGGAGCTTCTGTTGCTGTTTCTGCAGCTGTGGGTTTTTATAGGATGGGATTGCTAGCCCCATGCCCAACTCTTCTCCTTTCGCAGCTGGGCTTGGGGCCGATCATGGTGGATGTGATGTAGAAGTCAGAGTTTTCTCCACTGTCCATCTGTAGAAATTTGCTCATATTTTGTGACCTGTAAAATTGTGACTTGAATTAATTTGTTATGCCTGCGTTGTGCTGCTGCCACAAAACCGAAACTTTCACGACTTGTGTCAGTGATAACTGTTCTTCTAGATTACAGCATCTGCAGTCTCTTGCATCACTCAGTTGAGTGAACCAGACATTTGTTCTTGATGAATGTCATTACTCCAGAGGTCAGCTAACTGCACATCCAGTGGGAACTACTGTCATCATGAGGTGAAGTAAGATTGATTCCCAAATTAATGAATCTCACACAAGTGGATCTTTTAACCTGCACTGATCTTGTGCTGCGGTAGTACTATTCCGTGTCATTATTGTTATATTTTCATCGTAGTCCATAAGACCATAGACATTGCAGCAGAATAGGCCATTCAGCCCATCAGATCTGTCTCATTCGATCATGGCCAATTTATTATTCTTCTCAACCCAGTTCTCCTACCTTTACCCCGTTACCTTTGACACCACAACTAATCAAGAACCTAACAACCTCTGCTTCAAATATACCCAATGACTTACACCCTCTGGCCAAAGAAATTCCTCCTCATCTGTGTTCTAAAGGGAAGTATTAGGAGGCCGTGTCCTCTGGTCCTAGACTCCCCCACTATAGGAAGCATCCTCTCAACGCCCACTCTGCTAGGCCTTTCAGTGTTCAATGAAATTCCTCCCTCGTTCTTCTAAACTTCAGTGTGTACAGGCTCAGAGCCATCCGTTCATTGATGCTGCTTAATTTTGTCTCTGAACAGCTTGCAATATTGAGTATTTTCACACTGCTCTCTTACCATGTACAAACATTGTAGTATTTCTGTCTGGGTTAGTAACTTAAATTATAAAAGGAGCCAAAATGCAAAATGAGTCTCTGGAGAAGGTAGTGTGCTTCCACATGCTCGACTGGCATGGTAGTGTAGCAGACAGCGTAACTAATACAATGCCAGTTCCTCCAGCTGTCTGTATTAAGTGCTCCCTATAACCACATGAGTTTCCTCAGGGTGCGCGGTTTCCCCCCCTGCTCCAAAGACATACGGGTTAGTAGTTTAATTATTCACATGGGTGTCATCTGTCAGTGCAGTCTCATTGGGCCACGTGGGTCTGTCACTGTGCTGTATCTCCAGATTGAAAGTTAAATACAAAATACAGAGTTCACTTGGAGTGTAGAGCAGTGGAGGCTGAGGAGATACAGGTACACATTCCCTTATCCGAAATTCTGAAATCCAAAAAGCTCCGAAAACCAAAGTTTTTTTCGCCAACAGCTGACGTCACGCAGGTGTGACGTGGCAGCACTAGCAGAGGCCGCCAGACGTCAGTTGTGGCTCAGCGCTCGTACTGGTTACACGTGCATTTGCTGTTCGCTGATATTTTGTGTTCACTGTTGACTTTCTGTTTAATTTCACTGTGAAAATGTCAAAAAGAGCTGCAGATACCCCTGTGGATAATAATGAGACAAAGAGAAGGAAGCATCTATCATTATCAATAACGCAGAAAGTGGAGTTATTGCAGAAGCTTGATCGTGGTGTGTCTGTGCGGCATCTTACTGAAGAATATGGTGTTGGAACTACCACTGTATATGATTTAAAGAAACAGAAAGACAAGTTACTGAAGTTTTATAGTGCCAGTGACGTTCTACATTTATTCCAATGAGTCATTTGCCATGTGTTTGATTCAGTTCGTTTGAAGCTGTATATTTTTATGTTTTATTGAATGTTTTTTGTTGGAAATAAAATATTTTTCTTGTCATTATTCCCTAAACAATATTTGAAAGACTTTTATAAAATTGTGCAAGGCCTAGTAGACACCCAGTATCCTTTTTGCTCTGGGGTTGAAATATCTAGTATTCGAGGGCATCAGTTTAAGGAGAGGGAGGAAAATACTAAGGAGATGTGTGAGGCAAATTATTTTTTACACAGAGTGGCAGGTGCCTGGAATTTACTGCTTGGGGTGGTAGAGGAAGAGTGTTTAAGAAACTCTTAGGTATGTAGATGTACATGGATATGTAGATAAGGGAGGGATATGGTGAACATGTGGGATTGGATTAATTAAATTTCAAAGTTCAAAGTAAATTAGTTATCAATGTACATACCTGTATATGTCACCATATGCAACCCTGAGATTCATTTTCTTGTGGGCATGCTCAGTAAATCCGAGAACCATAAATAGAATCAATTAAAGACTGCACTCAACAAGGCGACCAACAACCGATGTGCAAAAGACAACCAACTGTACAAATCAGAAGAGAAAAAAAACACAATAAATATTGAAAGCATGAGATGAAGAGTCCTTGAAAGAGAGTTTATAGGTTGTGGGAACATTTTAGTGATGGGGCAAGTGAAGCTGAATGAAGTTATCCCCATTTGCTCAACAGCCTGATGTTTAAGGGGTAATAACTGTTGTTGAACATTCGGAAATTAGAAGTCTTGATTTAATTAGTTAGGTACAACATCTTGAGCTGAGGGACGTTCCCTGTGCTCTACTGTTCTATGCTCTGTGTTCTGACTCTGGGTTAACACCGAAGTTTCATGGTGCCTACAAGAATCAGAATCAGGTTTATTATCACCAGCAAATTTGTTAACTTTGTAACCAGTGACCCTCCCCGATGCTAAGGTCAGTTGGTCTTTCAACTGTGTAAAAATAAGCAAGCTTCTTTCCTATGAGCCCCATATCTTGTTTTCTATATCCCAGCAGGATTGACAAGCTTGTAAGCATAGAACAGTACAGGTCATGATGTTATGCTGCTCCCACATAGCCCTCCATTGTTCTTTTATCGATGTGCTTATCCAAGAGTGTGTTAAATGTCCCTAATTATCTGCTTCTACCATTACCCTGGCCGAATGTTCCACACACCCACCACTCTTTCTGTTTAAAAACTTAACCCCCCACTATACTTATATCTCTGTATATTCATGACTGTATCGCCACCCACAGCGCCAATCTGCTAATTAAATTTGCTGACGACACTACACTGATTTGCCTAATCTCAAATAATAACGAGGCAGCCTACAGAGAAGAAGTTACCACCCTGACACAGTGGTGTCAAGAAAACAACAATTCTTTAATGTCGCAAAAACGAAGGAGCTGGTTGTGGGTTACAGGAGGAATGGAGACAGGCTAACCCCTATTGACATCAATGGATCTGGGGTTGAGAGGGTGAACAGCTTTAAGTTTCTTGGCATAAACATCAATAAGGATCTCACATGGTCTGTTCATACCACCTGTGTGGTAAAAAAGGCACAAGAACACTTCTTTCACCTCAGACGGTTGAAGAGGTTTGATGTGGGCCCCCAAATCCTATGAACTTTCTGTAGGGACACAATTGAGAGCATCCTGTCTGGCTGCATCACTGCCTGGTATGGGAACTGTACTTCCCTCAATTGCAGGACCCTGCAGAGAGTGGTGTGGATGGCCCAGCGCATCTGTAGATGTAAACTTCCCACTATTCAGGGCATTCAAATAAATCTGTGGAACTTGCTGCCATGAGTGGCTGTGGAGGCCAAGTCATTGGGTGTAGTTAGGGCAGAGATAAATAGGTTATTGATTAGCCAGGGCATCAAAGGGTATGGGGAGAAGGTAGGGGAGAGGGGATGACTGGAGAATTGGATTAGCCCATGATCAAATGGCAGAGCAGATTTGATGGGCCAGATGGCCTGCTTCTGCTCCTATATCTTATGGTCTTATGATACTTACAAGGACAGGTATGTAAAAAGGGCCAGAGGGTTATTGGGGACCCAAGTCACCCCAACCACAAACTGTTCTAGCTGCTACCATCTGAGAAACGGTACTGCAGCATAAAAACCAGGGTCAATAGGCCCTGGGACAGCTTCTTCCACCAGGCCATCAGACTGATTAACTCACGCTGACACAACTGCATTTCTATGTTACATTGACTAATCCTGTTGTACATGCTATTTATTATAAATGACCATAAATTGCACATTACATATTTAGACGGAGACTTAATGTAAAGGTTTTTACTCCTCATGTATATGAAGGATGTAAGTAATAAAGTCAATTGAATTCTTCTTTTACCTGCTGTAAACCTATCCCCTAGCATTTATCCTTATTGCTTCTGCAGTGGAACATGATGGCACACATCGAAGAGAGGTGGTGGATGGGCCAAGAGCCAACTGCATTCCTCTAATGATTAAATAACACCACTTGCCAGACAGCAGAGCTGTCGCCTGTGTTTCTGTGGTGCAATTTCAATAGCACCCTTGCAAGTCTTGACAGATAATTGAGCCTTCCTTTGCCAAAGCCTTATTACTGCTCCTCTCAGAGCTAATATTTGTTTTGTGTTGTTTGTACGATGCATACAAAAGGCTCAACCCCTCCTACTGAATCCTGCAATTGTCAAGACCATTTGCTCTTTATACTTCTGCAAGGTTTTCATAAGAATGAATCTAGGGGTATCTGACAAAGGTTGGCATCCCTGGAGTTGGTCCTATTTTATGGCTCCCTATCTCTAGAAGAAATGGATTTTATTTTTGCTTGGTACACAAAGTTTTAATGAAAATATTTTGGTAGGATTGGGTGGTGTTGGTAAGTGGTTGTTGCCTTAAGGTGCTGTATGGAATTGGGGTACAGATTATTTCGTTTATTTAGATTTACCTTCTGGCCCAATGAGCCTTGCTGCCTAGCAGCCATCAGTATCACCCTAGCTTAATTGCAGGACAATTTAAAATGACCAATTAACTTACTAACTGGTACATCTTTCAACTGTGAGAGGAAACCCCTGCAGTTAAGGGAAGGATGTACAAACTCCTTGCAGACATTGCTGGGAATTGAACCTGGTTTGCTGTTGCTGTAAAGCATTATGCCAACCACTACGCTACCATGCTCCCCTTTCATCAAAATGAGCAGATGATGAAGTATGTGGTATAAATTTAGAATAAGGCCATTCAGTCAATTGGTATCCGTGGTAGAAAAGTGTAAATGGCAGAACTGTTGACAATTGAGATCAAAGTTCAAAATAAGTTTATTACCTTGTACTACCTGCAGAGATTTATAGGGGAAAAAAGACATACAATATAATTTTATGAAAAACTATATGTAATAGACAAAGATTTACAAACACCAATGTGAAAAAGACAAACTGTGCTATTGAAAATAATACTCAGAACATGAGTTATAAAGAGCCCTTGAAAGTGAGTCTTCAGGCTGTGGAAGCAGGTAGAGGTGAGTTAAGTTATTCTTGCTGGTTCAGGAGCCTGGTGGTTGAAGTGTGATAACTGTTCCCAAACCTGGTGGTGTGGGATGCAAGTTGTATCTCCTGCGGGATGGTAGTAGTGAGAAGTGGGCATTCCTGGATGGTGGTGGTGTTTGATAATGGATGCTTGGTCTCTTTAGAGGACATTTAAGAGTTGGAATCACACACAGTACTATATTGTGTAAGGACAGCAAGTTTTCTTCTTTGGAGGTCATTATTATTTAGTAGCAAAGACAAATTGGCTCTGTTTCAGTCTGATAGTTGGGGAATGTGGGCAATGTTCCCTGTTGAACATAATACACAGTAACTGAACAGAGGATTTGTATGACTATTAGAAACCTTGTAGTTTCTTTAGAATAGCCAAGTGCCGAATGTTATGATGACGTGGGCAATGAAGACTAAAGTCCTAATAAATATTCATTTTAAGACCATAAGATATAGGAGCATTTCTATATGGCTATTCAGCCCATCAAGTCTGCTCTGCCGTTCAATCATGGGCTGATCCAATTCTTCCAGTACTTCCCACTACCCTGCCTTCTCCCCATACCCTTTGATGCCCTTGCTAATCAAGAACCTATCTATCTCTGCTTTAAATGCACCCAATGACTTGGGCTCCATAGCCGTTCATGGCAACAAATTCCACAGATTTACCACCGTCTGACTAAAAGTAATATCTCAGCATCTGTTCTAAATGGAATCCTTCAATCCTGAAGTCGTGCCTTCTTGTCCTAAACCCCCCTACCATGGGAAATAACTTAGCCATATCTAATCTGTTCAGGCCTTTTAACATTCAGAATGTTTCTATGAGATCCCTCCTCATTCTCCTGAACTCCAGGGAATACAGCCCAAGAACTACCAGGCGTTCCTCATATGGTAACCCTTTCATTCCTGGAATCATTCTTGTGAATCTTCTCTGAACCTCCTCCAATGTCAGCATGGAGGAGGAGCCCAGAATTGCACACAATACTCCAAGTGTCGTCTCCCGAGTGCCTTATAGAGCCTCAATATCACATCCCTGCTCTTATATTCTATACTTCTAGAAGTGAGTGCCAACATTGCTTTCGCCTTCTACACCACTGACTTAACCTGGAGGTTAACCTTTAGGATATCCTGCACAAGGTCTCCCAAGTCCCTTTGCATCTCTGCATTTTGAATTATCTCCCTATCTAAATAATAGTCTGCCCATTTATTTCTTCCACCAAAGTGCGCGACCATACACTTTCCAACATTGTATTTCATTTGCCAGCTCTTTGCCTATTCCCTTAAACTATCTAAGTCTCTCTGCAGGCTGTTTCCACAACAATTTTGATTTAATCCTTATGAAATGTAAATGATTTGATCCTTTTGACAAAAGTTCCTGGAACGTTGTTTACTTGGTCAGCTTCCCGAGTGGTTGCATCACAGTTTGCTATGGAAACACCAACACTGGGGAACCGAAAATCTACAAAAAATTGTGGATATGACCCAGTCCATCATGGGTAAAGTTCCTCCCCACCATTGAGTACTTCTACATGGAGTGCTGTTGCGAGAAAGCAGCATCTGTCATCAGAAACCCCATCATCCAGGCCATGTTCTCTTCTTGCTCCTGCCATTGGCAGGAGGTACAAGAGCCTCAGGTCCCACACCACCAGGTTCAGAAACCATTATTCTCAACCATCAGGCTTCTAAACCAGCACAGATAGCTTCACTCACCTCAACACTGAACTGACTGCACAACCTATGGACTTACTTTCAAGGTCTACAACTCATGTTCTCAGTATTATTGGCTTACTTTGTTATTATTTGCATGACTTGTGTTTTTTTGCACATTGGATGTTTGTCAGAAGTTGTTTATGTACTGTATGGCTTTTCAAAAGTTCTGTTGTATTTCCTTATTTTCCTGCAAATGCCTGAAAGGAAATGAATCTGAAGGTAGTATGTGGTGACATATACATGCTTTGATAATAAATTTACATTGATTTTGACTTCTTCATAGAGAATCAAGACCAGAGTGTAAATTGACTGTTAAATCAGGAAGGTCCTTATCTCCGTGGATGTTACTCTGCTTGTTCTCCAACTTCACAGATCTCTAGTTCAGCATATGAACACTTGATATAATCCTGCACAATGCGCACAAAAGGCTGGAGAAACTTAGCAGGTCAAGCAGCTTCTGTGGTGTCAATGTTTCCTCATGAAGTTGTCTCAGCCCGAAATGTTGACTGTTCATTTTCCTCCGTACGTGCTGCCTGACTTGCTGAGTTCCTCCAGCATATAGTGTGTGTTGCCCAAGATTTTGGATACCCTTTTGATCTACCACCATCTCTGGTGTCATTGAGCACTGTAGCACTGAAACAGGCCCTTTGACCCATCTAGTTCTATTACTGCCAGCCTCCCATGCAGGACTTCGTCAAAGCCTTTCTGATGTCTCTCTCTCTCTCATCACCAGCATTTCTCTCAAACTGAGCTGGATTTGACTTCACCAAATGAGCATTTAATTTTATCGTCTTCATCATGAAATTAGGTGTTACTGGTAGTGAAGGTTAATGTTTACTACAGGGGGGATCGTGATCAGTTACGGAAGTGGGCCAAGAAATGGCAAATGGATTTTACTACAGATAAGTGTGAGGTGATGCAGTTTGAAAAGTCAAACCTGCATAGGACTTGTGCAATGGATGGTAGAGCACAGGGAGTGTAATGGAACAGAGGGAAAAGTCAAACCTGCATAGGACTTGTGCAATGGATGGTAGAGCACAGGGAGTGTAATGGAACAGAGGGAAAAGTCAAACCTGCATAGGACTTGTGCAGTGGATGGTAGAGCACAGGGAGTGTAATGGAACAGAGGGATCTAGGAATATGAGTCCATAGTTTGTTGAAGGTAGACAGGATGGTGAAAAAGTTCTTTAGCATGCTGGCCGTTCTCAATCAGGGTATTGAGTGCAGAACTTGGGACTGTTGGTAAGGCTGCACTTGGAGTTTTGTTTGTCCTATTTTAGAAATTGTAGTTACATTGGAAAGAGTTCAGAGAAGATTTACAAGGGATGTTGCTAGGACTAGAAGGCTTAAGCTATAGGGAGAGTTTGGCTAGACTAGATCTTAATTCTTTGGAACATAGGAGAATAAAGAGCATCCTTATCGAAATGTGTAAAATTCTGAGAGGCATAGATAAGGTGGATGGTAACAGTCTTTTCCTCGGGGTAACATGACAAGGTAATGTGAATCCTGATTCTTGCATATATTGATTCCTGTAGGTTTGGCAGTTTAGCCAGTATGAATGCATCTACCCTTCTCTACCGAGAGCAACACACACAATGTACTGGAGGAACTCAGCAGGTCTGTGGAAATGAATAAATAGTTGATGTTTTGAACTGAGACCCATTGATATCACCTGACCTGCTGAGTTCTTCTAGTATTTTGTCCATGTTGCTTTGGATTTCCACCATCTGCAAAATCTCTTGTGTTTGTATCTTCTCTATCTATGTATGTTCATTAAAATTCAACCTTTGTTATCTTTTCTTGTATATCAATCTCATTTTACTGTTACAACAACACACACAAAATGCTGGTGGAACACAGCAGGCCAGGCAGCATCTATAGGGAGAAGCGCTGTCGACGTTTCAGGCCGAGACCTTTCGTCAGGACTAACCGAAAGGGGTTAGTCCTGACGAAGGGTCTCGGCCCGAAACGTCGACAGCGCTTCTCCCTATAGATGCTGCCTGGCCTGCTGTGTTCCACCAGCATTTTGTGTGTGTTGTTGTTTGAATTTCTAGCATCTGCAGATTTCCTCGTGTTTGCTCATTTTACTGTTGATTTGTTTGGTGTTATACTCCTACAAAACTGTTTTAACTTGCTTTCTTATGTTAGAGCAGGCATTTCCAACCTGGGGTCCACGGATGCTTTGCTTAATGGCATTGGTCCATGACATAAAATGGTTGGGATCCCATGTGTTAGGGGCTCAATGTAATTGCTTTAACAATTTGTTGAGGATGAGGGATTTATAAGAGTGAACCTGAAGTCTTCCTGTCCCTTGTCCTTGGTCTCGTTAACTAGCTGTGTTGGCTCTTTTTTTAAGGCATTCTTTTTCCTCTCAGAACAGTACTAATTTGACAGCCAAGAATTACTGCATCTGTCTTCCAGTCAGATTTTCACGATAGGATGATGCTGTTAATCAGCAGTTTGTAAGCTGTTTATATGTAACCCAAGGTTTGTAAGCAATACTGAGAGTTAACTCTGTGAAATTATTGATGCAGTTCGAAGTAATTTATTATCAAAGTTAGCTTGCACCATATATGGTAATATAGTAGTTAGCACAACGTTCTACAGTACAGGTAGTTCCCGAGTTACGAACGTCCGACTTACGGACAACTTGTACTTATGAACCGAGGAAGGAGAACGCTGTCCGCCATTTTAAGTCAGATCGCGACTTGTCTGCCATTTAAAGTCGTTGCCGTTAACACTGTGTTGAGTGTGAAACTTTGTATTTGGCTTAAATTTTTCTTAGCAAGATTCACCCTGACCCTGCCCCCGCCCTTTTCTGGTCAGCTGGTGGCGCAGTGAGATCAGTGCCAGGCTCGAGACAGACTGCTCCCGCCTGAGTGCGCCGGCTTGATGTCGATCCAGTGACTCCCGTACCATCCGTGCCGGGTTGACGTCGATCCAGTGACTCCCGTACCATCCGTGCTGGGTTGATGTCGATCCAGTGACTCCCGTACCATCTGTGCTGGGTTGATGTCGATCCAGTGACTCCCGTACCATCCGTGATGGGTTGATGTCGATCCAGTGACTCCCGTACCATCTGTGCTGGGTTGATGTCGATCCAGTGACTCCCGTACCATCCGTGATGGGTTGATGTCGATCCAGTGACTCCCGTACCATCCGTGCTGGGTTGATGTCGATCCAGTGACTCCCGTACCATCCGTGCTGGGTTGATGTCGATCCAGTGACTCCCGTACCATCCGTGCTGGGTTGATGTCGATCCAGTGACTCCCGTACCATCCGTGCCGGGTTGATGTCGATCCAGTGACTCCCGTACCATCTGTGCAGGGTTGATGTCGAGCTCGCAACTTGACCTCGTAAAAAAAACACTGCCACTTCCAGTTTAAATTCCCACGTGGAGTATTGTGGAGGCTCAAATACAGTACCCAAACCCAGTACAGCCCCCTGTTGTCCCATTTAACCTGTCTCAGTGCGGTGGAGTTTAGGACCTGGGGAATTCAGAGTGGTGGTCCTTAGGACCCAGCAGAGTTTGGGAGCCGGCGCAGCTCGGGACCCGCCACCCATAGTGTTTCTGTTCCGTTGATGGGAAGCGATTGCGATTGAAAATAAAGTGGAAATAATAAAGCGTTTGGAAAGAGGTGAAACACCATTGGTCATTAGAAAAGTGTTAGGCTGCAGTCGGTCAACGATTGCAACAATTTTAAAGGATAAAGTGAGAATAATGGAGCATGTGAAAGGCCCTGCCCTGATGAAAGCTACAATTATTACTAAGCAACACAGTGGTTTAATTATTGGAATACATACATTTCTCAAATTTTTTATATGCATAGAAAGGTAAAATATATACTGTATACTAAGACAAACGTTTGACTAACTGACGCTAAGTAATACTTGTTCCCACATACGTACAAATCCGACTTAAAGACGGACTCAGGAATGGAACTTGTCCGTAACCTGGAGACTGCCTGTGCTAGTGACCTGAGTTCAAATCTGCTGCTGTCTGTAATGAGTTTGTATGTTCTCTCTGTGACCGTATGGGTTTCCTCCAGGTGATCTGGTTTCCTCCCACATTCCAAAGATATACCAGTTAATAGGTTAATTGGTCATTGTAAATTGCCCCGTGATGAGGCTAGGGTTAAATTGGGGGTTGCTGGGTGCTGTGGCTCGAAGTTGCCAGAAGTGTTTACTCTGCACTGTGTCTCGATAGATAGACAGATAAATAAATGCTTCCCCAAGATTCACTTTCTAGCAGGCATTCACAGTAGAACAAAGAAATCCAATTGAATCAATGAAAAATACACACAATGATAGACAAACACCAATGTGCAGAAGAAGACAAACTGTGCAAATATGATATAAAAGAAATAAATAATACTGAGGACATGAGTTGTAGACCCCTTGAAAGTGAGTCAATAAACCTTGGAATCAGTTCAGTATTGAGCTGAGTGAAGCTGCCCACTGTGGTTTAGGTGCCTGATGGATAACTGTTCCTGAATTTGGTGGTGTGGGACTTGAGGCTCTTGTACCTCCTACCTGATGGCAGCCTCAAGAAGATACAAGGCCTGGATGGTGTGGGAGCTTGATGATGGATGCTGCTTTCTTGTGGCGGCAGTGCTCCTTGTAGATGTGTTCCGTGGTGGGGAGGGCTTTTCCTGTGATGCAATGGGCTGTATCCACCAGTTTTTGTAGACTTTTCTGTTCAAGGGGATTGGTGTTTCTACATCAGATTATGATCAGGATACTCTCCACTGTGCATCTATAGATGTTTGACGAACTTTTAGATGGCATGCCAAATCTGCGCAGACTTCTAAGAAAGTGGAGTTGCTGTTGTGCCTTCTATGTAGTGCATGATGCAGCTCTGCTAGAGTTAGTAACTGATTACTCAGTGCTATTTTTTCCCTAAGAGATACAGCACAGGTCCTTCTGACCCAATGAGCCCACACCACCCAGTTAAGGCCATGTGACCAATTAACCTGCTAACCTGTAGGTCTTTAGAATGTGAGAGGGAACTGGAGCACACAGTCATGGGGAGAACGTACAAACTCGCTACAGACAGCGGCAGGAATTGAAAGTGGGTCGCGTGTGCTTTAAAGCATCACACTAACTACTACACTACAGAGCCACATTAAGCCTGTGTTGCATTGCTTTGGACTATTTTCCATGGAGTTTGATAGTTAAGTGACTGAGTCCTGTAAGAAGCAGCAGGTATAAGAATGGCAGTAGATGGGGATGGTACAAACTTGACCTGCTGCATGTAGCCTTTTGACAGTCTCAGTTCAAAGTCACCATCAGAATCAGGTTTAATATCACCAGCATATACCCTGAAGTTTGTTGTCTTGCGGCAGCAGGCCATTGCAATATATAGTAATAAAATCTATAAATTAAAATAAATATATATAAAAAATAAATAAGTAGTGCTTAAATAAAGGGAAAAATTAGAGAGGAAGTGTTCATGGGTTCATTGCCCGTTCAGAAATCTGATGGTAAAGGGGAAGGAGCTGTTCCTGAAATTTTGTGCGTGCATGCGTGTGTTTGTTTTCAGGCTCCTGTACCACCTCCTTAATGGTAGCAATGAAAAGAGAGCATGTCCTGGGTGATGGGGGTCCTTAATGATAGATGCCGCCTTTTTGAGGCATCGACTTTTGAAGATGTCCTGGAAGATGATGGAGCTGACTGAGTTTACAACTTCTGGCTGCTTTTTTTGATCCTGTGCAGTGCCCCCACACCCCCCCCCCCCCCAAACCAGATGATGATGCAGCCAGTTAAATTGAGGATCTTATCAGTTATATTTTATTTAGCCAACTCTGTTGTCACAGTTTTTCCTGTGTTTAAAATTCCACCAGCTTCCTTTTGTACAATGTTATAGCAATCGGGGGCAGATGTGAAAGTGCACATACCTCTCACCCTAAATCTGTCTTCCTACCTCAAGATGGTGCTAAAATGACATTTCTAAAATACAAAGGACCATGTTGTGCAGCACAAATTAGCCAAGAGTAAGACTCCAGAATGATGTGTTGCCTTATGGAGCCAGAGTCGAGGATGTCTGATGTTGGGTACAGAACATTCTGCAGCAGGAAGGAGGGAGAACAGCCAGAGGTCTTGCTCCCTAATGGGCACTGACAACACAGAACGGAAGAAGTGATCCTGCAGACTGAGATCTTGGAGTCAGGCAAAAGACAAAAAAGGGACCTGTTGGGTTGTAATGACAGAATGACTCCCTTGTTCCATGTCAGAATTTGGTTTAATATCACTGATGTATTAAGTTGAAATTCAAATGTATTGTCATTCAACCATTCTCATGTATGCAGCTAACCGAAACATTGTTCCTCTGGGCCAAGATGCAGAGCACGGTACACCACACATACTGGTACAATCCAGCATATCCAGTCACAAAATAATATTAACACAAGCTCCTGGGTGACACGGTGAGAAGATTATAAACACAAGAGATTACAGATGCTGAAAATCCAGAGTATCACGCACAGAATGCTGGAGTGTCAGCCCGAAATGTGAAATGTTTATTCCTTTTCATAGATACTGCCTGACCTGCTGAGCTGCTCCAGTATTTTGTGTGTGTGTGTGTGTGTGTGTGTGTGTGTGTGTGTGTGTTGGCCCGAAGATTGACAGGTTGACGTAACGTTGCATTTTTTTGTAAGACAGTATAATGTTACTGACACTACTTATAATAAACAAGCAGTTGTATAAATGTATGAAACAGCAGCAACAAAAGATACAACAGAGTGTGTCTGTGAGAGAGGAGGGGTGATGATGGAGGGGGGTTAGGTGGCAGGGCATTCAGACAAGGAGTACATGTGTTGCTGGGTGGGAGCAGGGTGCTTGTCAGAGATTTATGAGATGGATACTTGAGACCTGATGTGTGGCAAGGTTAGAAAAGACAGGAGCTTTATCCACAGAAAAATGGAAGATTCAGTTGATCCTTCGAGATGAGACATTGCAAGGAGTGCTGCCACAAGAAAGCAGCATCCATCTTCAAGAACCCCTACCATCCAGGCCATGCTCTCTTCTCACTGCTACCATGGGAAGAGAGTACAGAAGCTTTAAGTCCCTCACCACCAGGTTCAGATAGTTATTACCCTACAATCATCAGGCTCCTGAACCAGTGTAGACAACTTCACTCACCATAACTCTGATTCCACAACCTACAGACTCACTGTCAAGGACACTTTATAACTTGTCTTCTCATATTTTTTTATTACCAATTTGTCATCTTCTGCAGATTGATTGCTTGTTCATGTACAGTTTTCTGTAAATTCTTTTGTATATTTTTCTTGTAAATGCCTGCAAGAAAATTACTCTCACAGTAGTATAGGGTAACATATATGGACTCCAATAGTAAATTTTTATTTTTGGATTTTGTGCTTTAAATTAAATCCCAATTGTCATGCTGCGCCTGTAGAAGATTCCATGGCATTATTTTGAAAAAGGGCAGTGAAGAACGCTGGCCAATCTTTACTCCTCAAACAGTATTTCTAGAAGGCGATGATCTGATTATTATTACCTGTGTTTATGGCAGCTTGTGTGGAAATTGGCTCAATGTATTAGAGACTATATTTGACAGTTTAGTGACTAATTTTTATTGATTTATTAATATTATCATGTGGGGAGTCGAGATGCAGGGAAAAGCTTTAATGTGTACTTCATTGTGTAGGCAGAAGTGATTGGTGTAGTTGGCCATTTCATTGCTAATGGAATTGGTATGGCATAACATTGTCGGCTGAAGGGCCTGTTCCTATATTTCACTATTCACTGTGTGCCATTGAGACAGATCGTACCAAACATAAGTACTTCGAGCTAGTAAAAAGAATGCAAAATAAAGTGTAGTGCAGGGAGACAAATAAGTGCAAGGGCTGTAGTGAGGTAAATTGGGGCAGCATATAATAGGTCCCCTCTAGAGTTTAATAACAGTAGGTTGTAGAATCTGTTCTTGAGCCTCATGGTATGTGCTTTCAAGTTTTTGCATCTTCTGCCTGACAGGAGATGGCAGAAGGGAGAATGTCTGGGGTGTGTGGGGAATATTTTGGGACACTCTGAAAAGTGCAAAATTATGTGAGTCTTTCAAATATAGAATTAAGTTAATTAAACTAGTAATTAAATGCCTAAGTAAACTAATCCCTTCTGTCTATACCATATATGTCAAACTCAAGGCCAATGGGCCAAATCTGGCCCGCGGTAGAATTATCTTTGGCCCGCGAGATAATATCTAATTACTATTAAAGCTGGCCCCAGTAATCGAAGCGCCTATGGCGTATGATATGGCTAATGCTGAGTTTATTCAGGTACCAGGTTTTCAGGGTTTTTAGTGTTTATTTGGCAGTCTTGCTTGGCAGTCTTCTTCATAAGAAACTGAATTTGTAAAGTGAAACACTTTGTAGTTATAACAGAGACTGAGACACATGAGAGCAGGCTGAAAAAACGGAGGCAACGAAAGCTGCGTTCGCACGCGTCCGACTGATCCGGCCCGCATGAAGCTGCATTTTGCTTAATCCGGCCCGTGACCTAAAATGAGTTTGACACCCCTGGTCTATACAATGCCCATATCACATTCATGTGCCTAAGAGCCAATTAAAATGCCTCTAAAATATTTGCCTCCACTGCCATCTCTAGTAATTCCAGGCATCCATCAGTCTGTGTAAAAAAACTTCCCCATCGCATCTCCTTTGAACCTTTTCACCTCAAATGCCTGCCTGCTTATGACCCTTATGACCCTTATGACCCTAGAAAAAGATACAGGCAGTGTTACTCTGTGCCTCTCATTATCTTTTTGTTTTAATTAAGAGCCTGAGTGTTCTAAAACTTTTATCAATGCAAGGTATAAAATTGCAGAATAATTTTGCTGAGTCAGAATCAGGCTTATTATCACTGACGCACATTGTGAATATTGTTATTTTGCGACAGAAGTGCAGTGCAGAAACGCATAAAAAAGAAAAGTTTCAATAAGAAATATATTAATCAGATCAACTGCAAAAAAGAGAGCAAAGTAGTGGGGTAGTGTTCAATAGTTCATCGATTGTTCAGAAATCTGATGGCAGAAGGGAAGAAAGCAATTTTGCTCTTATGATTTATAGTCTTATATTCATCATCATTATATGGCATGTCGTAAGACATGAGCAATCATGGTCTTTCAACAACCATGAATGTTTTTGTCAAATTTTTCTACAGAAGTGGTTTGCCATTGTTGTCTTCTGGGCAATGTCTTTACAAGATGGGTGACCCCAGCCATTATCAATACTCTTTAGATATTGTCTGTCTGGCATCAGTGGCCACTTAACCAGGACTTGTGATATGCACCAGCTGCTCATAAGACCATCCACCACCTGCTCCCATGGCTTCATGTGGCCATGATTGGGGGCAAAGTAGGTGCCACACCTTACCCAAGGGTGACCTGCAGGCTAGCAGAAGGCAGGAGTGCTTTACACCTCATTATTGTCTTATGATGATAGCAGTTTCAATTGTAACCTTAAAAGCTGATTGTACATTGTTGAAGGGAAAAGTAATTCATTTAAGAGGGTAGAAACTAGCTGGGCAGCTCTTTCAAAGAGCCAGACCAGGTATACTCAACCAAATAACCTCCTGCACTGTATGATATGATCCAGTGAGTTTATCACTGTCACGTACACACAACCCTGTAAAAGTTTCAGCAGCAACAGAACACACCGGGAGTCTGGTTTTGCTGTTAACAAAACACTGTTTTATTAGTAACTATGTAATATATAGTAACTTGAACCAGGTAAATCAAGAGTTAACAGTGTTATGCATATATAGGTGTACATATATAAATCCCCAAACTTCTTCAAGCTTAGGTGGTAAGTGATACAGTCTTACGATGGTGTGTAAGAGAATTCAGTTCAAATGCACAGGTTAATTAATGCGAGACGTTTGTAATCTAAAGGTGAATGTTGTGAGAAGGCAATTCCACAGATTCCATGACAGCAATACAAAATAACAATAGCAGCAGGTTTTATCTCCGAATTTTTTCCGCTCCACACACAAAGAATTGCCGACAGTGATCTTCAACGAATATCCTTTCAACACAAGTGGTAGCACACTCGAATTCAGCTACAGGACATCTCAAAGCGGTGGTCACTGGATACTCAAACAGAATCCATGTATGGATTATCACCAACAGTAGCTTATCACAAAGGGGACCATCTTTATGGGAACCACCACCCAGGCAAGGGTCGACACACTGGTAGATTCCACAAGGTTACCTCAATCGCACACAACGCGATAGCCACTTATCCAGTTCCACGACATACGAAATAACTCCCAACAGTGATTTGCCACAGGGGTGCCTTTCTTCAGTGAACTACCACACCCAGACAAAGGGTAAACAGACATGTGGTATTCAAAAAGGTTTCCCCTCACCAGAGAACTCACTCCTGTGGATTAACTAAGTGACAAACACACTTTCGTAGCCGAATGGAAAGAAACTCACCCTCACGGGCTACTTAGAGAGTCCAAACAGTGATCTCTTTGTCACTAGGTTTCTTCTGTTTCAAACCTATCTCTCCTCTCTTCTCTGCAAACTTCTTCTAGTTGCAGCAAACTTGTGAGAATCATTTATCAATATTCTGGATTGATCTCAGCTCACCCCTTTTGGGCTACTGAAAGTTTAAACCAGCAACCAGCTCACTGGTGTCTTCCATTGACTGAATCCATCTTGACTCTGAGCTATGTGTGTCTGTGACTGTCCTTGTAAAAAGTAAACAAGCTGTGGAGAAACCATAGCATCCGATTGTCCATCAAATAACCCCACCTCTCTCCACCATAGGAACCAAGCAACTCTGCAGTCAGCAAAGATCCAACATTGTCTAAAAGTCAGTCTCATTCTCCCGGCAGTTTAACATGACAGTCCACAGAAAAGATGAACCCTTGGAGATTATAACATCATGCTAACTCAAATTTACTGGGAACATTGTAGATGAAGGACCAGAAACATTGTTGAGGATTCTTACCATCCATCCCATAATCTCTTTGCCTGTCAAAGGAAAGAAGTTCAGGAGCATCAGGACTAGGACGGCCGGACTGGGTAATAGCTTCTTCCTTCAGGCTCTGAGACTAATGAATACTCTGCCACCACTAAGGTCTTGTCAGTAGGACAGCAAGCTGTTTACTGTTGACCTGTGCTGCACACTACATGCTTCAGGCAAAAGGGGCTTGTCAGCTGTGGCTGGCTGCTCATCTCGGAGAAGGAAAACTCTGATCTCAAACTTCCATTGCCTTGTGGCTTTACCCACTCATGGGGAAGGCTCCGGGAGAAAACCTCGAGGAATAAATCTGGAGCTGGAGACCTTAAGACAGTGCTACATTGAGTTCAATGCTGACTGGCAACTCCTGCGACGCTGCTGCTGAAAAACTGTATGGGTCCCTACCATTCCTTTGGGTTCATCAGATGCATGAAGAGGGGATACTTGCTACATGGACATCAGCTTGTGTTCCATATAGTACCTACTTGGCTTGCATATCTGGACAGCTAGGGTGCAACATCCATGGTTGTCCCTGATCAATGGAGGCCTCAGATATAACATACACTTTGAATTATATTTTATGAATTTATTTGTGGTAATATTTTGTTTTATGTGCTGTGTGTGATACATAGGCCCTCCTTATCAGTGAGGGATTGGTTCTGAGACCCCCTGCGGATACCAAAAAACACGGGTGCTCAAGTCCCTTATTTAATCTGTTTTAGTGTGGTGGTCTTTAGGACCCAGCGGAACCCCAGACTTTATTTAACATGTCGCAGTGCAGTGGACGTTAGGACCCAGCGGCGCACTCTGAATCCACAGAGTTTCTGTTCACGAAAATAATCACAATCGCGATTGAAAATAAGGTGGAAGTAATAAAGCAATCGGAAAGAGGTGAAACACCATCAGTCATTGGAAAACCATTAGGCTACAGTCGGTCAACGATCGGAACAATTTTAATGGAGCATGTGAAAGGCCCTGCCCCGATGAAAGTTACAATTATTACTAGGCAACACAGTGGTTTAATTATTGAATTTCGTATGTTTCTTAAGTGTTTTATATGCATAGAAAGGTAAAATATGTACTATACGCTAAGAAAAACGTTTGACTAACTGACACTAAATAATACCGGATGTACCTGTTCCGACTTCAAATCCGACTTAAAGACAGACTCAGGAATGGAACTCATTCATAAACCGAGGACTGTCTGTACTTTTAAGTCATTTCTAGATTACTTATAATACTGTAACACTTACCCAACAGGCTGGTATATGTCTAGGGGAAAAGACATATTACAATGTAAATGCTATGTAAATAGCTGTTATACTGTATTATTTAGGGAATAATGACAAGAAAAAATAGTCTGTACATGCTCAAACAATGAGTGCTGGAGAGTGAACTTCCGGGTTTTCCTAATCTGCAGTTGGTTGAATCCGTGCATGTGGAATCCGTGGATAAGGAGGGCTGACTGTATATGTTTTGTGGGTGCACCGTGGTCTGGAGGAACATTGTTTCATTTGCTTGTACAGTCAGATGATAATAAATTTTGACTTGAACTTGATTGTTATTATGTGATCTGGATTGATTTTAATTTTCTCTCTGTGACCTGTCATCTTTTGTCAGTATGAATCAATGAGGCTGATTCAATTTTCCCATGTGTATAAAGACATCAAACTGCAGTTTATTGTTATCAGTGCTGGCACTCTGCAGTGTCTATTGTGTAACTGTTTGCAGCCCTCGATATCGATGACTTCCTCAGTGCGTTGCCAATTGAGGACACATTTGTGACGAGGGCAGTTTGCTTTTGCGTGGGAGCTGTGTTGAGTGCGTTCGGCCAAGATGCCTTTGTGACCTTCCCAGCTTTTGTTGATGAGCACATCCGAGAGAGCAGGATCGACTGTCTGGAGTGAGTGTGTGTGCGCTCATGCAATTGAAAGAAAAGTACCATTTCTCCTTTGGAACAAGGCAGTGAACTTCTTGAAACTGTCAAAACAGGAGCGGGGAATGTACTGGATGACTGCAAACAGCAAAAGACTGAAGAAAACTAATCCATTGCTACTGTTCAACCTTGCAACAACACATAGAGGCAGCAGATTGTTAACCCTCCAGTGATATAGATTATTGCCAGTAATATGGAGTACGATAGAATAGGATCGCCGGATATGCCTCGTTGGTGAGTCAAAGTATTCTGTCACTTTCATTCAGCCCTCAACTTCCATTCTGCCGATTAATCCTGTTATTAATTCGGCCACAGATGAGGTAAGAATGTTTATAGTGAAGACCATCAGCAGCAGTTTGAACGCAGTGTCACCTAGCACCAAGGCAGCTATAAAATAAAAAATGTTTGCTCTGTTTGAGAGAAGGTTCTGGAGTCCATAGCAGGAGAGCTGCTTGAGCTCAGCTATCAGAATCAGGTTTATTATCACTAACATTTTTTGGGAAATTTGTTGTTGTGTCGCAGCAGTATGGTGCAAGACACAAAATGCTGGAGGTCAGGCAGCATCTGTGGAGAGGAATAAACTGATGACGTTTCGTGCTGAGACCCTTCATCAGGGTGGTTAGCGATACTTTCACAGCTTGGAGCGTTGGAGTTTGGTGTTCAATTCCAGTGCTAGCCGTAAGGAGTTTGTGCCTTCTCCCTGTGACTGTGTGCATTTCCTCTGGGTGCTCCGGTTTCCTCCTACAGTCCAGAGGCGTAGCTGTTAGTAGATTAATTGGCCATTGTAAATTGTCCTGTGATTAGTTTTAAAATAGGTGGGTTTCTGGCTGGTGCGGCCTGTTGGGCTGGAAGGGCCTATTCCACGCTGTATCTTTGAATAAAAAAAAAGTAAACAGGGCTGGAAAGGAAGGGGGCAGAAGCCAGAATAAGAAGTTTGGGGGGTGGGCAAGGAAGGAGGAGTACAAGCTGGCAGGTTATAGGTGAGACCAGATGTAGGTGGGGGAGAAGAGACAAAGTGAGAAGCTGGGAATAGATGGAAAAGATAAAGGGCTGAAGAAGAAGAAAGAGTCTGATAGGAGAGTGGAGTAGTCTGCGAGAAAGGGAAGGAGGAGTGGCACCCGGGGAGTAACTTTGTTACTATAAGTATTCTAAAGGGAGGATGAGGCAACCGTGGCTGACAAGGGAAGTCAAAGACAGCATAAAAGGAAGAGAAGGCTTATAATATGGCAAAATGCTACGGGAAGTTTAAGGATTGGGAAGATTTTAAAAGCCAACGGAAGATAACTAAAAAACCGTAAGGAGAGGAAAGATGAAATATGAAGACAAGCTAACCAATAATATAAAAGATGATACCAAAAGGTTTTTAAATATAGAGAGTAAATGAGAGGAGAGAGTGGATATCACCCGGTGGAAATTGACGCTGGAGACATAGTAATGGGGGACAAAGAAATGAGTGACCCAAAGTATTTTGGGTCAGTCTTCACTGTGGAGGACACTACTAGTATGCCGGAAATTTGAGAGTGTCAGGGGGCAGAAGTGTGTGTAATTGCTATTACTAAGGAGATAGTGCTTGGGAATCTGAAAGTTCTGAAGGTAGATGAGTCACCTGGACCAGATGGTGTACACCCCAGGGTTCTGAAAGGGGCAGCAGAAGAGATTGTGGAAGTATTAGTAATGATCTTTCAAGAATCACTAGATTCTAGAATGGTTCCAGAGGACTGGAAAATTGCAAATGTCACTCCACTCTTTAAGAAGGGAGGGAGGCAAAAGAAAAGAAATAATAGACCAGTTGGCCTGTCTTTAGTGGTTGGGAAGATGTTGGTTGATTAAGGAGATGTATGATAAGATAGGCCAAAGTCAGAATGGTTTCCTTCAGAGGAACTCTTGCCTGACAAATCTGTTGGAATTATTAGAGGAAATACCAAGGACAGTCAATGGATGTTGTTTACTTGGATCTTAAGAAGGGCTTTGAGAAGGTGTGTCATATGAGGCTGCTTAACAAGTTAAGAGCCCCGGAGTTACAGGAAAGATACTCGCATGGATAGAAGAGGATACTTGCTGATTGGCAAGAGGGAAAGAGTGGGAATAAAGGGGGCCTTTTCTTGTTAGCTGCTGAAGATTACTGGTATTCTGCAGGGCTCAGTGTTGGGACCTTTCCTTTTCATGTTATATGTCAGTGATTTGGATGACAGAATTGATGACTTTGTGGCCAAGATTATGAACAATACAAAGATAGGTGGAGGGGCTGGTAGTGTTGAGGAAGCAGGGAGTTTGCAGAGGACTTGGACAGATTAAGAGAATGGGCAAAGAAGTGGCAGTGCAGTATAGTGTATAATCATGTACTTTTTCGAGAGGACTAGAATGTAAGAGCAAGGATGTGATGCTGAAGCTTTATAAGGCATTCGTCAGACTGCACCTGGAGTATTGTAAGTAGGTTTGGGCCCCTTATCTGAGAAAAGTTATACTGGGTTTGGATAGAGTCCAAGGAGGTCACATGAATGATTATGGGAATGAAAGGTTAACATATAAGAAGTGTTTGATGTCTCTAGGCCTGTACTCGCTGAGGTTTATAAAAATGAAGGGATCTCACTGAAACCCATCGACTATTGAAATGTCTAGATAGAGTGGATGTGGAGTGGATATATCCTCATAGTAAGTGAATCTCGTACCAGAGGGCACAGCCATTTAGAACAGAGATGAGGAGGAATCTCCTTAGCCGGAGGGTAGAAGATTTGTGGAGTTCATTGCCACATAGGCTATGGAGGCCAAGTCATTGGGTATATTTAATGTGGCGGTTGATAGGTTCTTTATAAGTCAGGGCATCAAAGGTTATGAGGAGAAGGCAGGCGATTGAGATGGAGACGTAGAGTAAATCAGCCATGATGGAGTGACGGAGCAGACTAGAATGGCCTAATGCTGCTCCTGTGCCTTCTGAATTTCCTTGGTTATAATGTAAATACTGACCATAAAGTTCTATGGATTATGAAGGGTCCCATAGCTGCATGAAATGGAAAATTCTGCAACTACTTAGTGAGTGGGGAACATCTGCAGAGAGAGACAAGCAAAAGACGATTTTAGGTTAATGTTATTAAGGCCAGATCTATTTGAAGTTCTGTGACGTTTTGCTCCTTTGTGTTATATAAGTGCAATTTCTTCTTTTGATGTTCCATTCTGATTCAAAGCCGGAAATTTTGAGCTCCCTTGCGGTTTCCTACAGCTGTTATTTCCTGATTTGTCTTGTCTTTCCTTAAACAGTTCAACCTTGGTGTCACCTATACTTGGAACTTCCTCCTCTCACTAGATCTGCTCCAAATTTATTGCAAGATACTATTTATAACCTGCATTTTGAAATAAAATTGAAACCTTTTTTTTGCAGAAATTAAATATGTCAAAGCATTGAAGGTGCTAGTGTTTAAATTATGAGGTGAATTTTGTGCCAAATGACCCGCAGAAGGTTAAAACTTGACAAAGGGAATGGATACACCAGAAAGACTGTGGGTGCTGGAATTAAATATGTCAAAATTGTTCTGGTCATAGTGTAAAGTTCTGTTCTCATGGTGTAGACTTACGTGAAGTATTTTGCAGCAGCTTAGTTGTATATTTGTACTGGAAGCCTTCCAGTTTGTCCTCCTTTCCTTCTCTCCCCATCCCCCAGCCTTCCTATTCTGGCTTCTTCATCCTTCCTTTCCAGTTCTGATGAGGGATCTTGGCCTGAAAAGTTGACCATTTATTCCCCTCCATAGATGCTGCCTAACCTGATGAGTTCCTCCAGCATTTTGTGTGTATTACTCTGGAAATCTGGAGCCACACACAGAATGCTGGAGGAACTCAGTGGGCCCGACCGCATCAATGGAGGGGAATAAATGGTCAATGTTTCAGGCTGGAACCCTTCATCAGATTTGGGAAGAAAGAGGGGAAAGAGCCAGTATAAAAGGATGGGGTGGGTTGGAGCAAGTGCTGGCAGGTGTACGGTAAATCCAGATGAGCAGTGATAAGCAAGCAAGGTAAGAGGTAGAGTGGGAATATATGAGAAGCAAGGAAGCGGAAGTGGCAAAGGGCTGAAGAGCATCAGTGGCTGGACCATCAATCTGCAAAAACTGAGACAAGTGCAAGACAGATGTATTCCAAATAAGAATAAATTTTCAAAGGGAAGAAGGACACTACTGTGGCTGACAAGTAAAGTCAGAGCCAAAGTAAAAGCAAAAGAGAGGGCATACAAGGAAGCCAGAGCTAGTGGGAAGATAGAGGATTGGGGAGCTTTTAAAAATTTGCAGAGCGAAACTAAGAAGGTCATTCGGAAGGAAAAGATGAATTATGAGAGGAAGATGGTGACTAATATCAAAGAAGATACTAAAAGCTTTTTTAAGTATATAAAGGGTAAAAGAGAGTCGAAGGTAGATATAGGACCAAAACAAAATGATGCTGGAGATATTGTAATGAGAAATGCAGAGATGGCAGAGGAACTGAATGTGTATTTTGCATCAGCCTTCACAGTAGAAGACATCTGCAGTATACCGGACACTCAAGAGTGTCATGGAAGTGAAGTAGGTGCAGTGAAAATTACGACTGAGAAGGTGCTCAGGAAGCTTAATGGTCTGCAGATGCACCCTCAGGTTCTGAAGAAGGTAGCTGGAGAGACTGTGGAGGCATTAACGATGATCTTTCAAGAATTGATAGATTCTGGCATTGTACCGGATGACTGGAAAATTGCAAATGTTGCTCTGCTATTTAAGAAGGGTGGGAAGCAGCAGAAATGAAACTATAGACCTGTTAGCCTGATATCAGTGGCTGGGAAGTTGTTGGAATTGATTGCTGGGATGAGATTATGGAGTACCTGGAGGCACATGACAAGATAGGCCAAAGCCAGCATGGTTTCCTGAAAGGAAAGTCCTGCCTGACAAATCTTCTGCAATTTTTTTGAGGAAATTTCAAACAGGGCAGACAAAGGAGATGTAGTAGATATGGTGTACTTGGATTTTCAGAAGGCCTTTGATAAGGTGCCGCACATGAGGCTGTTTAGCAAGGTAAGAGCCCATGGAATTACAGGGAAGTTACTAGCATGGGTGGAGCATTGGTTGGTCAGCAGAAAACAGAGTGGGAATAAAGGGATTCTATTCTGGCTGGCAGCCGGTTACCAGTGGAGTTCCACAGGGGTCAGTGTTGGGACAGTTGCTTTTGACGCTGTATGTCAATGATTTGGACTATGATATTAATAGATTTGTGGGTAAATTTGGAGATGATACAAAGATGGGTGGAGGAGCGGGTAGTGTTGAGGAAACAGAGAGCCTGCAGAAAGACTTAGATAGTTTAGGGGAATGGGCAAAGAAATGGCAAAAGAAACACAATGTTGGAAAGTGTAAGGTCATGCACTTTGGTGGAAGAAATAAACGAGCAGACTATTATTTAAATGGGGAGAGAATTCAAAATGCAGAGGTGCGAAGGGACTTGTGAGTCCTTGTGCAAGATACCCTAAAGGCTAACCTCCAGGTTGAGTTAGTTGTGAAGAAGGCAGATGTAATGTTGCCATTCATTTCTAGAGGTATAGAATATAAGAGCAGGGATGTGATGTTGAGGCTCTATAAGGCACTCGGGAGACGACACTTGGAGTATTGTGTGCAATTTTGGGCTCCTCCTCCATGCTGACATTGGAGGAGGTTCAGAGAAGATTCACAAGAATGATTCCAGGAATGAAAGGGTTACCATATGAGGAACGTCTGGCAGCTCTTGGGCTGTATTCCCTGGAGTTCAGGAGAATGAGGGGGAATCTTATAGAAACGTTCTGAATGTTAAATTACTTCCAGTAGGGTGGTAGAGGCAGGAGCGGTATTGTCATTTAAAGTAAAATTGGATAGGTATATGGATAGAAAAGGAATGGAGGGTTGTGGGCTGAGTGCGGGTCAGTGGGACTAGGTGAGAGTAAGCATTCGGCACAGAGGTAGAAGGGCCATGCTGTAATTGTTATATGGTTATATGGTTAAAAGGCCTGAACAGATTAGATATGGCAAAGTTATTTCCCATGGTAGGGAATTCTAGGACAAGAGCGCATCCTTCAGGATTGAAGGACTTCCTTTTAGAACTGAGATGTAGAGAAATTACTTTAGTTAGAGGGTGGTAAATCTGTAGAATTTGTTGCCACGAGCGGCTGTGGAGGCCAAGTCATTGGGGTATTTAAGGCAGTAATAGATAGGTTCTCGATTAGCCAGGGCATCAAAGGCTAAGGGGTGAAAGCGGGGGAGGGAGGATGGGGATGACTGGAAGATTTGTATCGGTGCATAATTGAATGGTGGAGCAGACTCGATAGACTGAATGGCCTACTTCTGCTCCTATGGTCTAAGATAGAGTCTTATAGGAGAAGACAGTGGACATGGAATAAAGGGAAGGAGGTGAGGAGGGGACCTTGAGGGAGAAATCACTGGATGATGGGCAGATTGAGAGAGCAGGACAGGGGAAAGAGAAGGGGTGATGAGGCTGGTGGGATAATGAGTAATAGAGAAGGAGTGAACAGAGTGGAATGGTTACTGGAAGTTGGAGTAATCAATGTTAATGCATGTCCAGTTGGAGTCTACCAAGGCAGAAAATAATGTATTGTTCCTTGAAACTGTGTATAACCTCAGCTTGGTAGCATAGGAGGCCGTGGACAGACGTGTAGGAATGGGAATTAGAATTGGTGGCAACTGAGAATCCTGCTTGTAACATCAAATGGACCAAAGGTACCTCTGTTCGATCTTAAATTATGAGGTGAATTTTACACCAAAGAAGGGTGAAGCTAGATAAAGGGAGATGGAAACACAAGAAAGACAGCAGATGTTAGAATTAAATGTGCCAAATTGAATATGTTAAAGTTTTCTGTCACAGTGTAAAGCTCTGTTTTCATGGCGTAGAGCATTTCATGAAGTATTTTGCAACATTTTAGTTGTATTGAATTTTATCCAAATGAAAAATATTTGTATTCAAGTAGAACTGCAGATGCTGGAAATCTGGAGTAACACACATTAAACTGCTGAAGGAACTCAGTGGGTGGGGCAGCATCTATGGGGGGAAATGGGCAGTGGATGTTTCTGAAATTTTCTGACTTTAACTCTGTCCAGAATCTAACAGTGCCAGACCAGATGCAGTAAACTGAAAGAGCAGAGTCAAAATACTAGCTGGGTAACTAAGGAACTAGAAATGGAAATAAGTTTGCTGCTAAACGATCCTGGCTTCCCGAAGTGTTATGTAAAGCTTCAATAAAGTGTTGGAAATTTTCAGCAGGTCGGGTAGCCTCTGTGGAGAGGGAAGCACATTTAATATATCAGGTCAACTGTGCATCAACAAACGTTTTTAATTTCGGGATTCCAGCAAATGTATGTTTTTTAATAATTTCTTACAGTCTTTATTTTTTGGACAGGGTCAAATGCAGAGTCAACCTCCCAGTGCACTGTCTCAGTTAATGTTCCAGAGAGCAGGTCCAAGTTAAGGTCAATTATTTACTGTATTTTGGTGTGAACATGGGCAGCTTTATTCTGAGGATGATATTTTTGGTGCTTTCTGAAGTGAAAATAATGTTTTAAGGAAAATGTGTACAGAGGATGGGAGAGGCACCAGAGCAAATACCCATTTTAAAAAGCACTGACCTGGATTACTACAAACAAGCTTGTACAACATCTGTAGCTTGGATAATTTTAGTATGCTTAATTATGTATCAAATTGCAAAGTCCATAGGTTTGAAATATCTGGGTTGAAAGCAATTTAATACATATACAGCCAGCAGGGATTTTGGAATGTAAATAGGGTTTCAAAGCTTAAGTTGTATTTGAATGATAGAGTTGCATTCTCTGAGGTTAATGCATCAGAATGAGGTTGTTATCACTGACACATGCTGTGAAAATTGTTAGCTGCTCACTGGTGTTTTTTTTTGTTTTTCACATGATTGTAAACTCAGCAGTTTCAAGATACTCAAGCCACCCTGTCTGGCACCAACAATCATTCCATGGTCAAGGTCACTTGGATCACATTTCTTCCCCATTTTGATGTTTGGTGCAAACAGCAATTGAACCTCTTGATCATGTCTGCATGCTTTTATGCATTGAGTTGCTGCTGTGATTGGGTGATTAGATATTTGCATTAACAGGTGTACAGGTGTACCTATTAAAGTTGCTACCAAGTGTGTATAAAAAGAAGTAGTGCATAAAGAGAGCAGAATAGTGAGGTGGTGTTCATGGATTGTTCAGAAATATGATGATGGAGGGGAAGAAGCTGTTCCTAAAATTTTGAGTATGTGGCTTCAGGCTCCCGTACCACCACCTTGATGGCCATCAATGAGAAGAGGGCATGTCCTGGGTGGTGTGGGTCCTTAATGCCTTGTTGATACATCACATTTTGAAGATGTACTCGATGCTGGGGAGGATTGCTGAGTCTGCAGCCCTCTGCAGCTTTTCTGATCCTGAGTATTGGCCCATCCGTACCAGACAATGAGGCAGCCAGTCAGAATGATCTCCATAGTACATCTGTAGAAATTTGGTGAATCTTTGGTGGCATACCAAATCTCCTCAAACTCTTAATGAAGTATAACCACTATTGTGCTTTTTCTTGATTACATGAATGTGTTTTTGCCCAGGATAGGTGTTGACACCCAGGAAGTTTTCTCACCCTTTCCACTGCTGATCCCTCAATGAGGACTGGTGTTTTCTCTTAACTTCCTCTTCCTGAAGTCCACAATCAATTCCTTGGTCTTACTGATGTTGCATGCAAGGTTCTGTTGTGATACCACTTAACAAGCTGATCTGTCTAACTCCTGTACACCTTATCACCGTCTGAGATTCTCCCATCCACGGTTGTGTTATCAGCAAATTTATGGATGGTCTTTGACCTGTGCATAGCCACACAGTCATGAATTAGAGAATAGTACAGTGGGCTAAGAACCCATCCATGAGGTGTGCCTGTGTTGATTGTTAGTGAAGGAAGAGATGCTGCGTACCTGCAAATCGCACAGCATCCTGACTTGGAAATGTGTTACCAGTCCTCCTTCACTGCTTGGTTGAAATCCTGGAACTCCATCTTCAGACTGAAAGTTTGGCTGAGTGGTGTAATAAGAACAACCTCTCACTCAATGTCAAAAAGACTTCAGGAGAGTTAAACCAGAGGTTCACGAGCCAGTATTCAATGGAAGGTCAGAGGTGGTAAGGGTCAGTAACTTTAAAATCCTGGGTATCACTATCTCAGATAGCTTGTCCTGGACCCATCATATAACTGTAATTGCAAAGAAAGCACAACAGTACCTCTAACTCCTCAGGAGTCTGTGGAGATTCGGCATGTCATCAAAAGCCTTGGCAAACTTCTGTAGATATGTGGTACGGTCCAGTGTGGGAACACAAATGCCTTTGAGCAGAAAATCCTACACAAGGTAGTGGATTCATGGGTAAAACCCTCCCAACCATTGAGCACATCTGCACAAAATGCTGCCATAGAAAAGCAACATCCATCATCTAAAATCCTCACCACCTAGGCCATGCTCTTTTCTCACTGCTGCCATCAGGTAGAAGGTACAAGAGTCTGAAACCTCACACTACCAGGTTCAAGAACAGTTACTACCCCTTGACCAACAAAAGTGGATAACTACACTCATTCTGCTTCTGGTATTCCCACAACCAATGGTCTCACTTTAAGGACTCTTTTTCTTGTTGTTTCATGCTTTCGTTATTTATTGCTACCCGTATTTATTTATATTTGCATTTGCACAGTTTGTTGTTCATTGATCCTGTCTACAGTTAATGTTCAATAAATTTGGGCTACAGAAAATGAATCTCGTGGTTGTCTGTGGTGACATGCATGTAGTGTGATAATAAATTTTGCTTTGAACTCTGAACAGCACCCTGAAAGCATCTTCACCAGAAGGGTTGCAGCAGTTCAAAGTGGTGATTCGCCAACACCATCACCTCATGAGCCGTTAGAGATGACAGTTGGTCTTGTCAATGCAGCCAAGGTCCATAAGACCATAAGACGTAGGAGCAGATGTAGGCCATTAGGCTCATTGAGTCTGCTCCTCCATTTCAAATATGGCTGATCCACTTCCCACTCAACCCCATTCTCCTGCTTTCATGCCCTGAACCTATCAGCCTCTGTCTTAAATGCACCCAGTGACCTTGCCTTACAGCTGTCTGTGGAGGTCAGGTAGGTCCCAGAAGATTTTATGGGCATAGAATGAAGGTGATTGTGTAAGTGATACGAAGAAAGCTTTTTTGAGGCATTGAGCATTTCGGAATGTTCTGTCTGGAGTAGAGGTGAAGGAGGATCCAAGGTTTTCCTCTTCAGATGAGACGTTGGTGAGGTGTAATTTGGAGTCTTGTGTGCAGTTTTAGTCACTTACCTACAGAAAAGATAGAAATAAGATTGACAGAATTCAGAGAAAACTTACAAGGAAGTTGCTGAGACTTGAGGACCTGAGTTATAGAGAAAGGTCAAATCGGTTAAGACTTTATTCCCTGGAGCATAGTAGAATGAAGGGAGATTTGATAGAAGTGTACAAAATTCTGAGGGGTAGAGATTGGGTAAATGCAGGCGGGCTTTTTCTACTAAGGTTGGGTCATGAGTGAAAGGTGAAATATTTAAGGGGAAACTGAAGGGGGCCTCCTTCACTCAGAGGGTGATGCGAGTTCGGAATGAGCTGCCGGTGGAACTGGTGGATACGAGTTCGATTGCAAAAGTTACGAGATGTTTGGATGAGTGCATGGATGGGAGGGGTACGGAGGGATATGGTCCAGTTGCAGGTCGATGGGGCTAGGTTTGGCATGGACTAGATGGGCCAAAGGGCCTGATTCTGTGCTCTAGTGCTGTATGTCTCTATGACTATGGGAGCTGGATAAGTATCTGAAAGGGAAGTATTTAAGGCTTGTAGGAAGAGCAGTCAGTAACTGGATGGTCTTGTACAAACACGGCAGACTAAATGGATATAATAATCGTTTTGTGATACAGGTCACATCAGGTAAGGATAGCAGCTCTTCATCCATGAAGGACACAAGTTAACCAGATTGGGTTTTATGACAATCCAGCAGTTTCACTCTCAGTCTCAGTCACTGCAGCTGACAGCAACCTAATTCCAGATTTATTTAATCTCTTGTGTTTCATAGAAAATAGCTTGAAGACTCAATAGAAAGTTACAGAGATGAAATAGATTAACTTCATTTGTCACATATACATCGACGCATCCACTGAGATGCGACGATTTGCATTAACAACCAACACGGTGTGAGGATATTCTGGGGGCAGTCCGCAAGTATTGCCAAGCTTCAGGTGTCCACAAATTACTAACCTAAACCATACGTCTTGTAGAAGGAAATCAAAACGCTCAGAGGAAACCCACAAGGTCACGGTGAGAACATTTAAGCTCCCTACACACAGGGATGGGAATGGAACTCCAATCGGTGATTGCTGACGCTGTAAAGCGATTGCGCTGCTGTGCTACTGTGCTGGGATGGTGGAGAAAGAACAGACCAATGTGCTTAGTTACGAGGCATGATTGGTCAAATGCACTGTACCTCTTCCCCCTGTACAATGAGGGCCTCTGTTGGACCATGGATATTGCATCCTAGCTGTCTACGTGATTCGCAAGCCAGGGGGGTATGAAATAGAGAGCAAGCTGTTGCCTTACAGCAGGCTTCCCCTCTCCATGCAGCTGATGAATTCAAAGGAACGGCAAAGACCAATACATTTTAGCACCAGTGACGTTGCGGGACTTTTAACTAGTCAGCACTGAACTGGATGTAAGACTGCTTTAGGGACTCCAGCTCTGGATTGCCTTCCACATGAATGGGTAAAGCTGAATGGGTAAACATAAATGGGAGGTTCGAGAACAGAGTTTTCCTTCTCCTAGATGAGTTGCCAACCACGGTTAATGAACCCCACCTGCCTGAAGCAGCTGTTTTTAAGGCACCAGTGAACCGCTTTGGCCCCTTCTCTGTCAGTAGAAACAGTTCCACTGAGATTAGTAGCTAAGCCACATATCAAGGCCAGGAGCTGGACTTGGTTGTCAGAGGCTGTTTGAGACATAGGCCATTGGGAACATTTACTAGGTGGTGGGAGCTTATTCCCACTAGCACCCCCCACCCAGGTGGCTATGATCATCTTTAAGGAACCTTGTATTGTAAGATACTTTATGACTCACAGAATAATACAGCGCTGGTGCAGGTTGTGATCTTCAGTCCGTGATGTTCTGCTGAACTAATTAAAGTCTTAATCAGAATTAGAAGCAGGTTTAATATTACTGGCATATGTCATGAAATTTGTTGTTTTGCAGCAGCAGTACATTGCAATACATAGTAGTAAAAAACTATGAATTACAATAAGAAATATAAAATAATTAAATAAGTAGCGTTAAAAGATAATGAGGTAGTATTCTTGGGGTAATTGTCCATTGAGAACTATGACAGTGGAGGGAATAAGCTGTTCCTAAAACATAGAGTGTGTGTCTGCAGACTCCTCTACCTCCTACTTGATGGTAGCAATGAGAAGACAGCATGAACTGGGTGCTGGGGGTCCTTAATAATGGATGCTGCCTTTTTGAGGTATCGCCTTTTGAAGGTGTTCTTAATGGTGGGGAGACTAGTGTCCATAATGGAGCTGTCTTAGTTTACAACTTTCTGCAGCTTTTTCTGATCCTGTGTACCCTCCATACCAGATGGTGATGCAACCAGTTCGACTGCTCTCCACAGTATACCTGTAGAAATTTGTGGGAGTCTTTTGTGTCATACCAAGTTCCCTCAAACTCCTAATGAAATTAAATTCCCAACCAGTCCCTTCTGCCTACACAATGTCCATACATCTCTATTCTCTGCACTTTCATGTGCCTTTCTGAGAACTTCTTATCATATTTGCCTCCACTACGACCCCTGCCAGTGCATTCCAGACATTCACCAATCTGTGTGTAGAAAAAATCTTGTCCTGACCCAATAAGATGTGTCTGTTCCATGTGTGGTTAAAGGCAAAGAAATGAACATAGCAAGGTAGGGTAAATGCAAGCAGAATTTTTGCCCTATGGTTGGGTGGGACTACAACTACAGGTTATAGGTTGTGGGTGAAAGGTAAAATGTTTAAGAGGAACATGAGGGGGAACTTCTTTGTTCAGAGGGTCATGAGAGTGTGGAATGAGCTGCCAGTACAAATGGTGGATGCTGGTTTGATGCAACGTTTAAAATAAATTTGGATAGGTACATGAATGGGAGGGGTATGTAGGGCTATGGCAGATCGATAGACCTAGGTAGATTAATAGTTTGGCACAGACTAGTTGGGCCGAAGGTCCTGTTTCTGTGCTGTGGTGTTCTATGACTTTGTGACTCCATGACTGTAGCTAGAAGAATTCTGTTTGTGTCTGCAATTTTGGGTAATGAGTTGAATAGGCTGTCACCACCATCATGCAGTCATAATCTGCGCACTGCTTCCCCTGCGGAACTCATAAACGGACAATTTCTTTGTCAATAGTAAGTGGGTGAATTCCTATTTTCATATATCCTGGTGTGCCCAGTATCCTGTGCAAATATTCCCTTCTGTGTAGGAAGAGAATAATGACTTATTTTTTCCTCTTTAGAACAAGACTCAATTTAACCTTGTGCTGGATTTTACTGCCGTCAGTGGGAGGGCAACGAAACGATTGGAAGCTGTTTGTGTTATGTGCGTTAACAACCGGAGACTTTGTGCTGTCTTATGTAAACACAAGAGATTCTGTAGATGCTGGAAATCCAGAGTTAGCACACACAAAATTCTAGAGGAACTCAGAAAGTCAGGCAGCATCTATGGAGAGGAATAAACAGTCGATGTTTTGGGTCAAGACTCGAAACCTGTCATTGGGACTTGCGTCCCCCCCTTTGCCTCAGCCTGAAACAGCGACTTTTTATTCTTCTCTATACATGCTGCCTGATTGCTGAGTTTTTCCCGCATTTTATGGGTGCCGCCTTATGTGTTGACATTGTTGAACAAAAGGCCAGTACATCAGCTGTAGTGTGAAGGGCTGTAAAGTTGGCTGGCTTTCTATTTTCTACCCCACGATAGGTACATGGATAACATTGTGGGTCATTTTCGTCAGCATGGAAAAGTTGGACCGAATGGTCTGTATGTGTGTGAAATTACTTGCATGTTTAACACAGAGGGGAAGCTGCTTCAATACACAGAACAACTTGGAGCTAGGATTGGCATTGATAGGAACATTAGAACATATGAAGACAATTTTAACCTTGTCTCCCCCTCCCCCAAAGCTCTTCCGCTCTCCCCTCCCCATCGCCTCACTTGCTGTCCCCTACCCTGTGCACCTCTCCCCAAGCCTTCACTTCTTCCGTGCTTCCCTCCATCACCCTTCACCTCTCCTGCTCTCCCCGCCTCCCAATTTTCTCTCTTCCTAATTTTTCCTCACTCTCCAGTCTCTTCTCCCCCACCACCCAGTATTTTCTGCTCCCCTCTCCCACTCCCCTCTCCCCCTCCTCCCTGCTCCTCTTCCCCCTCCCCACACTCCTCTTCCCCTCCCCCTCTTCTGCACACTGCACCACCATCTCTCTGCTCTCCTCTCCCCCAATTCTCCCCTCGCTCCAATATCCTCACCCCCAGCTCATTAAACCCCCCCCACCCCTGCTCACTCTCCCCTCCCCACCCCACCCCCCTGCTCATTCTTCCCCTCCCACCCCTGCTCATTCTCCCAGTCTCACTTCATTGAGTTTGGATTTTGCTTGGAGAATGAAACAGTAGTCTGTAATGAAAAGATGGAGTAGTCATACACTACTTATGGTCTAAGAAGTATGTGGATTGCCCGTGGGTTTAGGCCTATGGTAAAAGATTAAGTTTGTTTAGTTAGAGGTTTTATGCCCCATTGAGATCATAAGACCATTTGGCTCATCGATTCTGCTTCACCATTTGACTATGACTAATCCATTTCTCTCTCAAACCCATTCTGTAGCCTTCTCCTTGTAACCCATCACACCCTTACTAATCAAGAATCTATTAACCTCTGCTTTAAATACACTCAATAACCTGGCCTCCACAGCCGCCTGTAGCAATGAATTCCATATATTCACCATCTCTGTCTAAAGAAATTCCTCTTCGTCTCCGTTTAAATGGATGTCCGACCCCTCTATTCTGAGGTTGTGTCCTCTTGGTCTTGAACTCCCTGACTACAGGATACATCCTCTCCACATGTGCTCCATCTATGCCTTTCAATATGTGATAGGTTTCAATGAGATCCCCACCTCATTCTTCTAAATTCCAATGAGTACAGGCCCAGAACCATCAAATGTTCTTCAGATGATAAGCCTTTCATTCCCAGAATCATTTTCGTGAACCTCTTCTGAATCTTCTCCAATGTCAGCACATCCCTTCTTTGGTAAGGGGCCCAAAACTGCTCTCAATACTCCGTGAGGCATAAATCCTCAGCATTACATCCTTGTTTTTATATTTTAGTCCTTTCGAAATGAATGCTAAAATCGCATTTGTCTTTCTCATCACTGACTCAGCCAGCAAGTTAACCTTTAGGGAATCCAGCACAAGGACTCCCAAGTCCCTTTGCCCCTCAGATTTTTGAATTTTCTCCTCATTTAGAAAATAGTCTATGCTTTTATTTCTTTTACTAAAGTGCATATCCATACAATCCATACATTTCTGAATACTTTATTCCAGTTGCCACTTCTTTGTCCATTCTCCGAATCTGTCTGAGTCCTTCTGCAGCCTTCATGCTTTCTCAACACTGCCTACCCCCCACTTACCTTTGTATCATCTGTCATCGAAGTAATTGACATGTTAAAAGAAACACCTTAACACAGATCCCTGTGGAACACTACTCGACACTGGCAGCCATCCAGGAAAAGCTCCCTTTTTTTCCCGCTCTTTGCCTCCTGTCAATCAGCCACTGCTTTATCCATGCTAGAATCTTTCCTGTAGCACCATGGGATTGTCGATTTTCCCTTGAGGAAACCATGCTGACTCTGGCCTATTTTATCACGTGCCTCCAAGTACTCTGAAACCACACCCTTAACAATTGACTCCAACATCTTCCTAACCACTAAGGCCAGGCAAACTGGCCTATACAGTTGGCCCTCCTTATCCGCGGATTCCGCATGCGTGAATTCAACCAACTGCGGATTGGGAAAACCCGGAAGTTCTCTCTCCGGCACTCGTTTGAGCATGTGCAGACTTTTTTTTTCTTGTCATTATTCCCTAAACAATACAGTATAACAACTATTTACATTGTATTAGGTACTATAAATAATCTAGCGATGATTTAGAAGTACAGGCAGTCCCCTGGTTATGAACGAGTACTGTTCCTGAGTCCGTCTTTAAGTCAGATTTGAAGTCGGAACAGGTACATCTGATATTATTTAGCATCAGTCAAACGTTTGTCTTTGTATATAGTATATATTTTACCTTTCTATGCAAATAAAACACTTAAGAAACGTATGTATTTCAATAATTAAACCACTGCATTGCTTAGTAATAACTGTAGCTTTCATTGGGGCAGGGCCTTTCACATGCTCCATTAAAATTGTTCCGATCGTTGACCGACTGTAGCCTAACGCTTTTCCAATGACCGATAGCGTTTCACCTCTTGACGATTGCTTTATTGCTTCCACTTTATTTTTAATCGTGATCATGATTATTTTCGTGAACAGAAACTCTGTGGATTCAGAGCTGCGCCGGGTCCTAAAGTCCACAGGACTGAGACAGGTTAAATAAGGTCCGTGGTTCTGCTGGGTCCTAAAGACCACCGCACTAAGACAGGTTAAATAAAGGAATTAGCATCCGTGTTTTTTGGTATCCGTGGGGTTCCTGGAACCAATCACCCGCGGATAAGGAGGGCCGACTGTAATTTTCTTCTTGAAGAGTGGAATGACATTTACAATTCTCCAGTCCATTTTCCATTTTAAATTTGCAATTAATTGCCCATATCAATCACTGATGTTGGCAAATGTAGCAGTTCTGTTCAGTTGGAAGTCACCATGGACAATGGGTGAACACCTTTAATGCTTTCCAGTTGAGGTGACGATGAAGTTAATTTTGTCTCCTTGTGGTTCTGCCTGGACTGTACACAGCATTGGTTATACAACCTGAGTGTTGTATGCTAGCTGTCACGTAACTAAAGATGTGAAAGGAGAACTTGCAGAGGAGCTTTACGAGGATTTGTCAGGACTGGAAAATTTTAGCAAGGGAAAGACTGGATTGCTTGGAGTTATTTTCCTTGGAACCAAACAGGCTGAGGGGAAATATATAAAATGAAGGGCTTGGACTAATAGAAAAGACGTATTTCTTTTGGCAGAGGGGTCAAAAACTCGAGGGAGTTGATTTAAGAGGGGAGATGAGTGAAGATCATTTTTATCTAGAAGGTGGGGGACAGGAAAACATTGCATAAACACTTAGTAAATTGATATATTATTGTCACATGTACTGAGAGAAGGTGCAAAACTTTGCTTTGATTGCCGTCCATAGAGAGGTAGGAAAAGCAAAATAACAGACTGCAGAATAAAATGTTTCAGTTAGAGAGAAAGTGTAGTGCAGACAGACAATAAGGTGCAAGTTTGTAATGAGGTAGATTATGAGGTCAAGAGTCCATCTCATTATCATTCATTCGTCTTATAACAGCACTTATTATCTGAATGGAGGCTGCGGGAGAAGAGAAAAATTCCAGCTTGGATAGGGTCTTCAATTATGCTGGCTGCTTTCCTAAGGCAGCGAGAAGTGTAGACCATGGAGGGGAGGCTGGCCTCTGTGATGACCTCAGCTTTGTCCACAACTTTGAATTGCTGGGCAGAGCAGTTGCCATACCAAGCTGTGGTAAAAATTGGCAAGGGTCAAAGCAGACGTGCCAAATTTCAATAGCTTCCTGAGGACATAGAGGTGTTGGTGCATTTTCTTGGCTGTGGTGTCTATGTGGTTGGACCAGGATAAGTCATTGGTGATGTTCACTCATTGGAACTTGAAGCTCTCAACCCTTCCAAGCTCAGCCAAGGAGCATGTGCACCATTCCCCTTCCTTAAGTCAATGGCCAGCTCTTTTGATCTTGAGGGCCCTTAAAAGCATGTGAACCTATCCTATGAGGTGTGGTCTACAGCGCTACATATCAGAATCAGAATCAGAATCAGAATCAGACTTTAATCGCCAAGTACCTATGCACATACAAGGAATTTACTTCCGGCAGATGTTGTCTCTCTGCTCATAACAATAATAATGATAAATATAAATGAAAATATAAATTGTACATACAGGTAGTGCAATCCAAGTAATAGTTAGCTGACAGTTAACCGGCAGTTAACTGTTCAGCAAAGTGACCGCAGTAGGGAAAAAACTTCTCCAGTGCCTATTAGTCTTAGTCTGGAGGGATCTGAAGCGCCTACCAGACGGAAGCAGATCAAACAGTCCGTGCGCAGGATGGGAGGAGTCCTTTATGATGTTCCCCGCCCTCTTCTTCAACCTGGAAGAGTACAGGTCCACAATAGAGGGCAGGGAGGCTCCAATAATGCGCTTGGCATGTAGACAGGATAGCTCTTCCTTTGATTGACACGGACATGGTGGGCAGTGCCTGCCACCTCTGTGTGAATATTCTTTTATTCTGTAAAATGCTGTTTCTCAGAAGATCTAGGGGTCAGTGGGAAAGTGTTAAGATTGAAGGTCATCTGTGGTTTAACTGAATGTTTGGAATAGGTTTGATAGCGTGGATAGCATGGACATCGGAGGTTAAAGTCTTTGTGCAGAGGGCATAAACCTATCTCCTCCGTCCTCTGATGGCTACTTGAGCACTGAAGTGTGAAGGGAGGCCTCTGCTGCCAGAGTTCCTGCTGCTTCAAGCATAGAACAGGATAGCACTGGAACAGGCCCTTCAACCCACAATGTTTGCCGAAATAATTTAGCCAATGCCACCTAATCCTTTATGCATGCACATGGTCCATATCCCTCCATTCTTGTCCCTATCTAAGAGCCTCTAAATACCTCTTTCATAAATGTATGTTTTCCATAGTGATTAATGTGACACTATTACATCTTGGGGCGTCTGAGTTCAGTGTACATTTTTGCCAAAGTTTGTAAGAAGTTTGTATGTTCTTCCCTGTGAACTTGTGGGTTTCCTCCAGGTGCTCCGGTTTCCTTCCACATTCCAAAGATATACAGGTTAGTAAGTTAATTGGTCATTGTAAATTGTCCTGTGATTAGGATAGTGTAAAATTGGTGGGTTGCTGGGCAGTGCACATGTTGGGCTGGAAAGGGCTGTTCTGCGCTGTATCACTAAATAAAAAAATAATAAAGGTGTGATCAGTTGCTGTCTGACACTGTTAAGTATTTACCCTTCAAAGTGAATGGCGTTTATTTCTCATTCAGGATTCTCAGCTCTTCCCCAGATTCAGAATAGAGGAGAGCATATCAAATATTAACATTATTGGAATGAGGCAAAGTCTGTAGTACTGGAAGAGAGTTGGGTGAGAAGAGGGTTAAATTCCAGCTGGCACATTAACCTTTGAGCTTGTTTTCTCTACCAGGTTATTTAAGATTCAAGATTCAAATTTATTTATCACATGTACGTTGAAATGTACAGTTGAGTCGGTGGTGAAGAAGGCGAATGCAATGTTGGCATTTATTTCTAGAGGTATAGAATGTAAGAGCAGGGATGTGATGTTGAGGCTCTATAAGTCACTCATGAGACCACACTTGGAGTATTGTGTGCAGTTTGGGGCTCCTTATTTTAGAAAGGATGCACTGACATTGGAGAAGGTTCAGTGAAGATTCACGAGAATGATTCCAGGAATAATTGGGTTACTGTATGAGGAACATCTGGCAGCTCTTGGGCTGTATTCCCTGGAGTTCAGGAGAATGAGGGGGTATCTCTTAGAAACATTCCGAATGTTAAAAGGCCTGAACAGATTAGATATGGCAAAGTTATTTTCCATTCTAGGACAAGAGGGCACGACTTCAGGATTGAAGGACATCCTTTTAGAACTGAGATGCGGAGAAATTACTTTAGTCAGAAAGTAATAAATCTGTGGAATTTGTTGCCACAAGTGGCTGTGGAGGCCAAGTCAGTGGGTGTATTTAAGGCAGAGATAGATAGGTTCTTGATTAGCCAGGGCATCAAAAGGTATGGGGAGAAGGCAGGGGAGTGGGGTGTACTGGAAGAATTGGATCAGCCCATGATTGAATGGTGCAGCAGATTTGATGGGCTGAATGGCCTACCTCTGCTCCTATGTCTTATGGCCTTAAATGTGTTGCTTGTGTAAACAACCATCACAACCTAAGAATGTGCTGGGGGCAGCCCGCAAGTGTCACTACACATTCTGGAACCAACGTAGCATTCCCATAATGCTCTGCAAAACAGCACAGAACACAATGAGCAACAAAACAGCAGCAAAACAAGTCCCGTTCCTCCCTCACACCCACGTACATATATACACAGTCCTTTAACCTTGGGATAAGTCATATTTATCGTTGTGCTAATCACTTTCTAATCTAAATCAAAACAAAAAAAAAGGTTGTTTTGGCTTCTGTATAAGGAGATATTTGCCAACCTTTTGTGTAAAAGACTTTTACTTGACCAAACCCTTCCCCAGAAGATGAATAAAAATGAGGCGGGGGAGGAAAGAAGTTGGAGCCTCACTTAAAAGATCTTGACGCACTTCTGATAGCTCCCTGGCGGATGTCACTTGAGAAATGGCAACTTAAATAACTTAGGAATATTATTAAAGAGATTTAACTAGAAAATATTTTCAATCTCAAACCTGCTAGAGGGTTTAAAGCCAATTCCTGTTCTGAGAATTGTTTGGACGTGTTCCTTACTGGTGGGGAGTGTTCTCTCCGCAGAGCGTCAGAATCAGGTCGTAGTACATAATGGGCATTGACATCACAAAATGAGGGATGTGATCCTGCGGACTGAGGTTTTGGAGTCAGGCAGAAGACAAAAACAGCTGTAGAATTGTAGTTATGAGATTGCTCCTAGTTCCATGTCAGACTCAGGTTCATTATCACTGATATGTACAAATCGTGAAATTTGTTGTATTGCAGCACAAAACTGTACAATGCATAAAATACACTACAGATTATAATAAGACCATTAGACTATTAAGGCATAGGAACATAATTAGGCTATTCAGCCCATCGAGTCTGCTCCGTCATTCCATTATGTCTGATTCCAGATCCCACTGCACCCCATACACCTACCTTCTTGCCATATCCTTTGATGCCCTGACTGATCAGGAAACAATCAACTTATGCCTTAAGTATACCCACGGTTTTGGCCTTCACCACTGTCTGCAGCAGAGCATTCCACAGATTCACTGCTCTCTGGCTAAAAAAAAATTACTCCTTTCCTCTGTTCTAAAAGGTCGCCCCTCAATTTTGAGGCTGTGCCTTCCAGTTCTGGATACCCCCACCATAGGAAATGTCCTCACCTTATCTAGAGCTTTCAACATTTGCTAGATTTCAGTGAGATCACACCCCCCCCCCCCCCCATATTCTTCTAAATTCCAGTGAGTACAGGCCCAGAGCTGCCAAACACTCCTTATACGTTAACCCTTCCAATCCTGGAATCAGCCTCGTGAACCTCTCTCCACTGACAACGCATCCTTTCTGAGATATAGGGCCCAAAACTGTGGACAATACTCCATGTGGCCTGACTAATGTATTATAACCCTTCAATATAATCTCCTTGCTTTTATGTTTTATTCCCCTTGAAATAAATGCCAACATTGCATTTGCCTTCTTTACCACAGACTCAACCTGAAATTAACCTTCTAGGAATCGTGCATGAAAACTCCCAAGTTCGCTGGACCTCTGATGTTTGAACCTTCTCCCCATTTAGATAATAGTCCACACTATTGTTCCTTTTACCAAAATGCATTATCTTAAATTTCAGAACACTGTGTCCCATCTGCCACTTTTTTTGCCCACTTTTTCAATTTGCCTTAAGTCTGCTGCAATCGCATTGCTTCTCCAGCACTACCTACCCCTCCACCTATCTTTGTATCATCTGTAAACTTTGCCACAAAGCCATCAATTCCATTATCCAAGTCACTGACAAACAATGTGAAAAGTAGCGGTCCTAATACTGACCCCTGAGGAACACCACTAGTCACTGGCAGCCAACGAGGAAAGGCCCCTTTTATTCCCACTTGTTGCCTCCTGCCTGTCAGCCATTCCTCTATCCATGGCAGTATCTTTCCTGTAACTCCATAGGATCTTACTTTGTTAAGCAGCCTAATGTGTGGCACCTTAACAAATGCCTTCTGAAAATCCAAGTAAGAGACATCCACTATCTCTCTTTTGTCCACCCTGGTTGTTACTTCATTGAAGAGCTCTTAACAGATTTGTCAGGCAAGATTTCCCTTTACAGAAACCATGCTGACTTTGACTTATTTTATCATTAGTCTCCAAGTACCCTGAAAACTCATCTTTAATAATCAACTCCAACATGTCTTGGATGGTTAGGGTCCTTAACGATGGATGCCAGCTTTTTGAGGCATCACCTATTGAGGATATGACCTCGATGTTTGGGAGGCTGGTGCTGGTAACAGAGCTGGCTGAGTTTATAACTTGCTGTAGCCTTTTCTGATCTTGTGCATTGGTGTTTCCATACCAGATGGTGATGCAGCCAGTCAGAAGGCTGTCCACGGTACATCTGTAGAAATTTGCTAGAATCTTTGGTGACATACCAAATTTTCCTCAAACTCCTAGTGAAATGTAGCTGCTGGCATGCCTTCTTCATAATTGCATCAATATATTGGGCCCAGGATAGATCTTCAGAGATGTGAACACCCAGGAGCTTGAAGTTGCTAATCCTTTCCACTGCCTACCCTTTGATGACGAGTGGTATGTGTGTGTTCTACATCATGCCAGGCATTGACTTCCTCTGTCACAGGTATCCTGTCTGCAGTGTGTGCCATCTACAAAATGTACTGGAATTCTCACCCTGTCTATACCAAACATTCCAAAGACTTCAGCCTGTATCAGCAAGGGCAGCAGGTACACAGGAACACCACCAATTAATTGTACATTTCCCTCAGTCATGACTTAGAAGCATGTCACCTTTCCATTGCTGCTGGTCCTTAATCCTGGAATTTGGGAGGACAAACCAGGTTAGGACTTGCATAGTGAGCGGTAGGGCAAAAAGAGAGCAAAAGTTGAAGGATTTGGGAATACAGGCCCATAATTCCTTGAAAGTGGCATCACATAATGAAAGCTTCTGGCACATTGGCCTTCATGAATCAAAGTATTGTAGACTGGCATTGGGATGTTATGTTGAAGTTGCATTAAATTTTTGGTGCGGCCAAATTTGGAGTATTATGTACCATTCTGGTCACTTACTTAGAGAAAGATTGGAAGATTACAGAGAAGATTTACAAGGATGTTGCTGGAACTTGAGGATCTGAATTATAGGGAAAGGTTGAATAGGCTAGGATTTTCTTCTTCCATTTCTGGCAGTTTAGATACATCTAGGCGTATTACTGCCCTCCGCAGGATGTATAATTAGTTACAAATTTTCAAGAAACTCAAATTCTTGAGTATACACTAGTCGCACATAGAAACAGAATAATAAACTTTTCAATCAGATGGTGGTTCTTTTGGTGGCCAAACGAAGATTTAACAGAAAAACAAAACACATTTAAGTCAGACAGTCTCTTGAACAATATGCTTCTCTCAATTTTATATCGATTACAACTCAGCTGAACTGTCTCTGGACTACCACAGTCACATAATCCACTAGGATGTCTTCCTATTATCTTTGAGTAATAGCTTAGCGCACAATGCCCCAACCTAAGTCTTGTTAATTTCACAATATCTCTACGATTTAAAGAGTAACAGTCTGAGACCTTTTTAACTAGTGGGTGACTAGAAAAGAAATGCCTTCCCTTTAATTCATTTTTCCAGTCTTCCTGCCATTGCTTCTCTATACCTTTTCATATCTTACTTCTCAATTCTGCTCTGCCCAGGGGTATTCTAATTCCTACTTGCCCGCTCTGTAAGGAAGACTTTGCAATGCCATCCACAATTTCATTTCACTCCGCCCCAGCATGCCCAGGCATCCATGTAAATCTGACTTCACAACCCATCTTCCCTACTCTAAACAAAGCTAAGAGAATCTCAATAACTATGTCAGGACGAGCTTTTGATTTATTCCCTTTTATAGCCTCTAAGGCAGCAGCAGAATCCGAACAGATGACAACCCTGCATGGTCGAGAGTCTTCTATCCACCATAAGGCCCAGAGGATTGCTAATAATTCTGTTTGCAAAGACAGAAACTCCATCTGAAACCCGGTGACCAATCTCAACTCCAAGTTGAGACACGTACATCCCAAATGTATGGGTTAGGGTTAGTAAGTTGTGGGCAAGCAGCACGGACACAGGAAGCATGTCGACACTTGTGGGCTGCCCCCAGCACATCCTCAGACTGTATTGGTCGTTAAGACAAATGATCCATTTCATTATACATTTCCATGTCTCCCTGTAAGTGTGCAAAATAAAGCTAATCTTTTAACTTAAAAGTAAACCTTTAATCCTTATTTTCTTGGAAATGGAAGGCAGATCAGTAAGGAAGCAGCTGAGAATTATTGAACCTTATACAATGCTGTGCTAGGATTTTATTCAATAGGTTGAATAGGTACATTTAATATCAGAGAAATCTATACAATATACATCCTGAAATGCTTTTTCTTTGCAAACATCCATGAAAACCCCAAAGAATGAATGACAGTTAAATGTTAGAACCCAAAGTTCCCCTACCCAGCTCCCCCCCCACAAGCAGTAGCAAAGCAAGGACCCCCCCCCCCATCGCCTACCAGCAAAAAAGTGTCGGTGTCCCCCACCACCTAGACCTCAAGCATGTAGCAAAGCATCAGTAAAGACACAGACTTGCAGTACCCCAAAGACTACTCATTCACCCGGTAATTCGACATACCACAGGCTCTCTCTCTCCCTAATAAGGGAAAAAGTCGTGTCCCCATTTCACAGCAAGAAGGGAGACATAACAAACAACTTGCTGATTTATGGTGTTAAAAGTCTGTTGCGTCGCCTTTTGTGAGCCCTGTGCCCAAAGAACTCAGGTCTCTGGGCACATAGCTTACTGCTTCCGATCTTCCATGTACTCCCACGACACATCAGGCGGCAGCACCAGCCTTGGATCAGCCTGATGTGTCCTGAGCCACGAAAATCTGGCACCCTGAAGGCACGCTTGTCTTCCAGGCCGCACCCTTGGGATATTGAAAAGTGGTCGGTTGATAGGCCCTGAGAGTGGGTCTCTTTTCTGCAAAGAACCAAAGTCAGTGTGTAACTCCAGGTCAGGATCTTCAAAAGAAACTTGAAAAGGAAAAGAAGAGATATAAAGGTTAGAAATAAAGCTGTTTCTGAAGGTGCAAACAAAGGAGGTGCCATTAGGGGCCGTCATCCCTAAGGTATGCCCTAATTCCCTGGTGTGTAGGAGAACGTGGGGAGATATGATTGAGGTGTACAAAATTGTGAGAGGTATAGAGGGTAAATGCAAGCAGCCTTTTCCACTGAGGTTGGAGCTAGAGATCATGGGTTAAGGGTGAAAGGTGAAATTTTAAGAGGCACATGAGGGGAAACTTCACTCAGAGAGTGGTAAAAGTGTGGAATGAGCTGCCGGCGGAAGTGGTAGATTTGGGTTTGGTTTCACTATTTAATAGAAGTTCGGATAAATACATAAATGGGAGGTGTATTGATGGTTATGGTTCAGGTCCTGAATAACAGTTCAGCATGAACTAAATGGGCTGATGGGGCTGCTCTATGATTTTATGACAGTAAGACCCAATACACGTTGGGAGAACCTGGAGCAGCCTTGGGAAACCCAATGAGCAGTCAACACAGAGTGCTAACGCAGGAAAGCAGCATCCATCATCAAGGACCCCCACCATCCACGTCATGCTGTCTTCTTACTGCTGCCATCAGGAAGGAATACAGGAGCCTCATGACCCACACCACCAAGTTAAGGACTGTTATTACCTTTCAACCATCAGGCTCTTGGACCAGATGGGATAACTTCACTCAACTTCACTCGCTCCATCACTGAACTGGACTCGTTTTCAAAGATTCTTCATCTCAAGTTCTTGATATCTATTGTTTATTTATTTAGCGTTGTTATTTTGTTTGTGTTTTTTCTTTATGTATTTTGCACAGATCATTGTCTTTTGCTCATTGGTCTCTGCACGATTTTGATTGATTCTATTATGTTTCTTTGTAGTTACTGTGAATGCCCACAAGAAAATGAATCTCATGGTTGTGTATGGTGACTTATATATACTTTGATTATAAATTTACTTTGAACTTTGAAAGCTGCCTGGTCACAGGGAGAATGTACAAACTCCACACAGACATTCACAATTGTCTCAGGATCTCTGGAGCAGTACCATGCCATGTTAGAGGACACAGATATCAGATAAAAAAAGAGAAAATACCGGAAATACTCAGCAGGTTGGGCAGCAGAGTTAACATTTTGAGTGAATCCTTCATGAGAATGGATTAAGATGATCAGGATGAGGAAAAGGAACCTTGTTGATATGTTTTTTGCTGGGATTTGGAATGCATTGTTTGAGAGTAGGGTTAATTCGCCAGGAGCCTTCAAAGGGGAATTAAAAGAAAAGGATAAGACATAGGTGCAGAATTAGGCCATTCGATCCATTGAATCTGCTCTGCTAATCCATCGTGGCTGATTTATTATCCCCATTCTCTTGCCTTCCCCCTGTAACCTTTGACACTGTTATTAATCAAGGTCGTATCAATCTCTACATTAAACATATCCAATGACTTGGCCTCCATTGCCATCTGTGGCAATAAATTCCACAGATTCACCAGCCTCTGGCGGAAGAAATTCCTCTTCATTGTTGTTTTGAATGGACGTCCCTCTAATCTGGGGCTGTGCCCTCTGGTCCTAGGCTGTACTGTTACGTACCCCGTAACTGGGTTTACAGACCAGCAGAAATAGAAGAATCTGTTGGAGTCTGGCGGTACCGAAAACTAAAGGTGTTTTTTAGTAAACTACACAATACAGTATCAAAAATGCAAATATACATATAAAACAGGTTAGCAATAATAAACATAAAAGTGTAGGAATAATAATAATAAGCAATAATAAACAAGCTCTATCAGTGCCTAGGGGTAAATGAATTGTCATTGAAGAATATAAAGTTCAGTTCAGTTCATGTGTGCTGAGGTAGTTGTGGTTGCTGTATTGTAAGTTGTTGGAGAGAGAGAGAGAGAGAGAGAGAGAGAGAGAGAGAGAGAGAGAGAGAGAGAGCAAGAGATTGAGCAGCTGCAGCCGGCAAACATTCTGTTGTATTCTGATTGCATCGTATCGTTGTGATCATTCGGTTATGACCCCTCTGTTCTTGGCCAGACCGTTCTTCTGTGGTGGACTCATCACTCTGGCATGAGTGGACACACACACAAGTCCCCACCGGCCCTGCCGTCACACTGTGAGCATTGTTGACCGATCTCCTGATTCGGTCTCCGAAACCCCCACCTTCCTGTGGGTTCACAATACTCAGTCAGTGTCCACTGGTGTGTCTGAGGGGTGTCTCCCCACACCTGTCTTTTATCCCCACTGACGGGGTATCAGCCATCCATCAACTCAAAATGACCATGTCCATCAAATCAGGCCACTCCTGCTGTCTCCTTAGGAATGTTAACAAGCAAAGTAACGTCCTTGTAGTGAAGGGTAAACAATCCAGGAAAAAGCCATAATACATAAATCAAATGTGTGTCTCTCTCTCTTATCTGTAGCAGATGTCCCTGCCTCTGTGCTTCATCTCTCTCTCTCTCATTAGCAGCATAGCAATAGCAATAGTTCATAGTTCTCAAAGGGGGGGAGAATGGTTAACTCTGCACCCCATTTCCATCAGGTCTGTTCAGCACTCATAACACTACCACTATAAAAAATGTCCTCTGTACATCCACTCTGTCTAGGCCTTTGATAGGTTTCAGTGAGATACACTTCATCCTTCTAAACTCCAGCAATTACAGGCACAGAGCTCCTGTAATTAACCCTTTCATTTTAGGAACCACTCTCGTGAACCTCCTCTGAAACCTCTCCAAACCCAGTACATCTTTTCTCAGATTAAAAGGACCCAAAACTGCTCACGGTTCTCCCAGTGCAGTCTGACCAATGCCTTATAAAGCCGCAGCTTTACATCCTTGTGCAGGGATATTAGGAAACCACTGGAGGCTGCAGCTAACCCTAATGCTCTGCTGATGCAGACCCAATGGACTACATGGCCTTTACTGTGTAGCATAATTTTATGTATCTTCCTTGGTATAACTGTATCTCCTACCTCTATACTGAAAAGCAGTCCAAGTGAAGTGTAGATTGTTCCTCAAATAGAAGTTGATTAGAATAACATTTTTAAACTATTGTACATAATAGTCTTAAACAACATGTCAATAAAAATGAGAAAGATAGATAGTCACGTTAGCTTCTTAAATGAGAAGAGAAAAAAGAAGTGACGAGGAAAGAATTTCAGAGCCAATGTTCTAGACAGCTGCAGGTTATAACTGCCTGCAATACGGTCATGAAGAATCAGTTTTATCGACGATTAACTTTATTTGCCTTATACATTTACATATATTAACGATTTGTTGTGTGCTCGTCAGGGCATGACATGCAACAAAGAACAACATTTGACAATTATAAAGAATAAATAATTATGTAAAAATAAAGTTTGGGGAAGTCTTATGAGCAGCTGGTGCATATCACAAGTCCTGGTTAAGTGACTACTGACACCAGGCAGACAGTCTCTGAAGAGAATTGATAATGGCTGGGGTCACCCATCTTGTAAAGACACCGCCCAGAAGAAGGCAATGGCCAAGAACAATAATGGTCATGAAAAGACCATGATTGCCTGCATCAAATGACATGGCACATAACAAATGAATGAGAGGAAAAGTGCAGATATTCAAAGTTCAGTCCCGAAGAAGGCTCTCAGCCTGAAAAGTCAATTGTTTAGTCTTTTCCATAGATACTGGCTGACCTGCTGAGTTCCTCCTGCATTTTGTGTGTGTTGCTTTGGATTTGCAGATTTTCTCGTGGTTGTACAGTATAGTTCCTTTAAAATGACAGTTCCTTCTTGTCATCGGGTGTTTATAGGGATGGAGGAAGACGCATATTTTGAAAACAATTGTGGCTTTCATTACAACTTTGGGAAGCAAGGCTATGGAGAAGCATTGGTAAGAGCTGGTGCCAATGGCAGTGTCTGCTGTTGTTGCCAGGACACATGCTGAGAATAAATCTGTGTTGAGAGAGAGATAGCGAGAGTGAGAGCGAGAGAGAGGATCATAAAAATAAGATTGTCTGTTGGAAATGTGAGCTAGAGGGAGAGTGAAAATAAAAGATGATAATTTAAAAAGTGAGATACTGGGAATGATGAGTGAATAAAATTCTGAGTGAGGTGGGATTCTGGCAACACACAAAATGCTAGAGGAACTCAGCTGGTCAAGCAGCATCAACGGAGAGGAATAAAGAATTGATATTTTGGGTTGAACTCTTCATCAGGACTCTTGGCCTGAAATATTGATTCTTTATTCATTTCATGAGATGCTGCCTGACCTGTTCAAGTTCAAGTTTATTGTCATTCAACCGTACACACGTATACAGCAAACGAAACAAAGTTCCTCCAGACCAAGGCGTACATTTAACACACACACAACACATAAAGTACAAACCCCATTTCCAGAAAAGTTGGGATATTTTCCAAAATGCAATAAAAACAAAAATCTGTGATGTGTTAATTCACGTGAACCTTTATTTAACTGACAAAAGTACAAAGAAAAGATTTTCAATAGTTTTACTGACCAACTTTATTGTATTTTGTAAATATACACAAATTTAGAATTTGATGGCTGCAACACACTCAACAAAAGTTGGGACAGAGGCATGTTTACCATTGTGTTACGTCACCTTTCCTTTTAATAACACTTTTTAATCGTTTTGGAACTGAGGATACTAATTGTAGTAGATTTGCAATTGGAAATTTTGTCCATTGTTGCTTGATATAAGACTTCAGCTGCTCAACAGTCTGTGGTCTCCGTTGTCTGATTCTCCTCTTCATGGTGCGCCATACATTTTCAATAGGAGATAGATCTGGACTGGCAGCAGGCCAGTCAAGCACACACACTCTGTGTCTACAAAGCCACGCTGTTGTAGCCCGTGCAGAATGTGGTCTGGCATTGTCCTGCTGAAATAAGCATGGATGTCCTGGGAAGAGATGTCGCCTTGATGGCAACATATGTCTCTCTATAATCCTAATATATGCCTCAGAGTCAATGGTACCTTCACATACATGCAACTCACCCATGCCGTGGGCACTGATGCACCCCCATACCATCACAAATGCTGGCTTTTGCACCTTTCGCTGATAACAATCAGGATGGTCATTTTCATCTTTGGCACGGAGAACGCGATGCCTGTTTTTTTCTGAAAACTAGCCGAAATGTGGACTCATCTGACCACAGCACATGGTTCCACAGTCTTTTGGTCCATCTGAGATGAGCTCGGGCCCAGAGAACTCACCGGCGTTTCTGCATAGAGTTGATGTATGGCTTCCTCCTTGCGTAATACAGTTTCAGGTTGCATTTCTGGATGCAGCGACGGACTGTGTTAAGTAACAATGGTTTTCCGAAGTACTCCCAAGCCCAGGTGGCTATAATTGTCACAGTAGCATGACGGTTTCTTAGGCAGTGCCACCTGAGGGCTTGAAGATCACGCGCATTCAACAGTGGTTTCTGACCTTGCCCTTTACGCACTGAGATGTCTCTGAATTCTCTGAATCTTTTCACAATATTATGTACTGTAGATGTTGAAAGACCTAAATTCTCTGCAATCTTGCGTTTAGAAATGTTCCTTTTGAACTGACTAACAATTCTCTCACGAATTTTAGCACAAAGGGGTGAGCCACGACCCATCCTTGCTTGCAAAGATGGACACTTTGTCCTTTGATGGACACTACTTTTATACCCAGTCATGATACCTCACCTGCTACCAATTAGCCTGCTTAATGTGGAGTTTTCTAAACTGGTGTTACTTGAATATTCTGTGCACTTTTCAATCTTATTTTAACTCTGTCCCAACTTTTGTTGAGTGTGTTGCAGCCATCAAATTCTAAATTTGTGTATATTTACAAAATACAATTAAGTTAGTCAGTAAAACTATTGAAAATCTTTTCTTTGTCAGTTAAATAAGGGTTCACATGAATTAACATGTCACAGATTTTTGTTTTTATTGCATTTTGGAAAATATCCCAACTTTTCTGGAAATGGGGTTTGTAATATCACAACAAAAAATTAACAAATAATAAGGTGCATTTACGACACAAGTTAAAAAGAAAGCAGTATATCGTTACTGGTGCTTCGTACGTGATGAGACCTGGGTGGTGGCAGGGAGGGGGGGTGGGGAGAAGCTGTTTCCCATTCTAATAGTCCATGTCCTAATGCTATGCTACTTTTTGCCTGATGGTAGGGGGTCGAAGAGATTGTTGGATGGATGGGAGGGATTACTGACAATGCTAAATGTCCTGTGCATGCAGTGCTCCTGGAAAATGTAATGGGTGGAAAAAGAGACCTGAGTTCGTCAGCATTTTGTGTATGTTGCTCAAAATTTCCAGCATCTGCAGAATCTTTTCTGTTTAGGATACTGGTGGCAGTGTTTTCAGGTTGCACAGTAGAATGGGATTGAACATATGAACCCACATTTCCTGACACTCCCCCCCCCCCCCCCCCCCAGGAGATCTTGTTAAATTATTTCTTCCAATCTTCATAAATTGGATTTAATAACACTCTCCTGCCATCTACTGGTATTATAGTGTCAGACAGCATTGTAAAGTGGGTGAAATTGTCAGGTCATTTGCAAAATTAGGACACTACTTAGTAAGAGGATATTTTTGACAAGGTGTTAGAGCAAAGCATTGTTTGAGGTACAACAATTCTCAGCTGCTTCCTTACTGATCTGCCTTCCATTTCCAGGGAAATAAGAATTAAAGGTTTTTTAAAAAAGTTTGTAGATTAGCTTTATTTTGCACACTTACAGGGAAACATGGAAACATATAATGAAATGGATCATTTGTCTCAATGACCAATACAGTCTGAGGATGTGCTGGGGGCAGCCCACAAGTGTCGCCATGCTTCCTGTGTCAATGCTGCTTGCCCACAACTTACTAACCCTAACCCATACATTTTTGGAATGTGGGAGGAATCGCACACGGTCACAGGGAGAACGTACAAACTCCTTACAGACAGTGGCAGGAATTGAACCCTTTTTGCTGACTCTGTAAGGTGTTATGAAGGATGCTCCATTTAAAATCTCCTCTTCTGCCTTGTGTCTACAGTAGGCACATTCTGTGGAGGTTTAAGGAACACTTGGAAGGTGGTCCTCAGCACTGGTAGTACCCTTTCCCTGCTAGAGATTCTCATACTCTTCAGTCTGACTGCCTTTTGCTGGTGTTCCCTCACATTCATTTTGTGCAATAAAATTTACACTTGCATGAAAGATTGAAGTTGAGCTGACCCTAACTGGTGAGGGTGACCCTTTTGCATTAAGCACAGAACCTATCCCCGGAGATTCTTATTTTATTTTATGTGGAGATAAACAGGCTCTTCTGAGCCCAACCCCTGATTTAACCCAAGCCTAATCACAGGATAATTTACAATGATAAATTAATCTACTAACTGGTACATCTTTGGACTGTGGGAGTAAACCCACACGGTCATGGGGAGAACATACAAACTCTTTACAGATGGCGCCGGAATTGAACTCCGAACTTGCCAATGCCACGAGCTGTAATAGTGCCGTGCTAACCACAGTGCTACCTAGACCCAACAAAGCTTGGTCTTTGATTCCCAGAGGTGGACATCAAGTGCAGCTGGAAGATAATCTGCTCAGTGACAATTGCTCATTGGTTTTCTGAAACTTGGTCTTTCAGTACAGCGTGATGTCCATGGAGGAATGCTGCTGACTGGCACTCTCCAGGCAGCAGGAGTACGTGCTGAGGGATGCACTGAAGCTCAATGCAGCTAATGTGGAGAAGGGCCACAGCCTGGGCTTCTTCTATTATGTCACATAGAGGGGCTGAGTCTGGTGAGGAGGTCCCTCTAACAACAGAAGGGTGTCTTCACCCTATGGGGCCACCGGAAAGGCAATAGCGTTATAGAGATGTACCATCTCAGTATACTACTGAGTATATTGACCAAATGACACTAAGAGTGTAAAGAGCTTTGCACCATGTTTATTCTTTTGTACACAAAATACTGGAGGAACTCAGCAAGTCGGGCAGCATCTGTGGAAAGCAATAAACAGTTGACGTTTCAGTCCGAAACATTGACTCTCCGTAGATGCTGCCTGAACTGCGGAGTTTCTCCAGCATTTTGAATGTGTTACTCTGGATTTTCCACATCTACAGAATCTCTTGTGTTTATTCTTTATGTGCTTTTCCTGCTGTTATGAATAAAAGTTTAATTTTGAAGGAAAAAAGGATGGTGTTTCGGTGTTTTCTGTGCATGGTGTAAGTGTGGTCTAAACCCTGTTTCTGCACTGTCATACTCACCAAACTATCTTCCATTTCACACAGAGAAGGAGAGAGAGTGGGAGGGAAAATACGTGTATACAGAAAGTGATACCGAGGTGAGGTGAGGGGAGGGGGAGGAAGGAGATATATGCATACCGGAGAATGCACAGGAGCAGGGAATATAAGTATAAAGAGAGACGCAGAGGAGGGAAAGAGAGAGGGGGAGAGATGTGTATACAGAAAGACATGAGAGAAAGAGAACATAACCAGCATAACCTTGATTATTAAATTCACCTTTGTGTGTGACTGCATGGAGCTGCATGTAAACTGTGGGTACACTAACATCAACTGTTCTTAGTAAAGCACAGATACAGGCCCTTCAGCCCAACTAGTACATGTTGACCATGGTACTGATCCAACTAATCCAGGTTTCCTGCTTTGGCGCCGTATCCTTCTAAGCCCCACCCCTCCATGTATCTGTCCAATGGATACAATGCGATTGTACCTGCCTTAATCACTTCCTCTGGAGAGCTTGTTCCATATGCTCACCAGCCTCTGTATGTAAAAGTTGTCCCTCAGATCCCTTATAAATCTTTTTCCTCTCAGTCAGGTCGGACAGGAACCATTGTAACTTAAGGGAAAATTCTGTTGAAATGTTGTGTTCTTTAAAGAAGGTTACATGAAAAATGAATCAATTGATTTCGTCTTTGTAGATTTCATCAAAACATTTCACAAAGCTCCACAGAGCAAACTGGATCAAAAAAAGGTAATGGAACACAAAAACAGGTGACAAATTGGACCAAACATTGATCTAGCCCAGGGTTCCCGACCTGGGGTCTACGGACCCCATGCTTAATAGTGTTTAAATGGCATAAAAAAGGCTGGGAACCCCTGATATAGACAAATGCAGAGGATTTCACTGACTGAAAGACTCAATATTGAACTGAGTCTTTGGTACTAGATACCCTGTTTTTTGTCATTGATACCAAACTGATCATAAAGTTAATAGTGAGGAGGCAAGTTTCAGTTGACAGTAGGGTACCAATAAATTAGGTAGTTGAGTACAGTAATGTAAAATTAATTAATTTCAGGAAAATATCAAGTAATGTGTTTGGAGGAAGCAAACTAACCAAGAAAATATCAGAGACATACATAAGAAAACATGCAGTGGTGGAATAAATGAGAAGTGTAGAAACATTGCTGGTTTTGATTGCGTGGCTAGTTCCAAAAAAGCAGAAAAGGTTAATGAGACATTCAAAATATTTTGAGACACAGGAGAGAATGCAGATCTGGAGGAACTCGATGGTTCAGGCAGCATCTATGGAGGGAAATGCATAGTTTTGTTTGACATCACAGCGAATTACAAAGATATTGCTGTAGCCTATGAACTGTGTGAGAGACTTTCTAGGTGGGTATTTTCTTTTTTGAAACAAAGGGGATTGAGGATTAGGATGAGTTAAGTGGAGAAAATAACATTGCAGGTAATGGGGTTCTGGAACTTGCTGAGTAGTAGTAAAACCTTCAGCTGATAACCAGCCTCAATGGCAAAACTCACAAGGTGACATATCAAGTGGGATTAACTTGTATAGAACACAGAGCATTACAGCACAGTACAGGTCCTTGTACCCACAATGTTGTGCTGAACTTTTAACGTACTCTAGGATCAATCTAACACTTCATTCCCCCACAGCCCTCCATTTTTCTGTCATCTAATATTTTCTGTCTAAGGGGCTTTTAAATGCCTTTAATGTATCTGCCTCTACCACCATCCCTTGCAGGGCTTCCGCACACCCACCACTCTTTATTTAAATAAAATCTACCTCTGGCATCCTCCTATACTTTCCTCCCTCTTCAGAATCAGAATCAGGTTTAATATCACTGGCATATGTTGTGAAATTTGTTGGTAGGCAGCAACAGTACATTGCAATACATAATAATACAAAACCGCAAATTACAATGTGTATATGTATGTGTGTATGGGTATATATGTGTATATATATATATAAATTACAGTAAACATAAAATTGTGGCAGAGGGGAAGAAGCTGTTCCTGAAACATTGAGAGTGTGTCTTCTGGCTCCTGTACCTGCTCTTGAATTACCTATTTCTGCCCTAGGAAAAAGGCACTAGTTGCCCACTCTATCTATGCCTCTTATCGTCTTAATAATGTTTTAAGGACACAAGAGGGTAAATGATGCCGATTTCGTATAATATCTGTCTGGGAAGGCACTGGCCTGATCTCTGGTGATAGTGAATATATGTTTTATGTTTCATCAAACATGATGTACAGCGATGTACAGCACATGCTGCAGAGGGTCAATCCACAAAAAGCTGCAGGCCCAGATGGAGTTCCAGGATGGGTACTTGAAGACTGTGTTGAACAACTGGCTGATGTATTTACGAGAATTTTCAATCTGTCTCTATCTCAGGCAACGGTCCCCAAGTGCCTGAAGTCAGCCATCAAGATTCAAGATTCAAATACTTTATTGTCATTCTAACCGTACATCAGCTCTGCAGGGCAGAATGAGACAGCGTTTCCCAGGGGCAAGTGCAATCATAACATAACAAACACAACAATAAATAGTAAACATAACAATAAATAGTAAAACACAACAGCCACATGTTGGTTAAAATCAAGTTATAAGTGTCCAGTGCAAGTTAAAAGTGTCCAAAGCTGAGTGCCTGTCCTGAAGAAAACAAACATCAGCTATTTGAATGACTATTGTCTGGTTGCCCTCACACCAATAATAATGAAGTGCTTTGAGAGATTGGTCCTCTCCCACATCAAAGTCACTATCCCTGCTACACTGGACTCATACCAGTTTGCCTATAAAGCAAACAGATCCGCGGTGGATGCCATTTCATTAACTCTTCACACTGTCCTGACACATCTGGATGGAAAGGGCACATACGTGAGGATGTTGTTTGTTGATTATATCTCTGCTTTTAATACTGTCATTCCCAGCAAGCTCATCTCCTAACTCCACCAGCTAGGCCTCAGCTCATCACTCTGCAACTGGGTCCTGAATTTCTTGTCAGAGCATTCACAGGCAGTGAGACTGGGCCCTCACCTGTCCTCCACCACTATCCTGAACACTGGTACACCACAAGGTTGTGTATTGAGTCCCATACTCTACTCGCTCTTCACTTACGACAGTGTACCTGCATTTAACACCAATACCATCATCAAATTCACAGACGACACAACAGTGATCGGGTTGATCTCCAACAGAGATGAATCAGCATACAGAGCGGAGGTACAGAACTTAGTGAGCTGGTGCTCCGAGAACAACCTGCCTCTTAATACAGCAAAGACTAAGGAGCTAATTATCAACTTTGGAAAGTCATGGGATGATGAGTACGCTCCAGTCTACATTAACGGAGACATAGTGGAGAGAGTGTCCAGTTTCAGGTTTCTGGGAATACACATCTCAGAAGACCCTACATGGTCCACTAACACCACAACAATAGTTAAGAAAGCACAGCAACGCTTGTTTTTCCTCAGGACGCTGAAGAAAACTGGTCTACCTGAACAGATGCTGGTGACCCTTTACCGCTGCACCATAGAGAGCATCTGAACATACTGCATCTCTTTGTGGTATCTCAGGTGTACAGCAGCTGATAGGAAAGCACTTCAACGGGTTGTCTCTAGTGCACAGAAGATCATCGGGACACAGCTCCCAGCCCTAGAGGACACCTATAACTCACGCTGCCTAAGGAAAGTTTTAAGCATCTGTAAGGACAATACACACCCATGCAATCATCTGTTTGAACTACTTCCATCTGGCAGATGTTATAAGATTTTCTATGCCCGCACTTCCAGACTGAAAAATAGCTTTTTCCCCAGAGCTATAATTGCTCTGAACCAATTGATCAAGCATCATCCATAAATTTGTTATGTTGCTACTTTTAATACTGGTTTATGGCTGTCATGCATCTGAGTTATGCTTTTGTACTGCTGGACATTGCTTGTACTGGCTGGTTACTTGATTTTATTTATTGTTTATTTATTTTATTTGTTGTTTTATAGCATTGAGTACGAGAGTTGCAAACTCATTTTCACTGTATTGGTGCATGGCAAATTGTACTATGCAATGACAATAAAGATATTTCATTTCATTTCCTTCGGTTGCATAAATGATATCCCTGGCACAAAACTGATGAAAAATCTTTTGACTGGAGACTGAGCTGTACCAAGTCCTGTCAAAACTGTCAAAAGCTTCATTCTACCTTTCAGAGGTAGTCAAACTTCAAAGATGGTTTTCCCAAACAAAAAAAATGCTAACACATTTAAAGTACCAGTTGAAATAAGTTCTATAAATTCACGCACCGTTATCCTTTGAAACCGTTCCCTTGTCTTGGAAGCGTTTTATCTGCATTGGAGCTGCTCCCTCCATCGGAGCAATCCACCCATTGGAGCTATTTTCTTTCATCAGTAGGGAACATTTCCTTCCATCAGAGCTGTTCCCTTCCATTGGATTATTTTATTTATCCATCCTTCCGTTCATCAATCCTTCCATCCATCAATCAATCAACGGGTCCTTCCAACCCAATGAGCTGCAACATCTAGCAACCCACCAATTTAACACGGGTCTAATCACATGGCAATTTACAATGACCAATTTAACTAGTAACCCGAGCATCTTTGGAATGTGGGAGGAAACCCATGAGGTCACTTGGAAACTCCGTACAGACAGCGCCCGAATTAAACTCTGAATTCCAGACTGCTCCGAGCTGTAATCGTGTTGCACTAACTGCTATGCTACCACGGTGCTCCTTCCATTGGAACATCCCTTCTGTTGGGATCATCCCACCATTCCCTCCATCGAGATTAACAGAAAGGGACTCAGTGAGCCAAGTGTACCTGGAAACGCTGAGAAATCAGCACCATTTTGCCCGGTTTGAAGTTGGAATGGTAAAGGCAAATGTTGCCAGTATGCTTTAAGGTAATTTTACATTTGTGGAATTACGATGATGTTGCTGAGAGTTAAAGGGATTGTGAGGGCGGTGGGGGCAAGCAACTCTGAGCAAGCTCAAGGATAGCTTCTCCACTACTATTTTAGCAGCTGGTAAAATCCAGAACATTCTGCACGGCCAGCATAGAGAGCATCCTCACATAATCCATTACTGTCTGGGTTGGTGCAGCATCCTCTGCAGTGAACTGTCAGGTCAGCAGAAAAGGTAATTGTCTGCAGTCTCCCATCACTGCTGGAGTTGGAGTCATAGAACACTGCAGCACAGACACAGGCCGTTGGCCCATCTGGACCATGCCGAGTTATTAATCTGTATAGTCCCATCAACCTGCACTTGGACCATAGCCATCCATATCCATCATTCTTTTACGCTCTAGGGATAAATTCCTAACCTATTCAATCTTTCCCTGTAACTCTGGTACTCAAGTCCCAACAACACCCTTGTAAAATTCCTCTGCACTCTTTCAATCTTATTGGCTCTTTTCTGTAGGTTGGTGACCAGAAATGCACACAGTGCTCCAAATTTGGCTTCATTAATGTACACGTTCAGCATAACATTCCAATTCTTGTACTCAATACTTTGACTTGTGAAGGCCAATGTGTCAAAAACTTTCTTTACAACTCTATCTGCTTATGATGCCACTTGCAAGGAATTATGGATTTGTATTCTCAGATCCCTATTTTTGTACCACACTCCACAGTACCCTGCTGCTCACTGTGTAAATCCTACCCTGGTTTATCCTCTCAAAGTGCATCATCTCACACTTGTCTGCATTAAATTTCACCTGACAATTTTCAGCCCATTTTTCCAGCTGGTCCAGATCCCATTGCAGACCTTGATAGTTCTCTTTGCTGTCCACGACACCCCCAGTCTTGGTATCATCCGCAAATTTGCTGATCCAAAAATTCAAAGTACACTTATTATTGAAGTATGTTTGCAGTATACGACCCTGAGATTCTTCTTCCCACAGACAACCATGAAACAAAAAATACCGTGGAAAGAAAACATCAAACACCCAACACACAAATAAAAGAGCCTGTTGCGCAAAGGGCTAAAAACTAGCGAAAAACACACAGAATATAAAACATCAGAACCACAGAGTAATTGAGATAGTCTAGAAATGTTCAGTTTAGTTCATTTCAGTTCAATTTAGTGCTGTGCCATTCATTTGCTGCAGGCCACAGAGCCAATCTGCTCCTATCAAAGTTGCACAGAATAGTGATAAAAAAGGAGTAACTAGAAACACATATAACATGAAATGCAGAGACCGGCCACAAACCACTGATTAAACCTTGCCCAAGATCCAAGATTCCGGCAGCAGCAAGTGTAAGGGAGAGAGAGAGAGAGACCAGCCGCAAGCAGGCAGACAGTGCTGAACGCTCGCTTCCAATCTCGTCCAAGTGTTAAATAATCTGAATGTTGCTGATCCTTCTATTAAACAGTTCTTGAGGGATTTTTGAAATCTGCCTGAGGGAGCAAATGGGGTTTCATTCTAAGGAGAATTAAAACAAACTGCAAATGCTGGCAATCTGAAGTAAGACTCAAAATGCTGGAAACACTCAGGGAGTGTTTGTGAAAGAGAAATGGAGTCAAAGTTTCAGCTTGACAACCCCTTCAGAAAGGGCAAATGAGTCTGATGGAGGGATAGATATGACAAAGGAAGTATTTCTCATAGGGTGGGTCATTTTAATGCAGTCACGTAAGGTAGTGTACAGATTAAATCGAATGAGGCCCTCTGTTGGACTGGGTCGACTGTGATTGTTGCATTCAAGCTGTCTTATATGATACGTAAGCCAGGTCAGTACGATATGGAGAGCAAGCTGTTGCCCATGTAGTAGGCTTCGCTCCACGCAGCTGATGAATCTAAAGGAATGGCAGAGACTGATACAGTTTGGTACCAGTGGCGTTGCCAGTCAGTGTTGAACTCAATGTAGGGCTGCCTTAGGGACCCCAGCTCCGGACTTTTCCTGGGGATTTACTCCTGAAGCCTTCCGATGAATGGATATAGCTCCAAGGCAGCGGAGGTTTGAGATCAGTTTTCCTTCTAGATGAGCTACCAATGACTGCTGATGAGACCCATTTGCCCGAAATGTCTGGGTTTAAGGCGGGAGTATCCTGCCTTTTCTCCTTCTGTCAGCAGAAACAGTTCTGCCGAGCAAAGTAGCTAAGCCAAACATGAAGGTGAGGAGCTGGACTTGGTTGTCAGAGGCTATTTGAGACGCACGCCATTGTGAGGATTTAATAGGTGGTGGGAGTTGATCTCCACTACCTCCCCCTCCCCCTGGCAATGACTACTTTAAGGTTCCAGATTAAGTTGGCAGATTTTGCTATCAAGTTGCATCAGGGTGTTAAATTGAAGTGGGTGAACTGGTAATCTGCTTGCTCACTTACTTTATTTGTTCCTAGAAAGGTAGATATCTGTTTCTGCATACCTTTAGAGCAGTCTTAACCTTGTGCATTGCGGCAGTTAAAATGACAGTTGTAGAGCACAGAAAGAGGCCCATTGTTCCACGTCATTGGTGCCAACCATAAATATATTGACTTCAAGATCCTGTGTGGTATAGGCCCTTCCAGGACACTGAACCATGCCGCCCAGCAATCCACTTACTTAACTTTAGCCTGATCACAAGACAATTTACAAAGACAAATTAATCTACTAACCAGTACTTCTGCGGACTGTGGGAGGAAACTGGAGCACCTGGAGGAAACCCATATGCTCATGGAGAGAATGTACAAGCTCCTTACAGAGGATGCTGGAATTGAACTCCAATCCTCAATACCCAGAGCTCTAATCGTGACACACTAACTGCTACCCTTCCATGGCACCACTGTACTAATTAACACCTTATCTGTAGCCTCATGTTTTTTGGTGATTCAAGGGTAGATGCAGGAACTTAACCTGAAACAGCAAATCTGTTTCTCATTTCACAGATGCTGCATAACCTCTTTCTGGTATTTTCTGTTTTTGTTGCACTGGAGTTCATTTTGCACTCAGAAAAATAATCCAATAGCGAGCTGTAAGTCAGAAAATACAACAGCGGTGTGGTCGAGTGACATAGAACATAGAACAGCACAGTAAAGGTCCTTTGGCCTATAATGTCATGTTGACCTTTAAGATCAGTTTAACTCCTTCCATTTTTCTATCATCCACGTGCCTATCTAAGAGTCTCTTATATGTCCCTAATGTATTCGCCTCCACCACCAACCCAAGCAGAGCATTCCAGGCTGTAAAAATCCTACCTCTGACCTCCCTCGTAAACTTACCTTCAATCACCTTAAAATTATGATCCTTTGTGTTATCACTTCCGCCCTGGGAAAAGTCTCAGGCTGTCTACTCTTCGTCTCAAGATAGAGGCTTTGACACTGGGAGAAAGACTACTTGCATTACCTGGACCTTCACCACCCGGCCATGCTCTCTTCTCGTTGCTGCTAACAGGAAGGAGGTACAGGAGCCTTTGGTCCCACACCAGCAGGGTCGTTACCCCTCTGGGGTAATGCCTTCTACATAAGCTATTTGGAGTCAGGGGTTCTGAATGCTGAGGAGGTGGAGGAGAACCCAAGGGTAATAGCAAAACACCTGCAGGAATCTCTAGAAATTGCTAAAGTCTCTGTTCATTTGTCCACTATATGAAAATCATTGAACATGAATTGTGTTCATAGAAAGACACCATGGAGGAAATCACTGTTCTCCAAAAAGACATTGTTGCAAGTCTCAAGTTTGAAAAAGACCACCTGGATGTTCCATAATGCTTCTGGAACAATGTTCTGTGGACAGATGAGACAAGAGTTGAACTATTTGGCAGAAATACACACCGCTATGTTTGATGGGAAAAGGACACTGCACATCAAGGCCAAAACCTCATCCCAACTGTGAAGCATGGTGGAAGGAGCATAAAGGTTCGGAACTGCTTTGCTGCCTCAGAGGCTGGACAGCTTGTAATCATTGAGGGAACAATGAATTCAAAATTGAAAATTGTATCAAGACATTTTACAGGACAATGTCGGGTCCATCTCCTGAAGCTTAATAGAACTTGGATGATGCAACAAGGCAATGATCCGAAACACAAGAGCAACAGAATGGTTTAAAAAGAAGAAAATTCATGTCTAGGAATGGCTAAGTTAGAGTCCAGACCTTAACCCAATGGAGATGCTGTGGCATGACCTGAAGAGGGCTGTTCATGCAGGGGATCCCAGAAATATAGATGAAATGAAACAGTTTTTGATGCAAGAATGGTCTAAACTTCCTCTTTGCTGTTTGTACAAGTCTGATCAACAGTTACAGGAAATGTTTGGTGGAGGTTATTGCTGCTAAAGGAGGTTCTACCAGTTTTTAACTGCAAGGGGTCACAGCTTTTCCAGCCTGGACTGTGAATGATTAAACAAAGTGTTCTATAAAGACATGAAAATTACAATTGTTTGTTATTAGTTTAGGCAGATTGTGTATGTCTATTATTGTGACTTAGATGAAGAACAGACCACATTTTATGAGTAACTAATGCAGAATCCGAGGTAATTGCAAAGGATTCACAAACCTTTTCTTGCAACTGCATTCTAAATTAAAAAAAAAATTATTTGTACATTTTGCCTTTTGCACATTGGTTGTTTGTCAATCTTTGTGTGTAGTTTTTCATTGATTCTGTTGTAGTTTTATTCTACCGTGAATGTCTGGAAGAAAATGAACTCCAGGGCAGTATATGGTGACATATACATATTTTGATCATAAATTTACTTTGATCTTTTAAAACTTTGATGCATGTTATTTGAAGAAGGTGAGGTACTGAGATTAGTTTGGGAAGTGTGCAGATTTTTAATGTGAAAGCCTCCGGTAACCTCACAGTACAAGCAGCTGATCGAGTGGCTCTTCCTTGCCAGCCACGAGAGTTGTTAGATGCCGATGTCTTTGAACCGAGGTTCTTTCGGAAGTTAAGAGTGAGACATAAAACTTGTTTCACAATAGTGTTATTAAGCGCTAGTAGAATAAAGGAGTTGGAAATGGTGAAGAGCACAATTCTAGTAGCAATAGCAGGAAAGAACAAGTGGATGGAAAATATGGTGAGCCAACATGCTCAGCTCTTATAATACAGATAAACTGACGTTCCATTCAAATTTGTGGATAGGAGTTGACCAATCAGATAGCCACTATTCAAATATTGCAATACCAAAGAAGCTTCCAGAGTGATACAAGGAACTACAACCACTAGGAGACACATTAAACAATTGCATGTACACAGGTAATTATATAAAATGGTTGGTTGTCTGTTATATCTGACAATGACAGGAAATGTATGTGGGAGAGTTTTTAAAGTGGAAAATCCATTGCACTGGGGGAGTTCCACTCTGTTAACCTCGGAAGCCCTGGTCCAGTGGTACAAATGGTCATCGTAACTGGGGTCTTTCTTCATTGCAGTGGATGAACGTGACTTCATTTGTTCCTCGTCATCATGCTTTTCGCTCTCCACAGAGCGTTGCAGAATCGCCCTCCTGGCTGTTGCATCTCACTGTAGCTCTTATCTGCCTAGTCTGCTGGGGCTGACATTATATGCTAAGACAGGCATGCCCCTATCTCGCTAGAGTATGAGGGCCGCTGGGTACCTCACCCCGTTTAGACCGCCCGTTGAAGCAGTGTACCAGAGTGTGTTGTGTGTCCAGTGGGGACCAAAGGTGAGTGCCCAGATTGGACACTTCCCTTCACCACAAGCCCCTTCACCAGAGCTGCTACCACTCCCTGGGCGCCCCAAACACCCCAATTATATAAATAACAAGCATGCATAAAAAATTAATCTGTAAAGAAATAACAATTATACAGACTACTGCGACAGAGTGTTAAAGTGCCTCTGCTTTGTGTCCTTCCAGGTCGGTTTACGATGGAGAGGAGCACTGGCGCTTTATGGAGAAACTGGATGCCCGGATTAGGAACCATGACAGGGAGATTGAGAAAATGTGCAATTTCCATTTCCAGGGATTTGTGGACTCCATCACAGAGCTGCTGAAAGTGCGAGGAGAGGCACAGAAGCTGAAGGTGTGTCGCTCCTCTGCATCGCATCTCGGTGTGACGCTGTCTTTAACTGTAAAGTGGGTTACCATGTAAATGCAAGCAGGCTTTTTCCACCGAGGTTGGGTGAGACTAGACCTAAGGTCATGGGTTAAGGATGAAAGGTGAAACAAAATGTTTAAGGGAACATGAAGGGGATCTTCTTCACTCAGAGGGTGGTGAGAGTGAGGAACAGTCTGCCAGCGGAAGTAGTGGGGTTGATCTCAACAGTTAAGAGAAATTTTAGGGAACTAAGCAAATTAATAGCTTGGCACCTACTAGATGGGCTGAAGGGCCTGTTTCTGTGCTGTACTGGTCAATGTTTATGACTACATGGATGCTGGAAGCTTTCTATTTGAGCCTATCATCTATCACCTGCTGACTCTTACTTCACCCTTTCCCTCAACCTTTTTATTCTGGCAATCTCCCCTTCTTCCAGTCTTGAACTGAAATATTGACTGCCCATTTGCCTCAGTAGATGTTGTCTGACATGCTGAGTTCCTCCAGCACTTTATATGTTGTTCTGTGCTGTCATTTTTTTGGGAAAAGGTGTGGGTAGGGTTGGGGGTGAAAAAAATTCATTCAGTATCCCATCTGGTCCTAGACTCTCCACTCCACATCCACTCTATCTACGCCTTTCAATATTCAATAGGTTGCAATGAGATAACCCATAATTCTTCTAAACTACAGGTACAAGCCCAGAACATCAAATGCACCTCATGCATTAAACCTTTCATTCTTGGCATCAATCTCTTGAACCTCCTCTGGACCCTCTCCAGTGCCAGCACAGGCATTGTGAAGGGGGCAGAAGGCAGAATAAGAAGGTGGGGAGGGGGAGGGGAGACTCAGGGAGGGGCAAGGTGCTTGAATGGGTGACAGGGAGGAGCTGATGTGCTGGGGATATGTTGTGCAAATTGTGTCTTTGAGATGCAGCAATGGGGATCGAGAGGAGAAAATGGAGATGGATGTGAGGGAACGAATTTCGTGTGTGTGTGTGTGTGTGTGTGTGTGTGTGTGTGTGTGTGTGTGTGTGTGTGTGTGTGTGTGTGTGTGTGTGTGTGTGTGTGTGTGTGTGTGTGTGTGTGTGTGTGTGTGTGTGTGTGTGAGAGATTTTGCCAATCAGCTAAAGTAGATGTAGCGTCTCTCCTCACATCTACATTATATTGAGATTGCAGTGTAGTAATTTCTTCAGGATGTGCAGCACTTTGGATCAGAAGCGGAAGCAGAATCAGGTTTATTTATTATATGTGGTGAAGTTACAATATGAAGTATTTAAATATTAAATAAGTATTGCTAAAAGACTGAAAAAATTGATTATTGGGCACAGGAGTGGGCCTTTGAGAAGTTCCTAGTTCCTTAAACTATCACTTCTTGGTCAGACAAAGTTTCCTGTGTTTTCCACTGTTTGCCCAGCTGCCGAACAGTGACATTCGACTGGATAATTCCAGATTCACTGTCCAAACACTTTCTTTAAAATGTCTGATGTTTCTTTGGGATGATTTAGCAAAGCTGAGTGGCGTCGGTAATAATTTGTGTATTCATTGTAAACTACTCACTGATTTAGCAGTAAACAATGATTTTAGTCTGTGAAGCCGATGTGAGAGCATCCTTCAGGAGGGTGAACCCATGGAAAGCATCTGGCCCAGGTGGGGTGGCTGGCCAGTTACTGAAGACCTGTGCTATTCATCTGGTCGGAGTGTCCACTGAAGTCTTTAACCTCTTGCTTTGGCAAGGTGGTACCTGTATATTTATTTATTTTCTTGTTGTCTCAGATCCAGGTGACTGATACCAACGATAAGCTGCAGGAATCGGGAAGGGAGGTGAGTTCACTTTTGGTTTTTGGATCCAGGTTTACTCTGTGTCTTTTATTCTTGTCTGAAGATATTAACTACTTTTCCAGAGGAGTACTTTAATGAGGAAGCCCTGTAGGATCATGATGTTACTGGCCCTTTTCTGGCACTGTTCATGTATAACCCTGCTGCTTTTGATTGTTTTCATAAACCTGATAAAAACTCACGAAGCACTTTAACTTCCGTTGACCTGTCAGTTAATTAATGTGTTTCTTCTTACCTTGGAGATAGAACAGTACAGCACAGTACAGGTCCTTTGGCCCAAAAAGTTGTGCTGACTTTTTAACCAATGTCAACATCAATCTGACATTTCTCTCCCACATCATTCAATTGTCATGTGCCTTGTTATATGATATGAGTGATTATGGACTTTCCATTATCATGGTTGTTTTTGGCAAATTTTTCTACAGAAGTGGTTTGCCATTGTCTTCTTCTGGGCAGTGTCTTTACAAGATGGGTAACCCCAGCCATTATCAGACTCCTCAGAGATTGCCTGGTGCCTGTGGTCGCATAACCAGGACTGGTGATGTGCACCAGCTGCTCGTACAATCATCCACCACCTGCTCCCATGGCTTCATGTGACCCTGATCGGTGGGTGGGGGGGAAGGTTAGCAGGTACTATACCTTTTCCATAGGTGACCTGCAGGCCAGCAGAGGGAAGGAGCACATTACAGTTCCTTTGATAGAGATGCATCTCCTCCCCGTCACCTCCACCCCACCTACATAGTCCTCCATTTTTCTTTCATCTATCTACTTCTCTAAAGTGTGCTTCGAGTTGTAGCTGCCCAGGTTGGCTGTGAATTGACTGGCGAGTCACAGTTTTTACAGCTGCAATGTAGAGTGCATCCAATTCACATGTACCTGCAGATGCTGGAAATACAGAGCAACGCATACAAAATGTTGGAGGAACTCAGCAGGTCAGATACATCTATGGAAATGAATGGACCGTCTACATTTTGGGCCTATAACTTCCATCAGAACTGGTCTGGCAACTGCTCTGTCCAACACCACAAGAAACTGCAGAGAGTTCTGAACACAGCTTATTCCACCATATAAACCAGCCTCCCTTCCCCTAACTCTGTCTACACTTCCCACTGCTTCGGAAGAGCGCCGGCATAATGAAATACTCCTCCCAACCCAGACATTCGCTCTTCTCCCACCTTCCGTCGGGCAGAAAATACAAAAGATTGAGAATACAAACTCAAGGACAACTTTGTTCCACCATTTCAAGACCTTGCTCAATAAAGCTGAACTCTTGATCTCTCTATAAACCTTGCATCTCATTGCCTACCTGCTCTGCACTTTCTCGGTAACAGTTTATTCTGCATTCTGTTATTAATTTTACATTTGTTTTACATTGATGTGCTGTATCGGTACGCCATGAAGGGTGTGTATACAGAAAAGGGCCAGTTACATCATGAAGGATCCCACCCAGCTAGGTCATGGATTGTTTGTCCTACTCCCATGAGGGAGGAGGCTACGTAGCATCCAGGCCACAACCACCAGACTCAAAAGCAGCTACTTTCTCCAAACAGTATCAACACCCCCACCCACTAACTCACCCCTTCACACGAGTCAGTCTCCTTATGTGGAGACACTCCTGTACCAAGTCTCACTTTATGGACATAGAATCAAACTTTCTTTATAAGCCATCTTACGTATTTATATCTTTTGTGTTTAAAAAATTTTTTTTGGTGCTGCATTGGATCCAGAGTAACAATTATTTTGTTCTCCTTTACCCTTGAGTACCGGAAATGACATTAAACAATCTTGATTCTCGGTGTGTGTAATTATCTATCTGGAAATCAAATGCTTTTCACCGTGTCTTGGTGCACTGATGATAATAAACCAATGACCACTTACCAAAGGTTGGAGTCATTCTCTGTATGAATTCAGCTGGGCCTTGAAAATGGATGGCAAATTGCCACTGTCCTTTAGGCCATGACCTCTGACCAAGCAGTCGGAAAGCCAGGAAGGTTTGGTTATTTTTGATAAGGTTTCCTTATGGATTGGCAGTGATACTTACACAGGGCATCTAACTAGCTATGAAGTTAAAGTAGCCTCATGGAAATTAGGGGTGAAAACTGATTACTGAGCCAATTTCATCTAGAAATATAACCACTTGTGCCTGCTGTGCCACGAGGAAACCTACCATCTGTCTGCTGTTCCCCTAGAAATGTGTTAATTTCTCTGGAAACGAGTTCACCCATCTACCAATATCCCTGGAAGTGTTGCCATTGTAGAAACATGTCCACCCAACCACCAGCTCCACCAGAAATGCGACCACCTAACTGTCAGTTCCCCCGGAAATGTGTCCACCCAAACACCTGTTGGCCTGGAAATGTGTCCACCCAATCACCATCTCTGCCAAAAATGTGATCATCCGATTGCCAGTTCTCTGGAAGTGCGTCCACCCAAGTGCCAGCTCCCCCGGAAATGTGTCCACCGAACCTCCGGTTCCGCTGGAAAACGCGACCATCCAATCACCAGATCCCCCAGAAAAGGGGCCACTTATCCTCTGATTCCCCAGAAACTGACTGCACAGGTGCTGTTAATAGTCATGATCAGAGATTTTTCAACTAGTTTATAAAAGACATTTAACATAATTGTTTGTTTTCCCCGTGATCCACAGTTAATTATGGAAATGGAGGAACTGAGGAAGTGTCGCTCACAGCAGAGGAACATTGCGGCCACAGTGGACCAGCTGACCCTGTGTCTGCCAGGTACGTGACGGCTGCCTGTGGTGATGTCCCTCCACATATTATCATTGCTACAGACAGCGGTTCTGTTTTGGACGAGGGGTAACTATGAAGTGAACCATATGTGACCATTCATCCCAAGAATGTTGTTGAAGGAGAAAAATGTAGTCAGGTAGTGATGCGGGTTGTGCTTATGTGATAATAAAACTGCAGACAAAAGCAGAGACGTGGAATGCAGCATTTCAGGAACTTCACTAATTATGCTGTAACATGCATCCATCGTTGTAACAGAAAATTGGGTTTACTGCTTGACATGTAGACAATTATTTTATTCTGTAACCAGGACCTAGCCTGTTACTTAATTAAGTCTTCCTGTAGCCACCATTATGTTAACAAAATGTAGTTTTACTGGTAATCTCATCAACTAAGAATATAAAAACTGTACCGTATTTATGTTCTGATAGATCAGCTTTGACTGGTCTCCTGGTGCATACCAGTTTTAATAAAACACCCGTTATATTGAACTCCAAATCTGTGTGATCTTTCAGTTTGCTTCTACAAAGGTAGAACGACATCTGTCACTGAAAACTTTCAGTCACCCTTACATGCTGGGGATCTTTGATGATACATTTAGCTTTCCTGAGGCAGAACCAATGGTGGGGAGGGAATTGCCCATGATTGTTTCTGCTATTTCAAGGAGTATTTTAGACTGTAAGATCTCTAAGTAGAATTAGGTCATTTGGCCTATTCAACGTCAATGGTTCCATTTAATCTCAAAGAATGTAGATAGTATACAACCTGAAATTCTTTATCGTCACAGACATCCACAAAAACCAGAAGAGAGAAAGCAGCAGCACCCTCCACCCACCGAGTAAGCGATAGCAAATCCCCCAAGAAAGACCATGAACTGCAGTACCACAGAAACTAATCGTTCACCTGCCAATTCGATATTGCCACAGGCTCTTTCTCTCCCTAATAAAGGTGTCACCCTTCCCACAGTGAGAGGGGAGACCAACTAAACGAAACAACTCTCTGAAGTCTGCCTCGTTGCTTTTATTCTGAGTTCTCAGACTTGAGAATCAGCAGCAAACATTCTCCCATCATTGAGAGAGACAATGAGCGATTGTCCAAATACAGAGGCTCCGACAGCTGATCTGCTGTTTGCGATGTACCGTTTCTCTCCTGACACCTTGGTTGGTGACACTGGCGTTGAATCAACTTGTCGACAGGGCCGCAGGACCTCGTCCCAAAGGTGTGCATGCCTTCCAGGCTGCATCCTCGGGATATCGAAAAATGCCGGACAGTGAGCCCTGGGAGTGGAAGTCATTGCCGTAAAGAATGGCAGTTCGAGTGCAGCTGGACTCTGACAGAACCCCACCCACCTTAAAAAACAAAACAGAGACATCAAAGGGATTAGGCTCATTGGGTTGGAAGGACCCGTTCTACACTGTATTTCTAAATAAAATACTAAATCAATACGAATACCAAGGCCTGTACCAGATTCAGCACCCTCTGGCTGAAGAAATTCGTCATCTCAGTTCTGAAGGGAATAAAGCCTTTTATTCTGAGGCTTTACTTGTAATCTCTTCTGTAACAAGAAGCAGTGATGTATTGTTTGAGGGGTTGTCCTTTCCATTAAGCTCCAAGTCACACTTCCAATCAGCATATTGCTACTGTTTGCTTGGATGTATAAAGTTTTGAAGAAAAGTATTTCTTGGCCAACTGTTTTCCTGAAACTGCAGTACAAAACAAGCACTCCATTGCTGTTTATGAACTGTTAGTGTGTAAATTGACTGCAGAGCTAATCTATGTAACACAAGCAGATCTGCTTTGAAGCATTTCATGATGTCTGAAGCACTTTCTGGCTTTAAAGATTGACACAGGAAGGCAAATTCTTGCAGGTTGAGACAGTGGTAAGGAAGGCAAATGCAATGTTAGCATTCGTTTCGAGAGGGCTAGAATATAAAAGCAAGGCTTTATAAGACATTGGTCAGACTGTACTTGGAATATCGTGAGCAGTTTTGAGTCCCATGAAAATTGTGCTGGATCTGGAGAAGATCCAAAAGACGTTCAAAAGAATGATCCCAGGAATGGAAGACTTAACCTGTCAGGAGCATTTGATGTCTCCGGGCCTGTATTTGTTGGAATGGGGGTGGGAGGGGAAATCTCACTAAAACCTACCGGATAATGAAAGGCCTGGATAGAGTGGCCATGCAAAGGATGTTTCCATTATTGGGAGAATCTAGGACCAGAGGGTACAGCCTCAGAATAAAAGGATGTCCCTTAATAAAAGAGAGGAGGAATTTCTTTTGCCAGAGGATGTGAATTTGTGGAAGTCACTGGCTATATTTAAAGCAGAGATCGACAGGTTCTGGATTGGTAAGGAGTGGGATTAAAAGTTACGTGGAGAAGGCAGAAGAATAGTGTTGGGGAGAAAGGAAAATCAGCCATGAAGGAATGATGGAGCAGACTCAGTGGGCTGAGTAGCCTAATTTGCTCCCGTACCTTAAGGTCTTTTCAGTGGACATCCCATGCCCAAGTCACAGTTTTAATTCCAGAGAGCTCATGGTCTAAATGTGTTTAATCCCAAATATTGTGTGTTGTATAAAATAAAATTCTTTGGCTGAAATGCAGTTTGCAAAACTAGTTTTTCGAACATCTAATATTTCACGCTGATGAAGATCCATCCATTCTGATTAATTTCTCAAAGACTGAATTATAGAAATTATTATATCCATCTTACTCAACTTGCAAATGAATGCTGAGCATTTGAGGAGTGTTGATAGAATATTCTGGGATAAAACTTTCATTGACATCAGGGCCAGAAAACGGAGGTGACAGGTTTAAGGTATTTGCCAAAAATAACAGAAGGGAGATGGGAGTTCTCTTAAGCACCACACACAAAATGCTGGAGGAACTCAACAGTTCAGGCAGCATATATGGTATCTTTTTTGTGGTATGGTATCTCTTAGGTATTTACCAAAAAATACCTGATACATTTCCACAATTACCTGATACATACCCAAAAATACCTGACATGTTTCCACCATTTAAGGTATTTGCCAAAAAAAACCCAGGAATCTGGGAGTTCTCTTAGGCAGTTATGATTTGGAATCCACTGATATGTAGAGAGTCTGGGTGAGCATATGAACATAGAACATAGAAATCTACAGCACATCACAGGCCCTTCAGCCCACAATGTTGTGCCAACCATATAACCTACTCTAGAAACTGCCTAGAATTACCCTACTGCATAGTTCTCTATTTTTCTAAGTTCCATGTACCAATCTAAGAGTCTCTTAAAAGACCCTATTGTATCTGTCTCCATCACCATTCCATGCACCCACCACTCCTTGTGTGAAAAACTTAACCCTGACTTCCCCATTGTATAAGCACCTTAAAACTATGCCCTGGGAAAAAGCCTCTGGCTATCCACATGATCAATGCCTCTCATCATCTTATACACTTCTATCAGGTCATCTCTCATCCTCTGTCACTTCAAGGAGAAAAGGCCAAGTCTACTCGATCTATTCTCATAAGGCATACTCTCAAATCCAGGCAACATCCTTGTAAATCTCCTCTGCACCCTTTCTATGGTTTTCACATCCTTCCTGTAGTGAGGCGACCAGAACTGAACACAGTACTCCAAGTGGGGTCTGACCAAGGTCTTATATAGCTGTAACATTACCTCATGGCTTTTGAATTCTTTCCCACGGTTGATGAATGCCAATTCACCATACGTCTTCTTAACCACACAGTCAACCTGCGCAGCAGCTTTGAGTGTCCTATGGCTACAGACCCTAAGGTCTCTCTGATCCTCCACACTGCCAAGAGTCTTACCATTAATACTATATTCTGTCTTCAAATTTGACCTACCAACATGAACCACTTCACACTTATCCGGGTTGAACTCCATCTGCTACTTCTCAGGCCCGTTCTGCATCCTACCGATGTCCCGCTGTAAACTCTGACAACCCTCCAGACTATCACAACACCCCAAACCTTTGTGTCATCAGCAAACTTACTAACCCACCTTCTACTTCTTCATCCAGGCCATTTATAAAAATCGCAAAGAGGTGGGGTCCCAGAACAGATCTTTGTGGACCACCACTGGTCACCGACCTCCATGCAGAAAATGAACCGTCTATAACCACTCTTTGCCTTCTGTGGGCAAGTCAATTCTGGATCCACAAAGCAAGGTCTCCTTGGATCCCTTGCCTCCTTACTTTCTGAATGAACCTCGCATGGGGAACCTTATCAAATGCCTTACTGAAATCCATATACATTATATCCACTGCTCTACCTTCATCAACGTGTTTTGTTACATCCTCAAAGAATTCAATCAGGCTTGTAAGGCATGATGTGCCCTTGACAAAGCCATGCTGATTATCCTTAATCAGATTGTGTCTCTCCAAATGCTCATAAATCCTGCCTCTCAGGATCTTCTTCAATAACATGCCCACCACTGAGATCAGACTCACTGGTCTATAATTTCCTAGGTTATCTCTACCCCCTTTCTTGGACAAGGGAACAAAATTTGCAACCCTCCTATCCTTCGGCACTTCTCCCGTCCCTATTGATGATGCAAAGGTCACTGCCAGAGCCTTAGCAATCTCTTCACTTGCTTCCCACGGTACCCTGGGGTACATCTCGTCTGGTCCCAGCGACTTAACTAAACTTAATGCTTTTGAAAAGTTCCATCTCTCCGTGGTTGAAGAGTCAGAGAGCTGCTGAGATCATAGACACGAGAGACGAGAGAAGCAGAAGTTTGAATCTTGACAAGAGCTTAGTGAGACTCTTACTGCTCCCCCTCTGTGATCTCCACTGCTCTCTGCCTCTGTGATCATGTGCTCACCGAGACTTGTTACCACAACGATGTGTCCAGCTTGTATTCCTTCCCCTCTTCCCACCTTACTATTCTGGCTTCTTCCTCCTTGCTTTCCAATCCTGATAAAGATTTTGGCCCAAAACTTTGGCTATTTATTCTTCTCCATAGATGCTGCCTGACCTGCCGAATTCCTCCAACATTTTGTTGGTATTATTTCTGGGGATTATTTATTTATTATTTGGAGTTACAGCATGGTAACAGGCCCTTCTAGCCCAATGAGCTGACACTGCTTTATTACACCCATGTGAACATTTAACCTCCTAACCTGTATGTCCTTAGAACTTGGGAGGAAGCTGGAACACCCGGAGGAAACTCATGCTGTCACAGGGAGAACATGCAAATTCCTTACAGACAGTGGCAGAATTGAACCCAGGTTGCTGGCACTGTAATAGCATTGTCTAACCCTGGGGTTCCCAATCTGGGGTCCACGGACATCTCGGTTAATGGTAGGGGTCTGGGAACCCCTGTTCTAAACTCGATACTACAGTGCTACCCCAACATGATGTTTGAGGGAGCTTGCTTTGAAGAACGTTTAGTGGCTGCACCATTTTCCGTTACTATACACACTCTACAGCAGTGCTTTGTAGACAGAAAGAACACTGGCCTATCCTGGGTGATAATTTTCCTTATAAGAGATGCCAAGACCAAATACCCGAGATAAACCAGGCCATTGTCAACTTGTAGCTATATTTCATTAGGAGTTTGAGGAGAATTGGTATGTCACCAAAGGCTCCAGCAAAGTTTTACAGATATACTTTGGAGAGCATTCTAATTGGTTGCAGCACCATCTGGTATGGGGGTGGGGACAGACTGGAAAAAGCTGCAGAAAGTTGCAAATTTAGCTGGCTCCACAGTATCAAGGACATCTTTAAAAGGCGATGCCTCAAAGAGGCAACATCCATCATTAAGGACCACCATCACCCAGAACATACCCTCTTCTCATTGCTACCATCAAGGAGCAGGTACATGAGCCTGAAATCACACACTCAATTTTTTAGGAAAAGCTTCTTCCCCTCTGCCATCAGATTTCTAAATGGTCAATGAACCCATTAACACCATGAATCCATGAACACTATCTCACTTTTTTTTTACTCTTTCTTGTACTATAGATATATATATATATATATATTTAGAAATATAGAAAACCTACTGCACAATACATGCCTTTTGGCCCACAAAGCTGTGCCAAACATGTTCTTTCCTTCGAAATTACCTAGGGTTACCCATAGCCCTTATTTTTCTGAGCTCCATGTACCTGTCCAGGAGTCTCTTAAAAGATCCTATCATATCTGCCTCCACCACCATCACCGGCAGCCCATTTCATGCAATTACCACTCTCTGCATAAAAAACTTACCTGTGACATCTCATCTGTATCTACTTCCAAGCACCTTAAAACTGTGACCTCTCGTGCTAGCCACTTCAGCCCTGGGAAAAAGCCTCTGACTATCCACACGATCAATGCCTCTCACTATCTTGTACATCTCTATCAGGTCACCTCTCATCCTCTGTTGCTCCAAGGAGAAAAGGCTGAGTTCACTCAACCTATTCTCATAAGGCATACTCCCCAATCCAGGCAACATCCTTGTAAATCTCCTCTGCACCCTTTCTATGGTTTTCACATCCTTCCTGTAGTGCGGTGACCAGAACTGAGCTCAGTACTCCAAGTGGGGTCTGACCAGGGTCCTGTATAGCTGCAACATTACCTCTTGGCTCCTAAACTCAATCCCACGATTGATGAAGGCCAATGCACCTTTCTTAACCACAGAGTCAACCTGCGCAGTGGTTTTGAGTGTCCTATGGACTCGAACCCCAAAATCCCTCTGATCCTCCACACTTCCAAGGGTCTTACAATTAATACTATGTTCTGTCATCATACTTGACCTGCCAAAATGACCCACCTCACACCTATCTGGGTTGAACTCCATCTGCCACTTCTCAGCCCAGTTTTGCATCCTATCAGTGTCCCACTGTAACCTCTGACGGCCCTCCATACTATCCACAATACCTCCAACCTTTGTGTCATCAGCAAATTTACTAACCCATCCCTCCACTTCTTCATCCAGGTCATTTATAAAAATCACAAAGAGTAGGAGTCCCAGAACAGATCCCTGAGGCACACCACTGGTCACTCGTGTCCTTGCAGAATATGACCCGTCTACAACCACTTCTGTGGGGAAGCCAGTTCTGGATCCACAAAGCAATTTCCCCTTGGATCCCATGCCTCCTTACTTTCTCAATAAACCAGGTACCTTGTCAAATGCCTTACTGAAATCCATATACATTACATCCACTGCTCTACCTTCATCAATGTGTTTAGTCACATCCTCTAAAATTTCTTGCTGTAATTTACAGTTCTTATATATTATGTATTGCAATATACTGCTGCTGCAAAACAATAAGCTTCATGACATATGCCAATGATTTAGACCCGATTTTGATTCTATATAGATAAGTTGACTCGCTGTAGACCACCGTTCAGAGTTGAGCATGATGGGAGAGTCTGGCGTGGTCTTTCCTACAGACCATGGAGAGGCCTTGTGGGAGAGAGGACAAGATGGAACATACTGGAACCCTAAGCTCAGTTTGATTTGTTAAACCACGCTGACAGGAGCCCTGATGTGTGTGAGTGCTGACGAGCTTAGCAGATGAAGGGTGCAGGATGTGGTAGCAAGGGGCTGGCGGGTGAGCTGTGAATCGATCCGGGTGCTGGAGAAAGTTACCAGAGCTGCTTCAACCTCCTGTTCTCGAGGTGCTTAGGAACAGTGCTGAGATCTCTGAGCTCTTAGTTATCACTCACCACCGATAACTTTGAGTGAGAAATGTGGTGCTAAAATTTAGTAGTGATGGAATATGGTGTTTCAATCCAAGGTTCTTTTAGAAGTTAGCAATGCACAGGGCCAGATTGAAAAGGTAGAGGTGTTTTGGTCAAAGGTGTCAGAAGGGCTTGTGTTCAGCTCGCTGCTCCACAAGATTTACTCGCTTTTACACTAAACTGGGGCTGTGGCCTGCAACTAACGGGCTCCTGAACTGGCTGCTGCGATGAACTAGCTTCCTGACTGTGGACTCACATTCATGAACTCCCAGTCCAGCCGAAGAGTCTCGGCCTGAAACGTCGACTGTACTTTTTTCCATAGAAGCTGCCTGGCCTGCTGGGTTCCTCCAGCGTTTTGTGTGTGTTGTTTAGTTCTGAGTGTTATTTGTTTACTTTTTATTGTCTGCACAAATAGTTCTTTTTTTGCACATTGGGTGTTTGAAAGTCTTTCTTACTGGGTTCTGTTGGGTTTCTTTGTTTTTGTGGCTGCCTATAAGAAGCATGCGTGGCGGGCTAGAGATACGTCTCTACCCAAGGAGGGGTAGGCGCTTCTTCCCTCTGCTAGCCTGCGGGTCACCCTTGGGAAAGGTGCAGCATCTGCTTAGCCCCCGATCAGGCTCACATGAAGCCATGGGAGCAGAGGGTGGATGGTCGTATGAGCAACTGGTGCAGATCACAAGTCCTGGTTATTGACCACTGATGCAAGGCAGACAGTCTCTGGGGAGTATTGGTGGTGGCTGGGGTCACCCATCTTATCAAGACACTGCCCAGAAGAAGGCAGTGGCAAAGCACTTCCCAACAACAATCATGGTCATAGACCATGATCATCCATGTCATACGACACGGCACATAATGATGATGATGATGTAAGAAAATTAATTTCAAAATTGTATACACACACACACACACACACACACACACACACACACACACACACACACACACACACACACACACACACACACACACACACACACACACACACACACACACACACACACGCTGTAGTATACATCATCATCATGGCTTGGCTTTGCAAACGAAGATTTAGGAAGGGGGCTGCCCAGGGCTGCCCACGTCTGCTGCAGACTTGCTGGTGGCTGGCAAGGCCAATATGGGACAGGCGGACCCGTCCGCAGCGGCTGCAGGGGAAAATGTGTTCTGGGTTTGGTGCTGCTGTGTCGCGGTTCTTCCTCCTTTTCCTTTCGTCCTCAAGGCCAGCCCTGCGTGCGTTCTCGAAGGGGGAGACAGACTGGTGAACGGTGTGTCACCAGACCTTACGATCGGAGACTAGAGTAGACCACTGGCAATGGTCAATGTGACAGGCACCAAGGGATTTCGACAGGGAGGATGGTCATAGACGTGGGCGTGTCCTTCCGCCTGCAGAATAATTTTTTTAGGTGGAGTGCAGTGTGCGCGGTACTGGCCCCACCCTTTACACCCGAGGCTCATCTGCCATAGCCTAGCAAGCTGAGATGGTGACAGCGAGGTTCTCGGGTCGTAGGAGTAACGTCGGAGTGTCCTTCTCCTAGGTGGATGGCCTGACAAGCCTGACGAGCCCCACTTGCCTGGGTTTGGAGTCAGAGTTGTCCTTCTCTTAGGCTGGCTGCCAATCAAGGCTAACGGGCCCAGCCTACCCATCCAGTTATACTGCTGGACATTCAGTTGCGCTATGACGTAGCAAGCTTAGTGGAAATGGGAGACATCGACGAGAAGGTGTTGCTACGGACACAGTAGTGTAGGACGGGCCATTTGCAGTGGCCTCCTGCCTAGCAAGCCAGACAGCGACCACGCGGCGATCACTACACCGGGAAAGGAGAGGCGATGCACTGCGCGTGCACTTTCCCTGGGTGAGTGGGACATCAGGCCCAGACCTCACGTACTTTGATAATAAACATTCTTTGAACTTGAATTTCAATGAGTCACGACTTGTTGCTTCATGATAATTTTATTAAGAGTTGATAGAACAAAGTGAAGTTGAAACAGACAGAGATAGGGGATCTACTACTTGAGAAGAGAGAAATTAAGATGGTGCCCAGCATAAAACATCTATTTTTATACACTGAGATAAATAAAATTCTGTAGATATGGGATAACCAATTAGAAAGTACTTATTTGAATACTGCAGTACCAAGTTAACCAATGAGAAAACACTTATTCACTTAATGCAGAACAGAAATTTTCAGAGCTTTCTTTATGTAGCCACTGAAGCCATATTAAGCTGTTCTAAGATACTTAGCAGGAACTTAGCAGGCTAGGTAGCATTTGAAGAAAAGAGTAAACAGTCGACATTTTGGGCTGAACCCTTCATCTAGACTGAAAAAAGAGAAGAGAAGTCAGAGTAAGGAGGGGGTGGGATGGGAGGAAGAAGTTCAAGCTTCACTTTCCAATTCAGTCCATGTCAGTTCATGGCCTTCTCTACTGTCGTGATGAGGCCACACTCAGGTTGGAGGTGGCAGAGATGGAGTGCTAGGGACAGGGAATAGCGCAGGTGCAGATACACCCAGCCCTGAGACACCAGGCAAGATTGTTTGATTCCAAACAATTGGTTTACTGATCATTACAGAATGTCTCTCTGATGCTTCCTGCTCCCTCCCCTCTTCCTTCTCCTTTTCCCAACATGATTCCACTCTCCCTGCCCCCTTCCTACTCAATTCACAATAAAGACCCATATCAGAATCAGGTTTATCATCATTCACATATGTCATGAACTTGTGTATTTTTGCAACAGCAGTACAGTGCAATACATAAAATTACTATAGTACTGTTCAAAAGTCTTAAGCACCCTACTTATATGTACAGCATGTGCCCAAGACTTTTACATAGTACTTTATATCAAACATAAATTATACACAATTTTTACAAGAAAGAACACAATTACAACAAAAAATCAATTTTAGTGCAGAATGGTCAAAGTGGTCACAGTGTTGCTAAAATGTAGTGATTAGAGTCATGCTGGTTGGTTCAGGAACCAAATACTTGAAGATAAGTAGCTGTTCTTGAACCTGGTGGTGTGGGTCTTCTGTACCTCCTGCTCAATGGAATCTGTAAGAAGATGGCATGGTTCAGATGGTGGAATAGTAGTTCCTTCAGCAGATTGTTACTTATTTATATTTTATACATGCGGTGCCTATAAAAGTATTCACGCCGCCGTGGAAGTTATCATGTTTTATTGTTTTACAACATTGAATCACAGTGGAGTTAACTTGGCTTTTTGTGACGCTGATCAACAAAAAAAGACTCATGAAAACAGATCTCAACAAAGTGATCTAAATTAGTTACAAATATAAAACACAAAATAATTGATTGCATAAGTATTCACTCCCTTTAATATGACATAAAAAATCATCAGTGGTGCAGCCAGTTCGTTTTAGAATTCACATGATTAGTTAACTGGAGATCACCTGTTTACAGTCAAGGTGTTTCAATTGATTGTAGTAAAAATACATCTGCTGGAGAGTCAGCAAAATCTACACCATGAAGACAAAAGAAGACTCCAAGCAACTCTGTGGAACGGTTATTGAAAGTACACATCAGGAGCTGGGCGTAAGAAGGTTTCCAAATCATCAAATAACCCTTGGAGTACAGTTAAGTCAATCATCAAGAAATGGAAAGAATATGGCACAGCTGCAAATTTACCTAGAGCAGGCCATCCTCAAAACCTGAGTGACCGTGCAAGAAGGGGACTAGTGAGGGAGGCCACTGAGAGACCTATGAGAACTCTGGAGAAGTTACAACCTTCAGTGGCTGAGATAGGAGAGACTGTGCATATGATGACTGTTGCCCAGGTGCTTCCACAGTTGCAGCTTTATGGGAGAGTGGCAAAGAGAAAGCCATGGTTGAAAAAAACTCGTGTGAAATCTTGGCTAAAGTTTACCAGAAGACACATTGGAGACACTGAAGTCAGCTGGAAGAAGGTTCTATGGTCTGATGAAATCAAAATTGAGCTTTTTGGCCATCACACTAAATGCTATGTTTGGCATAAGCTAAACACCTCACATCATCAAAAACACACCATCCCTAACATGAAGTATGATGTTGGCTGTATCATGCTGTAGGAATGTTTCACTGCAGCAGGCCCTGGAAGGCTTGTGAGGGTAGAATGAATGCAACAAAATACAATGAATTCATGGAGGAAAACCTGATGCAGTCTGCAAGAGAACTGTGACTTGGGAGAAGATTTGCTTTCCAGCAAGACAATGACCCCAAGCATAAAACCAAGGCTACACAGGATTAGCTTAAAAACAACAAAATTAATGTCCTAAGGTGGCCAAATCAGAGTCCAGCCCTCAATCCAATTGAGAATTTGTGGCTGGAATTGAAAAGGGCTGTTCACTCACGATCCCCATGCAATCTGACAGAGCTTGAGCAGTTTTGTAAAGAAGAATGGGGAAAATTGCAGTGTCCAGATGTGCAAAATTAATAGAGACCTGTCCACACAGACTCAAGGCTGGAATTACTGCCAAAGGTGCATCTACTAAAGGACGTGAATAATTATGCAATCAATTATTTTGTATTTTGTGTTTTATGTTTGTAATTAATTCAGACCAATTTGTACAAATTTGTTTTCACTTTGACTCGACAGAGTCTTTTCTGTTGATCAGTGTCAAATAAGCCAAATTAAATCCACTGTGATTCATGTTGGAAAAGCAATAAAGCATGAAAACTTCCAAGGGTGATGAGTTGAATACTTTTTATAGGTACTGTATACTTCTTATTGCAATTTATAGTTATTATGTATTGCAATGTACTGCTGCCACAAAACAACAAATTTCACGACATGCCCGAGATAATAAACCTGATACTGATTTTGCTTCTGCTCCAGATTCAGACATCTGCAGTCTCTGGTTTTTAGAATGCTTTCATTTTTGTTTTCCTATAATCCCCTCTGGTGGCCATTCTGTACTTGACATGTCCTTATAGTAATTGATGCTGGGTGGAGAAACATATTGGTCTTGTATTTTTATGAACTGTATCATGTCTGTCACAACCCAAAGACAGGATCCCCTGCTTCACTGCAAATGTAGCAGAGCTGAACATGTCATGTCAATTAAATGGTGTGCTAAATTCAGTTTGTGGCTACTCCTCAGAGAAAACAGGGTGGCAAGAGGTACAGATTTTATGTTATAATGCATGGAAACAAGCCCTTTGGCTAAACTGGTCCATGTTAACCAAGATTCCCTTCTTAGCTAGTCCTATTTGCTTGTGTTTGTTTCCTATCCTTCCAGTTCTTTCCAAACCATGTACCTGTCCAAGTATCTTTATAATGATATTAATGCATCTGTCTTGACCACTTCCTCTGGCAGTTTGCTCCATATACTCACCACCCTGTGGGTGGAAAAAGTTGCCCCATGGCTTCTGAAGAAGTAGAGGGCATATGTCCAAGGCGAGAGGGGACATAATTCATAGGAGTGTGAGTGTGATGAGTGTGTGCCAGCGGAAGTGGTGGATGTGGGCTCAATTGCAACATGTAAGAGAAGTTTGGGTAAGTACATGGATGGGAGGGATACGGTAGGAAGAAGTTCCTCCTCATGTTCCCCTGTAAACATGTCACCTTTCACCCCTAACCTATGACCTCTGGTTCCAGTTTCACCCAACCTCAATGGAAAAAAGCCTGCTTACATTTACCCTGTCTATACCCCTCATAATTTTGTATACCTGAATCAAATTTTTGAGCATCAGAATCAGAATCCAGTTTAATATCACTGGCATATGTCGCAAAATTTGTTAACTTTGTGGCAGCAGCACAATACAATACATGAATATATAAAAAAAAGCTAAAAACTGGAAAAATAAGAATATGTTTGTATTTTAAATAGTTAAATTAAAACAAGTAGTGAAAAAACAGAATTTAAAAAAAGTAGTGAGTTAGTGTTCATGGGTTGAATGTCAATTTAGAAATTGGATGGCAGAAGGCATTTTCTCTGTACTCTATAGAATTTTTGCTGTACTCTTTTAATATTTTCAATATCTTTCCTGTAGACTTTATTCTTAGCTCTTAGCTAGTATGAATATGGGCATTGGACTTTACGGTCCATGTTACACAGACCTTGTCTTGCAAGCTTGGCTTGGGGATTCTTGGGTGTAGTGATTTGAGCTTGTGTGTTCAGGCAACCTGTCGAGCAAAGATACTTAAAGAGAAATAAAAATGCAACAATTAAACCAACCATGAAGAAAGTATTTTAATTACATTGTGGTAAATTTATTGGTATATTATTGACGCATATTATGAGCTATAGTAAAATGCTTGCCACCCGTACAGATCATTTCATTACATTAGTATATCAAGGTAGTGGCAAGGGAATGCAGAATAAAGAGTAACAGCTACAGAGAAAGTGCAGTGCAGGCAGACAATGATGTGCAAGGCCATAAATAGGTAGAGTCCATTTTATTGTGCCGGGGATCATTAGATAATCTTATAACAGTGGGCTAGAAGCTGTCCTTGAGCCTGGTGGTACATGTTTTCAGGCTTTTGTATCTTCTGCCTGATAGGCGATTGCCCTGGATGAATCGAGTGTTTGATTATATTGGCTGCTTTACCGTAGCAGCGAGAAGTATTGACAGAATCCATGGCGATGAGGCTGGTTAGTGTGATACCCTGGCCTGTGTCTACAACTCCCTATGCTTCACTGCAGAGCGATTGCTGTACTGAGCTATGATAGATTTGTATAGGGTGATTTCATTGGCACGTGGATAAAAATTGCTGAGAGTCAGCAGAGATTTTTATAGACAGTTATTGCAGTGGCTGATGGTTTCTTCTTCTCATCCACAGTTCTGGAGATGTACAGTAAATTACGGGAGCAGATGAAGACTAAAAGGTAAATTACAGTCTGATCTTTGATCTTTTGTTTCCCTACTTACTGCTTCAAATCTGCCACACCTAGTGTGCTTCAAGTTAACCTGTGGAGGTGTACCAGGATGCTGCTTGGACTAGAGAGCATGTTGAGTGAGCTAGGGCTTCTCTTTTTGGAGTGAAGGAGGCTACGAGGTGACTTGATAGAGGTGTACGAGATGATAAGGAACATTGATATAGTGGACAACCAGACATCTGTTCCCAGGGTGGAAATGGTTCATACAAGGAGGCCTAACTTTAAGGTGTTGGGAGCAAAGGATAGGGGGATGTCAGAGGTATGTTTTTATTCAGAGAGTAGTGGGTGCATGGCATGTCCCGTAATGGGTGGTAGTAGAGATAGATATGTTAGGGATATTTAAGAATCTCTTAGATAGGCACAGTGGAAATTACAGTTTGGGGTGTTCCAGTGTTCGGATTTCAATTCTAGTGCCAACCTGTGAAGAGTCTCTGGTAAGTTCTCCCTGTGGAATGCAAGGGTTTTCTCCAAGTCCTCTGGTTTCCACCCACAGTCCAAAGACATACCAGGTAGGTCAGTTGGTTGTTGTAAATTGTCCCGTTATTAGATTAAGGATAATTAAGTCTGTTGGGGTTTGCTGGGGCGCTGTGGCTCGAAGGGCGGGAAGGGCCTACTCCTCACTGTATTGCTAAATAAAAATTAGCAGGAGGCAACATTTTAAGGTGATTGTAGGAAAGTATAGGAGAATGTCAGAGGTAGTTTTTGTACTCAGAGAGTGGTGAGTGCATGGTACTCCCTGAGGGGGTGGTGGTTGAGGCAGATACATTAGGAACATTTTGCAGGCTCTTAGAAAGGCACATGGATGATAGAAAAATGGAGTGTTACGTGGGATGGAAGAATTAGATTGAAATTGGAGTGAGTTAAAGGTCTGGTACACATCATGGACAGAAGACCCTAAACTGTGTTGAACTTTTATGCTTGTTGCAGCAAGGTTAACAATAAATGGATTGAGGAGGGAATGGAGCATTTATCCAACTGAATGAAAATGAAAATCTTTCTGTGAACTGTCTTGCAAATTACCAGTAAAGTAGTTGTAATTGTAGGTGTACATGTAAAGAGGTGAGAAGCAAGGTCATGAAGAATCTGTGGTGACCAAGGTCTTTCTGGATGTATATAACCCAGTGGTTTATATGGTATGCAATTGATGTTTTAGGATCTGAGAAATTTGTAGTTAAGGGAGAAAATTGTGTGTTGCTCAGCCATAGAAATATCCTCACTGTGTGACTGCCTGGTGGTGCAGTAGTTCAAACTCATTAATTTAATGCTGTAAATTACAGTGATTTGTTAAACACAAAACTCAAAGTGTAATTAGCAGGAATGGCTGGGAGGTTTTCAATTACTTGTTGTATGTGGGTGTTAATGCCACTTATTCTAGTGGTCCTTGAGAAGCTGGAGGTGATGTGCTGCCTTCTGCAATCGCTGCAGTACACGTGCTGAAGAAAATTTAAAAAAACATTGGAACAGAATTAGGCCATTCGACCCATCGAATCTGCTCTGCCATTCCATCATGCCTGATTTATTATCCCTCCCGACCCCATTCTCCTGCTTTTTTCCTGTAACCTGTGATGCCCTTACTATCAACCTCTGCTTTAAATATTCAATGATTTGGCTTTCACAGCCTCCTGTGGCAATGAATTCCACAGATTCACCACCTTCTAGCTAAAGAAATTCCTCCTCATCTCTGCTCTAAAGCAACATTCTTCTGTTCCGAAGCTGTGTGCTCTGGTCCTAGACTCTCCCATTATAGGAAACATCCTCTCCACATCCACTTTATCTGTGCCTTTCAATATTTGGGAGGTTGTAGTGAGATCCCTCCTCAGCTTCTCAACTAGAGGTTCTCAACCTGGGGTTCACGGACCCCTCAGTTAATGGTAGGGTTCTATGGCATAAAAGAGGATTGGGAACCCCTTGTCTAAACTCTAGTAAGTACAAGCTCAGAGCCAACAGCTGTCCTCTCCCAGAAGGGACACTATGAGTTCAGGTTCTCTGTGCTATGGAAATTCAGTAGGATTTGTCCAAAAACCCAAGAGGGGGAAAGTTTGGAAATTGTAACAAGGAAAGGGTTAAAATGCTGTGCTTGCAGAAGAGAGTGCAGTCACTTAGTACTGTCTTCTCTGTGTGTGGAAGTTCAGTAGGGCAACAGTCAATATGATAAGCTGACAGAGACAGTGTGCAGACATAATGCAGTCATCTAGGCTGAACACGGCCCTTGAAATCCCAACTCTCCTTTGGATAACCTTTCTGTTCAATCCATGGAGCCAAGGTTATTAGACAGTTATTTGACTAATTCTCAAGTATTTTTGGCCTTTAACATGTTGATTTAAGTGGTTATTTCTACCTGAACTATATACCATTACCATGATTGATACTTAAATATGCAAATGATGGGATTCAGAAATGCACAGTGTTTCTATTGCATCAATACCTGTATCCAGCTGGCACAATTTCTGTATAACATGGAACTTATTTGTTTGTACTTCAGAGTAACCATATAACAATTACAGCACGGAAACAGGCCATCTCGGCCCTTCTAGTCCGTGCCGACGCTTACTCTCACCTAGTCCCACTGGCCCGCACTCAGCCCATAACTCTCCATTCCTGTGTGTGTGACAGGGGCCGTGCTGTTCTCCTCGTGCACAAGTAAATAAAATGTGATTGAGGAACGAGTGCAAGATGTCAGAGTCCAATTAATCATCGATGACACTAGCATTGGAGAAGGTCCAGAGGAGGTTTACGAGAATGGTCCCGGAATGAAAGGCTTAATGAAGAAGGATCATTTAATGTCTCTGGGCCTGTACTCACTGGACTTTAGAAGAATGAGGGGATATAATTGGAACCTATCATCTGTTGAAAGGGTGAGATAGAGTGGATGTGGAGAGGATGTTTCAGAACCACAGCTTCAGAATAGAGGCACATCCCTTTAGAACAGAGATGAGGAGGAATTTCTTTAGCCAGAGTGTGGTGAATCTGTGGAATTCATTGCCACAGACAGCTGTGGAGGTTGTCACTGGGTAGATTTAAAGCGGAGGTTCACAGGTTCTTGATTAGTCACTGGTGTTAATAGGTAGAAATGTCAAATACCAGAGAGCGTGCTTTTAGCTTACGAGGGGGGATGTTTTTTATCCAGAGAGTGGTAGGTACCTGGAATGGGTTTCTAGAGGTAGAAGTGGAAACAGACAGTTTGGTGGAGTTTACGAGCTTTTTGACAGGCACATGAATTTGAAAATAACGGAGGGATATGGATGATATACAGGAGAAGGACATAGAGTATAAATTGTCCTCAAGGTTGGGCTGAGTGCATTGTCCAGTGCTGAAATTCTCTGTGTAGTATGTTAAATCATTCCCCTCTCACCTTTAACCAGGGGTTCCCAACCTGAGGTCCAGGGACCCCACGGTTAATGGTGAGGGTCCATGGCATAAAATTGTTAGGGAATCCCTGCCTTAAACCTATTTCCACATTTTTGATTCCCTTTCCCTGTGATAAAGAGTGTGTGTATTCATCCAATCTGTGCCTGTGATGATTTCCTACGCCTCTATAGTTCACCCCCTGACACCATATACTATCTTGAGATTCATTTATTTCAGGCATTTCCAGGAAAAGAAAAAAAAAATAGAATTTATGAAAAACTATAAATAACAAAGATGGGCAAATAATCAATGTGAAAAAGAAGACAAATTGTGCAAATAATTAAAAAAGTAAATAATATTGAGAACATGAGTTGTAGAGACCTTGAAAGTGGAATCAGTTCAGCGTTGAGGTGAGTGAGTGAAGTTATCCACACCAGTTCAGGAGTGTCATAAAAGCACAAGATTCTGCTGATGCTGGAAATCCAGATCAATGCACAAAAAGTGCTTGATGAACTGAGCAGGTCAGATAGATCTGTGGAAAGGAATAAACAGTCAACCTTTCAGGCTGAGAATCTTCAACAGGACTTAGTTCAGGAGCTGGATGGTTTGAAATGTTCCTGAACCTGATGGTGCGGGACCTAAGACTCCCACCTTTAAGCAGTGCTTTGGATTTTAATTGTGTGAATTGTTAGCCAATGATCTTAAATGTTTCCTGTATTTACTGACTCACCGTTACTTTTCCCATTAGCTTTCTTTGTTGATGTGGGAGCAATCCTGGGAAGTCTCAACACCCCAGCTAGCTGGTCTATTAAATCTTTTACCCTGTCAGGGGGCTGTACATCCTCAGGTCTGCTATTAACACTCAGTCTGGGATCCAGCCCTCTGTACAGGAGCCAACTCTATGACACATCATTATGTTCAGTTGAAACGCATGTTGTCCACTTCCTGGTACGAGTCTCATAAGTTTGGCAACTTGCTCCATGGATCTGAGAAGCAAATGGTGAAAATGAATTTTTGTCACAAGCTGTGATCAACTTTGGAAACCATTTGTGGCATGGAGAGTGGGGGAAGAACAATATATCGGCAAAAGGACACAAATATAAATCTCCCACGGAGAGCTAAGAAAATCAGCTACTCCTATATATTGCCATACATTTTGTCAGATACATTGACATACGTTGGACGGCATGGTAGTACAGTATAGCGATTAACATAATCTCTTTATAGCGCCAATCGGGGTTCACTTCTGCAAAGAGTATTTATGACCACGTTGGTTACCTCCGGGTGCTCCGGTTTGCCCCACATTTTAAAGATGTGTTTTCAAAGATTCAAAGTACATTTATTATCAAAGTATGTATGCAGTATGCAACTCTGAGATTCGTCTTCCCCACAGACAGCCATGAAACAAAGAAAACCATGAACCCGCTCAAAGAAAAACATCAAATCCTCCCCCATGTGCAAAAGTATTGCGCTAATGGCAAAAAAAGAGTGAGAAACAATAGACAATAGGTGCAGAAGTAGACCATTCGGCCCTTCGAGCCTGCACCACCATTCTGAGATCATGGCTGATCATCTACTATCAATACCCGGTTCCTGCCTTGTCCCCATATCCCTTGATTCCCCTATCCATAAGATACCTATCTAGCTCCTTCTTGAAAGCATCCAGAGAATTGGCCTCCACTGCTTTCCGAGGCAGTGCATTCCACACCCCCACAACTCTCTGGGAGAAGAAGTTTTTCCTTAACTCTGTCCTAAATGACCTACCCCTTATTCTTAAACCATGCCCTCTGGTACTGGACTCTCCCAGCATCTGGAACATATTTCCTGCCTTTATCTTGTCCAATCCCTTAATAATCTTATATGTTGCAATCAGATCCCCTCTCAATCTCCTTAATTCTAGCGTGTACAAGCCCAGTCTCTCTAACCTCTCTGCGTAAGACAGTCCGGACATCCCAGGAATTAACCTTGTGAATCTACACTGCACTTCCTCTACAGCCAGGATGTCCTTCCTTAACCCTGGAGACCAAAACTGTACACAATACTCCAGGTGTGGTCTCACCAGGGCCCTGTACAAATGCAAAAGGATTTCCTTGCTCGTGTACTCAATTTCCTTTTTAATAAAGGCCAACATTTCATTAGCCTTCTTCACTGCCTGCTGCACTTGCTCATTCACCTTCTGTGACTGATGAACAACTCCTAGATCTCTTTGTATTTTTCCCTTACCTAACTCTACACCGTTCAGATAATAATCTGCCTTCCTGTTCTTACTCCCAAAGTGGATAACCTCACACTTATTCACATTAAACGTCTTCTGCCAAGTATCTGCCCACTCACCCAGCCTTTCCAAGTCACCCTGAATTCTCCTAACATCCTCATCACATGTCACACTGCCACCCAGCTTAGTATCATCAGCAAACTTGCTGATGTTATTCTCAGTGCTTTCATCTAAATCGTTGATGTAAATCGTAAACAGCTGTTGTCCCAATACCGAGCCCTGTGGCACCCCACTAGTCACCACCTGCCATTCCGAGAAACGCCCATTCACCGCTACCCTTTGCTTTCTATCTGCCAACCAGTTTTCTATCCATATCAATATCTTCCCCCCAATGCCATGAGCTCTGATTTTACCCACCAATCTCCTTTGTGGGACCTTATCAAATGCCTTCTAAAAATTGAGGTACACTACATCCACTGGATCTCCCTTGAAACACAGAATACAAAGACAAAATTGGAAGAGTCCAGGCGTATTCAGTTCAACTCAGTTGTAGTTCGGCCTAGCGCCGTGTCGTTCATTGTCTGAAGACCCAGGACTTCATCCTCAGACAGCATCGAGGGAGAGCGAAACTATTCGATCGCAGGGACCTTCCTCTGGGAGCGGTGAGAGAGAGGGGGCGACAGAGAGACACACACACCCCTCCCATCAGCAGCAGCAAGGAAGAGGCTGGTAGATGGTACCAAACACCTGCTCACCCTCCACTGTCGTTTCGGTGATTTCAATCTTCTTGATGCTTTAATCAGTTAGATCAGTGTGAAATGGTGTCAATCAAGGGCTCTTGCCCCACCTCTTCGCCTCTAGGCTGTATGCATCACGGAATACCCTCGGGGACAGTAAAGCACCAGGGTTTGTAAGCTGTGGCCATACGACATTGGCGTTGGAAATTTGGCAACACTTATAGGCTGTCCTCAGCACATCTTCAGACTATGTTGGTCATTGGTGCACAATCCTTGCTGTTTGGATTTGGTGCGAACACCACATTTCACTATATGTTTCCATGTTTTGATGAACAGTACTATGCAAAAGTCTTTGGCACCCTTGTGTTTTTATAAGTTTTAGATGGTATGGCCTGCACAGAGTCCTGATCTCAACATCATCGAGGTTGTGTGGGATCACCTGGAGAGACAGAAGCAAGCAAGACAGCTTTAGTCTGCAGAACAACTGTGGCAACTGTGGAACAACCAACCAACTGATTTTCTTATAAACAAGAGAAAATGTGCAGATGCTGGAAATCCGGCAACACAAACAAAATGCTCCTTTGGGTCCTCCCACTTCCTTCAAACAAAAGGGGTAGCCATGGGACTTGCATAAGTGGAGGAGATTGGGTCTGGTGTCCAGAAAGAAACAGAGAGCTTTGAGGCCTTCTTGGTGGGGGATATAAGGACTGGACATCCATAGTAAAAATAAGATGATGGGGGCCAGGGAACCTGAAATCCTTGAAAAGATCAAGAGCTTGTGAGGTGTCACGGATGTAGGTGGGAAGGGACTGAGCCAGGGGGGATAAAACAGAGTCGAGGTATGCAGGTATGAGTTCAGTGGGACAGGAACAATCTGAAACAGTGGGACTATCTGGACAAGCAGGTTTGTGGTTTTTGGGTAGGAGGTAAAAACAGGAGGTGTGGGGTGTGGGAACCGTGAGGTTGGTGGCAGTGGATGGGAGATCCCCAGAGTCAATAAAGTAACTGCATGACATTGTACCTAAGAGAACTGATGCAGTTTTAAAGGCAAGTGGTGGTTACATCAAACATTGATTTTTTATTGTTTACTACACTTTATAGTATTTTTTGATATTTAGAAACTTTTCATTAATTTTGAAACCATCTTTGCTTTATGGATTTTTAACATGTGCTTAAGACATTTGCACAGTACTGTACATACGACAATTAAAGATAATCTTTATCTTCAGTGGAAATAAATGCTTTCCATCCTTAACCCAAAATTTTGAAGTGCAGAAACTGAATACTGCAGGGTAATGCACAAAAGGAACTGCATTGTTAACCATATAACCATAGAACAATTACAGCACGGAAACAGGCCATCTCAGCCCTTCTAGTCTGTGCCGAATGCTTACTCTCACCTAGTCATGTTATAAATGTGGTTTATAAGTCACGTTTACAAGATCAGTTGAAATTATGTTTGCACTACATTAAATCATGCTGATTAACTGCTCATCGCTGCAAAAGGCAGGATTTTCCAGTTGCCAACCATTTCAATTTGACATCCCATTCTCATTCCGACATATCAGTCTACTACTGTCCAGATGAGGCCCCTCTCTGGTTGGAGGAACAACGCCTCATATTCCATCTGAATATCCTCCAACCTGGTGGCATGAACATAAATTTCTCCCTCTCCCTCTTCTCTCTTCTTCCATTTCCCATTCTGGTTCCCTTTTTACCCCTTTCCTTTTCCTCACCTGCCTATCCCCTCCCTCCAGTTCCCCTCTTCATTCCCTCTCTCATTGCCTATCTCCTATCACTTACCTCCTTCTACAGCCTTTTATATCTTCCATCTATCCTTTCCCAGCTTCATTCTCCCTCTCCCTCACCTGGTCTCACCTATCAGCTGTCAGCTTCCCCTCATCTACTTTCTTATCCTGGATTCTGCCCCCTTCCTTTCTTGATGAAGGGTCGGCCTGAATTGTTGACTGTTTATTACCCTCCATAGATGCTACCTGGCTTGTTGAGTTCCTCCAGCAGTTTGTGTGTATTGCTCTGGATTTCCAGCATCTGAGGGGGTCTCATGTGTTCATAACTGTTCATCTCATTATAGGCTGTGGAACTTTGTTATTTGAAAGATGGTAGCCATTTAAGTCCAGAGTTGGCTGAAGGGTAGCTTTTATCCCCTTGTTACATGACTCTTCACCAGTCTCCTATCTACATAAAATAGACTCAGCTTCACAATCTACCTCATTATGACCTTGCACTTATTTGTCTACCTGCACTGCACATCCTCTGTAACAGTAACAGTTCAGCGGAGGAGCAGGAAGTGTTGAGGAAGCAGAGAGTCTGCAGAAGGACTTGGACTGATTAGAAGAATGGGCAAAGAAATTGCAGATGGAATACGGTACTGGAAAGTGTATGGCTTGCACATTGGTAGAGGGAATAAATAAACTATTTTCTAAAAGGGGGAGAGAGTTCAGAGATTGGAGATACAAAGGGACTTTGGAAACCTAGTACAGGATTCCCTAAAGGTTAACTTGCTGGTTGAGTTTGTAGCAAGGAAGTCAAATGTAATGGTGGACAAAAACAGAGGATTATGTAGGAAGGAAAGGTTAGATTGATCTTACTTACTTACTGTCTGTTACGCTGCTGGCACTTAGGGCAGCAATGGAGGTACTCCATCTTCATTGCTGTTTCTGTATAATTTTTTTTTACCAGTTAGGGTTGTTAGCCCTGAGCTGAACTCCTGAACCTGGAGGACCACTCTTAGTCTGGCCTCTAACCTTTGACCTGTTTGGCATGGGTGACCCGTCCAAGAGTCCAAGCGCAAGGCCCTGACCCCAGCCAGCATAGTTCTCTGGGTCACTGGTGTCCGCAAACCTCTAAACCCTACAACAAGCTGTGGTCCTCTTGGAGGAGTTTGAACTTGGAGTAGATTAAAAGGTTGACACAACAATGTGGGGCAAAGGGCCTACACTATGCTGTGCGTTCAATGTTTTATGCTTATTTTGAGAGAACTAGAATATCCTGAATATAACTAGAATATGTTATCCTGAGACTTTATAAGGCATCGGTCAGACCTATTTGGAGTATTGTGAACAGTTTCAGGGCTCATATCTAAAGAACGATGCACTGGGTCCAGAGGAGGTTTACAGGAACGTTCTCAGGGATGAAAGGGTTAGATTGATCTTGAAGCAGGTTGAAAGTTCGGTACAAAGGGTCTGTACTGTGTTGTAATGTTCGATGCTCCATGTTCATTCTTTCGCACTGGGAGGCTGTTTATTGTAACAACATATAAATGTAAAGCATTCCAATGCAGCTTGTTAATCAGTTGCTGAAGGGCAGGGGGCAGACAAGTCAGCTTCAGTTAACATGCTTAAATAAATTACCCAGTGAAGTTGAACGGAAGGAGGGTGGGGGTGCAGAGGAACATCTGCTTCAAGGGTCCTGACGAAGGGTCTCGGCCCGAAACATTGACTGCATTTCTTCCTATAGATGACAATAGACAATAGGTGCAGGAGTAGGCCATTCTAGCCAGCACCACTATTCACTGTGATCATGGCTGATCATCCACAATCAGTACCTCGTTCCTGCCTTCTCCCCATATCCCTTGATTCCGCTATCTTTAAGAGCTCTATCTAACTCTTTCTTGAAAGCATCCAGAGAACTGGCCTCCACTGCCTTCTGAAGCAGAGCATTCCATAGATCCACAACTCTCGGGGTGAAAAAGTTTTTCCTCAACTCCGTTCTAAATGGCCTACCCCTTATTCTTAAACTGTGGCCTCTGGTTCTGAACTCCCCCAACACCGGGAACATGTTTCCTGCCTCTAGCGTGTCCAATCCCTTAATAATCTTATATGTTTCAATCAGATCCCCTCTCATCCTTCTAAATTCCAGTGTATACAATCCCAGTCGCTCCAATCGTTCAACATATGACAGTCCTGCCATCCAGGGAATTAACCTTGTGAACCTACGCTGCAGTCCCTCAATAGCAAGAATGTCCTTCTTCAAATTTGGAGACCAAAACTGAACACAATACTCCAGGAATGGTCTCACTAGGGCCCTGTACAACTGCAGAAGGACCTCTTTGCTCCTATACTCAACTCCCCTTGTTATGAAGGCCAACGTGCCATTAGCTTTCTTCACTGCCTGCTGTACCTGCATACTTACTTTCAGTGACTAATGAACAAGGACACCTAGATCTCGCTGTATTTCCCCTTTTCCTAACATGACACCATTCAGATAGTAATCTGCCTTCCTGTTCTTGCCACCAAAGTGGATAATCTCACATTTATCCACATTAAACTGCATCTGCCCACTCACCCAACCTGTCCAAGTCACCCTGCATTCTCCTAACATCCTCCTCATATTTCACACTGTCACCCAGCTTTGTGTCATCTGCAAATTTGCTAATGTTACTTTTAATCCCTTCATCTAAATCATTAATGTATATTGTAAATAGCTGCGGTCCCAGTAGCAAGCCTTGCAGTACTCACTAGTCACGGCCTGCCATTCTGAAAGGGACCTGTTAATTCCTACTCTTTGTTTCGTGTCTGCCAACCAATTTTCTATCCATGTGAGTACCCTACCCCCAATACCATGTGCTCTAATTGCCCACTAATCTCCTATGTGGGACCTTATCAAAGGCTTTCTGAAAGTCCAGGTACACTACATCCACTGGCTCTCCCTTGTCCATTTTCATAGTTACATCCTCAAAAAATTCCAGAAGATTAGTCAATCATGATTTCCCCCTTTGTAAATCCGTGCTGACTCGGACCGATCCTGTTACTGCTATCCAAATGTGCCACTATTTCATCTTTTATAATTGACTCCAGCATCTTCCCCACCACTGATGTCAGGCTAACTGGTCTATAATTCCCTGTTTCTCTCTCCCTCCTTTCTTAAAATGTGGGATAACATTAGCTACCCTCCAATCCTCAGGAACTGATCCTGAATCTATAGAACATTGTAAAATGATTACCAATGCGTCCACGATTTCTAGAGCCACCTCCTTAAGTACCCTGGGATGCAGACCATCAGGCCCTGGGGATTTATCAGCCTTCAGTCCCATCAGTCTACCCAATACCATTTTCCGGCTAATGTGAATTTCCTTCAGTTCCTCCATTATCCTAGGTCCTCTGGTCACTATTACATCTGGGAGATTGTCTGTGTCTTCCCTAGTGAAGACAGATCCAAAGTACCTGTTCAACTCATCTGCCATTTCCTTGTTCCCCATAATAAATTTGCCCGTTTCTGTCTTCAAGGGCCCATCTTTGGTCTTAACTAATCTTTTCCTCTTCACATACCTAAAGAAGCTTTTACTATCTTCCTTTATATTCTTGGCTAGCTTATCTAATGCGAAATGATAGGAGAAGACCGGAGGGGGTGGGATGAAGCTAAGAGCTGGAAAGGTGATTGATACCGAGCTGGAGAAGGGAAAGGATCATGGGACGGGAGGCCTCGGGAAAAAGAAAGGGGGGGGGGGAAGCACCAGAGGGAGATGGAGAACAGGCAAACAACTAATTATGTCAGGGATGGGGTAAGAAGGGGAGGAGGGGCATTAACGGAAGTTCGAGAAGTCAATGTTCATGCCATCAGGTTGGAGGCTACCCAGCCGGTATATAAGGTGTTGTTCCCCCAACCTGAGTTTGGATTCATTTTGACAGCAGAGGAGGCCATGGATAGACATATCAGAATGGGAATGGGACGTGGAATTAAAATGTGTGGCCACTAGGAGATCCTGCTTTTTGTGGCGGACTGAGCGTAGGTGTTTAGCGAAACAGTCTCCCAGTCTGCGTCGGGTCTCACCAATATATAGAAGGCCGCATCGGGAGCACCGGACGCAGTATACCACACCAGCCGACTCACAGGTGAAGTGTCGCCTCACCTGGAAGGACTGTCTGGGGCCCTGAATGGTGGTGAGGGAGGAAGTGTAAGGGCAGGTGTAGCACTTGTTCTCCTTATAAGGATAAGTGCCAGGAGGGAGATCGGTGGGAAGGGATGGGGGGGACGAGTGGACAAGGGAGTCGCGTAGGGAGCGATCCAGCTCTTAGCTTCATCCCATCCCCTCCGGTCTTCTCCTATCATTTCGCATTTCCCCCTCCCCCCACTACTTTCAAATCTCCTACTATCTTTCCTTTCAGTTAGTCCTGACAAAGGGTCTCGGCCCGAAACGTTGACTGTGCTTCTCCTATAGATGCTGCCTGGCCTGCTGTGTTCCACCAGCATTTTGTGTGTGTTGTTGTTTGAATTTCCAGCATCTGCAGATTTCCTCGTGTTTACCTTCGTACCTCATCTTTTCTCCCCATATTGCCTTTTTAGCTATCTTCTGTTGCTCTTTAAAAGTTTCCCAATCCTCTGGCTTCCCACTCATCTTTGCTATGTTATACTTCTTCTCTTTTATTTTTATACTGTCCTTGGCTTCCCTTGTCAGCCACGGTCGCACCTACTCCCCTTAGAATCTTTTTTTCTCTTTGGAATGAACTTTTGCTGCACGTTCTGTATTATTCCCAGAAATACCTGCCATTGTTGTTCCACTGTCATCCCTGCTAGGGTATCCTTCCAGTCAACTTTGGCCAGTTCCTCCCTCATGGCTCCATAGTCTCCTTTGTTCAACTGTAATACTGACACTTCCGACTTTCCCTTCTCCCTCTCAAACTGTAGATTAAAACTTAACATATTATGGTCACTACCTCCTAATGGCTCCTTTACCTCGAGTTCCCTTATCAAATCCGGTTCACTACACAACACTAAATCCAGAATTGCCTTCTCCCTGGTAGGCTCCAGTACAAGCTGCGCTAAGAATCCATCTCGGAGGCACTCCACAAACTCCCTTTTTTGGGGTCCAGTACCAACCTGATTTTCCCAGTCTACCTGCATGTTGAAATCCCCCATAACAACTGTAGCATTACCTTTGCAACATGCCAATTTTAATTCTTGATTCAACTTGCACCCTATATCCAGGCTGCTGCCTGGTCAACTGCATTCCACCAGCATTTTGTGTGTGTTGTCTGCTGCAATTTGCTCCTTTTGTGACAGTGGCTTGGTGAACTTAGTGGTGAATGGATTGATCGGACAGAACCAAAATACTGCAGTTGCTGGAATTGGAAATGAAAGCAAAATTTGCTGGATGTACTCTGGAGGACAAGCAGCATCCGTAGAGAGAGTAAATGATTGAAATTTCAACAGATGCATATGTTGTTGTACTATTACTTGCCTTTCCTCCCTACCCATTATCCCCCTTTGCCATTACTGTTTTTCACCTTTACTGTTCTTCCCAATGCAACATCCTTTGTCACTGCACTAAGCATTAGTTTTTGAAAGAGCCAAACTAAGGCTTTCTCACCGCTGCCTATAAGGAGTGTGTACGTTCTTCCCTTGACTATGTGAGTTTCCTCTGAGTACTCTGGTTTCCTCCCACATTCTTGCAAAGTACGTGTTAGGGTTAGTAAATTGTAGGCATGCTACGTTGGCGGTCTGGTCCCCCAGTACATCCTTGGACTGTGTTGGTGATTGACTCAAATAATGCATTTTATTGTATGTTTCAATGTATATGGGACAAATAAAGCAAATCTTTATCTTTAAGTAATGCAGTTAAGTACCACCTTGTGAATAATGAAAGGGTCCCTGAAGTCCACACTGACTACTCATCCTTGCCAATCGCCCCGATCTCTGTGCCTTCAATCTCCCATGAAGACTCTGCAAAACTAGCATGAAAGGGTCGAAATGCGCTCTGCCTTTTCTGGGAAAGAGCAATGGACATCTGTGCTACAAGTACAAACCCACCATCCAGATGGAAGGAAATGTGGCACTCATCCAGTGCAGGGAACATGAATCACTGACCTCACAGCTGAGGTCTCTGGCTCTACACTTTTCTGAAGCCTGTGTGCAGTCCCCAACAGAGTTGCCAAGAGGCCATAGAGTGTGGCCACCTGCTCTGCAAATGAAGGATGCTTAGTAACCCTCAGTGAGATTGTAGCCAGGAGCCACTCACATCTGAAATCCATTCAGAGCTTTCCCTGAGTGCCTCAGGATCGAGTAGATTGTCAGCAGCATGGAGGAACCTGGTAGGGCGGGCAGCATAATGGAGCAGAAATAAACAGTAATGTTTTAGGCCAAGACCCTTCATCAGTCCTGGAAAGGAAGATTTGTCAGGGTGGATTCGATTGTGAGGCTTTCAAGTCCCATGAAAGAAAATCATTTATCACACAGGAGGCCCCTTTGGTTGTAAAATCAAATTCAAGTTCATATGATCCACCTGTAGTAAAGTTGGTATTCCATTAACTGGCCATTTGGAAATCTTGATGGTCAGCATCTAGCTGACTAGGTAAATGTTCCTATGTTCCTTTCCGACTCTCCGAGGCTCCGTATCCCAAATTCTATTCCCACAAACAAGAAGCAGCTTGTCATTATTATTCCTGAAACATCTAACATAGAAGGTTTGGTAGTACAGTTAAGTGCCACCTAATGGATAGCCACAGGGCCCCACACTCTATTTCAACCCATTGGATCCCCATTTCCTGCACTCCAGTCCAACACATTGGGGTCTTCTTTCTAACTCACTAGAACCCCATTCCTCACACTCCATTCCAACTAAGTGAAGTCCTCTTTCCATGCTTGATTTAAAATTCAAAGTTCAAAGTATTATTTGTCACTCTATGCTACATGGGATTCATTTTCTTGCAGGCATTCACAGCAGAACAAAGAAACACAATAAAATCAAAATGCAGGTATTAATTGAAAAAAAAAGCATCCAATAGTGTGGAAAATGTTGGTACATCACCACAAAGTGGAGGTTGATAGGTTCTTGATAAAGGTTATGAGGAGAAGGCACAAGAATGGGACAGAGGGTGATAATAAATCAGCCACGATGGAATGGTGGAGCAGATTTGATAGTTGAATGTCCTAGTTTTGCTCCTGTGTCTTATGGTTAAATTCTGGAACAGGCTGGATTTTTGCTGTGGTACTATAACTCCACTTTCACCTTTTGGTCCAAAATCTTGTCACCTGCAGCCCTGTTGTAAATGTGATGAGGGATTCACTACTTGCTAAAAGGGGCACCTTGGGAGCATAGCAATTAGCACTATGCTGTTACAGCTCGGCATCGGAGCTTGTGTTCATTTCCGGCATCCTCAGTGAGAAGTTTGTACGCCCTCCCCATGAACATGTGGGTTTACTCCGGGTGTTCTGGTTCCTCCTCCAGTTCAAAGACATACTGGTAAATAGGTTAAATGGTCATTGTGAATTGTCCTGTGATAAGGCTAGGGTTGCTGTACTACACGGATCAGTGAGCTGGAAGTGCCTCTTCTGTGCTGTATCTCTAAATAAAAGTAACAAGTCTCAGTTTTTACATCATAGGACAAATGACTCTTAATCAGGGTGGATGGAATCCTTCACGGTACAGCTGGCCTTTTGCCATTGTCCCAAAATGTTCCCTCACCACAGGTAGTTATAGACCTTCAGAAAGAGAAGCAGCATGGATGTTGAAGACTCTCAATCAGAACTGTGAAAGTTTACGTAATAACTCTATTTCTCTTTCCATGCATTCTGGCTGACCTGAGCACAGATGAGAAAATCGGCCAATGCTGGAAATCCAGAGCAACACACACAAGATGCTGGAGGAACTCATCAGGCCAGGCAGCGTCTATGGAAAAAGTACGGTCGATGTTTTGGCCCAAAATGTCGACTGTACTTTCTTCCATAGATGCTGCCTGGCCTGGTGAGTTTCTGGCTGACCTGATGAATGTTTTGTGCATTTTCTGTTTTCATTTCAGTTTTCCAGCGTCTGCAGTTGTTTGATTTTTTCATTTGCTTCTTTTACATATTATACATTACACTCAGTGGCCACTTTATTAAGTACAGGAGGTGGCCACTGCATTTAATTTTGTGGTCTTCTGCTGCTTTAGCCCATCCGTTTCAATGTTTGACATGTTGCGTATTCAGAGATGCCCTTCTGGGTACCACTGTTAGATTGCGAGTTACTCTCGCCTTCCTGTCAGCTTGAACTAGTCTGGCTATTCTCTCTCATTAACAAGATGTATTACCCACAAAACTGGATGTTTCTTTTGTTTTTCACACCCATTTTCTGTAAAATCTAGAGATTACTATGCATGAAAATCCCATGAGATCAGCAGTTTCTGAGATGTAAAACATCCCATCTGGCACCAACAATCATTGCATGGTCCAAGTCACTGACAGTGCCTTAAAAAGTATTCACCCCCCCCCCCCCCGAAGATTTCATGTTTTACTGTTTTACAACATTCAATCATATAGGATTTACTTTAGTTTTTTGACACTGATCAACAGAAAAGAATCTCTCAAGTCAAAGTGAAAACCAATTTCTACAAATTGGTTTAAATTTATTACAGTTATGCAACACAAAATAATCGATTGCATAATTATTCACCCCTTTTTAGTCAATACTTAGTAGATACACCTTTGGCAGCAATTACAGCCTTGAGTCTGTGTGGATAGGCCTCTATCAGCTTTGTACCTATGGACACTGTAATTTTTCCCTATTCTTTAGAAAACTGCTTGAGATTGCATGGGGATCATGAGTGAACAGCCCTTTTCACATCCAACCACAAATTCTCAATTGGATTGAGGTCTGGACTCTGATTTGCCCACTTTATAACATTAATTTTGTTGTTTTTAAGCCATTCCTGTATAGCTTTGGCTTTATGCTTGAGGTCATTGTCTTGCTGGAAAACAAATCTTCTCCCAAGTCGCAGTTCTCTTGCAGACTGCATCAGGTTTTCCTCGAGGAATTCCTTGCATTTTGCTGCATTCATTCTACCCTCACAAGCCTTCCAGGGCCTGCTGCAGTGAAGCATCCCCACAGCATGATGCAGCCACCACCATACTTCACAGTAGGGATGGCGTGTTTTTGATGATGTGTGGTGTTTTGCTTACGCCAAACATAGTGTTTAGTCTGATGGCCGAAAAGCTTAATTTTGGTTTCATCAGGCCTTAGAACCTTCTTCCAGCTGAACTCAGAGTCTCCAACATACTTTCTGGCAAACTCTACCCGAGATTTCATGTGTTTTTTTTTTCAACAGTGGCTTTCTCTTTGCCACTCTCCTATAAAGCTGTGACTGGTGAAGCACCCGGACAACAGTTGTTGTATGCACAGTCTCTCCCCTCTCAGCCACTGAAGCTTGTAACTCCTTCAGAGTTGTCATAGGTCTCTTGGTGGCCTTCTTTAGAGATAAAAGTGGGAAGATGTGCCTGGAGGCTGTGCAAGTGAGCGAGGTCCTCAATGAATACTTCTCCGGTATTCACCAATGAGAGGGAACTTGATGACGGTGAGGACAATATGAGTGAGGTTGATGTTCTGGAGCATGTTGATATTAAGGGAGAAGAGGTGTTGGAGTTGTTAAAATACATTAGGATGGATAAGTCCCCGGGGCCTGACGGAATATTCCCCAGGCTGCTCCACGAGGCGAGGGAAGAGATAGCTGAGCCTCTGGCTAGGATCTTTATGTCCTCGTTGTCCACAGGAGGATTGGAGGGAGGCAAATGTTGTCCCCTTGTTCAAAAAAGGTAGTAGGGATCATCCAGGTAATTATAGACCAGTGAGCCTTACGTCTGTGGTGGGAAAGCTGTTGGAAAAGATTCTTACAGATAGGATCTATGGGCATTTAGAGAATCATGGTCTGATCAGGGACAGTCAGCATGGTTTTGTGAAGGGCAGATCGTGTCTAACAAGCCTGATAGAGTTCCTTGAGGAGGTGACCAGGCATATAGATGAGGGTAGTGCAGTGGATGTGATCTACATGGATTTTAGTAAGGCATTTGACAAGGTTCCACACGGTAGGCTTATTCAGAAAGTCAGAAGGCATGGGATCCAGGGAAGTTTGGCCAGGTGGATTCAGAATTGGCTTGCCTGCAGAAGGCAGAGGGTCGTGGTGGAGGGAGTACATTCAGATTAGAAGGTTGTGACTGGTGGTGTCCCACAAGGATCTGTTCTGGGACTTCTACTTTTCGTGATTTTTATTAACGACCTGGATGTGGGGTAGAAGGGTGGTTTGGTAAGTTTGCAGACGACACAAAGGTTGGTGGTGTCGTAGATAGTGTAGAGGATTGTTGAAGATTGTAGGGAGACATTGATAGGATGCAGAAGTGGGCTGAGAAGTGACAGATGGAGTTCAACCCGGAGAAGTGTGAGGTGGTACTCTTTGGAAGGACAAACTCCAAGGCAGAGTACAAAGTAAATGGCAGGATACTTGGTAGTGTGGAGGAGCAGAGGGATCTGGGGGTACATGTCCACAGATCCCTGAAAGTTGCCTCACAGGTAGATAGGGTAGATAATAAAGCTTATGGGGTGTTAGCTTTCATAAGTCGAGGGATAGAGTTTAAAAGTCGCGATGTAATGATGCAGTTCTATAAAACTCTGGTTAGGCCACACTTGGAGTACTGTGTCCAATTTCTTGTTGCTTCACCATAGGAAGGATGTGGAAGCATTGGAAAGGGTACAGAGGAGAATTACCAGGATGCTGCCTGGTTTAGAGAGTATGGATTATGATCAGAGATTAAGGGAACTAGGGCTTTACTCTTTGGAGAGAAGGAGGGTGAGGGGAGACATGATAGAGGTGTACAAGATATTAAGAGGAAGAGGTCGAGTGGATAGCCAGCACCTCTTCCCCAGGGCACCACTGCTCAGTACAAGAGGACATGGCTTTAAGGTAAGGGGAGGGGAGTTCAAGGGGGATATTAGAGGAAGGTTTTTAACTCAGAGAGTGGTTGGTGCGTGGAATGCACTGCCTGAGTCAGTGGTGGAGGCAGATACACTAGTGAAGTTTAAGAGACTATTAGACAGGTATATGGAGGAATTTAAGGTGGGGGGGGGTTATATGGGAGGCAGGGTTTGAGGGTCAGCACAACATTGTGGGCCGAAGGGCCTGTAATGTGCTGTACTATTCTATGTTCTATGTTCACTAGTCCCATTCTTGCATGGTCACTCAGTTTTTGAAGACGGCCTGCTCTAGGCAGATTTACAGCTGTGCCATTTTCTTTCCATTTCTTGATGATTGAGTTAACTGTACTCAAGGGGATATTCAGTGACTTGGAAATGTATTTGTATCCATCTCCTGACTTGTGCTTTTCAATAACCTTTTGTTGCACGGAACAAGGTGAACCCAAATGCAGGACACAGGTACAGAGATTGGGTTAGGATGCAGACACATGCATGATGCATGAGCATTGAATGGCAAACTGGAAGGAGTGCAGGGCAGCAGGAGACAGGCAGAACTTATCTTGACACGGAGTGTAGAAAGGGAAGTGGCAGACAAAGCTTTTCTTAGCATGGAGAGATGGAGTTTTACGGTTAAACCTTGGTGCTTAAGTAAAACTTAGAATACTATCTTGTCACAGAGAGACTGAGTTTCACAGGTACACCTCGGTACTGAAGCAAAACTTAGAACACACATTCCTAAGCTGCCGGGAAACATTAATTACCACACTGACAAAACCAACGATCTGGCAATTAGTGGGTGCAAAGCCGGAGTTCTTCTGCGGCAGGTCTTGATAAAAACCAGGTGTGCCACTATCAAAGGAAATTAGGAGAAAGTGGGGAATTAACGGTCAGGACCGTGACAGTACCCCCCCCAACGGGAGCCTCCAGGCGAACCACCAGGCTTGTCTGGATTGTCTCGGTGGAAATCTCTGATGAGGGAAGGGTCCAAGATGAAGGAGCGGGGAATCCAGGTGCGCTCTTCAGGGCCATATCCAAATTGACCAGGTACTGGAGACCCCTGCCTTGGCGACACACATCCAGTATTCGCCAGACAGTGTACGCTGGGTAGTCGTCAATGACCCGGGCGGGTGGAGGAGGTCCAGCAGGAAGGCACAAAGGGCTGACAGATACAGGTTTCAGTTGGGAGACGTGGAACGTGGGATAAATGTGCATGGATCCGGGTGGTTTGAGTCTGACCACCGAGGGGTTGATGATGCTCTCAATTTCGAATGGTCTGAGGTAACGAGGGGCGAGTTTCTTGGGTTCATTCTTGAGGGTGATATCTTTTGAAGAGAGCCAGACCTTCTGACCAGGCCGATAGTTGGGTGCAGGAATTCGATGGCGATTGGCAATTCTCAGGTTGCGGTTGGCTGAGCGGAGAAGGGCCAAGTGTGCATCCTTCCAGACCTTGTGGCACCGGTGGAGATGGGCCTGAACTGAAGGCACGGCAATGTCGTCTTCCTGGGCAGGAAACACGGGGTTGGTAACCAAGGGAGCATTCCGGTGGCGGTGTTGACCAGGGAGTTGTGGGTGTACTCCATCCAAGTGAGATGCGTGCTTCAGAATGATGGGTTGTTGGCAGATAAGCAGCACAGTGCTGCTTCAAAATCCTGGTTTGCTCATTCCGTTTTGACTGTTAGTCTGTGGATGGAAACCAGAAGACAAACTTACTGAGGCTCCAAGGGCTTGATAGAAAGATCTCCAGACTTGAGAGATGAATTGGGGGCCCCGGTCAGAAACGGGGTCAGTGGGAATCCCGTGAAGGTGGAAGACGTGATGAACTAGGAGGTCGGTGGTCTCATGGGCAGTAGGGAGTTTCGGAAGGGCTACGAAGTGCACAGCTTTGGAGAAGCAGTCCACTACGGTGAGTACGGCAGTGTTCCCATGTGAAGGGGGCAGTCTAGTAACGAAATCCAGAGCAATGTGGGACCAAGGGCGGCTAACGACAGGTAGGGGACGAAGCAACCCAGCTGGTGGTAGATGGGAGTCTTTTCCGCAGGCACACACAGAACAGGCAATATCCATGGTGGGCCACCAGAAATGTCGCTTCAGAAGGACAGAGTTCGATCAATTCTGGGATGGCAGGCGAAATGAGAAGAATGCCCTCACTGGAGAACCTGAGATGGAACGAAGAGGCGATGGGTGGGGGGTCCATTGCCTGGGCCAGATTGAGTCTGTTGGGCCTCTCTGACTGTGGATTCAATCTCCCAGGTGAGGGCAGCCACCACACAGGATGGTGGAAGGATGGCATTGTGGTTGGGAAGGCCCTCCTCGGAGACTTATTGACGGGAGAGAGCATCTGGCTTCCTGTTCTTGGAACCAGAATGATAGGTGAGGGTGAATTTGAAATGGCCAAAAAATAGTGCCCAATGGGCTTGGCGGGAATTAAGGCGTTTAGCGGTTTGGATGTATTCGAGGTTCTTATGGTCTGTCCAGATGATGAATGAATGCTCAGCTCCCTCCAGCCAGTGCCTCCACTCCTCCAAAGCGAGTTTGACGGCCAGCAATTTCCAGTTCCCAATGTCGTAGTTCCATTCGGTGGGAGATAGACAGTGAGAGAAGAAGGTGCAGGGATGGAACTTTTGGTCTGGGAGAGGACCGTTCCCACCCCAGAGTCGAAGGCGTTGACTTCCACAATGAATTGGCGAGAGGGGTCTGGTTGGACCAGGATGAAACGCCTCTTCAGCTCCGAGAAGGCTAAGTCCGCTTCGGGGGCCCAGTGAAAAGGGGTCGCAGGAGAGCTGAGTTGAGTTAGGGGCGCTGCCACCCAGCTGTAATCCCTGATGATGTTTGTGAACCGCAGAAATCGCTGAGCATCGTGGGTTTTGGTCACTCCACCATCGCCCGGATCTTTTCAGGATCCGCCCTCACTTGCCTGCTCTCAATGATGTACCCCAGGAAACTGACAAAACGGGCATGGAGCTCGCACTTTTCTGCCTTAATGAATAGCTTATTCTCCAAAAGCCTCTGAAGAACCTGATGGACATGGTGGGTGTGTTCCTGAAGACGGCGGGAGAAGATTAGGATGCCGTCCAAATAAACAAAAACAAAACGGTTAATAAGGTCCCTAAGGACATCGTTCACCAGGGCATGGAAGATGGCAGGGGCATTGGTGAGTCCGAATGGCATGACCAGATATTTGAAATGACTGAAGGGTGTGTTAAAAGCTGTTTTCTATTCATCTCCCACCCTTATCCTGACCAGGTGATAAGCATTCTGCAGATCCAGCTTAGAGAAAATGGTGGATCCATGAAGGGGCTTGAAAGCTGAGTTGATCAGGGGCAGGGGATACTTATTCTTTATGGTGATGTTGTTCAGGCCATGGTAGTCAATGTACGGGTTCAGTGAACCGTCTTTCTTCCCCACAAAGAAGAAACCTGCACCTACAAGGGAAGATGAGGGTCGGATAATGCCAGCCGCGAGAGAGTCATTTAGGTGAGCCTCCATTGCTTCCCTTTTTGGTCAGGACAGGTTGTACAGCTGACTGATGGGTGGAGGGGCTCCGGGGAGAAGGTCAATTGTGCAATCGTAAGGGCGATATAGAGGCAGGGGAAGAGCTCATTGCTTGCTAAACACTTCTCCCAGATCGTGATACTCTACTGGAACCTTGGATAAGTTGGGGGGTTCAGAGGCGGACGAGGTCGCGGTGACCTCCACTGGGGAAAGGGCTGATTGTAGACAAGAGGAATGGCAGAACGAACACCAGCTGACTATCTTCATGATGGACCAGTCAATGTGGGGATTATGGCGGCTTAATCAAGGGTAGCCAAGGAAACTTGAGAAAAGGAAATTAAATTGAATCATACCTGTTCCCGATGGTTTCCGGAGAGAAGGAACGACAGGGGTGGTGTGCAGTGTGTGACTCAGGCCAGTAGTCTACTGTCCAGTGCCCGGGCATCCAGGGGGCACTCAACGGCTCATGAGGAATTCCGGCATAGAAAGCTAAGTTTTCATCCAAATGGTTTCCCTCAGCGCTGGAGTCCACTAGTGCTAACAGATGCAGGGACTGTTGGTTGTAACGCAAAGTGGATTGAAGCTGCATCCGGGGTCGGGGGACGGAAGGGAATGTTGTCTGGCTCACCAGGGTCCCCCTTTCTACTGGTGAGCCTTCCCTTTTGGCTGAAGAGGACAGGTAGCACAGAAGTGGCCGGACTGGACACTCATCCGCTCTCAATCTCCGGAGTTGTTCTGTGGGGGAAAGGCGGTTCCGTCCTAGCTGCATGGGTTCCTCTCCCAGGGCGGTGGCCAGGGAGATCAAGGAATCTAGGCTGTTGGTGTCGTCTCTTGCTGCCAACTTGTCTTTCACCATGTTGCTGAGACCTTTCCGAAATACCCCTTGGAGTGCCTCATCGTTCCACCCCGAGTCAGCCGCTAACGTTCGGAACTCCACGGAATATTCAGCAACACTGTGTGATCCGTGGCAAAGCGTGACTAGATGCTTGGCGGCGTCTTTACCACAGATGGGGTGGTCAAAGATCTTTCATAGTTCTGCGATAAAGGTAGTGGAAGAAGAGCAGATATCCGGTTGGTTATCCCAAACAGCTGTGGCCCACGCTAAGGCACTTCCCCACAACAACCCCATGATATAAGCAATTCTTGACATCCGTGGAGTACGTGGATGACTGCTGATTGAACACCAAGGAGCACTGAAGAAGGAAGGCCGGCACTTCCCCAAATCCCCATCATAGTGTTCTGGTTCAGGTACGTGAGGCTCTCTTGGCGAGGGTGTTGCTGACACGTAGGGGGTTGCCACTACAGGCTGTCTGGGCTGGTTAGACAGAGTTCTAGGAGTGGGTTGAGTAAAATGAGTGGATACCTGGCCCACCTGGTTACCGATCTGTGTGACTTGGGAAGACAAGGAGCAGAGGTTCTCCACGACCTCCCGGAGGAGTTGGTCATGCTGTCCCAGTAGGGAACCCTGGCTGGTGAGGGCTTGTTGAAGGGTATTTGTGTCTGCTGGGCCAATCGTGGCCAGATTGATGAACGAACGAGGCGAACCCAAACGCAGGACACAGGTACAGAGATTGAGTTAGGATACAGACGTGGGTGTGAGCCTTGAATGGCAAACAGGAGGGAGTGCAGGAAAGCAGGAGGCAGGCAGAACTTATCTTGACACGGAGCGTAGAAAGGGAAGCGGCAGACAAAGCTTTTCTTAGCATGGAGAGATGGAGTTACACAGGTAAACCTCAGTGCTGGAGTAAAACTTAGAATACTATCTTGACATGGAGAGACTGAGTTTCACAGGTAAATCTCAGTACTGAAGCAAAACTTAGAACACACGTTAATTACCACACTGGCAAAACCAACCATCTGGCAACTAGTGGGTGCAAAGACAGGGTTCTTATGCTGCAGATCTTGATGAAAACCAGGTGTGCCGCCATCAAAGGAAATTAGGAGAAAGTGGGGAATTATCAGTCAGGACCATGACACCTTTCTGTGAAATTGGAGTGTTCTTTTGTCTTCATGATGTAGTTTTTGCCGGGATACTGACTCACAAGTCATTAGACCTTCCAGATACAGATGTAATTTTACTACAATCAATTGAAACACCTTGACTGCATACCGGTGATCTCCATTTGACTGAAACCAATCGGCTGCATCCATGATGATTTGATGTGTCATACTAAAGGGGGTGTATACTTATGCAGTCAGTTATTTTGTGTTTTATATTTGCAATTATTCTAGATCAATTTGTAGAGATCTGTTTTCACTTTGACACGAACGGGTCTTTTTCTGTTGATCAGAGTCCAAGAAAAAGCCAAATTAAATTCAATGTGATTCAATGTTGTAAAACAATAAAACACGAAAACTTCCAAGGGGGGTGTAGGTACTTTTTATAGACACTGTAGATCACATTTCTAACCCACTCTGTTGTTTGATCTGAACAACTGAACATCTTGACTGTGTCTACATGCTTTTATGCATTGAGTTGCTGCCACATTACTGGCTGATTAGATATTTGCATTAATGAGTAGGAGTATAGGTGTACCTAATAAAGTGGTCACTAAATATATGTAGTTTGATAACAAATTTACTTTGAACTCTGACTTCTGTGTTATGTGACTATGGTGACTGCTGAGCATATATTCTATCAGTTGAACGAAGAATCATACCACATTTGTCTTTAGGTGGCAGTATAACATAAGACTAACACTTTGAGAGTGAAGAAAGTGCAAATGCTGGAACTGAAACAGACTGTGCTGAAAATGCACATTCCGTCTTTTAACACCATTAAATGACAAAAGCAAGTTATCCCTTGTGCCGTGGACTCCTCTATAGTATTATTTCGGTGAAGGAGAAGCTTGGGTTGCTTTCTCTGGATTGGCGGATGCTGAAGGGAGACCTGACAGAGGTTGAAAAGATTATGAGCAGCATAGATAGAGTAGACAGACAGTATCTTTTTCCCAGGGTTGAAATGTCAAATACCAGAGGGCATGCGTTTAAGGTGAGAGGGGACAATTTCAAAAGAGGTGTGAGGGGAAAGTTTTTTTACACAGCAAGTGATGGGTGCCTGGAATGTGCTGCCTGGTGGTAGAGGCAGAAACATTAGGGACTTTCACGAGATTTTTAGATAGACACATGGATGTGAGGAAAATGGAAGGATATGGACTTTGTGAAGGCATAGGGGACTAGTTTAGTTGGCATTTAAATTACTAATTAATTTGGTTAGACACAATATCATGGGCTGAAGTGCCTATTCCTGTGTGTATTGTTCTGTGTTCTAGGAGATGCACATTTCTCCTCCCAGTCCATGTAACCTGCAAATGCTCTTTCCTAAATATCGTTACTCCTCCGCATCCTCACTGTGTTCAAACTGACATGGTGTAATGTCCCCTATTCCTGTTCTCTCAAGAGCTCCTCATTTGTCTCACACCTACCACCTTCTTCCAATCTGGCAGCCCTCTGTGTCATCTGTGCCTCTGCAGGTGCTGTTCTTGCCTCTGAATCACTCCAGAGACTCGAGCTCAGAAAGCCTGGTTGACATGCCAGTGCAGGACTTGCAGGACTTGTAGAGGAAGTGCTGATTCTTGGATAGCTGGTTCAAGTACTTATAGTACTCTCCCCCCATAACCCCTCTTGAATAGATGAATATTTTTAATATTTGTTGCTGCTAATATTTTGTTCTTTTTCTTTTTGTTTCTGCACATTGGTCGATTGCCCATTTTGTGTACATTTTTTCATTGATTATTCTATTGTGTTTCTTTGTAATTACTGTGAATGTCTGCAGACAAATGGATTTCAGGGCTGTATATGGTGACATATATGTACTTTGATAATAAGTTTACTTTGAACTTTTTGAATTTTGAAAAGATTAAGGATCAGCTTTATTTGTTGGAACATGGAAGCGTACGGTGAAATGTATTGTTTGCATCAAAGACTAACACGGTCTGAGGTTATGTTGGGGGAAGCCCACGAGTGTTGCTGTGCATCTGGTGCCAACATAGCATGCCTGCAACTTACTAACTCTAACCCTAACTGCATGTCTTTGGAATGTGGGAGGAAGCCAGAGCACCCAGAAGAAACCCACATGGTCACAGGGAGAGTGGACAACTGCTGCGCTACCGTGGCGCCCTTTATTTGTCACATGTATGTTGAAACATATAGTGAAATGCGATATTAGTGTCAAGTCAATGAGGATTGTGCTGGGGGCAGCCCACAAGTGTTGCCATGCTTCTGGTGCTAAGATAGCATGCCTGTAACTCACTATCCCTAAGCATAACCTGCACAGCTGTGAAATGTGGGAGGAAAAGGAGCTGGTGGAAACTCACATGGTTATGTGGAGAATGTACAATCTCCGTCCAGACAACGATGGAAAATAAACCCTGACTGGTGATTGCTGCCATTGTAAAGTGATTGCACTAATCACTATGCTACCAGGAGGCTGCCTGTTTATAACTGTAATAGTAGAGTTTTCTTCTCTTAGTGAACTGTACAGTGGAGACCAGATGATCAGATATATGTAATTCATTTATTTAGAGACACAGCGTGGAATCGGTCCTTTGAGTGACGCAGCCCAGCAACCTACCGATTTAACCCTACCTTGATCACGGGACCAATTAGCCTACCACCCTAAATGTCTTTGGACCGTGGGAGGAAATCCACATGCACACAGGAAGGAACGTACAAACTTGCTTACCGAGTACACCGGAAATGAACTCTGAATTCCGATGCCTAGGCTGTAATAACGTCGTGCTAACCACCACACTACCATGGTTTTACGAAGATGGTAATTATCAATTAAGGCGCATGAAGATAATTATTTGAAAGATTGAGGACTTGAAGATGATGGGAAAGTGGCATGGAAGTGAAGTTGAGTGCATCGTAGATCAGACAAGATCACATTCAATGGTTGGTTAGACTCGAGGGGCCAAGTGGCCTACTGCTTTTTTTCTTGCTTCCTTGTGGAATTGGTCAGACTGCACTTGGAGTATCATGAGCAGTTTTGGGTCTCTTATCTAAGAATGAATGTGTTGGCATTGGAGAGGGCCCAGAGGAGGTTCATGAGAATGTTTCTGGGAACAAAAGAGTTAATCTATGAGAAACATTTGATGGCTTTGGTCTGTACTTGCTGGAGTTTAGAAGAATGAGGGAGGATGTCATTGAAATCTATTGAATATTGAACAGTCTAGATAGAGTGGACGTGGAAAGGATGTTTCCAGGAGTGGCTGAGTCTAGGACCAGAGAGTACCTCAGAATAAAAGGATGCCCCTTTAGAACAGCGATGAGGAGAAATTTCTTTAGCCAAGGGGTGGTGAAACTGTGGAATTCATTATCACAGACGGCTGTGGAGGCCAAGTCATTGGATGTATTTACAATGGAGATTGATAGATTCTTGATTAGTAAGAGTGCCAAGTGTTATGGGAATAAGGCAGGAGAATGGGGTTGAGAGGTTTAATAAATCAGCCACGATAGGATGGTGGAGCAGACTCGATTAGCCCAATGCTCCTCCTACAATTCAAAAGATGTACCGGTGAGTAGGTTAATTGGTCATTGTAATTTGTCCTGTGATTAGGTTAGGGTTGCTGGGTTGTGTAGGTGGGTTGTTGGGCCGGAATGGCCTGTTCCATGTGGTACCTCTAAATAAATAAATAAAACCAATAATGGGGCTGAGAGGGATAATAAATCAGCCATGATGGAATTAGTCAGCACATGAAGGGGTATGGGGAGAGGGGTAAATGGATCAGTCATGATGAAGTGCCAGAACAGACTCGCTGGGCCAAATTGTCTAATTCTACCCTATAGCTTATGGCCTTATGGTCTAATTGTAGAGACTACTCGATGGGCCAAATGGCCTAATTCTGCTCGTAATGGTCATATGTCTCTCTTTTTCTCTGGAATGAGTCACAGCTTGCAGCATTCCCTTCCCTTCTGTAAAAACAAAAGCATGTGCAGCATCTGTAACCCCCCTCAGGGTATTTACCTTTTACTCTTCCTGTGATCTTCTGATTAAACCTGAAGGTTCTGATTACTGACATTCTTCCATCGCAGAACAGAAGGCTTGCTCACAGCTGATTCTGCACATTCGGAGAATGAGATTCCTGCTTTAAGAGCAGAGAAATTGTTACAGTGTAATGAACAGGGATCTGGCCTCTGGCGGGCTACATGCTTGTCATACAAGAGCACGCTTCATTTTAGTGACTGCATAAGCCGAGCAAGCCTCTTCACGTTTTAAGGCTCTGCCATTTCCCACCCTAGTCCACCATCCAGATGGGCATGATTTCTAGCCTCATATCTGCCCCCCCCCCCCCCAACACCGTTGCTCCACATCAGCCAATCCTCTCCAGAAACCCTTGGCACCTTTCATCCCTCCGTGCACTGCCACCCTTATGTTTACATTCCGCACTTCCTACCTACACTGACTCAGTTACTGTCCTACAGCCCTGCTGCCAACAGGAAGAGTTACCTAGTGTCACTTTATGTATGTGCAATAGATCTATGTATATAGGCTAATGTAATGTATATACAGAACCAGTGTGGATAACTTCACTCAACAGTGAACTGATTCTACAGCTCGTGGTCCCACTTTTAAGAATTCTACAGCTCATGTTCTCGACATTATTTATTATTTATTTGTAAGTTTTTTGTGTTTGCATGTTGGTTGTTAGTTTTTGTGTGTAGTTTTGTTTTGAATCTATTCTATTTCTTTGTACTACTGTGAATGCCTGCAAGAAACTGAATCTCAGGGTTGTATTTGGTGCATCACCGTCTGATACTGGGGGGGAAGGTGTGTGCTGGGGGCTACTGCACAGGTTTGAAGTAAGCTGCAAAGAGTTGTGAAATTAGTCCGCTCCATTATGGGCACTAACTAACCTCAGTAGAATCCAAGACATTTTCAAGAAGCAGTGCCTCAAAAAGGTGGTGTCCATCATTCAGGTCCCCCATCACCCAGGACATTCCCTCTTCTTATTGTTACTCTCAGGCAGGAGGTACAGGAGCCTGAAGGCACACACCCAGCAATTCAGGAACAGCTTCTTCCCCGCTGCCATCTCCAGTTTCTAAATGGACATTGAACCCATGAACACTACCTCACTAATTTTTTACTTCTGTTTATGCATTACTTACTTAATTTAACTGTTGAATATACATACATATACTTAGTGTATTTCATTTTTTCTCTATATTTATCATGTATTGTACTGCTGCTGCGGTTAACAAATATCACAACAAATGCTGGTGATTTTACACCTGATTCTGATATACTATGTACTTTGATAATGCATTTACTTTGAATGTTGATGCAGCTACAGTCAGTTACTCGTACATTGTGTTTTATCAGATTGCTTTGATATTTATATTTATTGTGTTTATTTTGTGTTCTTTATGCTTTTCTGTGTTTTTTTTTATGACGCATTATGTCTGGAGTAACATTTCATCTCCTTTACATTTGTGTACTGAGGAATGACAATAAACATTCTTGCAATTCAAAGTTCAAATTAAATTAGTTATCAAAGCACATACTGTATATGTTGCCATGTGCGACCCTGAGATTTGTTTTCTTGCTGGCAGTCGCAATAAATACAGGTGGGACACCAACCAATGTACAAAAAAAAGCCAACAAACTGTGCTAATACAAAAAGAAAGCAAATAAAGAAGGAAATAGTAATGATAATTATTATTAAATAAGCAATAAATATTGAAAACATGAGATTAAGAGTCCATGGTAATTGTGAATCTTAACAGAAGAGGGAGCCAGACACTGAAGTAAGTTTGCAAGTGGCCAGTTGCAATGGTAGAGGCCTGTTCTTCCTCGTCCGCTTGTAGTTCACAGCACGGGCATCAAATCGATACACCACTGAAGCTGCGTGTCTGTATCAGTACTACAGTATCATAAAACCATGGGTCTTGAACCCACGTTGTTCTTGGCAGGGAGAGGACTCATGATATAAACAGCAGCAACTTGTACATAATTAACACCTTTAACTCAGTAAAGCATCCGCGAGAGAGCTTCACAGGATTGCATTGTGACAAAATCTGGCAACGTTCTGAAGAGGAACGTGTTGGGGCAGGTGACTAAAAACCTGGTCACAGCCCAGTTTGATGCAGACTCTTTTTAAAGGGGAGAGGTGGAAAGGTTTCTATAGGGAAGGAATTCCCAGAGTGTAGGCAGTGAGCTGAGGTGAACAGAAGAGATATGAACAACTGGACTTGACGGGCATTTCTCAGGCATTGTGGGGACAGCACAGAGAAAGGTTGAGGGGCACATTAGGGGATTTGTATATGGACAGCGGAAATTATCTTCAGAATTCAAGATGGTTTAATGTCATTTCTCGCACACAAGTGTAAAGGAGGTCAAAAAGATTGTACTCCGGATTCGATGCAACACAAAAAGAAACCAAGGAGACAAAGAACACAATAACAAAAAAGCACAATAAATATAAATACATAGGATAGCTCGGATTAAGCTTCCTAACCTTTTTTATGCCTTGGACCCCTACCATTAACCGAGGGGTCCATGATGCCAGGTTGGGAACCCCTGGCTTATATTGATTGTATGTCCTTAAAGTGACACTAGGCACAGGAGTGTCTGTACATAAGGTGACTCTGACAGGAAATGATAAAGTTGTGCTGTTTGGGGGTAAGGAGGGGTGGGTTAGTGGGTCGAGGTTTTGAGCAGCCTCACTGCTGGGGAGGAGTAACTCTTTTTGAGTTTGATAGCCTGGTGTCGATGCTATGTAACCTCCTCCCTGATGGGAGTGGGGCAAGAGCAGGGTGTGTGTATTCCTTCATGATTTGATTGGCACCTTACTGTATGGAAAGAATATTTTCCCAATTGAGGCAGGTGAGCTAAGCATATTAAATTCCCTGTTAATGCACAAAGCCTATCCACTAATTTGCCATTTACTTTTGAATTAAATCTCACAGTGCATCCTGGTGGCACTTGAACTCTCAACCTTTGGAGTGGTGTTTTGATAGTCCAGACACTAAGTAACTCCAAGGTCATGGCTCTCACATATTGCATAGCTTTGTTGCACTCCAGTAGTACAGAAGAAACTGAGCGTCTAATGGCTCTCCTGTGCTTTCTTTTGCACCTGGAAAATATCATTTGGGTCCGATGCACTCCATCATTTGTCTTACATTAAAGACTTCCGCTTCACTCGGCCCTCTAAGAGGCTCTTTGTTACTGAAGGAATGTTTGTGTGACACCAATGAAAGTTTTTGTCTCTCTCTGGAATGGGGGCTGATGCCGTACTTTGTTACCACCTTCTCTGTCCTGCATTGAACAGTGCAGTCCAGGGTGCAGCAGAGAGCATCCCATGCTGTATCACTGCGTAGTACGGAAACTGCACTGCAATGGACTGGAAGGCTCTACAATGGGTAGTCAAATCTGCCCAGCGAATTACCATCAAGGACATAAGTACAGAAAGGTGCTGGAAACGTGCCAGTAACATCATGAAAGATCCCACCCACCCTGCTAATGGACTGTTTGTCCCATTCCCATCAGGGAGGAGGCTATGTAGCATCCACACCAGGACTGCCAGACTCAAAACACAGTTACTCTAAGGCTGATCAACACCGCCACCCACTAACCCACCCCTCCATATTCCCCACCACCGCTACTTTATCATTTCTTGTCACTTTAGTGTCACTTTATGTACATATATAGCTTGTTTTATGTGTTATATTTCATGTGTCTTTTTGTTCATGTGTTCTTATTGTATTTTTTTGAGTTGCATTATATCCAGAGTAACAATTATTTCATTCTCCTTTACACTTGTGTTCTGGAAATGACATTAAGCGATCTTGAATCTTGAATTCAGAGGCAAGTGAGGTTCTCCTCCACCATCTCCCATACTAACCAATTTTTACAGGAGCATCATTGAGAATGACTTGACAAGCTTCATCACTGTCTGGTACAGGAACTGTAGGGCATTTGACTGCAAGACCCTGCAAAGGATTGTGAAGACTGCACCTTCTTATTTGTTTATTTACCAGAGGAGGATTGTTTTGTTTGGTTCTATTCCTGTGTATTGTTGGGTAACAGTAAACTTGAACTTGAACTGAATGTTGATGAGGCCTAATTTGGAGTATTGTGTGCAGTTTTGGTCACCTATCTACAGGAAAGATGTCAATAAGATTGAAAGAGTACAGGGAAAATTTATAGAGATTTGCTAGGACTTGAGGACCTGAGTTATAGGGAGTGGTTGAATAGGTTAGGATTTTATTCCCTGCAGCGTAGGAAAATGAGGGGAGATTTGATAGAGGCATACAGAATTATGAGGGGTATGGATAAGGTAAATGTAAGTAGGTTTTCCCCCCACTGAGGTTGGGTGAGGCTAGAAATAGAGGTAATAGGTGGTGTGAAAGGTGAAATATGTAAGGGAAACAAGAGGGAGAACTTCTTCACTCAGAGTGTGGAACAAGCTCGCAGTGGAAGTGGTGGATGCAAGCTTGATTTCTACATTTAAGAGAAGTTTAGATAAGTACATGGATGGGAGGGGTATGGAGGCAATGTCCAGGTGCAGATCAATGGGACTTGGCAGAATAACAGTTTGGCACAGACTAGATGGGCCAAAGGGTCTGCTTCTGTGCTGTCATACTCTCTGACTCCAGGACTGCACTGCTACTTAATAGCCAGAGTGTTCAATGCACTGGGACAATTGGCATCGCTAAACTGAATAGAAATGATTGAAATAGCAATTTCATTGTGGAAATATATGAGCAACCACAAGTTGTCTTCTGCAGTCATTGTTTGAATACCTGAGATTTAATTCTCTCCATCATATAGAGGTGATGATAAGGGTGACCAGAGAGAAATTTGGTAATGTTGGTCTTTAGAGGTTAACCAATTTTGCTGCATAACATATTGTTACACTCTAGTGGAGATTTGGCCATGACTGGTTGCCTCAGTAGCGTGACTCTATTACAGCTCAGCATTGGAGTTTACAGTTCATCCAGTGTCCTCTCTAAGAAAGCTTATATGTCCTTTCGTGTGCGAATGGATTTCTTCCCATAGTCCAAAGACGTGCTGGGTGGGTTAATTGACCATTGTAAATTGTTTTGGTTTAGGCTGAAATTGGCTTGTCGGTGGTGAGGCTCAAAGGCCCAGAAGGGCCTATACCAAGCAGTATCTCTAAAAAAAAATAAACACATACTTGTTAGTAGGTTAAATGGTCATTGTAAATTGTCCTGTGATTAGGCTAAGGTTGAATCGATGGGTTGTGGGTGGTACAGTTCAGTGCGCTGGAAGAGCCTGTTCACACTATATCTCTAAACTATACCAATCTAAGCTATAGTCTATGGTGGTTTCTTGCAGAATTACTCTTGTTCCTATGCAGTCCTTTGGGGTTGAACATGATACATTTCAAGGTCTTTGGGTTCTAAGCTAACTCATGAGACCGATGTGGGACCATGGATTGTACCGCAGGGTTGGGGGCATGAGAGCAAGGGGTGTTTGACAGGTTAAATGGATGGGCATTTGGGAGTGGTGTCCTTCCTGCTCTTTACACTGAGAAGTGGTCCTTACAGTAGACAGTGACTACCTTTCTATCCTAGATAAGTAAGTTTTACCTCTGTTCCTGATTCTTGGTGTGATACGACATTGGATTTTTACAGCAATGTAGATTGTGGTGGAATCTTACCAAGTAGAAATGGAAAAGACTTTCCGTCATTGTGCCCTTACTAATCTCAAGTTAGTTCCAAAGCTTTTCAGTTAGTTACCTTCATCCCTTCTGCTGAGGGCATCTCATAATCTAGCTCTTGGAGTATGTTTTTGATCAACTCCCCCTGTTTCTGCTCTCTCCCCTCTGGACAGCATATGATACCTATCAAAGGAGATGCAACAATGAAAGTTATTCACAGTCTTCCCAAACAAGAAGCCGTAGATGAGCCATGAGATCTGCAATCTGCTCCTTGGTTCTTAAGCTCTTGAACCAAAGGGGATAACTTCAATTAACTTCATTCGTCCCATCTTTGAAATGTTCCCTCAATCAATGCGTTCACGTTGAAGGGCTGTTCATCTCACGTTCTTGATATTTATTGCTTATTTACTTAATATGATTTCTTTATTTTTGTAATTGCATAGTTTGTTGTCTTTTGCACACTGGTTGAATGCCCATGTTGGGTAGTCCTTTATTGATTCTGTTATGATTATTATTTTCTAGATTTATAGAGTATGCTCACAAGAAAATGAATCTCAGGGTTGTATATGGTGACATATTTGTACTTTGAAATACTTTCCTTGCCTTGAAGGTATAGGGAGAGAAGGATTTGGGGATGGTGGTAGGAGGAGGGAGTACTTTAGCAACAAAAGAGCCCAGAACTGTCTTATTACCCATTTGCTACCTATCTTATTTCCTTCTTGCAAGATTCTGGTATATACAGTGTGTGTAGCTTACAGAGTCATTGAACACTATAGCAGAGGTACAGATCCTTCGGTCCATCTGTCATTCTGCCTAGTCCCATCAACTTAAATCTGGAGCATAGCCCTCCATACCCCCCCCCCCCCATTCATGTATTTATCCAAACTCATCTTCAAGGTTGAAATTGAACCCAATACGTCATTGGTTTTGACAATGACTTTTCCAGTAGCAGACAGCTGGGAGAACCCCCTCTAGTTACCACAGGTGGACTTGCGCAGTTCTTGAAGATGGTCACAATGGCAATATCTACGTCTTCTGTTATGTCCTCCTCATCTCAGATCTGGACTGGACTAATCAGTGGTGAAATTGTGACTCTTTAGACCATATGACCATAAGACTTAAGATTCAAAGTACATTTATTATCAAAGTAGGTATGCAGAATCAGGAAACACGAGGAAATCTGCAGATGCTGGAAATTCAAACAACACACACAAAATGCTGGTGGAACACAGCAGGCCAGGCAGCATCTATAAGGACGAAGGGTCTCAGCCTGAAACATCGACAGTACTTCTCCTTACAGATGCTGCCTGTCCTACTGTGTTCCATCAGCATTTTGTGGATACAGAATCAGGAGTAGAATTAAGCCATTCAACCCATCGAGTCTGCTCCACTGTTCAATCATGCCTGATTTATTATCCCTCTCAACCCCATTCTCCTGCCTTCTCCCCATATCCTATGACATTCTTGTGAATCAAGAATCTATCAGCCTCTGCTTTAAATATACCCAATGACTTTGCCTCCACAGCCATCTATCACAATTAATTCCACAGATTTATTGTCAAGTTAGAATGTAGAACATTACAGCACAGTACAGACTCTTCTGCCCATGATGTTGAGCTGACCATTTAACCTTTGCCAAGATCAATCTAACCTACATAGCCCTCCATTTTTCTATCATTCACATGCCTATCAAAGAGTTTATTCGAAGGCAAGTGCTTCTCCTGCTTCTAGTTCTTTGTGCTTTTGGAAGTGTGTCTGCACAGGGACCGTGCATTATAGTTTAATTTTTTTAAATCTGAGGTAAGATTATGTAGTATGTAACAGCCCAGATGAGAGGGCAGGCTCTGGGGAGCTGCTGTTTGTCAGTGTGGTTAAAAGTGCCATCCCACATTCTAGTTGGGCTTTATCACCCAGTCATTCAAAATCATAACATAGTGCACCATTCACTGGAGAAATGCTTAACATGAACCAGGTTCTGCCTGTCCTCACTGAACAGTTAAATGCCACACACCAGTATAACTGGATTTAGCCCGTGAAGTTTTCATATTGTCTTGAGCTGGTGGGTTAGTATTCTAGGGGAAGATTCAAAGATTCAAATTGCATTTATTATCAAAGTGTGTATGCAGTATACAACCCTGAGATTCGTCTTCTCCACAGACAGTCACGAAACAAAGAAAATCATGGAACCCGTTCAGAGAAGAACATCAACCTCCCCCCATGCGCAAAACCAAATTGCACAAACGGCAGCATGAAAGTGAGTGAAAACAGAGAATATAAGACATCAAATCAAAAGAGACCATATTCAGTTCAGATCAGTGTTCATTATCTGTAGGCCGCCCCGATTCAAAGTCGTCCAAAATAGCAACTGAAAAGGAGCAACCAGAAACATATTATAATGTGAACTACAGAGTCCAATCGTTAATCCGCAGACCTGGAACTTCGGTACCATCCTCTGACTCGCAGAAACCCTTCACTGCAGCAGCGAATGAGAGGCTGGTGGACCGTGCAGAACACTTGCTTGCCTTCTGTGCTCGCCCCGATATTTTCATTCTTCTTAGACATTTTAATCAGCGAGATTGGTGAGAAATGGGAGTCGATCATGGGCTCATGCCCCGTCTCTGTACTTCTTGGCTTTGAGGCCACTTGCCTCCTGGAATCCTCTCGGAGACAACACAGATCGCATATTCAGCCCAAAATCACACCACCAAACTGTAGGTCACAGGCTCCAACAGTATCAGAATCACATTTGAAAGAAAAGTACAACAACAAGGAAGTGAAAGAAGTGAAAAACAGTTTTGTGGACCATCTGGAGAATGTCACCCGAGGTGGCGTTGTTTGCAGATGCCATCTCCTTGATGGAGGATGAGGGTGTGATAAGAACAAATGAATGAGAACAAATGAATGAATTTTCATTTCTTTAGCAAGTTTCAGAAGATGAGGAGCAACACAAACAAAATACTGGAGTCAGAAAGTCAGCATCTATAGAGGGAATTCTTAGAAGTCAGGGTATAAAAGGTAGGGAGAAGGCAAGAGAATGGGGTAAGAAGGAAATGGATCTGCTGTGATGAAATGGCGGATCAGACTCAATGGCCGAATGTCCTAATTCTACTCCTATGTCTTATGATCTTATGGAAGTAAACAGTTGACTTTTCGAGCCACAATCTGGACTGATGAAGAGGCTTGACCCGAAGCATTGATTGTTTATTCCTTATTTATTGATTGTTTATTCCATAGATGCTGCCTGACTGACTGAATTCCTTCAGCATTTTGTGTGTGTTGGTCTGGATTTCCATCATTTGCAGAATCTCGTGTTGATCATACGATTAGGATGTGTCAACAAAGAACAAAGTTCTTTATTGCCAACAAAGAACTTTGACATTCTGATTACTAGTTTTAATATTGGTTTATTATTGTCACATTTGGCTCATCGAGTCTGCTCCGCCATTTCATCATGGCTGATTTATTATCCCTTTCAAACTCATTCTGCCTTTCTCTTGATTTCTTCCTTAAATATACCCAATGACTTGGCCTGCAAGGTCATCTGTAACAATGAATGTACCGAGGTACAATGAAGAACTTTGTTTTGCATGCCATCCATACAGATTATTTCAAAACATAAGTACTTTCAGACAGTAGAAACGGAAAAGCAATAACAGAAACAGAATGTAGAATAAAGTGTTGCATTTACTGAGAAAGTGCAGTGCAGACAGACAATAAGGTACAAGGTCATAATGACATAGACTGTGAGTTCATCTTTTAACACTCCAAGAAATCCATTCAAGAGTCTGATAACAGCGGGGTAGAAGCTGTCCTTGAAATTAATGGTATGTGATTTCAGGCTTTTGTATCTCTACATGATGGGATAAGAAAGAAGAGAGAATGTCCGGGATGGGTGGGGTCTTTGATTACATGCCCTAGTATTACCTCAGCTTCTGCACTTCACTGTAAACACTTCAAACCACTTTTTGTAATGCTGTTTACATTGTAAGTAGGTGGTAGCATTGATGTTTCTGTGCACATTTTATTCCATATCTATATTGCTAGCTTTACTTCTATACAATTCTTTATTCCGTATATTTGTTGAATGTTGTTTTTTGTTACGCGTCACACCCTGACCATGCACCACAGTAAATTCCTAATCCATCTAAATGTATATGGCAATTAAGCTTGATCCTTGATTATGTTGGCTATTGTACCGAGGCAGCAAGAAGTTCAGTCCATGGAGAGGAGGCTGGTTTTCATGAGCTGTGTCCACAACTCTCTGCAGTTTCTTGTGGTCATGGGCAGAGCAGTTGCCATACCCAGCCGAGATGCTCCCAGTTAGAATGCTTTTTATAGTGCGTCGATGACAATTGGTGAGGGCCAACACCTTCTGTTATAATGTTGGAAGCCCAGCAGTGAATTTGCACACAGCAGGTTCCTTCAAACATCAGTAAAGGTTCCTTGTCTTGCTAGGAAGCTGGGGAACTTACTCTTTTAGTTAATAGTGGTTAAAGTTAAATTCTGTCCCAAGCCTTCATCAGGCCAGTGCTTATGGTGGTTTCCGTGGTGTGAAGTGACTGAGAGTATGAGACTCCCCCCCCCCTGATAGGATGCCAGTCTATCACAAGCTTCACCCCCAGCATTTTGCTGGTACCCATTTTCAGCTGGGTGGACTGGAGCAATGTATGGTTAAGTGCCTTGCTCAAGGACATATCACGCTGCCTGGGCTGGGGCTCGAACTCATGACCTTCACATCTCCAGTCCAACGCCTTAACCACTTGGCCATGCGCCACACAATAGTGGTATAAGATCTTTATATTTAGCCTTGGAGGACAGAGACAATTTAAAACGCTATCCTAAGGAAGAGTCTTGTCAAATCTTCCTCAAGAATCCCTCTGAGTTTTGTTGGGAGCTGCAGTCAAGGACTTGGCAATGCTTTGGACATGAATGTCAACATTTTATTTGAGTCATAGAGCACTACAGCATAGAAACATGTCCTTTGGGCCATATAGTTCATGCTGAACTGTTATTCTGCCTAGTCCTTTTGACCCTCCATACCTTTCCTATCCATGTACTTATCCAAATTTCTCTTAAATGTTGCATTTGAACTTGCATTCTGCACTTCTGCTGGCAGCTCAGTCCACACTAGCAACACCTTTTGAGTGAAGAAGCTCTCCCCGAATGTTCCCCTTAAACATTTCACTTTTCACTCTTAGCCTCCACTTCTAGTCTCACCCAACCTCAGTGGAAAAAAAAAAGCCTGAAGTGAAGTGGAAAGAAGGAGCAGACTCGATGGGATGAATAGCCAAACTCTGCTCCTATGTTTTCTGGTCTTCCGCTCTTATGTTGTTACCTGTTACTAATTATGAGTTGCAATACTAGCATATAAAGGAGACAGGACTGATGGCTAAAGGTGTTCATCTTCCCCTGCTCTGGTCTTTATACCCCCCGCCCACCCCCAAGGTTTGTAGTGCTTTTCCCCACCTAGGTCACTGGACAGGGCCAGGTGTTACTGTTTGCATACTGTTTACATGTGCTGCATACTTCAAATGCATTTTGAATTATATTTTATTAATCTATTTGTGGTAATTGCTGCTAAAGGAGGTTCTACTTGTTATTGAAATCAAGGGTTCATACTTTTTCCAGCCTGGACTGTGAATGTTTCAACAATGTGTTCAATAAAGACATGAAGAGTACAATTTTTTGCGTGTTATTATTTTAGGCAGATTGTGTGCACGAAAATCAGACCACATTTTATGAGTAATTAATGCAGAAAACCAAATAATTGGAAAAGGTTCATAAGCGTTTTCTTGCACTTGTATGTATTGTGGGTACACCGTGGTTGTATATATGTACAGTCAGATGACAACACACTTGAACTTGAACTTAGCCATCTCCTGGCTCTGGATCTTGTGCTTTATACCACATTCTGCAGAGCCTCATTCACACCGATCTGTAGCTACGATCCAGGGCTCACGCCCCACATCTGGCTCCCTTCCCTTGAAGGCAGAGAGTCATTGCCCAAGTTCTTCCTTTCAGTCCAAAACCGAAATCATGCCTGCAGGTAACCAACTCGGCCCTACAACCTTCATTATAATGCGCACATCTCCCAAGGATTGCTGTAATGAGTTGGGCTCTGTGTGAATTATAATTTGAAAGCAGTGCCAAGCATTTGTTCTGTAAATTTGTGCTTTTTACTCCGCCTTATTCTTCCTTCAAAGTTCACATTGAGCCTGAGGGTCCCTTGGGGGATTTGCGGAGGCCTGACCTCAATTAAAGAATAATTATTTAAATATGAACCCTGACAGTAGAGATTATGGGTGATTATTCAAGGATTTTTAATCCTGTATTAAGGTTTTTATGTTTAGGTCAGTGGTTGTTAGCACAAATTAATTCACTTTATTTCTTGAAGAGCTGAGTCCCACGTTAACCCATTTATGGCCACAGCAAATGGAGAACTCCATTTCCTGTATAACGCACACAAAATGCTGGAGGGACTCAGTATCTGTGGAAGGGAATTATTTTGTGTGTGTTGCTCTGGATTTCCAGCAACTGCAGAATATTTTGTTTTTATGATTTGCTCCACTGTGAAGTCTCTTTGAGAGATGCATACCCTGAAGGAGTTTAAATCTTCTCTTCGACAGGATGACCCTCTGACACTGCTCCCTCACTGTGGTCTCTGCATCTTTTCACCTATCACTTGCCAGTTTGTACTCCTTCCCCTCCCCCACCTTCTTATTCTGGCTTCTTTCCCCATCCTTTCCAGTCCCGGTGAAGGGTCTTGGCCTGAAACATCGACTGTTTGTTCCCCTCCATAGATGCTGCCTGTCCTGCTGAGTTCCTCCAGCATTTTGTGTGTGTTACTCTGGATGTGAGCTTCTGCAGAACCTGTTGTATTTATTCCATTTCCTGTCCCATTCTGCAAGTTAAACTGCTTTTGAGCACGTGAATTTATTCCCCTGACTGAGGAAGAATGAGGGGAAATTTGATGGAGGTATAAAGTTACGAGGGGTATCGTTTGTTTCTACTGTGCCATGTCATATGATGTGGGCGATCAGGATTGTTCTTGGCAAATTTTCTGTAGAAGTGGTTTGCCATTGTCTTCTTCTGGGCAGTGTCTTTACGAGGTGGGTGACCCCAGCCATTATCAACACTCTTCAGAGATTTTCTGCCTGACGTCCGTGGTCACATAACCAGGACTTGTGATGTGCACCAGCTGCTCATACGACCATCCACCGCCTGCTCCCATGGCTTCATGTGATCCTGATCGAAGGACGGAGAGTCTAAGCAGGTGCCATACCTTACCCAAGGGTGACCTGCAGGATAACGGATGGAAGGATCTCCTCACACTTCTTTGATGGAAATGTATTTTCACCCTACTGCCCATGAGGGGTATAGATAGGGTTAATGCAAGGTGGCTTTTTCCACTGAAGTTGGTAGAGTAGAGATCATGAGGAGAATGAGGCAAGATTTGATAGAGGTTGGGTGAGACTGGAACTGGACATCATGCATTAAGGGTGAAAGGTGAAATGTTTAAGAGGAATATGGGGGAGCCTTTTCACTCAGAGGGTAGTGCAAGTGTGGAACAAGCTGCCAGCGAAAGTGGTGGATGCGAATCCTATTTCAGCATTTAAGAGAATGTTGAATGTTGGAGAATTGACTATGGTCGAGGTACGGGTCAATGGGATTGGGCAGAAGATCTGGCCAGCATAGATAGGATGGAGCGAAGGGCCCATTTCTTTGCTGCGGTACTCTATGACTTGCAGTTGCACTGGAGGGTGTAGAGGAGATTCCGCAGGATGTTCAGAGTTGCTGGAGGAACGCAGCAGACTCTATGACTCTTTGGCGTGTTGGGACTGTGCTTGAGGGTGGGATATAAAGAAAGCGTAAAATTGCACTCAAAATGTTGACTTACTGGTCTTGGCAAGTGTAGTTAAAATGGAAACAAATTGCCTCTACCTCTTTCAAGTTTAGTATTGCTCTGTTTAAGAGAGCTGGGCTACTTTCTACCTTCCTGTTGTACGAGAGTGGGGAGATAAATCAGCCTCAGTTTGCATCGACTGCTAGCCAGAATTTGCACTCATAAATCTTTCCCTGTGCAGTTCTCTGACAAGCAATGCTATTCACTTGTGAGTGTACTACTGCAACGTGACAGTCTGGTTGTGTTGGACTGAGGTGCAGAATTGTGATTTTCCTTGTATTTTTCATGTAGTTTAGCATTCCTATGCTTGCTGTTATTTCTTATTTCACCTCTGTACATGTTCAGGGAAATTTCCTGCAATTACAGAACAGTTGCTTCCGTATTTTTCTGGAAAATTCTTAGTTTTCAGTAGCAAGTGTCACACCACTTGAATCTAGCTATTTTATAGGTTAATCACTGGAATTTGTGTTATCTCTAGTTTGAGTATGAGACAGCCACAACTGCTTCTTCCTTTCTCTTTTTTTTGTTCTCTCGGCTTTTTTTGTTGTTTTCTGCTCTTGCAACACCTAATGAAATGAATGTAAGCAATGTTTTATCCCTCATTATTGACTTCCAAAGAACCTTTGGATCTCAGTAGTATCAGGATTCAAAATTTGATCAGTCACAAGTAGTTCCTGTGGTGCTTCTGAATGACAGGTTGCAGCTTCTCTCTCTGCGGGGATCCTCTTGTTCAGTTGCCTGGTTAAACTCGCTGGACTGTCTACTAAGACGGCAGGTTCTGGTTCGGAGCCCAAACTCTAGCTTCAGATGATGCTCCAGAGAGTGCTGCATTGTCCGGGTTAATTTATGATCTCCCAACTAATTTCGGCATGTCTCCTAAAATTTTGACAAACTTCTATTGGTGCACAGTGGAGAGTATGCTCACTGTTATATCATGGTCTGGTATGGAAACACTAATGCCCAACAGAAAAGCCTACAAAAAAGTAGAGTACTCAGCTGAGTCCTTCACAGGCAAAGCCCTCCCCACCATTGAACGCATTTACAAGGAGCACTGCCACAAGAGAGCAGCATCCATCATCAAGGAACCCCACCACCCAGTACATGCTCTCTTCTCACTACTACCATCAGGCAGGAGGTACAGGAGCCTCAGATCCCACATCACTAGGCTCAGGACCAGTTATTACCCTACAACCATCAGTCTCCTGAATCAGCATGGATAATTTCACTCACCTCAACTCTGAACTGATTCCACAACCTACAGGCTCACTTTCAAGGACTCTACAACTCATGTTCTCAGTATTATTTGCACAATTTGTCTTCTTTTACACATTGGTTTGTCCATCTTTGTTTATGTATAGTTTTTAATAAATTCTATTGTATTTTTTACTTGTCAGTAAATACCTGCAAGAAAATCAATCTCAAGGTAGTGTATGGTAGCATATATATACTTAAATAAAAAATTTACTTTGACTCTGCCCAGCTGTCTATTCTCATTGATGTTAGATTGCTAACAGAATGGAGATGAAGTGAAGATTTCATTTCATTTTGAAGACCTGCGTATTTAAGATGTTGAATCATCAGCAGTAATCTGTGGACGAAAAGTAATGATTCAATATCATTCTGGAATGGTATTACCATGTTACAACAAAAGCCTGATTATCAGCTTCTGGTTATAAGATTTCCAACCCTTTGGCCTAGATTTAACACTGCCTTGCGTAACAGATTTATGCTTTAATGGAGGTCCCTGTACAATTTTTAACAATTGTTATCTTAACCAATAAGCTTCCAATGCACTTCCTGCAGACATTTCTCAGTAAGTCCGATTGTTCTGGACATGGTGGCGAATTAGACCATAAGATATAGGAGCAGAACTCGACCATTTGGCCCTTCGAGTTTGCCATTAGCTATGGCAGGGTACCACAGTAACGTAGTGGTTAGTGTGACACTGTTACGGTTCAGGATGTTCCGGAGTTTGGAGTTCAATTCCGGTGACGTCTGTAAGGAGTTTGTACATTTTCCCTGGGAACCGTGTGGCCTTCCTCTGTGTGATCCGGTTTCCTGCCACAGCCCAAATATGTGCTGGTTAGCCAGTTAATTGGTCATTGTAAATTGTCCAGTGAGTAGGTGGCGTGCTGTACAGTGTGACTCATTGGGCTGGAAGGGCCTGTCCCACGCTGTATTCTGAAATAAAAAAATAAACAAACTAAGATGTTAGTGTATAGATATTTAGAACCATAATGCCTGTGATGTGACCCCTTTATTAGGTACACCTGTACACTTCGTTAGTGCAAGTATCTAATCAGCCAATCATGCGGCAGCAACTCAGTTCCATGCAACAAACACTAAATGCTGGAGGAACTCAGCACCTATGGAAATGAATAAAGAGTCGACGTTTCGTGCCGAGATCCTTCATCGGGACTGGAAAGGAAGTGGGGAAGACTCCAGAATAAAAAAGTGGGGGCAGGGGAAGGAGGCAAGCTGGAAGGTGATAGGTGGGTGGGAAAGACAAAGGGATGGAGATAAAGGAATCTGATAGGAGAAGGGGAAGGAGGAGGGGACCCTGGGGGAAGTGATAGGCAGATGAGAAGAGTTAAGAGGCACTGGAAGGAGAAATTGATACTGATGCCTTCAGATTGGAGGCTACCCAGATGGAATATAAGGTATTGCCTTGAGGGTGTTCTCATCATAACACAAGAGGAGGCCATTGACTGACAAGTCGGAATGAGAATGGGAATTGGAATTAAAATGTTTGGCTACCCGGAAGTTCTGCTTTTGGTGGATGGAATAGGTGCTCACTGAAGCAGGATCTCAATTTATGACGGGTCTCACCAATGTAGAGGAGGTGGCATCAGGAGCACTGGATGTAATAGGCGACCTCAGCAGACTTGCAGGTGAAGAGCTGCCTCATCTAGAAGGACTGTTTGTGGCCCTGAGTGGAGGAGAGGGAGGAGGTGAATGGGCAGGTGCAGCTGTTTGCCTGCTTGCAAGGGTAAGTGCAGGGAGATTAGTTATGAAGGACGAATGGACAAGGGAGCAGTCCCTACAGGAAGAGGAAGGATGTAAAGATATGTTTGATAGTAGGATCCTTTTGGAGATGGAGGAAGTTGCAGAGGATGATTATTGGATGCAGAGGCTCATGGGGTGGTAGGTAAGGACAAGAGGAATCCTATTTCTGTCAAGGTGGCAGAAAGATAAGGTGAGAGCAGATGTTCGGGAAATGGAGGAGATGTGAGTGAGGGTGACATTATGGTGGAGGGAGGGACACACCATTCTTTGAAGAAGTCTTGGAAAGAAAAGCCACATCCTGGGAACAGATGTGGTGGAGACAAAGGAAGTGAGAAAAGGGAATAGTGTTTTTGCAGGAGACATGGTGTGAAGAGGCATAGTCAAGATAACTATGGGAATCAATAGGTTTATAAAGGATTTGGGGTGATGTTTTGGACCAAATGAATTTAAGGGCAGGATGGAAGTTAGAAGCAAAGTTGATGAATTTGCTGAGCTCAGCATGAGTGCATGAAGCAGCACCAATACAGTTGTCAATGTAGTGGAGGAAGAGTTGAGGAGTATTACTGGGGAAGGCTTGAAACATGGACTGTTACAAACAAAAAGGTAGGTATAGCTGGGGCTCATGCGGGTGCCCATGGTCACCCCTTAATTCTGGAGAAAGTGCGAGGAGTCAAAGGAAGAATTGTTAAGGGCGAGGACCAGTTCTGCCGGATGGAGAAGGGTGGTGGTGGAGGGGTTTAGTTGTTGTTCAGACCAAACTTTGGAATGGGAAAGAAATGTGATCTAAGTGACTTTGACCATGGTGCCAGATGGGGTGGTTTGAGTAGCTCAGAAACTGCTCTTCTGGGATTTCCACACACATCAATCTAGGGTGTACAGAGAATGGTGTAAGAAGTAAAAATCATCCAGTGAATGTTAGTGGTAGAGAACACTTTGTTAAAGAGACAGCAACACACACAAAATGCTGGAGGAACTCAGCAGGCCAGGTAGCATCTATGGGAAAAAGTACAGTCAATGTTTCGGTTTAGACACTTCTCCAGTCCTGTCAAAGGTGTATGGAGGGCTACACCCAGGTCGAGGAGAGTAGGCAGAATAACAGGTCAGCACAGACTAAATGGGCCAAAGGGCCTATATCTCTGCTGTAATGCTCTCTGGCTCTATGTTTTGGAGGTTTTTACCCACACTCCCCTCCTCAAGAAGCAACTTCATTAGTTCTTTGTTGGATCTACGATCAACATCTAGTATTCTCGAGACTAGGATTTACCAACCTTTTTTATGGCATGGACGCTTACCATTAACCATGGACCCCAGGTTGGGAACCCCTAACATAGATAGCTTTTAGTCTATTAGCCAATATAATCCTTCCACCCCAGTCACTCTATCTTTTGCTCCATTCCTTTGGGTAGCAGGTATACAAATTTGAAACATGTTCTAAGAGGGTCAAGGACAGCTTCTATTCTGATGTTATAAAGATAAAGGTTAGCTTTATTTGTCACATGTACATCAAAGCATCATGTATATCACTGACCAATGCAGTCTAAGGACATACTAGGGGCAGCTGGAGGAAACTGACGTAATCATGGGGAAAACGCACAAACTCCTTACAGACAGTGAAGGGAACTGGATTCTGATTGCTGGTGCTGTTCTGCTAATGGCTATGCTAGCAAGCTGCGCTCTTGACTTCTGAACGGGCCACGTGTATGATAAAGATAGATTCTTGACCTTTCAGTCCACCTTGTCTTAAGCCTTCAAGTAATGTCATTTTTAGTACACAAGTATAAAGGAAAACAAAATCATTGTTATTCCACATCAGATGTAGCACAAAAAACACAATTAGATGCACCTGAAATAAAATATAAATACATAAGATAGCTATTGTACATGGATTGATTGTATGTCTATAAAGTGACGCTAAGCACGGGAGTGTGTCTGCTTACACGCGGGAAGGGACTTTGGGCTTCTAACATTTAACTGTCGTTCATTCTTTGGGGCACTCCTCTGTTTACGTGGATGGTTGTGAAGAAAAAGCATTTCAGGATGTATATTATATACATTTCTTTGTCACTAAATTGTATCTTTGAACCTTTGAGGGTGACTGACAGAAAATGATAAAATTGTGGTGGGGGTGGTGGTGTTGGGGTGTGTCAGTGGCAGCAGGTTTTGATCAGCCTTACTACTTGTTGTCTACCCGTACTGCACTTTCTCTGTAACCATAACACTTTGTTCTTCTTGAGAAGTTCTGCAGATGCTGGAAATCCAAAGCAACACACAGACAATGTCGGAGGAACTCAGCAGGCGATGCAACATTCATGGAAATGAACAAACACTTTATTCTGCAGATTATTATTGCTTTTCCTTTGGTATTACTTTGATACACTGGTGTGTGGAATGATCTGTATGGATGGCATACAAAACAAATATTTTCATTTTCCATTGGTACATGTGACAATAATTACCAATTAATTGTGTGTTAACAATCTGTTAACAATCTGTTGCTTACAGTTTGTAAGCAATCCATTTAGTCCATTCAACCTGTTCCTCCTCTTTTTTCCTTTATCTCTATCCCATCTCTTCTTGGTGACTTTGTCATTAAGAAGACACACCAGTGCTCTACTTCGTTAGGGGTTTGAGGACATTTGGTATGTCAGCAGGATGTACAGTGGAGAGCATTCTGACTGGTTTGGCGGCTCCAATGCACAGGATTGCCAGAGGCTGCAGAGGGTTGTGGACTCAGTTGGCAGCATCACAGGACTGCACTGTCGAGGACATCTTCAAGAGGTGGTGTCTGAGAAGTTGGCATCCATCATGAAGCACTCTTGCCATCTGGTGCATGCCGTCTATTTATTTATTTAGAAATACAGTGCAGAACGGGCCCTTCCCGCCCACCGAGCCACGCTGCCCAGCTGCCCACTTATTTGACTCCAGCCTAATCACGGGACAATTTACAATGACCAATTAACCGACTAACCGGAGTGCCTTTGGAAGAGATTGGAGCAGCTGGGGAGAACCCACGCTGACATGGGAAGGAACATGCAAACTCCTCACAGTAGATGCTTGAATTGAACTCCAAACTCTGATGTAACAGCGTTGTGATAACCGCCCCATTACGATCCATCTCTCATTACTACCATGAGGGAGAAGGTACAGAAGCTTGAAGATCCAGACTCATCATTTTAGAAACAATTTCTTCCCCTCTGAAGTCAGATTTCTGAATGGTCCATGAACATTAACTATCTCCTTATTTTGTGTAGAATTTATATATTTTGTAATTTATAGCAGTTTTTTGTCTTTGCATCATACTGTTGCTGCAAAATAACAAATTTAGTCATATAAGACAGTGATAATAAGCATCTTTCTGATTGGTTCTGTTCACTGAGTGAAGAAGGTTCCCTCGATTCCACTTTTTAATGCCCAACATCACAAACTTTGCTAACTAATTCACGTGGCAAAGATGAATATTAGATGACAACCTCTCCCTATTCAAGTGAATATCTTCAGATTGAACAGAACATTTCAAAGTCCTGCGCTCGATTTATCCCTCAATGAGCCCACTTAAAACAGAATAGTTAAAGACCTGTTCTGAGGCTTGGTTGCAGGACCTGTCGCTCTTTGGAAGACTGCAGTTTAGCTGCTGTGTTTTGCCAACACTTCAAAGATAATCCACAGGCTGTGAAGTGCCTTGGGACGTTCCAGGAGTGTGAAATGTACTGAATAAATGTATCTTTTTAAAGAAAATTCTGTGCTAGATATTCTGCTTGACCATAAGACATAGGAGCAGAATTAAGCTGTTCAGTCCATCATGGCTGATTTATTTTCCCTCTCAGCCCCAATTCTCCTGCCTTCTTGCCATAATCTTTGACACCCTGGCTAATCAAGAACCTATCAAACCTGCTTTAAATATACTCAGTGACTTGGCCTCCACAGCTGTCCATGGCAATGAATTCCACAGATTCACCACTGTATGGCCAAATAAATTCTTTTTCATCTCTGTTCCAAAGGGGCGTCCTTGTATTCTGAGGATGTGCCATTTGGTCCTAGAATCTCTCACTATAGGAAACATCCTTTCCACATCCACTCTGTCTAGACCTTTCAACATTTGCTAAGTTTCAATGAGATCCCCTCTTATTCTATTAAACCCCAGCAAGTACAGGTTCAGAGCCATCAAGTACTTTTCATACATTAACCCTTTCATTTCTGGGATAATTCTCATGAACCTTCTCTGAATCCTCTTCAACGCCAGTACATCGATTGTTAGATAAGGGGCCCAAAACTGCTCACAATCCTCCAAGTGCAGTCTGACCAACACTTTATGAAGCCTCAGTTTCTGAGAGTTCATAAATCTGTAGTTCATTGCTGACAAAGATGTTTAGTAATTTGCACCATATATTGACATCAGCTGTGATGGACATCTGGGTGCCGTCTGTTCTCTCAATCATGGAACCAGAGAACCTTTGACACAACAGAGGCCTTTCGATCCTTTACAACCATTCCAGCTCATTGTACAACTCAGTATCAATAAACTGCAGATACCGGAAATGTGTAAGTGCTGGAAATCTGCAGCAGGTCAGGTAGCATCTGAGGGAAGAGAATTGCACAGGATCACAAGAGGGTGTAGACTCAACCAGCTTCATCTTGGGCACAACCCTCCCCACAGTCGACAACATCCTTAGTTTGTGTTAATTCAAATGGCACTAGTGTACCGGGTAAGTTCACTGTACGGTTTGATGTACAAATGATAAATAAAAGAATCTGATTCTTTAAGAGGTGATACCTCAAGAAGGCAGCTTTCACCATGAAGGACCTTCACCATGCAGGACCTGCCCTCTTCTCATTACTACCATCGATGAGGAGGTACAGGAGTCTTAAGACCCACACTCAACATTTTAGGAGCAGCTTCTTCCCCTGCGCCATCAAATTTCCGACGATCTGATCTTTTGTCAAGCTGAATGTTGTGTGCCATTTTAGTTTATTCAGCGATATTGCGTGGAGTGGGGCCTTCCGGCCCTTCGAGCAGCACCACCTGAGCAACCCCGACAGGCCAAATTTAACCCTAAGCTAATCATGGGGCAGTTTACAATGACCAGTTAACCTAGCCAGTCATTGGAGTGTGGAAGGAAACCGGAGCGCCTTGGGAAAACCCATGCATTCCACGGGGAGGGTGTACAGACTTCTTACAGATGACGCTGGAATTGAACTCCAAGCTCCGACGCCCTGAGTGGTAATAGCACTGCGCTACCGGCTGTTCACCCTGAGTGGAGTCTTCCTGTCTGCTCTGTACACCCTGTTTCTCCCCAGCGCCTGTAAACTCTAACCTTCCACCATCCCGAGTTTTTATACTCACCACCTAAAAGCAACTAAAGAAATAACCTTGTCACAACATCAGTAAGACCAAAGAATTGATTGTGGACTTCAGAAAGGGTAAGACAAGGGAACATACACCAGTCCTCATAGAGGGATCAGAAAGTGGAAAGGGTGAGCAGTTTCAAGTTCCTGGGTGTGAATACCTCTAGGGACCTAACCTGGACCCAAGATATCAATGCAGCTATAAAGAAGGCAAGACAACAGTTATATTTCATTAGGAGTTTGAGGGGATTTGGTATGTCACCAAAAACACTTGAAAACTGAATCAGAATCAGAATCAGGTTTATTATCACCGGCATGTGACATAAAATTTGTTAACTTAGTAGCAGCAGTTCAATGCAATACATAATCTAGTGGAGAGAAAAAATAAATAAATAAGTAAATCAATTACATTTATTGAATAGATTTAAAAAATATGCAAAAACAGAAATACTGTATCTTAAAAAAAAGTGAGGTAGTGTCAAAGGGTTCAATGTCCATTTAGGAATCGGATGGCAGAGGGGAAGAAGCTGTTCCTGAATTGCTGAGTGTGTGCCTTCAGGCTTCTGTATCTCTTACCTGATGGTATCAGTGAGAAAAGGGCATGCCCTGGGTGTTGGCCTCTCTGAGACACTGCTCCCTAAAATGTCCTGGCTACTTTGTAGGCTAGTACCCAAGATGGAGCTGACCAGATTTTTAACCTTCTGCAGCTTCTTTCGGTCCTGTGCAGTAGCCCCTCCATAACAGACAGCGATGCAGCCTGTCAGAATGCTCTCCATGGTACAACTATAGAGGTTTTTGAGTGTATTTGTTGACGTGCCAAATCTCATCAAACTCCTAATAAAGTATAGCCACTGTCTTGTCTCCTTTATAACTACATTGATATGTTGGGACCAGGTTAGGTCCTCAGAGATCTTGACACCGAGGTACTTGAAGCTGCTCACTCTCTCCACTTCTGATCCCTCCCTCTATGAGGATTGGTATGTGTTCCTTCGTCTTACCCTTCCTGAAGTCCACAATCAGCTTTTTCGTCTTACTGATGTTGAGTGCCAGGTTGTTGCTGCGGCACCACCCCACAAGTTGGCATATCTCACTTCTGTACGCCCTCTCATCACCACCTGAGATTCTACCAACCACAGATGTATCGTCAGCAAATTAATAGATGGTATTTGAGCTATGCCTAGCCACACAGTCATGTGTATATAGATAGTAGAGCAGCGGACTAAGCACACACCCCTGCGGTGCGCCACTGTTGATCATCAGTGAGGAGGAGATGTTATCATCAATCTGCATAGACTGTGGTCTTCTGGTTAGGAAGTTGAGGATCCAATTGCAGAGGAAGGTATAGAGACCGAGGTTCTGCAACTTCTCAATCAGGATTGTGGGAATGATGGTATTAAATGCTGAGCTATAGTCGATGAACAGCTCCTGACATAGGTGTTTGTGTTGTCCAGGTGGTCTAAAGCCATGTGGAGAGCCATGGGGATTGCATCTGCAATTGACCTATTGTGGCGATAGGCAAATTGCAATGGGTCCAGGTCCTTGCTGAGGCAGGAGTTCCACAAATGTTAATGTGGAGAGTATTCTAAGTGGCTGCATCGCCGTCTGGTATGGAGAGTGTGCAGGGTGGTGTTGGTGGGTAATGCAGGAGATCAAAGTAAGCTGCAGAGTGTTGTAAACTTAGTGATCTCCATCATGGGCACCAGCCTCCTTTGTATCCAACACATCTTCAAGGAGCAATGTCTCAAAAAGGCTGCATCAATCATTAAAGACCCCCATCACCCAGTACATGCCCTCTTTTCATTGCTACCCTCAGGAAGGAGACACACACTCAATGATTCCGGAACGGCTTCTTCCCCTCTGCCATACGATTTCCGAATGGACATTGAAACCATGGACACCACCTCACTATTTTTAAATTTTTTTATTTTTTCACTACTTGTTCAATGCAACTATTTTATAAACTGTAATTCACAGTTTTTCTCTATTATTTTGTATTGTACTGTGCTGCTGCTGCAAAGTTAAGAAATTTCATGCCATATATTAAACCCGATTCTGATTCTGCTTTCTCCATCGTGTGTCATGTCACGTACAGGTACAGCTCACGGTGTTAAGCTGCTTGCTCTCATCACTGTGTGGCTAAGCTCAGTTCCAGTGCCATTTAAAAATTCACAAATGACACCTCTTTTGTTGGATTAGTCACAGGTTGTGATGAGCCGGCACGCAGGAGCAAGACTGGGTACCTGGTTGAGAGGTGCCAGAAGGATAACCTGTCACTCACTATCAGTAAAACTAAAGGACTGATGGGGAAACTGGGTGAATATCTGCCTGGTCTACATTGAGAGATTGGCAATGGGGAGAGTCTGCAGCTTGAAATGCCTGTGTATTAACATTTCGGATGACCTGCCCAGGGCCCACAATACATTTACAAGGAAGCATCTTTACTTTTTTGAGGTTGAAGAAATCACTGAACACTCAAACAAACTTCTACAGATGTACTGTTGAAAGTTCCTGACTGGCTGCATCATTGTCTAGTACAGGGATTTGGAAGTCCAGGAATGTAAGAAGCTGCACAAAATAATGGACTCAACCCAATCATGCTGCTGAAATGCATGCTAGGATGCACTGGGACACATCATCAGTGACGTAACCTGGGCCATCAGGTGTTTCGGGTCTTTCAACATCAGAAACCCTCAGCCTGGCTTGTGTCCCAGCAGCGTTGGTCCACGGGTAACACTTCTTGATCCATAGTCATCTGGTTCGTTCAGCAGCCTCTGTGACGGTCCTGATGTCTCTTCCCTTTCAGTCCCCGTAATGCCAAGGAGAGAGTAGGTTCTGCATAGCGAGCAGCCAACAAATCCTCTACACTCCACCTTTATAGGCTTGCAATGTGCTCGCCACCCCTGTCTCTGGCACTGCTCTACCATCTCCTCATATTTGGCTTTCTTACATTCGAATGCCTCCTCAATCTGGTCTTCCCAAGGCTGTTAATTCTATCATGACTACCTGCTTCGAGGTTTCTAACTGAATGACCGTGGCAGGCTTTGGTGATGATGATGCAATGAATTCAATATATCCCAGACACATTCCTCTCCACCATTGGTAGTATCTACAGAGGAGACGCTGCCCCACGAAAGCAACATCCATCATTGAAGATCTCCAACATCTGGGCCATGCCATCTTCTCACAGCTCCCATCGGGAAGGAGGTTCCTGAAGTTCCATGTCACCAGGTTCAAGAAAAGCTATTCAACTTCAACCATTCAGTTCTTGACCAACCACACAACCTTAATCTCCAGAGATAATCAGCAATCTGATCACTTTCTAATAAAATTGACGTCTTCAGTTCAAATTGTATTCTTTCTTGTAAAGATTGTTTATAACTTTTGTTTTACTTGTGAATGCTGCCTATCTGTGCCTGTGATGCTGCTGCCTGTATGTTTTCCATTGTACCTGCGCGTACGCATACTTTTGCAGATGACAATGAACTTGACTTTGATTTTGACTCATTTCCCTGTCACCTCGCTGTTTCCTCTGGCAACTGCCAGTCCTGCCTGTAGAAACAGTTTACACAGACTTAACATATTGAAGACCTTTCATGATTTTAAAAGCACTTAACCTTTTCTTAACTCCGGATCTGAGGGTGAAAGTTTCTTTTGTGCTGACCCCTCATCGTCCTTTTTCCTCTGTGCGTTATGCCAAATCTCTGCAGGGTTTTCTAAAATGTGGTGTGTAGATTGGGAGTCACCATCTTGTTGAATACAAAGGAACATGTGAATCACTGCTTGTCCAAACTTAACTTAGAACATAGAACCGTACAGTACAGGAACAGGCCCTTCAGCTCATAATGTTGTGCCAAAACAATTAAATTGGTACTCAAATGGCTAACCAGGCACCCACCAAAAAAGCTTGCCCCTCTGACCTCCTTAACTGTTGAAATCGAACCCGCAGTCACCACAACTCGTTCCACACTCTCACGACATTCTGATTGAAGTTCCCCCTCATGTTCCCTTTAAAATTTTCACCTTTCACCCTTAACCTATGACCTCTAATTCTGGCCTCACCCAACCTCGGTGGAAAAAGCCTGCCTGCATTTACCCTATCTATATCCTTCATAATTTTGTTATCCTCTATTATATCTCCCCTCCTTCCCTTGTGCTCCAGGGAATAAAGTTCTAACCTATTCAAACTTTCCCTAAAAATCTGCTTATTCCTTCATTTCTCCCCCCATTGCTTTCCCAATGGTGATGTCATTTGCTTAAGATAATAATCTTAATCTGTTGGCTGGAGCCGAGTCTGTGAATCTTTGCAAGTCTGCTGAGGGTTTTGAAACCGGTGTTTGCAGGCCCGAGACTGTATTTGGTGGATGCTGGAGGCCTGTCCTGGGTTTAAAGTACTGTGTAATGTATGTGTGAGGGAAGAACGGGGCTTGTGTTTGCAGTTGTTGTTCTGCTGAGCATGGTAGGCATGGTACGTTGCCGCCAGAATGTGTGGCAACACTTGCAGACTGACCCAGCACACCTTAAGGAGTGTGGATCGAGCTGTGGTAGATGTGGGTTTATATATATTTCTTATTGTAATTTATAGCCTTTTATTATTATGTATTGCCACGTACTGCTGTCCTAAAACAACAAAATTCACGACGCACTGTACGCCAGTGATATTAAACCTGATTCTGTCGTTGTTGATGCTGTGTATGTTTTGATGTACTCATGACAAATTAACTTGAATCTTCAATTGTGATACATGGCCACAAGTTAGGCTATGATAGAAGATGCTTCAGCAAATCTCTTAAGCAATTTAAGAGTTGGTGTGATTGTGGAATCACTGCTACAATGACTGATTGAGAGGCATATTACTATGTATTGTTGCGGGGCATAGATGGGAAAATGAAGGGAACTTCTAGGAGAGCTAGTTAGGAAGAGGTTTGATTGCGGAATGAAGTTGGTAAAGACTGTTTGGGTCTATATCATTATATTCTTTTGCCTTCCTTTTACCAGTTAATAACAATCCACTTCTCCATGCTGTCTAATGATTATCCAGCTCAGTCCTGATCTGAAATTTACAAGAATTCCTTAGCCGTTTCCATCAGTGCTCTGTATTGAGCCCAAGCTTGAGGGGTATGTTTGGGGAAGGTTCACGTGTAATGAGATCTTTTTCCTAACCATAAGTTTCTGTGTATCCATTTGATCAGAATTACCTACAAGAGAAATCTGCAGATGCTGGAAAATATCGACTGTATTTCTTTTCCATAGATGCTGGCTGACCTGCTGAGTTCCTCCAGCATTTTGTGGGTGTTGATCCACATTACCTCTCAATTTTATTGGGAAGCCTGCAAAAGGGTCTTAGCCTGAAATGTTAACTGCATTCTTTTCCATAGATGCTGCCTGGCCTACTGTATTCCCTCAGTATTTTCTGTGTGTTGCTTGGATTTCCAGCATCTGCACATCTTCTCTTTTTTTTTGTTGGGAAATAGTTAAGTTAATCGTAAATTTGTCATTTCAATATTGAAACTTATTGAATATTGAAAAACCTACAAAGAATGGGTTTGGAGAGGATGTTTCCTATCGTGTGGGAGTCTAGGACCAGAGGGCACAGCCACAGAATAGAGGGACATCCATTTAGGACAGAGATGGGGAAGAATTTCTTTAGCTAGAAGGTAACAAATTCCACTCTGTAGAATTCATTGCCACAGTCAGCTGTGGAGGCCAAGTCATTGAGTATATTTAAAGCGGAGGTTGATAGGTTCTTGATTAGTCAGGACATCCAGGGTTACAGAGAATGCAACAGAATGGGGTTGAGAGGTTATAATCAGCCAATGAGGTTTATTATCAGCCATGGTGGAATGGCGGAGCAGACTCGTTGGGCCGAATGGCCTAATTTTGCTGCTATATCTTATGGCATTATGGTTTTCCTTGGCTCTAAACGTTGTTGTAAACGTTGTGAAGGAGTGGGAAGTCCATGGCACCAACAATGAGGAGGTGGTGATGTGGTGAGGAAGGGATTTTGTTTACACAGATTGCATTTGTAAAGCATTTTAAAAATCTGCTCTGATTTTCTTAAACCACATCACTGCGTGCACAACTTGGAAAGACATGTGAACTGCTGGAGATGTCCGTGGCTAGAATGTGAATCCATGCGATCGTGAGCAGAGTGTTTCCAGGCAGAAGGATGCAATGTGTAGGCTTCAATACTTGCTTGCCAACATCTTACGGGAAAATAAGTTGCCGGTCTTTCCCTGGAGAGGCTTTGAAGTAGGATCTTCGGGGAAGGGTGAGCGGGAAGGGCAGCGCATCGCTCTTGTGTTCTTTATTTCATGAGTCAATAAAATCTTCTGTTCTATTCTGGGCAAAGGGCAAGCTTGCTTTATGCAAGATAATAATTAAGAGCTTCTGTCAGAATGGCATGATGCCAAATTGCATATTAATTGAAAGCAACAAATGATCTGCTGGAGGAACTTAGCAGGCCGAGCAGCATCTGTAGGGGGAAAGGAATAGTCCAATGTTTCAGCTCGAAACCCCGAATCAGGATCTTGTGTCTCCTCTCTAGTTGCCAAAACAATCTGGTCGCTGGCTGCTGTGCTGAATGTTAGTATGCTGTATGCATTATCTTGTCGTGAAAAGGAAATACTTGCTAACGCCTAATCCCCTCACATTTTCAAATCTCTTAAACTAAAGAAGTTGCTTCTGACTTGCATCATACAGGCTGCCTAATCACTCAAGCTTTCCTTCAGACCTTTTTCATACATGATGGTGTCCCATAAGGGTCTGAGACTGCTGTGCCTTGGTGTAAATAACATCAAATCAGCCTGAAGAAATTCAACATGTGAAAACCTGCAGATGGTGGAAACACAAAATGCTGAAGGAACTCAGCAGGTCAGGCAGCATCCAAGTAAATAGTTGATGTTTTGAGCCGAGACTCTTCATCAGCTTCAGATGAAGGGACTTGGCCCAAAACGTCAGCTGTTTACTCTTAATCATGACATCTTAAACATTACATCTAAACTCTTTGAGGCCATTTCATACAATAGATACACCAGAAGGAAATCTGTTCAAGCGGGAGTTGTGTTACATGAGAGCTGTGACGCAGAGAACAAGTGGCAGCTGCGAAAGGAGAGAGTGAACAACAAATAGACCCCCGACCACTGACCACAGCCACCAATTACTCTTGCCCATTCTGCACCAGATCCCATACTAGCCTCTATAGCCACCTGAGGACCCATCAGTAGCCATGGGAAGTTAGAAACACTGACCCCATGCTACTGGTGCTGCTGTTTTCTCTCCAAAGTGAATTTGCTTTCCTTTGCTTCCTCTTGCTCACTAATGAACATCTGTAAAGCAGGTTATTTACTCAGTGGTGCTCTTTGTGGAAACTTTACAAGGGATTGGTCAGACTGCACTTGTAGTATGTAAGCAGTTTTGGGATCCTTATGTAATAAAGTACTGTATATGCTGGTTTTGGAGAAGGTCTGGATGAGGTTCAGGAGATTGATCCCGGGAATGAAAAGGTTAATGTATGATGAGGGTTGATGGCTCTGGGCCTGTACTCGCTGGAATTGAGAAGAATAAGTGAAGGACCTCATTGAAACCTGTCGAATTTGAAAGCCGTAAGTAGAGTGAACAGGGAGAGGATGTTTCCTGTAGTGGGAAACATGGGAACCTGAGGGCACAACCTCAGATTACAAGGACCACCCTTTAGAACAGAGATGAGGAGGAATGGCGAATCTGTGGAATTCATTGCTACAGATGACAATGGAGGCCAAGTCATATAACACAGATATTGATTAGAAAGGGTGTCAACGGTTATGAGGAGAAGGCAGAAGAGTGGGGTTGAAATGGATAATAGATCAGCCATGATTGAAAGGTGGAGCAGACTCAGTGGGCTGAATGGTCTAATTTTGCTCTTGTGTCTTATGGTCTGGAAATTGGCTGCCACGTTTTCTATATACTTAAACCTGAAATAGATGTTTTTATAATTAAATCTGTTCAGTCTGTTATTAAAGGTTCTGCTGGATGTACAGAGGTTATCTCAACATAAATTGGATTCAAGGAGTCATGTTTAATTTATTTTTAAAATTCATTCTTTAAACATGGACAACTCTGGCAAGCCCTTGAAGTTTGATATAATTGGGTAGGTTCTGAACATCTATGAATGACTGACACTAATGCGGGATTGAAATAACAGATTGGCCATTCATCTCAGTTTTACTTCCCTAGAGGGCTTTATTGAATATATTTTGTGGGCAAGCCATCAGCCTTTTGATTGGTTTTACTGACAACAGTATCTTCCGTGAACGTTCTCTCCAATGAATTCAAATTCTTTAAAATCATTTGAACATATAATTCTGGCTGAAACTTTGAAAAGACTGCTGGATTGTCAAAGCTGCCATCGTTCAAGAAGATATAATAGTGAGTCTTCTCTTGTCTTTTCAGATTTATGTTGACGATGTCATAGCTGGGAATTCTCAGTTTGACCTGACTAATTTTTATCCTTCAATCAGCGCATAGAATATTCTCAGTGAATGGTTGGGCCTGTGGAGGGTTAGAGAGATTCAGGGTACAAGTCCATGGATCTCCAAAGGTGGCAGTGTGGGTCCATTTGATAGCGTAGCGGTTAGCGCAATCGCTTCACCAGGCAGAAACCACCGATTGGGGTTTGATTCCCGCTGCTGTCTTTAAAGAGTTTGTATGTTCTCCCCGCGACTGTGTGGGCTTCTTCTGGATGCTCTGGTTTCCTCTCACATTCGAAAAACATACTTGTGGGCATGTTATGTTGGCATTGGAAGTGTGGCAACCCTTGTGGGCTGCCCCCAGAACAATCCTTGGATTGATGTCAGTCGTTGACACAAAGAACAATGCTATTTCACTCTATGTTTCAATGTACATATGACAAATAAAGCTAATTTTCTCTTAATCTCGTATGGGATACTTGCCTTTATATCTGCATAGAATGTGAGAAAAAACAAGGAGATTACAGTGGAATTTTATAAAACTAGCTGGTGTAACAGTCCCCTCCTCTAGCCTCCCCTCCATGGACTCTTCTACATCTCTTGCTGCTTCAGTATAGTAGTCAGCATAATGAATGACCCCACCCACCCTGGGCATTCTCCCTCTCCCTGCTCCTTTGCAAATGCCAGAAAGCATGTACCACAGGCTTAAGGACATCTTCTATTCCACTGTCTACCTCACAATCTACCTTGTTTTAGCCTAATGCCTCAGTGTCTGTGTGCCTGCACTTACTCTTTAATGGTAACATTATATTCTGCATTAACTCATTGCAGTGATGTGATGAAATGATCTGAATGCATGGCTTAAATCATAGAGTCATAGAGCACTACAGCACAGAAACAGGCCCTTTGACCCATCTAATCCATGCTGACCTGTTTTTCTACCTGTTCACATCTACCTGCCCCTGGAGCCTGGCCCTCCATACCCCCCTCATCCATGTACTTATCCAAACTTCTTTGAAATTTTGCAGTCGAACCCATATCTACCAATTCTTCTGGCAGCTCATTCCACACTCATACCATCTCCTGAATGAAGGAGTTCCCCTTCAGGTTCTTAAACATTTCTCTTTTCACTCTTAACCCATGACCTCTAGTTCTAGTCTCACCTAACCTTACTGGAGAAAGCCTGCCTGCATTTACCCTATCAAAACCCCTCATAATTTTGTATAGCTCTATCAAACTTTCCTTCATTCTTTTACAGTCCAGGGAATGAAGTCCTAACCTATTAATCTTTCCCAGTAACTCAGGTCAAGTGCTGGCAACATCTTTGTAAATTTTCTCTGCATTCTTTCAATCTTAATGATTTTTTTCCTGTAGGTAGGTGACCAGCATTGCACACAATACCTCAGATTAGGCCTCACGAATATACAACTTCAACATAACCTTCCAACTCTTGTACTCAGTGCAAACACTAGGAAATCTGCAGGTGCTGGAAATTCAAGCACAACACACACAAAATGCTGGTGGAACGCAGCAGGCCAGGCAGCAGCTATAGGAAGAAGTACAGTCGACATTTCAGGCTGAAACTCTTCGTCAGGACTAACTGAAAGAAGAGATTTGAAAGTAGTGGGGGGAGGGGGAAATGCGAAATGATAGGAGAAGACCGGAGGGGGTGGGATGAAGCTAAGAGCCGGAAAGGTGATTGGCAAAAGGGATACAGAGCTGGAGAAGGGAAAGGATCATGGGACAGGAGGCCTAGGGAGAAAGAAAGGGGGAGGGGAGCACCAGAGGGAGATGGAGAGCAGACAAGGAGTGATAGTGAGAGGGGCAGAGAGAGAAAAGGGAAAAAAGGAGGAAATAAATAAATAAATAAATAAATAAATAGATAGATAGATAAATGAAGGAAGGAAGGAAGGAAGGGATGGAAGGGGTAAGAAGGGGAGGGGGGCATTAACGGAAGTTAGAGAAATCAATATTCATGCCATCAGGTTGGAGGCTACCTAGACGGAATATAAGGTGGTGTTACTCCAACCTGAGTGTGGCTTCATCTTGGCAGTAGAGGAGGCCATGGATAGACATCAGAATGGGAATGGGACATGGAATGAAAATCTGTGGCCACTGGGAGATCCTGCTTTCCCTGGTGGACAGATCCTTGTAAGCGGAACAAGTGCTACACCTGCCCTTACACTTCCTTCCTCACCACCATTCAGGGCCCCAGACAGTCCTTCCAGGTGAGGCGACACTTCACCTGTGAGTCGACTGGTGTGATATACTGCGTTCGGTGCTCCCAGTGTGGCCTTCTATATATTGGTGAGACCTGACGCAGACTGGGAGACCGTTTCGCTGAACACCTACGCTCTATCTGCCAGAGAAAGCAGGATCTCCCAGTGGCCACACATTTTAATTCCACATCCCATTCCCATTCTGATATGTCTATCCATGGCTTCCTCTGCTGTCAAGATGAAGCCACACTCAGGCTGGAGGAGCAACACCTTATATTCTGTCTAGGTAGCCTCCAACCTGATGGCATGAACATTGATTTCTCTAACTTTCGTTAATGCCCGTCCCTGTCTTACGCCATCTCTCATTTATCTATCTATTGATCGATCGATCGATCTATTTATTTATCTATCTATCTATCTATCTATCTATCTATCTATCTATCTATCTATTTATTTATTTATTTATTTATTATTCCCTCTTTTTTCCTTCTTTTCTCTCTCTGCCCCTCTCACAATCACTCCTTGTCTGCTCTCCATCTCCCTCTGGTGCTCTCTTCCCCATTTCTTTCTCCCTAGGCCTCCCGTCCTATGAGCCTTTCCCTTCTCCAGTTCTGTATCCCTTTTGCCAATCAACTTTCCAGCTCTTAGCTTCATTCCTCCCCCTCCTGTCTTCTCCTATCATTTCAGATCTCCCCCTCCACTTTCAAATCTCTTACTATCTCTTTTTTCAGTTAGTCCTGCCGAAGGGTCTCGGCCCAAAACGTCGACTATACTGCTTCCTTTAGATGCTGCGTAGCCTGTTGCGTTCCACCAGCATTTTGTGCATGTTGCTTGTACTCAATGCTTTGATTTATGAAGATCAATGTACCAAAAGCGCTACCTGCAACGCCACTTTCAAGGAATTATGGGTCTGTATTCTCTGATTCCTCTGTTCTGCTTCACTCCTCAGCATCCTATGGTTCATCAGGTAAGCACTACCCATGTTTTTACTGAAAAAGTGCAACCCCTCACACCTGTCCGCACTAAATTCCATCTACCGTTTCCCCGCCTATTTTCCCAATGTTTTTAACTGTATCTTGACGCAAGTTTAAACAGATTTCCAGTTTACTCTCTGGAGGAGCACTTGTGTCCCTACGGTTTTGAAGATCCGGTGCTGGTCAATGGGACAGGTGGAGCTAAGTACACAATTAGTACACGGATTGTTACGAATGCTTGGAATTGTTTTTCTGAGAGGACTGTTCATCCTAATGAGACTTATGTATCTCTGGACACTAAGGAATTCAAGGGATTTGGGATCAGGCAAAAAAGTCGATGAAGCGTAAACTCAGCACAATTTTACTGAATGGCATTTTCTGCTGAGGCGAGAATGAGAGGTCATAGGTTTAGGGTGAAAGGTGCACTATTGAAGGAGATCCTGATGGGAATTTACCAAGCATCGAGAACATCTTCAAAAGGCAATGCCTCAAAAAGGTGGCATTCGTTAGTAAGGACGCCCATCACTCAGGAGGTACCCTCATCTCATTCCTACCATCAAGGAGGAGGTACAGGAACCTGAAGACACACACTCAATGTTTCAGGAACAGCTCTGCCATCTGAAGGGTGCATGATTCCATGAATATTACCACACTATTTATTTTCTTTTATAGCTCTTTATGCACTACGTATTTAATTTATCAATATATATTTCTTGTTGTAATTTATAGGTTTCATTATTATGTATTACAATGTATTGCTGGGAATGCACTATGGGAATCATATATAGGCCTCCAAATAGTAGCTAAGATGTGGATTTGAGATTGCAACAGGAGCTGAAAAGGGCATGAAATAAGGATAATGTCACAATTGTAATGGAGGACTTCAGTATGCAAGGGAATTTGGTACATCAGGTTGGTGTTGGATTGCAAGATAGGGAATTTGTTGAATGCCTACGAGATGGCTTTTTAGAGCAGCTTGTGCTTGAGCCTGCTCGGGGAAAGGCCATCTTAAACTGGGTGTTATGTAATAACCCAGATCTTAGGGAGTTTAATGTAAAGGAACCCTTGGGAGGCAGTGATCATAATATGATTGAATTCCTACTGCAATTTGAGAGGGAGAAGCATAAGTCACATGTATCAGTATCGCAATGGAAAAAAAGGAATTACAGAGTTATGAGAGAGGAGCTTGCCCAGGTGGATCAGAGGGGGAAATTGGTGGGGATGATGGCAGAGCAGAGGTGGCTGAAATTTCTGGAAATAGTTTATAAGGTGTTGGATAGATATGTCCCAGAGAAGATGAAGTTCTCAAATGGCAAGGTTAGGCAACTGTGGCCGACAAGTGAAGTTAAGGACTGCATAAAAACCAAGGAAAGGGCCTATAAGGTAGCAAAAGTGAGTGGGAAGTTGGATGATTGGGAAGCTTTTAAAATCCAACAAAAGGCAATTTAAAAAGCTATAAGAAGGGAAATGATGAAATATGAGGGCAAACTAGCCAATAATATAAAGCAGGATACTAAATTTCTTTTCAGTTATATTAAGAATAAAAGGGAGTTGAGAGTTAATATTGGACCACTGGAAAATGATGCTGGTGAGGTAGTACTGGGGGACAAAGAAATGGCAGATGAACTCAATGAGTACTTTGTCAATGATTTAGATAGCAGAATTGATGGCTTTGTGGCAAAGTTTGCGGATGATATCAAGATAGGTGGAGGGGTAGGGAGTGCTAAGGAAGCAATGCAATTACAGCAGGACTTCGACAAATTGGAAAAATGGGCAAAAAAATGGCAGATGGAATACAGTGTTGGGAAATGTATGATAATACATTTGGTAAAAGGAACAATAGTGCGGACTATTATCTAAATGGGGAGAAAATACAAACATCAGAGGTGCAGAGGGACTTAGGAGCCCTCGTGCAAGACTCCCAGGAGGTTAATTCACAGGTTGACTCTGTGGTAAAGAAGGCAAATGCAATGTTCGCATTTATTTCAAGGGGAATAGAATATAAAAGCAAGGAGATAATGTTGAAGCTTTGTAAGACACTAGTCAGTTGCACATGGAGTACTGTCAACAGTTTTGAGCCCCTTATCTGAGAAAAGATGTATTGTCATTGGAGATAGTCCAGAGGAAGTTCATGAGGATGATTCCAGGAATGAAGGGGTTAACATATGAGGAGCATTTGGCAACTCTGGGTCTGTACTCACTGGAATTTAGAAGACTGCATGGGATCTCATTGAAACCTACTGAATGTTGAAAGGACTAGATAGGGTGGATGTAGAGAGGATGTTTCCTATGGTGGGGGTATCCAGAACTAGAGGGTGCAGCCTTCAAAGTTGTGGGGTGACCTTTTAGAACAGAAGTAAGGAGGAATTTTTTTAGTCAGAGTGGTGAACCTCTGGAATGCTCTGCCACCGACTGCAGTGGAAGTCAAGACCATTGGTATATTTAAGGCGGAAGTTGTTAATTTCCTGATTGGTTGGGGCATCAGGGGATATGGTGGGATTGGATTGAATCCAGGATTTGCCATGAAGAAATGATAGAGCAGACTTGATGGGCTGAATGGCTTAATCCTACTATGTTTTATGGTCTTAGGGTCTTATGTGGATTCAATTGCAACAGTTAAAGGGTTTGGATAAGTAGATGGATGTGAAAATGTTCAGTTTGGACTGAAGGACCTGGTTCTGTGCTCTATGCATCTGTGTGACTATAAACACTTAAGGTGCAGGTATGGGGTATGTACGCCCACCATCCTGTTCTGCCCTTCAATACGACTGTGCTGAGTTTATGCCTCAACGATGTTCTTGCCTGATCTCCACATTTGCTGAATCCCTTAGTGTGCAGAGGTAAATCAATCTCATTTGGATGTACAGCCCTCTCAGAAAGAGAATTCCCAACACTCATCTGTGTTCGAATTTCTTCTTGTCATGGTCCAAATGACCAATTCCAGTTATCTCCTATAAACAGTTTCCTGTTTGTTCACTTATACCTGTATTTGGAGTATGAAGCCATAATAAAATACAAATGTGTAGAACATAGAAAGTAGTACATCACAGAGCAGATCCTTCATCCACGATGTTGTGCGTCCTTTAAACCTCCTCTATCAATCTAACCCCCATGTGTCTGTCTAAGAGTTTCTTAGGTGTCCCAAAAGTATTGGTCTCTACCACCACCCCAGGCAGTGCGCTCCATGCCTCCACCAATCTTTGTGTACGCAAGCTGCCTGACATCCCTCCCTGCATTTTCCTCCAATCACCTTAAAATTATGTCTCCTCACATTAGCCATTGGGAAAAATTCCCTGGCTGTCCACTTGATCTGTGCCTCTTATCGTTGCGTGACTGGTTGTCTGTTGTATCCACCGATGACAGCTGACATGGTGTATGGGATGTCCAGGTAGGGATAGCACCTCTGGTGAAGGGGCTTGTCATGTCCATTCCAGGGCAGCTCACTCGTCTTTGGTCCCCACCGGATGCTCAGCTCTCACCTGTGGCTCTAAGTAGCTGTTTACATGTGACAGTCGCCACACTCCGATACACCGCTTCGACAGGTGGTCTAAACCAGGTGAAGGTAGATGGAGTGCCTCGTACCCCAGTGAGATAGGGACATACCTGTCCTAGCATGCAAAGTCAGCTCTGGTAAACTGGGAGGATGAGATTAACAGTGAGATCGAATGGCTAGCAACGCTTTGTGGAGAGTGAAAGGCATTAGAAGGCACAGAAGAAGTCATTGTCATTCACTGCGAGCAGGGAAGACCCCAGTGTGTGATGACTTCATTGTCTTGTACACCTCTACCTTGTCACCTCTCATCCTGTGCTCCAGAGAGAAAAGCCATTGTGAATAAGTCTCTGAGACTTTGCCTCACACTGCATTGTACTTCATTCAAGACATTGAGGGAAGCCTTGAACATTCTTTGATCAGGCCAACTGAGTAATTGCATGAACTTACCACTAAAATGCCACAAAGGTTTGCAGTGTTTTAAACTGTTTGAGGAACGCCATAATGAATATCACTGCAACTATTTTCCCCCAAAAGGAAAACATTACATGAGTTACTTATAAAGAACTGAATTATTGCCAAGGCCACTGTTATGAGTTGGGTCTCCAAGCAGCTTTGACTGTCCAATCCTAAATTTGTTACATTACCGCAGTAACCTATGTTTTTATTTGAAAAGGAAAAGAACAATGATTTATGCTGCTCCTGGAAAGAATTGGTCTTGCCGCTTGGAAATGCTAACGAGAAGCATTTCTGTATTTCCTCAGCCCCAGTAATGGGTTTCATTGTGTTTTGGTCGTGTACATAATAAGCCAGCTCAGTCGAGCTCTGGGTCATGGATAGGTCAGCACCAACTTTACACTCCATAACCCAGTCTCTGAAATAATAAGTTTACAGAGTTGATACACTGGGTGAGACTAGAACTACAGGTCATGGGTTGAGGGTGAAATGTGAAATGTTTAAGGGAAACAATGAGGGGGGTCTTCTTCACTGAGAGGGTGGTGAGAGTGTGGAACAAGCTGCCAGCGGCAGTGGATTCAGGTTCGATTTCAATATTTAAGAGAAATTTGGATAGGTACATGGATACAGGAGTACTGGGCTATGGTCCGGGTGCAGGTTAATGGAACTAGGCAGATTCATTGTTCAGCAGGACTAGATGGGCCAAAGGATCAAAGAGTCTATGATTCTGTACTCCTTGTGAACTGAAGAATAGATGTAGGCCATTTGGCCCCTTAATGCTTGGTCTGCTATTCAGCAAGGTCATGCCTAACCTGAGTATTAGATTCAGATTTACCATCCATAAGACCGTAAGATACAGTGGCAGAATTAGGCCATTTGGCCTATCGAGTCTGCTCTGCCATTTCATCACGGCTGGTTTATTTCCCTCTCAGAACCAATCCCCTGCCTTTTTCCTGTATCCCTTCAGGCCCTGACCAATCTAGAATCTTTCAGCCGTTGCCTTACAATGTCTTGGCCTCCACAGCCATCCGTAGCAATGAATTCCACAGATTCACCATGCTCTGGCTAAAGAAATTCCTCCTTATTTCTGTTCTAATTGGACATCCTTCTGTCTGAGGCTGTGCCTTCTGGTCCTAGACTCTCCCTCCGTAGGAAACATCCTCTCCACGTCCACTCTCATTTACAGTGCAAAACATAAAAAAACTATAAATTACAATAAAAAATAAAATAAATGAATAGTGCAAAAGGGGGATAAGGAGGTAGTGTTCATCGGTTCATGGACTGAAAAATCTATACAGACCAGTACACTGCAGATGCTGTGGTCAAATCAAGACGTACAAATCAGGACTGACGAAGGGTCTCGACCCAAAACGTTGACTGCTCCTTTCAATGGATGCTGCCCGACCTGCTGAGTTCATCCACCTTTTTTGTACGTCTCCATACAGACCAGTGTTGCCTGTGAAGAGTTTGTACATTCTTTTGATGATTGCATGAGTTTCCTCTGAGTGCTCTGGTTTCCTCCCACGTTCCAAAGACGGGTTAAGTTTAGTGAGTTGATGTCAAGCTATGTTGGTGCTAGAAGTGTGGCAACATTGGCGGGCTGCCCCCAGCATAATCCTCAGATTGTGGTGTTGGTGGACGCAAAGTGGCGCATTTCACTGTACGTTTGATGCATGTGTGACAAATAAAGCTAATCTTTAATCTTTAAACTTCAGAAATCTGATGGCAGAGGGGATGAAGCTGTTGAGTGTGTGTTTTCAGGCTCCTGTCCCTCCTCCCTGAAGGTAGTAACGAGAAGAGGACACGTCCTGGATGGTGAGAGACCTTAATGATGGATGCTGCCTTCTGGAGGCACTGCCTTTTGAAGACATCCTTAATGATAAGGAGGTTTGTGCCTGTGCTGGATGTAGCTGAGTCCACAACCGTCTGCATCCTCTTCTGATGTAGTACACTGGGACCTCTGTGCCAGGCTGTGATGCAACCACGGTAGTGTAATGGTTAGCACTTCACTATTACAGCTTCGACGTTCCGGAATTCCAGTGCGTTCTATAACGTGTCTCTCTACGTCCTCCCCGTGGAAGGCGTGGGTTTTCCCTGAGTCCTCCTGTGCCCTCCCACGGTCTAAAGACATACCAAGTAGGTAATTGGTCATTGTAAATTGCTCTGTGATTAGGTTAGGGTTAATCAGAGTTGTGGAGTGCTGGGGCAGCATGGCTCAAAGGGCCTACTCAGTGTCACACCGTTAAATCAATCAATCAATCAATCAATCATTCTAGTGCTACAGCAGAACAGTCAAAATGTGCACAGCAAGATCTAACAAACAGATGAAGGGTCTTGACATTCTACTTCCCTCCACCGATATTAACTGATGTGCTGAGTTCCTTCATTTTCACCTGTCTTGTTCCAATGTCTGCAGTCTCTTGTGTCAGCATTGTAATGGCAGGTAGTTTGCTTTGGTGATGAGGAATGGCAAGACAGTCTGAATAGTGATGAGGGATCTCTGGCATTCGTCTGAGTCAGGTGAAAGAAGTGACTCAGCCGAGGGGCAGAACTTCCAACAGCGCGGGCTTCTTTAATATTGATATTTTTTACTTTTTACGTTTATTTAGAGATAAAGCGTGGAACAGGCCCCACCTTCCCACAGAGTTGTACTGCCCAGCAACCTGCCTCTTTAATCCTTGCCTAATCACAGGACAATTTGTAATGACCAACTGGTTCGTCCTTGGAATGTGGGAGGAAACCAGAGCACCCAGAGGAAACCCACGCTGTCACAGGGAGAACGTACAAATTCCTTACAGATGGCACCTGAACTGAATTCCAGACTCCAGAATGCCCCGACTGCAATAGCATCGTGTGGTGTATATATTGCACATGTATAATTATTAAGCCACTCCAAATTAAGAAGTGTAAAATTATGGCAAATGAATTTTGCTGTGTGCAAATAAAAGTTATGAGGGACATAGACAAAGTGAATGTGCGCAGTCTTTTTCCCATTGTTGGGGAAGTAAGAGCCGTACATCATAGGTTTAAGTTGAGAGGGGAGAATCTGGAGCAACCTTTTCACTCAGACAGTATATGGAATGAGCAGTGGTTGAGCCAGGTACGTTAACAGCGTTTAAAAGGTACTCTGGCACGTACATGGATGGGAAAAGTTTAGAGCGGGGCGGCAAACCTTTTTGAGAGCATATGCCCAAACAAGAAGCTGGCACGTGATAGGTGGAAGAGGTAAAGGGCTGAAGTAGAAGGAACCTGATAGGAGGGGATAGTAGACCATGAGAAAAAGGAAAGGAGGAGGGGCACCAGAGGGAGGAGATGGGCAGGTGAAAAGAAGAGAAGAGATGAGAGGGGAGCCAGAAGAGAGAATGGAGAAAAAGAGGAGCGGGGATAGATTACCAGAAGTTAGAGAAATTGCTGTTTATGTCATTTAGATGGTATATGAGGTATTGCTCCTCCAGCTTGTGTGGTTTTATCATGGCAATCTCTTGTCTGTCTATCAACTTGTTGAGTATCTCTGGCATTTTCTGTTTTATTTTTTCAGATTTCTAGTATGTGTGGTTTACAGCTGTGTCTGTGCCAAAATGTCTATTCTACATGAGTTAAGTTCTGATTAAACAGCCAACTGCTGTTTTCCACTGAAATTGGGAAGTTATAGGTTTTTAGATTTAGCAATACAGCACATGTAACAGGCCCTTCTAGCCCAATGAGTCCACGCCATCCAATTACACTCACGTGACCAATTAGCTAACCTACTAACCTGCACATCTTTGAAATGCGGGAGGAAACTGGAGCACCCGGAGGAAACCCACGCAGACAGAGGGAGAACATGGCAGAATTTAACCCGAGTCACTGGTACTATAGTAGCATTTTACTAACCACAGTGCTATCGTGTTATCCCACTGCGCTACAGTGCAGTTCTGCTATGCTACTGCCCTGCCCCACGGTAGCATATGAAGTGATTTTATTTAAGCATTGGAGATGTTAAGGAGATTTGATCAGGTGGATGGGGAGAAATTATTTCCACCAGGTGGGGAGGAGGGCCAGGGGGCATAATCTCCTAATTGGATCCAGGCTGTTCAAGTGAAGTCAGGAAATACTTCTGTGAACAGGAGAAGGCAGACATTTGCAGATCTCTTCCACAAATGGCAGTTCATGCTCTGTTAGCTGTTATTTTTGATTGAAATTGAAAATGTTGGAAACGCTAAGCAGCTCATGCAGCATCTGTGGAGGCAGTTAAAGTTTCAGATCAAAGACCTTTTCTCCAGCTCTGATGGATAGTCACCAACATGAACTATTAACTCTGTTATTCATCATCAAAGACCCCCACCATCCGGGCCACGTTATCTTCTCGCTGCTACCATCGGGCAGGAGGTACAGAAGCCTGAGGTCCCGTGCCAGGAACAGCTACTGCCCTTCAACCATTCGATTCTTGAATCAGCCAGCTCACCCTAATCACTTCTTCAGTACTGCAACACTATGACCACTTTGTACTAAAACAAATTTTTTTTTGTTCTAATTGTGTTCACTTCCCCACCATTGGGTAGTATCTGCAGTAGGCACTGCCTCAAGAAGGCAGCATCCATCATCATAAATGCCCCCTAAATCTGGGCCATTCCGTCTTCTTGCAGTTACCATCGGATAGGAGGTACAGAAGTCAGAAGTCCCTCATCATCAGGTTCTTGAACAGCTACGTCAAGACCTCTTTGACCATTTTACGCTAAAATAGACTTCTGGTTTTAGTACTAACTGTATTTTATCTTGTGAAATTCCTGGGTGTCAACATCTCTGAGGATCTGTCCTGGGCCCAACGTATCAATGCAGCTGCAAAGAAGGCACGGCAGTGGCTATATCTCATTAGGAGTTTGAGGAGAATTGCTATGTCACCAAAGAGTCTCGCAAATTTCCACAGATGTACCACGGAGAGCATTCTACTGGCTGCATCACCACCTGTATGGAGGGGGGCACTGTATAGGGTTGAAAGAAGCTGCAGAGAGCTGTGAACTCTAGACAGGTCCGTCATGAGCACTAGCTGCGCATCCTGTGCCAAGCATCCAGCACATCTTCAAGGAACGATGCCGGAAAAGGTGACATCCATCATTAAGGACCCCCATCACCCAGGACATGCCCTCTTCTCATAACTACCATCAGGGAAGGGGTACAGGAGCCTGAAGGCACACGCTCAAAAATTCGGGAACAACTTCTGCCATCCGATTTCTAAATGGACATTGAACCCATGAACGTTACCTTACTATTTCTTTTGCACCGATTTGCATAACAGCAACGTTCATGACATATTTCAGTGATACTATACCTGATTCTGATTCTGAAAAATTGTGTATAATTAATGGTTAATTTATGATTTTCTTGCGAATGCTGTTTATCTGATGCTCTGTGCCTGTGATGCTGCTGCAAATAAGTTTTTCATTGCCCCTGTGCACACATGGACTTGTGCAGATGATAATAAACTGGACTTTGAGTTTGGAATGTAGAAAATACATATTGCATATGGGTGTCACGATAGGGTAGCTGTCAGTGCAATGCTTCACAGCGATAGCTGTGAGATCAGAGTGCAAGGCCAACTCTTGATCTCCCACTCTGCCTTTGTACGTTATTTGTTTAGCTGCCCTGCACTGTCTCACAAACTACAATGCTACTGGGGCAGCACAGTAGTGTATCCCTTCATACCACCCGTGATCTGGGCTCAAATCCTGCTACAGTCTATAAAGAGTTTGTACGTTCCCTCTGTGACCGTGCTGTTTTCCTCCGGGTACTCTGATTTTCTCTTGCATTCCAAAGACGTGCCGGTTAGGGTTACTAAATTATGTTGGCACCGGAAGCATGGACTCTTGCAGGCTGCCCCCCAGCGCAGCCTCGGACTGTGTTGGGCACTGATGCATTTCACAGTATGTTTCGGTGTTTCAATGTACCTGTGACAAATCTTTCTCCTCTGGATTGAGCTGAGGTGCTCTGCAGAGCAATCATCCAATCTACATACTTCTACAATCTACAGTCCTCCAGTGTCGAGGAAGTCACATCGTGAACACTGGATGCAGTGGGCTAGCTTAGGAGTGAATTGCTGCCTGACCTGTAAAGACGGTTTGGACATTTCCCCTGTGACCGTGTCGGACTGTGTTGGCTGTCAGCACAAATCATGCCTTTCACTGTATGTTTTGATGCTCCTGTGCCAAGCAAAGCTAATCTTTAAATCTTTATAAATGCATTTAACAGAAACCAAGGAAGGAACAGACGAATATATTGAAGGAATGCAATAAAGAGGCAAAGGTGCATGTTAGGAAAGAGCAAATTGCCAGAATAAACTTGTTGAGGGAAAAGGCAAATTTTGGTGCTTTTTCTGTTGGTTTAACACTTGTTTTAGTACCTGATTTGCCTGCTCATGTGACAGATTTAGCATTTCCTGTTTAATACTTGTTTTAATGTTTCCAGGGTACTTGATTTTCCTGCTGATGAGGTAGATTTTATCAAGTCAACATGGGAGCTTAGTATGGTAGCGAACTAGATAGTAGGAGCGCAAAACGCGACAGAGGTCCGTCCACCTCGTTTGCAGTGTGCCGTTTTGGCAAGCATATGTCGTCCAGTATTTACTACCCCACTCCCAAGCTGTTGCTGTTTATACCCGTTCTGAGGTCACTGCTCCAATGTTAATAAGAGCCTTAATCAATAAAGTACTTAACACTGGAGAGGGGACTGCAGGAGAGGATTTAACTCGGATTAATTTCCAATATTGACCTAAAGGACCAACAGTCAGGACCTTGCAAATGCGCTGAAAGGCTTTCGTTACTTGATAGATATAATTTGAGATAAGGAGCTTTGGATAAAATGGTTGGTGGTCTGCTAACAGATGGAGGGATAATCATGTTCCCTTGTAGTAATTGCATCGCTGACAGTCTCAGATGAGAGAGGGAAGCAGACTGTGATGATATAAAAGCTCGGGCTTTGGAGCTGAATGTGAGGCGTGTGGGGAAAAGGGAGCTTTGTAAAAGCTTGGATTAGCAGTAATGAATATAATCCTTGGGACTGATGCTCAAACTCATCATATCATGAAGAGGAACATGCTTTTAAATATCTCCAACTGATTTGCCAGTCAGAGAATATAATCCAATGCAGACATTTGTTTCATTTTGTTCCTTTTCCTAATCTCTATTTGAGGTACAAACATAGTTATGTAAAGAAAATAGATTTGCCCTGTTTGTTTGAATTTCATCTTGCTTTAAATACAAATTTTATTCCAACTTTTAAGAAAAATACATCTTTTTCGAAATTCTGGAAATGGCCTTTGGTGTATTTTGCGTTATTTTTATTTTTGTTTTTTTTTCGAAGCACCACATCTTTCACATGAAAGGCTGGTGAAAGGTATAATCTTCAAAGCAATTTTTTGGCATTCTTTGAAGAAGAGTGAGGAAATGTAGAGTAGGTTGGAAAATAAGTTGAGGGGAAAGATCAGGGTGGGATTTGGCATTTTTTTGTGACAAAAATGGACGTTATTCATAATTAAATACAGTGGATTCCAGTTAATTGGGACACATCATGAACAGTTCATTTTGGTCCAATTAAGCAGCTGCCCCACTTAGCTGAAGTTTCATGGAAATGGTTAAAAAGGTATAAAAAAGACCAGCCACCATTTAACTAAATTATGCATTTAAATGAAATACAGAATAAATTAGAGCACTACCAATGCTACCACAGTACTGTAAAACTGTGTATTAGTTCCTAATTTTTATCAACGGAGTAATTCATTCAGTGTACGCTGCTGTGTTTGGGGTGTCCAGTGAGGGGTAGCCCCTCTGGTGAAGGGGCTTGTTGTGTCCATTCCAGGGCAGCCCACTCACCTTTGGTCCCCAACAGACACTCAGCTCTCACCTGTGACTCCCAAGTAGCTGTTTGCATGTGACAGCGGCCACACCCCCAGTACTCCACTTTGATAGGTGAGTTAAACCAGGTGAGGGTAGCTGGCAGGCCTCAGATAAGGATGTGTCTATACTAGCATGCAAAGTCAGTTCTGGCACACTGGGTGGATGAGATCAACAGTGGGATCCAAAAGCCAAGGAGACAGTTTTGCCACACATTGTGGAGAGTGAAAGGTATGATAAGGCACGGAAGTCAAGGTCATCCACTGCAACGAAGGAAGACGCCAATTTGAGATGAATATTCGCACCACTGGTCCTGGACTTCTGAGGTTGAGAGACTGGAACTGTCCCAGTACAAAAGCTTTTCCACTTTAAAAACTCCCATACAGGTTTCACTCACATCATCGGATACAACATAGGGTCAGAGAATGTTGAATCTTTGCGGGAGGAGTTAAGAAACTGCCAAGGATAAAAAAAAACACATTATAACAGTCATATGTAGGCCTCCCAATGAATACCTAAATGGAGAGAAACTGGAAAGTGCTTCTGTGCAAAGGGATCTGGGGGTCCTGGTGCAGGAAACACAAAAAGTTAGTATGCAAGTGCAGCAGGTGGTCAAGAAGGCCAATGGAATGCTGGCTTTTATTGCTAGGGGGATGGAGTATAAGAACAGGGAGGTCTTACTGCAGTTGTACCGGGTATTGGTGAGACCACACCTAGAGTACTGCGTGCAGTTCTGGTGTCCATATTTAAGAAAGGACATACTGGCTCTCGAGGCAGTGCAGAGAAGGTTCACTAGGTTAATTCCGGGGATGGGTGGGTTGATGTATGATGAGAGGTTGAGTAGATTGGGACTCTACTCATTGGAGTTCCGAAGAATGAGAGGCGATCTTATTGAAACATATAAGATTGTGAAGGGGCTTGATCGGGTGGATGCGGGGAGAATGTTCCCAATGATGGGTGAAACTAGGACTAGGGGGCATAATCTTAAAATAAGGGGATGCCGTTCCAGGACTGAGATGCGGAGAAATTTCTTCACTCAGAGGGTAGTGGGGCTGTGGAATTTACTGCCCCAGAGAGCTGTGGAAGCTACTACACTCAATAAATTCAAAACGGAGATAGAAATTTTCCTGGATAAAAATGGCATTAGGGGATACGGTGAGCAAGCAGGTAAGTGGACATGAGGCTAGGTTTAGATCAGCCATGTGATCTCCTGGACCAGTTTTCGATAGCCTGGATGGGTCGGAGAGGAATTTTCCAGATTTTTTCTCCTCAATTGGCAACTCGGTTTTTTTCCCCCGGGTGATCACATGGGTTTGGGCGGGATGAATAATAAAATAAAATGGGCGGCATGGTGCCCTGTTGGTTGGCACTGTTGCCTTGTGGGATTCGATGAAAACTAGAGTTAAGATTGGATCAGCCATGATCTTGTTGAATGGCGGAGCAGGCTTGAGGGGCCGATTGGCCTACTCCTGCTCCTATCTCTTATGTTCTTATGTAAATAGCAGCCAAGATGTGGGGTTGAGATTGCAAAGGGAGCTGGTGTTGCAAGGACGTGGCTGGGGACGAACCCAAGTGCAGGACACAGCCACGGAGACAGTCAGGAGGTGTTTGCACCATAGCGAGTGTGGAGTAGGTATCCAGGAGAGTCTTTACACAGAGACAAAGTTCACGTAGAGAATCCAGGAAACGATGCAGAACTTAGAACTGCCAGTCCTAAAGAACCATGAAACAAGGTTACTCATACAAGAGTCAACCAACGAACTGGCAGCTCCTTACTGTGATTCCAGGGTTTTTATCCTGCATTTACTGATGGCAGGCAGGTGTGTGTAATTCGTGGAACTGGGAATGATTGGAAGTTAGACGACGGGATTGAAGCCCAATTACTGAGGTAATAGCAAGGTGGGGAATAGCCAGACGGGACCATGACAGCTGGATAAAGGCATGTAATAAGGATAATAGAAACATAGAAAACCTACAGCACAATACAAAGCTGTGTCAAACATGTCCTTACCTGAGAAATTAGCTAGGGTTACCCATAGCCCTCTATTTTTCTGAGCTCCATATTACTGTCCAGGTATCTGCCTCTACTATCGTCGCTGGCAGCCCATTCCACACACTCACCACTCTCTGTGTAAAAAACTTACCCCTGACATCTCCTCTGTACCTACTTCCAAGCAGCTTAAAACTGTGCCCTCTCGTGCTAGCCATTTCAGCCCTGGGAAAAAGCCTCTGACTGTCCACATTATCAATGCCTCTCATTATGTTATACACCTCTATCAGGTCACCTTTCATCCTCCATCGCTCCAGGGAAAAAAGGCAGAGTTCACTCAACCCATTTTCATAAGGCATGCTCCCCAATCCTGGCAACATCCTTGTAAATGTCACAATTGTAACAGGGGGACTTCAGTATGCAAGGGGATTAGGAAAATCAAGTTGGTGTCAGATTGCAAGGGAGGGGATTTGTTGAATGCCTATGAGATGGCTTTTTAGAGCAGCTTGTGCTTGAGCCTACTTGGGGAAAGGCCATCTTAGATTGGGTGCTGTGTAATAATCCAGATTTTATTAGGGAGCTTAATGTAAAGGAACCTTTAGGAGACAGTGATCATAATATGATTGAGAGTGAGAAGCGTAAGTCACATGTATCAGTGTCACATGGAATACATGAAATTACAGAGTCAAGAGCGAGGAACTTGCCCAGGTGGATAGAAGGGGGATACTGGTGGGGATGATGGCAGAGCAGAGATGGCTGAAGTTTCTGGGAATGGTTCACAAGGTGCAGGATAGGTATGTCCCACAGAAGAAGAAGTTCTCAAATGGCAGTGGTAGGCAACCGTGGCTGAAAAGGAAAGTTAAGGACTGCTTAAAAGCCAAGGAAAGGGCATATAAGGTAGCAAAAGTGAGTGGGAAGTTGGATGATTGGGAAACTTTTAAAATCCAACAGAAGGCAACTTAAAAAGCGATAAGAAGGGGAAAGATGAAATATGAGACACTAGCAGTGTACCAGAGGTCCGTGAGAGTCAGGGAGCAGGAGTGAGTGCCATTGCTATTACCAAGGAAAAAGAGCCAGACAGACTCAATGGTCTTAAGGTGGATGAGTCACCTGAGCCAGCTGGACGACATCCCAGAGTCCTGAGAGAGGTTGCTGAAGAAATAACGAATGCATTGGTCATAATCTTTCAAGAATCACTTGATTCTGGAATGGTCCCGGAGGACTGGAAAATTGCAAATGTCACTACAATCTTTAAGAAGGGAGGAGGGCAAAAGAAAGGAAATTACAGCCAGTTAGCCTAACCTCAGTGGTTGGGAAAGTGTTGGAGTCTATTATTAAGGATGGGGTTTCGGGGTACTGGAGAGTAATGATAAAATTAGTCAAAGTCGGCATGGTTTTTGTAAATGGAAATCTTGCCTGACAAATTTGTTGGAGTTCTTCGAGGAAGTAACAAGCAGGGTGGACAAAGGAGAGGCAGTGGATGTCATTTACTTAGATTTTCAAAAGGCATTGATAAGGTCAGTATTGGGACCACTAATTTTCACATTGTTTGTCAATGATTTAGGTAGTGGAATTGTTGGCCCTGTGGCAAAGTTTGCAGATGATACAAAGATAGGTGGAAGGGTAGGTAGTGCTGAGGAAGCATTGCTGGAAGAATGGGCAAAAAAGTGGCAGGTAGAATACAGTGTTGGGAAATGTATGATAATGCATTTTGGAACAATAGTGCAGACTATTATCTAAATGGGGAGAAAATTCAAACCTCAGAGGTGAAGAGGGATGTAGGAGTCCCTGTGCAAGTCTCCCGGAAGGTTGATTTACAGGTTGAGTCTGTGGTAAAGAAAACAAATGTAATATTGGCATATATTTAAGGGGAGTAGAATATAAAAGCAAGCAAATAATGCTGAGGCTATATAAGACACTAGTCAGGCTGCAATTGGAGTACTGTCAACAGTTTTGGGCCCCATATCTCAGAAAGGATGTGTTGTCATTAGAGAGAGTCCAGAGGAGGTTCATGAGGATGATTCTGGGAATGAAAGGGTTAACGCATGAGGAGCATTTGGCAGCTTTGGGCCTGTACTCACTAGAACTTAGAAGACTGCATGGGGATCTCATTGAAACCTACTGAATGTTGAAAGGCCTAGATAGGGTGGATGTGGAGAAGATGTTTCCTATGGTGGGGGTATCCAGAACTAGAGGAAACAGCCTCAAAATTGAGGGGCGACTTTTTAGAACAAAGAGAAGGAGGAATCATTTTCTCCAGAGAATAGTAGTGAATATGTGGAATTCTTTGCCGCAGACTGTGGTGGTGGCCACGTCCATGGGTATATTTAAAGTGGAAGGTGATAGTTTCCTGATCAGTTAGAGCATCAAAGGTTATGGCGAGAAGGAAGGTTTAGGTTTAGTGGGATCCGGGATCAGACATGATGAAATGGTGGAGCAGACTCGATGGGCTGAAAGGCCTAATTCTGCTCCTATGTCTCATAGTCTTATAGTCTTACGACAGAGAACCAATACACTGCTGAATGTATAGGAACAAAATTAGTGCAGACACCCAGTGCAGATAATGGACTGCCTTCATACAATGCTTGCAATGATTGCATCCTCCAAATCTTCATTTCGTTGTAGTATTCATGATGATTGTCAATATCTTCAAATACTTTGTAGTGCCTAACTTCATTTTCATTCATGGCTTTTCTGGCATCTGCAAGCCTGAATGCTTTGCAGTGAGCAAAGCCATTCTGAATTGTCTTACTGCTTATTTCTTGCCAATTCTCAGTGACAAAAATCACTACTTTTTGAACACAAACATATGCAACTGATGCTATTCAAAAACTGTTTGCTCTAAGCGCAGTGTGCTGTTTAACAGCCACACAAGCACATGTGACTGAATCAAGTTAGAAACTGTTTGGCAACAGTCTCCTGTCCCAAGTAAGCGGCACAGTGTCCCAAATAAATGAAGGGAATCAATTAGTTTTTGTTCTTTAAAAGTTGTCCTAAATAAGTCTCTGCCCCGATGAACCAATGGCCCAATTGACCAGACTCCCCTGTGATTCTGGAAGGAAGGAAAAGAGCAAAAACATTTATATTCATGGTTGTTGCCTTCGGTTGTGTAAAGTCAATAAAAACGCACAAACCTTGTACCATTGCCACTCACGTGGTCCCCTGAGATGATACACCCTTTCATTATTTGAGGGGTTCCTCACCCCAACTGTTCCATTCCTGATTGAGGGCCTCAGCCAAGAAGACATATGAGCAGAATTAGGCCGTTCAGCCCATCAAGTCTGCTCCATCATTCAGTCATGGCTGATTTATTATCCCTCTGAACCCCATTCTTTTGTCTTCTCCCTGTAACCTTTGACGCCCTGACTAAACAAGAGCCAATCAATCCCCGCTTTAAATGTACCAATGACTTGCCCTCCACAGCCGCCTGTGACAATGAATTCCACAGATTCACCACCCTCTGGGTATAGTAATTCCTCTCATCTCTGTTCTCAAGGGACACCCTTGTACTCTGAGGCTGTGCCCACTATAGGAAACATCCTCTCCACAATCACTTATCTAGGCCTGAAATAATGACTGTTTATTTCCCTCCATCAATGCTGCCTGAGCTGCTAAGTTCCTACCACATTTTAGGAGAAATTAATGCATCATTCGCTTTGTTTTTGCCTTGTTGGGGCGGCAGGGTAGCTTAGTGGTTAGCGTAAAGCCGTTATAGTGCCAGCGATCAGCAATCTGGGTTCAGTTCCTGCTGCTGTCTGTAAGGTGTTTGTGCTTTTCCACATGACCACATGGCTTTTCTCCTGGTGCTCCGGTTTCCCTCCACAATCCAAAGACGTATGGTTAAGGTTAGTGAGTTGTGGGCATGCTACATTGACTCTGAAAACATGGCTACCCCAGCGTTATCCTTGCTAGACTTGATTTCATAGTTCAAAAGTTCAAATTATATTTTATTATCAAAGTACATTTATGTCACCACACACAACTCTTGAGAGTCATTTTCCTGTGGGCGTACTAAGCAAATCTGTAGAACAGTAACTATAACGAGATCAGTGAAAGATAAACCAGAGTGCAGAAGACAACAAACTGTGCAAATGCAAATATATATAGCAATAAATAATGAGAATATGAGATAACGAGATAAAGAGTACTTTAAGTGAGATAATTGGTTGTAGGAACATTTGATTTGATGCAAAAAACGCATTTCAATGTTTTGATAAAATGTGGCAAATAAAGCTAATCTTTATCTGTCTTTTGAAAAGAAATTGCATTGTGCCAGTCTTTGTTTAATTTTTTTTTGATTATTTTATGTCACATTCTTCTGCCTGAGCTTATCATCTTGATTTCCTGAAAGCAAATCTCCCTCTCAGGTGGATTCATGTGGAGCAATTTGAAATCAAAAAGGAGACTATCTTTGATAAAAGATCATTGACGTCAAAGTCGAATTTATTATCATCTGCACAAGTCCATGTGTGCACAGGTGCAATGAAACACTTATTTGCAGCAGCATCACAGGCACAGAGCATCAGATAAGGCTCTCTTCTCATTGCTGCTATCAAGAAGGAGGTACAGGAGCCTCAAATCCCATGTCATCAGGTTCGGGAACAGTTATTACCCCTCAACCATCAGGCTCTTGAAGCAGAGGGGATAATTTCACTCACACCAACTCTATGCATGGAGTTGAAAGAGATTGGGGAGAATTAGGATTCAAAGTTCAAAGTTACTTCGTTGTTTGGCTTCCAGCGCCAACATAGCATTCCCACAGCGTATTAACCCTAACTCATACGACTTTGGAATATGGGAGGAAACTGGAATACCCAGAGGAAACCCATGTGGTGATGGGGAGCATGTACAAACTCCTTACAGACAGCGATGGGAATCGAACCCTGATCACGGATCACTGGCGCTGTAAAACTTTCCACTAACCACTGCAGCCAGGCTGCTTAGAACTCAGTTCTGTTTCTGTTCACAGATGCTGCCTGAACTTTTACTTTTCAATTCTAGGCCATTACTGGGTTATGAACACCCTGTTCAAGTTCAAGTTTATTGTCATCTGACTGTACGTATATACAAGGAAATGAAACAGTGTTCCTCTGGATCACCGTGCACCCACAAAACATTTATCACACACAGCACATAAAACAAAATATTACCACAGCTAAGTTAGTAAATTATAATTCAAAATGTCTGTAGTAAAGTGCACAGCACAGGTAAACAGTAAACAGCTTGTCGTCCTAGTGACGAGACCTCGATGGTGGGTATTCATTGGTCTCACAGCCTGAGGGAAGAAGCTGTTATCCGGTCTGACAGTCCTAGTCCTCATGGTAATGGGTCAAAGAGATTGTGGGATGGGTGGTAGAGATTCTCAACAATGCTTCAGTCCTTTCGTGCACAATGCTCCTGGTATATGTCAGGAACAGGGAGGAGGGTGACCCCCGATGATCCTCTTGGCAGACTCATCTGTGTACGAATGAGCTGCCATAACATTAATTGGTCAGCATGTTGGGGGTGGAGGCGAGGGACAGTTTGCTGTTCCACAAGCTTTACTCATCTGTGTGCTGTGACCTGCGTCTAATAGACGTGAATGGGTTGCAGTGATGCCTGGCTTTGTGAACTTCAGTTCTGAATGTTATTTGCTTACTTTTATACTTTACAAGAATAATTTCTTTTCTCTCTGCACACAGAGTGTTTGACTGTCTTCTTTTCTTTTAATGGGTTGTATAGGGTTTCTTTGTTCTGTAGCTGCCTGCAAGGAGACAAACCTCAAGGTTGCCTGGGTTTCCACCAGGTGCTCTGGTTTCCTCCCAGAGGAAGTCCAAAGACATACTGGTATTAGTAAATTGTGAGCATATGATGTTGTCACCGGAAGCGTGGTGAAATTTGTGGGCTGCCCCCAGCACATTCTCAGACTGTGTTGGTCATTGATGCAAACAGCTCATTTTACTGTATGTTTCAATGTTTTGATATACCTGTGACAAATAAAGATAATCTTTCTCCTATGGATTAAGCTCAGGTGCTCCGCAGAGCCATCACCCATTCTACATACTGTGTCTCCAGTGCAGAGGAAGTCATAATGTGAACACTGGGGACAGAGGTTTAGCTTAGAGTGAATCTCTTCCCTACATCCCTAGATGGTGGGAAGGGATGAGGCGAAAGGGCAGGTTTTGCATAAGGAACTTGCTATATGATGGAGAGTAGTAGACAGAGATGGAAGCATGGAGCTGGGAGCTGCTGAGAGAAATGGCAAGAGCAGTGGAGAGGGGAGAATGTACCTAGTAGTGGAATCATGTGTTGATTTCCATTTACTAATGGAATTCACTCTTTTTTCTCCGCCTTCCTCTCCCCTTCCGCCTCATTCTCACTTCCACTTCCTTCTTTCCTTTGGCCTCTTCCTTTGCCTCATCTCTGCCCCTCTTTTGCACCTTCTTCTTTCCTTTGACTTCTTTCTTTGGCTCATCTTTGCCCCTTTTTCTCACTTTCCTCTTTTCCTTTGGCTTCTTTTTTGCTTCCCCTATTATTCATTCTTCTCATTCGCTTTCTCCTTCACTCCAATACTTCTCTCTGACCCTCGTTCATCCCTTCAACCTCCCTGCTGCACTCCGCCCCCTTCTCCCATCAGGCACTACCCTGCACTGAAGATTATGGAGTATATGGAACACACGTTTTTGCCTCGGGTGAATCCTTACCGCTTCTGCACGATCATGATGGAGAACATCCCCAGGTTGAGGGAGGAGATTAAGGAAGTCTCCATGTCCGACCTGAAGGACTTTCTCGAGAGCATCCGCAAGCACTCGGACAAAATCGGAGAGGCGGCAATGAAGCAGGTGAGTCTACCTGGACACCAGAACACATCATCAATAGATCAATGGATGTGGTCAGTGACTGGGCAAGAAATGCCAGGTTACATGTGACCTACTGTTAAAAGTTCAAAGTTCAGAGTAAATTTATGATCGAAGTATATATATGCCAACCCTGAGAATCATTTTCTTGTGGGCATTTACAATAGAACAAAGAAATACAAAAAAGGCATTGAAAATTACCCACAAAGATTAACAAACAACAAATGTGCAAAATAAGACAAACTGTGAAATAAAAAATAATAAATAAGTAAGTCAATAAATAATACTGAGGACATGTATTGTAGAGTCCTTGAAAGTGAGTCCATAGAGTTCAGTTCAGAGTTGAAGTTATCTACTCTGGTTCAAGAGCCTGATGGTTGTAGGGTAATAAATATTCCTGAACCGGGTGGTGTGGGACCTATGGTCTGCAACCCCTCTGAATTTCAGTAGCTGGAGTGTGAGTTGAATAAGGAGGTGGAAAGGTGAGTTATTAAGTTTGCAGAGGACACAAAGGATAGTGGTTGTAATAGATTACCACAGGATATTGACAGGATGCAAAGCTCAATGATCAAAGAACATATATGTCACCATATGCAAACCTGAGATTCATTTTCTTGTGGGCATTCACTGTGAATTGAAAGAAACACAGTAGAATTAATAGAACAACAGAGAAGATCTAACAAATTAAAAAACAGAAAAAAAGATAATAATAATAATAACAACTAATTAAGCTAGAAATATTGAGAACACCAGTTGTAGGGTCTTAAAAGTGACTCCATAGGTTGTGGAATCAGTTCAGAGTTGGTGTGGGTGAAATTATCCCCTCTGCTTCAAGAGCCTGATGGTTGAAGGGTAATAACTGTTCCCGAACCTGATGACGTGGGATTTGAGGCTCCTGTACCTCCTTCTTGATAGCAGCAATGGGAAGAGAGCATGGTGGGAGAGCATGATGGATGTAGCATTCCTGGAATAGCACTCCTTGTAAATGTGCTCAGTGGTGGGGAAGGTTTTAACTGTGATGGACTGGGCTGTGCCTACTACTTTTTGTTTTTCCCCCCCCTATTCAAGGGCACTGGTGTTTGCATACCAGTCTGTGATGCAGCCAGTCAGTATGCTCCACTGTTAGAAGTTTGTCAGTGTTTTAGATGACATGTAAATCTTAGTAAACTTCTAAGAGAGCAGAGGCTGCCATGCCTTCGTTGTAATGGCAGTTGCACGGTGGATCCTGGACATATCCTCTGAAATGATAACACTGAGGAATTTAAAGTTGCTGACTCTCTCCACCTCTGATCCCCCATTGAGGACTGTCTCAGGCACCTTCGGGTTTCTCCCCCTGAAGTCAATAATCAGCTGCTTGGTTTTGCTGATATCGAGTAAGAAGTTGTTGTTGTGGCACCTCTCAGCCAGACTTTCAATTTCCTTCCTTAATGCTGATTCATCACCACCTTTGATTCAGCCCACAACAATGGTGTCGTTTGCAACTTTAAATATGGCGTTGAAGCTGTATTTAGCCTCACAGTCATAATTATAAAGTGAGTAGAGCAGGGGACTAAGCACACAGCCTTGTGGTGCACCTGTGCTGATGGTGATTGTGGAGGAGATGTTGCAGAACTGAGCTGGACTGAGAAGTGGCAGATGGAGTACAATCTGGAAAAGTGTGAAGTGATTTGTTTTAGAAGATCGAATTTGAAGGCAGAGTACAGGGTTAATGGCAGGATTCTTGGTAGTGTGGAGGAACAGAAGGATCTTGGGGTCCACATTCATAGATCCCTCAAAGTTGCCACAAAAGTTGAAAGGGTGATGAAGAAGTCATATGGTTTGAGGGCCCTTCATTAGTCATGGCATTGAGTTCAAGAGCCACAAGGTAATGTTACAGCACTATAAAACCCTAATAATTGGAGTATTATGTTCAGTTGTGGTCACCTCATTATAAGAAGGATATTGAAAGCTTTAGAAAGGGTGCAGAGGATGTTTACCAGGATGCTACCTGGACTAGAGAGCATGTCTTATTAGGGGAGGTTGAGTGAGCTAGGGCTTCCCTCATTGGAGCGAAGGAAGATGAGGGGTGACCCGATGGAAGTATATAAGATGTTCACAGGTATAGATCAGGAGGAGAGCCAGAGGAATTTTTCCCTGGGCAGAAATGCGTAATTCAAGAAGGCATAATTGTAAGGCAGTTGGAGGAAAGTTTAGGTGAGATATCAGAGGTTGTTTTTTATACAGAATATGGTGGTGTGTGGAACAGCCTTCTAGGTGTCTTGGTGGAGGCAGATACCTACACTAGAGATTTAAGAGACTCTTAGGTAGACATATAGATGATAGAAAAATGGAGGGCTATATGGATCGGAAGGTTAGCCTGATTAGAGTAGCTTACAAGATTGGCACAACATCATGGGTTTTAAGTAGCTCACAAGAAGCCACAATCTTTTAAAGTGATTGAATGGAGCAAAGGGCTGAATGGCCGTCTTGTCCTATTTTTATGTTATGTGTATTATTTTTAAAGCAGCTGCTGATTAAACATCTGATTTTCCTGGCAACTCCAGTTATGTGTGACCTGCGTCATCACGTGATGCCAAACTCCTGGCTTGTGAAAACAAGACTGGTTTTATTGAGCGATGGTCACCAATTAATGCTGAAATGGTGCTAAAAAGGCAAAAATAAGGCAGCAAGGCAGCAGATGTTGCAAGTCTGAAATAGAAACAGAATTTCAATGTTTTCTGTTTTTATTTCTGAGGTAATATTAGTTTTTATACAACTTGCAGCTCTTAATGAGGATCGTCAGCTAGGAAATGTGCCAGTCTACATTGAGGCATCAGCGGTGGAGAGAGACGGAATCAGAATCAGGTTTATTATCGCTGGCATGGGTTGTGAAACTTGTTATTTTGTGGCAGAAGTACAGTGCAAGACATAAAGTATAATCTAAGCTACAATAATGTTATTTATATATAGAGTATTGCGTAAAAGTCTTAGGCACCCTGGCTATATATATTTGCTGAAGGCTTTTGTACAGTACTATATGTATGCAACCATCTCGCCAGGGCTCATATTCAAACTTAGCTTGTAGCTAACTCTGCTAACAGCCACATGACTCAGCACTGAGAAGGCCACATATGAGTAGGGTTGGTGTGATTTGGGTTCAACCAAACAGGAAAGTTGAGACGATTCCGATTAATAAACAGTGATTGTAGTGAATGCTGTGTAAATACTGCCCCGTGCACAGTTACCATTCGCCAGGAAATAACAGATCATGCACCAACATAAAATACACTCGGGAACTCAGCAGGTCGGGCAGCATCAGCGGAGGGAAATGAACTGTCGACGTTTCAGATGGAGACCCTTCATTATTTCTGCTCTTGTTCTTCAGAATCAGAATTGGAATCGGGTTTATTATCACCGGCATGTGACATGAAATTTGTTAAATTAGCACGTCAGTTCAATACAATACATAATCCAGCAGAGGAAAAAAATGATAATGATAATAAATAAACAAGTAAACCAATTACGTATTTTGAATAGATTAAAAAAACATGCAAAAACAGAAATACTGTATATTAAAAAAAAGTGAGATAGTGTCCAAAGATTCAATGTCCATTTAGGAATTGGATGGCAGAGGGGAAGAAGCTGTTCCTGAATCGCTGAGTGTGTGCCTTCAAGCTTCTGTACCTCCTACCTGATGGTAACAGTGAGAAAAGGGCACGGCCCTGGGTGCTGGAGGTCCTTAAAAACGGGACGCTGGCTTTCTGAGTCATCACTCCCTAAAGAGGTCCTGGGTACTTTGTAGGCTAGTACCCAAGATGGAGCTGACTAGATTTACAACCTTCTGCAGCTTCTTTCGGTCCTGTGTAGTAGCCCCTCCATACCAGACAGTGATGTCAAAATGCTCTCCATGGTACAGCTATTGAGTGTATATGCCAAATCTCTTCAAACTCCTAGTAAAGTATTGCCTTCTTTATAATTACATCAATATGTTGGGACCAGGTTCGATCCTCAGAGATCTTGACACCCAGGAACTTGAAGCTAACCGCTCTCTCCACTTCTGATCCCTTTATGAGGATTGGTATGTGTTCCTTCATCTTACTGACGTTGAGTGTCTGTTGTTGCTGTGGCACTATTCCACTAGTTGGCATATCTCATTTCTGTATGCCCTCTTGTCACCACCTCAGATTCTACCAACAATGGTTGTATTGTCAGCAAATTTATTGATGGTATTTGAGCTATGCCTAGCCACACAGTCATGTGTATAGAGAGAGTAGAGCAGTGGACTAAGCACACACTCCTGAGGTGCGCCAGTGTTGATTGTCAGCAAGGAGGAATTGTTATCACCAATCTGCACAGATTGTGGTCTTCCGGTTAGGAAGTCGAGGATCCAATTGCAGAGGGAGGTACAGAGGCCGAGGATTGTGGGAATGATGGTATTCTTTTTGGTGAATGCGGAAGAACTTATGATGTTGTTTTAAAGAAGTGGTCCAGAGGCCATCCCAATATCTTGCTCAATATCTGTTACCAAAATATCATTAAAATAAATGATCTGATCTTTAATCCATCGCTGATGATGGGAACTCGCTGTGCACTTGTTGTCTGTCTTATTTCCTGCATTACAACATAAAAGGATTGATTAAAGATGGATGAATTGAAATAATGGATGATAGGAAAGTGGAGGGCTATGTGGGAAGGAAGCATTAGATTGATCTTGGATTCGGTTAAAAGGTCAGCACAACATCTTGGGCCAAAGGACCTGTACTTGCTTCACTGTTCGATGCTGTTTGTTCTATCTCCTATGTTATATGTTCTATGTCCTATGTCATCATTGTAATAGGATCTGCTCTTTAGTAGAGAGCATGTCTCATGTGGATAGGTTAGTGAGCTAGGGGCTTTTCTCTTCGGAGTGAGGAAGAATGAGAGGTGACCTGACAGGGTGTACGAGGTGAGAAGAGGTATAGATAGAATGGACAGCCAGAGACTTTTTCCCGAGGTGGAAGTGACTAATACGAGGTGGCATAATTTTAAGGTGATCAGAGGGAAGTATGGGAGTGAGGGATGTCAGAAGTATGTTTTTTCACACAGAGAGTGGTGGATGTGTTGAATGTTCTGCTGGGGTGGTGGTAGAGCCATATACATTATGGACATTTATGAGATTCTTAGACAGGTGTGTGGATGATAGGAAAAGGGAGGGCGATGTGGGAGGGAAAGGTTAGATTGTTCTCGGAGAAGATGAGAACATTGTGGGTCGAAGAGTCCGTTGTGTGCTGCAGTTTTCTATGTTCTATACCTCAGTGATTGTTTCATACATTTGGAGATCCTGAAGTTTTGCAAAGTGTTTAAGTAAACTTTGTTTTCTTTTCCATTATTCTTTGTTCTTCTTTCTGAAATTATTGCACCAGGAGCCTAGTTTACACAATGGGATTGAGACTGAATGTAAACCACACAGATGGATATGAAAATCTCTTTTATCTGCTTGACGTCAGGGTTTAAAATGAAAAAAAAAATTAGCCTAGTTTTATTCCACCTCCCAGTGGGCTGGACCTCGGAACATTTCCCATTTCCCACTTCAGCTGTCCTGATTCTGAAGTTAATGAATTTGAAACAAGTCACACTCAATACATTCAGGATCACTGTTAAAAGGTCAAGGCTGGAGCGTGTTGTGGTAGAGGTGGGATGTTGAATTTTATCTAGGAAATAACTGCACGGTTCTTGAAGATGTCCCTGAGCAGCGAAATTTCTATTTCCCCATCATTTACATCCCTCATCCTCTCAAAGTATTGCATTCACATTTTAACTTATTCTTGTAAAAGGTGACAGAACCATTTCTACTCAGCATCTTTTCACGATCCAACTTTAATTTCAACTTTAGGGGTCAACAAAGGTAGCGTAGTGGTTTGTGTAGCACTATTACAGCACCAGTGGACTGGGTTCAGTCTGTCTCTGTCTGTAAGTCAGTTTGTACATTCTCCCAGTGACTGTGTGGGTTTCCTCTAGGTGCTCTGGTTTACTCACATTTTTCAAAGACATACTGCTTAATAGGTTAATTTGTGACGTGAGTGTAGCTGAGCAACATGAACTTGTTCAAGGACCTGAACTGTGGTGTATCTCTAAAGAAGATAAATAACTAAATAAACCCATCAAAAATTTGAGCCCAGCCACAGACCACTATTCAAAAGTTCAGAGTAAATTTATTATCAAACTATGTATATGTTACCATATACTACCTTAAGATTAATTTTCTTGCAGGCATTTACAGAAAAACAATACATAAACAAAGAGACTGACAAACAACCAGAAGAGAACTTGAAAGTGAGTCAGTAGGTTGTAGATCAGTGTAAGAGTAGTGCTGAGTGAAGTAATCCACACCGATTCCGAGCCTGATGGTGGTAGGGCAGTAACTGTTTCTCAATCTGGTGGTGTGGCTCCTGGTGTGTCCTGCCCAATAGTGGCTGCACGAAGATGGTGGGGTCTTTGTTGATGGATGCTGCACTCCATGTAAATGTATTCACTGTTGTATGAAAATAGTTTTGTTTTGTCTGTTTGCTGAATTGCACATCAAGAATTAACCAAGTTGCACTTAGAAACTTAATGCACAGTTGGCCTTTAATTTTTATTTTCAAGTATAATGTTTCTGTTCTCAGAGGATTGATTCAGTGTGGTCTTAGACCATAAAACATAGGAGCAGAATTAGGGCATTAGGCCCAGCATGTCTGTTCCACTTTTTGATATATGCTGGTTTGCTATCCCTTAAAACCCCCATTCTCTTGTCTTCTCCCCATAACCGTTATCACCCTGATTAATCAAAAACCTATCGACCTCTACTTTAAATATACTCAATGGCCGGTAAAGCTCCTAGAAAGAGCACCATTGATGAAATAAACTGCTTTAAAGATGTTCACTTGGGATTAGGCGGTGGAGATGATATCATAACACTACTTCTTGTCATTATAAGCAACATTGTCTGCTGAGCTTGTCACCGTGCATGGTAATGGGCAATCTGAAATATGTTCTGAGAGTGACCACTTACTTCGACTGATTCATTTTTGTCATATAACACATCAGCAGAGCAGTCTGTCCATCGTGTATGACATTCGATGAAGACAGGTGGCACTGCAGTATAAAGGTTAGTGTAATGATATTGCAGCGGCAGCCTCCCAGGTTCAGTTCCCATCGCTGTTTCTAAGGAGTTTGTACATTCTGTCTGTGACCTTCTGGGTTTCCTCTTGGTGCTCCGGTTTCTTCTCACACAGGATAGTAAGAGTCAGTGAGTTGTGGGTAGGCCATATTGCCGCAAGAAGCTTAATGACACTTGCCCCGCAACACCCTCAGACTGTGCTGGTCTTTGACGCAAATGACACATTTCATTGTATGTTTTGATGTGCATGTGACTAATAAAGCTAATCTTTAATCTTAGCTCTCCATTGATTCCATTCTTCCAATTGATCACGTTCCTCCACGAGTCCTTTTCAAATCCTGGCCTACTTTCTCTTTGAAAGAGTTACCATGGTATCGTCTTCTGTCAGACTTCAGGCAGATATTAATGATAGTGCCAGTTCACTGTATGTACAAAAAATCCTTCTCATCTGCCCTGAGAACTAGATCATTACCCTTTGATTCTGCAAAATACAGATTTTTAATATGCTATTAGGAAGCATGATGATGGAACTGAGATGTCTCTTTTTATGAAGAAAAGGAGGCAGAAGGTGGGAAATTATACTCATTGGTCACTATAATAGGTACACCTGTACTCCTTCTTGTTAATGTAAATAGCTAAGCATCCAGTCATGTGGAACCAACATAATGAATAAAAGCATACAGATGTGGTCCAGAGGTTCAGTTGTTGATCAGACATCAGAATGTGGAAGAAATGTGATCTAAGTGACTTTGACGGTGGAATGACTGTTGGTGCCAGACGGGTGGTTTGAGTATCTCAGAAACTGCTGATCTCCTGGGATTTTCACACACAGTCTCTAAAGATTACAGAGAATGGTGTGAAAAACAAAAAAAAATGCAGTGAATGGTAGTTCTGTGGGTGAAAAAGCTTTGTTAATGAGAGAGATCAGAGGAGAATGGCCAGTTTGGTTCAAGCTGACAGGAAGGTGACAGTAACTCAAATTATTTCACGTTGCAATGGTGGTGTGTAAAGGAGCATCTCTGAATGCATAACACATCGAACCTTGAAGCAGATGTGCTTCTGCAGTGGAAGACCATGAATGTACGCCCAGTGACCAGTTTAGTAGGTACAGGAGGTACTAAATAAAGTGGCCACTGAGAATACCACCACTTGGAAATCCCCCTCTAAGTCACTCACCATCCTGACTTGGAACCATATTGCCGTTCCTTCATTGTCACTAGATCAAAATCATGGAATTCCCTCTGTAACAACACTGTGGGTGTACCTACATCTCAGGGACTGCAGCGGTTCAAAAGGCAGCTCATCACCACCTTCTCAAGGGCAACTAGGGATGGGCAATAAATGAGGCTTAGCTGGCAAAGCCCATATCCTGTAAAAGAATTTTAAGATGACAAAACAGTCTTAAATTAATAATGAAAGTGAAGACAATGTTTTTTGCAAGGGGAATCTTATTGACTTTTATTTTTAAGAGTGTGGTGTATATTTACAATTTACGAGGATGCTGCCAGGACTCGAGGGCCTGAGTTATAGCTCTCGAGGGAGAGGTTGGGCAGCTAGGACTTTATTCTTTGGAGTGTAGGTGACTGAGGAGTGACTTTACAGAGGTGTATTCAATAATGACGGTTATAGGTAGGGTTAACGCACAGTCTTTGTCCCGGGGACCAAGGAGAGGGTCTTGCTGCATCTGTGTGAAATCTCACCTGGGGTACTGTGCAGTACTGGTCTTGAGTCTTTAAACAGGGAGGCGCATTTGTGATAGGCATTCCAGGGAATGTTCATGGTTCATTCCTGGGATTAAGGGTTGTTGGAGAAGTTTTGGCCTGTACTCACATGAGCTGATCTGATAGATGCATTTGGTTCTGTAAAGGGCTGATGGTGTAGTTGCTGTAAAGATGTTTCCCCTTGAGGGAATCAAGATGTAAAGTACTGAGTTTCAGAATGAGGTCACTGATCTAAGACCGAGATGAAGAGGAATTTCTTTGAATCGTGGATTTTTGCTATTCTCTCCTTTATTCTCTCCCATGGAGACAGTTAGATGGAGACATTAATCATGATCAAGGCTTAGATGGAGACACTCAAGATTCAGACTCAGATTTAGATTTATCAAGCGTACATTGAAACATACAGTGAAAGGCGTCCCCTGCGTTAACTGCCAACACACCCAAGGATGTGCTGAGGGCAGCCTCCAAGTGTCGCTGCACATACCCACAATATCGGCAGAACAACACAGAGCATAGTAAAACTGAACAAGCAACAGAACAACATATCAAGTCCTGTTGCTCCTTCTTACCCACCCACACAAATACACAGTCCTGCAGCCGTAGCACAGCCGTTTCCAGCTCCCAGCGTATTTGGATTTGCAGACATTGGGCCTCCAACTCAACCAGAGGACTCACAGAGATTTTTGGAGTACAAGGGGTTTGAAGGCAATGTGGATCAGGCAGGAAGATACAGTTCAAGATGACATCAGGCATGATGTTATTAAACGGGGAGCACCCTCCAGAATGACTGGCGGAGTGTAAGACACTCCTTCTCTCCGCTAGCCTGCAGGTCACCCTTGGGTAAGGTGTAACACCTGTTTACACCTCCCACCCCCCGGTTAGGGTCACGTGAAGCCATGGGAGCAGGCAGTGGATGGTCGTATGAGCAGCTGGTGCAGATCACAAGTCCTGGTCATGCGACCACTGACGTAAGGCTGACAATTTCTGAAGAGTGTTGATAATGGCTGGGGGTCACCCATCTTGTAAAGACACAAACCAGAAGAAGGCAGTGGTAAACCACTTCTGCAGAAAACTTTGCCAAGAACAATCATGATCATGGAAAGACCATGATAGTCCATGTCATACAACGCAGCACATAATGAACCAACGAATCCTCTAGAGGTCACAGCCTGTTGTTGTTTAAAGATTGAGTTTCAGGGTGAAAGGCATAGCTTGTCTTTATTACTGAGGAAGATGGATCAGTATTTTTTTACCTTACAAAAAGTATAGTGTGTCGAAGTATGCGTGAGCTCAGGATGGGGCAGGCTTAAAAAGATTTTACCATTAGAGTTTCTGGGCAGGTTGATATCTGGTGCCTGCAGGCTCAGGTCCATGTCTGATGGAGGTTGAAGGTTGAAGGTTGGCGATGGAAGGAAGGAACAGGGCTTGTCTTTACTTTGTGGTTTTGTTGCTTGTTAAGCTTTGTGTTGTTCTGCTGAGCATTGTGGGCATGGTTTGTTGACACCGGAATGTGTGGTGCCACTTGTGGACTGCCCCCAGCACAGTCTTGGTTGTGTAGGTTGTTAATGCAAATGATGCATTTCACCGTATGTTTCAATATACATGTGACAAATAAACTTGAATCTTGAATTGTAAATCTTGACACATTGTATATATTGTTTCATTAATAACATCACAACAATTTCGCTCATACCCCATAGTACCAGGACAGGAGAAAAGAAGAGCAGGATTAGGACGCCATTTGAAAGGAATTCTGGCACAACATGTTCACTTTGACAAAGAAAACTTACCAGTGTCTCTACCTCCTCAGGAGGCTAAAAAAAATCTGGCATGTCTCCTTTGGCCTTCACCAATTTCTATACATGCGCTACAGAAAGTATTCTATTACGGCCTGGTATGTCAACTGGTCTGCTTGGGACTGTAAGAAACTGCAGAGAATTGTGGACACAGCTCGGCACGTCATGGAAACCAGCATCCCCTCTGTGGCCTTGGTCTACACTTTTCACTACCTAACTAAAGCAGCCAACATAATTAAACGCAAACACAAGGACACAAACTCTTACTATCTTTTCTTTCAGTTAGTCCTGACGAAGGGTCTTAGCCCGAAACATCAACAGTGCTTCTCCTATAGATGCTGCCTGGTCTGCTGCGTTCCACCAGTATTTTGTGTGTGTTGTAACATAATTAAAGACCCCTTCCATCCTGGACATTCTCTCTTCTTCCGCTTCCCATCAGGTAGTTACAATATAAATAAATAATGCATAAAAAGAATAACAGTTTAGTGTTCAATGGCTGATAGATCATTCAGCTGTCTGATGGTGGAGGGGATGAAGCTGTTCCTGAATTATTGACCTTTGGTATTCAGGTTCTTGTGCTTTTTCCTCGATGGTAGTAATGAGAGGAGGGGATGTCCCGGATGGTGATGGCCCTTAGTGATGATGACATCTTCTTGAGGCAGCACCACTTGAAGATGTCCTTGACTGTGGAGAGGGTGACCCTGTGATAGAGCTGGCTGAGTCAACAACCCTCTTTACAGAGCCTCTTTTGATCCTGTGCATTGGAGCCTCCATACTAGGCTGTGATGCAAACCAGTCAGAATACTCTCCACTGTACATTTATAGAAATTTGCAAGAGTCTTTGGTGACATACCAAATTTGGTGACATGCCTGTATTCCAGTTGTGGCAAATCCACTGCCTTCAGAGAGGTTAGAAAACTGAGGGGTAACCTTATGATGGTTATGATGCAACCAATTGGAATGATCTCCACCACACGTCTGCAGCAAGAAACAACTCCATTCACCTTATCATTGGAATAGTATACTGTTTGTCAGAGAGCTTTTGATGCAATCGTTCAGTGTTTCAAGGTTGAGGCAGACTCAGGTAGGAGGTATTGTAGCATTAGGACTGGAACTGTTAGGATGGGAAATAGCTTCTTCCCCAAGGCTGTGAACGTACGGAACTCTCTGCCACTATCCTGGTCTCATCACTTATGAAGCACCAATAGCGTTATACTGTTTATTATTTGTTAATATATTAGTGGTAATATTACTTTGTGTTGCGTGTGAGTTATATGTACTGTGTTGTGCATCTTGGTCTGGAGGAATGTTGTCTTGTTTGGCGGTATACACGTATGCGGTTGAATGGCAATAAATTTGAACTTGAACCTTTCAATAACCATATAACCATATTTTGATGGTAGGGAAGGAGTTGTTAAGAAATAATGAGGTCAGTTATGATCTTATTGAATGGTGGAGCATGCTTGAGGTCATCTTGTTTACCACTTCAAAGATTCAAAGTACATTTATTATAAAAGTATGTGCACAGAATGCAACTCTGAGATTCGTCCTCCTTCAGGCAGCTACGAAACAAACACCATGGAACCAGTTCAAGAAAACATCAAACAAATAACGTGCAAAAAAAAAGCAACAAACTCTGCAAACTACAAAAAGAGAGCGAACAACACACGTCAAATCAGTTGAGTTGAGTTCAGTGCAGTAACAGCACGTTGTAAAGCTTTGGGTTTTTCAGCTTTGAACTGTGCTCCCTCCTTCTGTCAGATTTCTGTCATAGAGTCGTAGAATGATACATATACAGTTCCTTCAGCTCAACCTGTCCATTCCAAGCACAATACTCAGGCAGCTAGTCCCTATTTCTGACATTTTGCCCATATCGCTCTAATCTTCTCGCCTCCACATACCTGTCCAAGTGCTTCTTAAATTATATTATTGTATCTGCTTCAACCACTTCCTCTGGTAGCTCATTCCATAGATTCACCGACTTCTGTGTGAAAAAGCTGCCCTTCATTTCCCTTTAAACCTTTCCCCTCTCCATACAACAAAAACTGGGGAATATAGACCCATAATTCCTTGGACATAATGAGAGCTTTTTGCAATTGGCCTTCATGAATCAGGTACTGAGTATAGAGTATAGAGTTTATGTAGATGTTGTACAGACATTGGCGAGGCCAAATCTAGAGTATTGTGTGCAGTTCTGGTCATCTACCTACAAGAAAACTTGAAGGAGGGCAAAGAAAATTTACAAGGATGTTGCTGGGACTTGAGGAGCTGAATTAGGAAATGTTGAATAGGTTAATGCTTTATTTCCTGAAGCGTAGGAGAATGAGGGGAGATTTCTGTTTCTGTGCTGCAGTGCTGTATGACTCTCTAAATTAGATATCATGAAATTTGTTGTTAAAATTACTGTAAATTACAAAATTAAATAAATAGGCAGTGGAATCAGGCCAGTACTTCACAGGTACCATCAAGTATGTCTATATGAAACGCTGACATAGGAAAATAGCATCCATCATCAGAGATCCCCACCACCCAAGTGATGCTCTCTTCTCACTCCTGCCGTTAGGTAGAAGGTACAGGAGCCTCAGGACTCACACCAGTAGGTTCAAGAACAGTTACTACCCCTCAACCCTCAGGCACTTGAATAAAGGGGATAACTACACTCACTGACTGGCCCCATCATTGAAATGTTCCCACAACCAATGATCTCACTTTCATGGTCCCTTTATCTCATTATTTCATGTTCCTGTTATTTATTGCTGTGTATTTTTATTTACATTTGCACATTTTATTCTGCACTCTGGTTGATCTTTAATTTAGTTACTATTCCTATAGTTATTATTCTATAGTTTGCTGAGTATGCCCCCCCAGAAGATGAATTTCTGGATTATATATGGTGACATATGTACTCCGATATTAACAAAATACCAGTAGTATTTCAATCACTCATGTGAAGTATGATGTTCTGCTAAGGGTTGGATTCCTTATTGGAGAACGCCTGTGCATGACTTTGTCTAACGTGGGGAGGCTGAATCATGGGCAGCCATCCACACAGTTCTTGACAGATTGAGGTCAGGGTCCAGTGGCATGGAACACACGATGACTGTGAAACCTTCACTGCTGCAGCTTTCCTCCACCTTCACTGCTGTTGTGATGTTTCATCATCTTCTGCCAGCCCCACCACTGAGGTCTTGGTTGGATTGCTCTTTGCCTGAAACCCTCCCCCCCCTTGACCTTACCACCATAGGTGACTCTATCTAGAGTCAGCTCCAGAGGATATCACTCTTGGCATCTCAGAAGCTTGCAAGCCTCCTCAAGTAGTGTTCATGGTTTCATAGCCCAGAAATCTAATGGCAGAGGGGAAGGAGCTGTTCCTGAATCATTGAGTGTGGGTCTTCATGCTTCTCTATCTCCTCCCCAATGTAACGCAAAGTGGGTATGTGGTGAGGTGGTGAGAAGAGAGAGATGGTGAGGGTCCTTCATTATGGTTGCCGCCTTCTTGAGGCGTGCAATGACGGGGAGTGGGGGGGGGGGTTCCATCTGTCAGGATCCTGCCCCTCTCAGCCTGTCAACTACTTTGCAAGGCTGGTGCTCAGTGACTCCTGATCCCTCTGACCTGGCAGTAAAATATAAACAATCAAAATGACCTTGCCTTTGTTGCACAGATCCTCGAAAACAACTGAGTGTGGTTTGGTGGAAATATGAGAATCCAGAGTTGTTTACAACATTTGGTAAAAAGCCGGCAATTGTCATTTATCTTGTTGTACTCTTCAAGTAGTCTCCTGGTGGCAGGGTTGTGAAACCACTGTATTCCTGGAAACGACAAGCTCGGAACAAAACTTCCAAATCAGCTTCAACAGTGTAAAAATACTTCAATTGTTTATATTGCTGTAGAAAAATTAACTCTTACATAAGAAAGTTGTTTTGGTTAGTGGTGAGCTGTCCTTGGGACCACTTGTGATGGATAGCCATGTGATATCAGCAGTTCACATAAACCAGACAAGTGACATTGCAAACTGTTTTCTTTTAAAACTTTTTCAAGTCTCACTGAGGTTGGAATCTGCCAGATATTGAAGGGCCTTGATAGGGTGGACTTGGAAAGGATGTTTCCAGTCGTGGGAGGGTCTGGCACTTGAGGGTGCTGCCTTAGAATAGAAGGATGTCTCTTTAGAACAGAGATGAGGAGGCATTTCTTTAGCCAGAGGGTGGTGAATCTTTGGAATTCATTGCCACAGACTACTGTGGAGGCCAAGTCATTGGGTCTTATTTAAAATTGAGGATGCTAGCTTCTTGATTACTCAGGGTGTCCTAGGTTATGGGGGGCTGGTAGGTAGGGGGATGAGGTTGAGAGGGATAATAAATCATCCATGATGCAATGGCAGAACAGATTTGATGTACTGAGTTATGTTCCTGTGACTATGGTCTTATAGTCTAACTAATTTAATGAGGTGGCTAGCCTAACAGTTCTCCACAGACCATATAGGTGAAAGGCCTGCCTCTGTGGTATAGTACTCTATCACTCTCTGATCCTATGCCTAAAGTGTTTGGTTGGCTATATTGGGCATATAGTCTGGAAGAGGGGGGTGATGATGTTGGTTCACTTAACTTTTATGTGAATTTGGCTGCTAGTCTCTCAGTGTAACCAGATGCTTGACTTGGAGAAAAGCTTCACATTCAAAGAACACCTTGTCAGATCTTTGAGGTACTGTAAAGAAGTTGCAGTGAACCATTGCTTCACTGAAGCTGTGGTCTCTCAGTGGGATGTGAACATGAGGTCGAGTTTTCACTGCCCCAGCTGAAGAGGTGATATATCCCACAGATTTATTTTGAAGGGGACCGAGGGAGTTTTCCCCTGGTGTGCTGGGCTGTTATTAAGCTCTGGAATGAGATGATTATAACTCCAAAGTAATCGAGACACCTGTTGTCCGCCTCATCATTAAACACATTATCTGGTTGTCGTCTCTTTTCTGTTATGGGATCTTGGCGTACGCAAGTTGGCTGCCAGCTTTATTGCTGCTCTGCCTAGTTAAAAATATTTAGCAGGCTATAACATGCTGTGGGGCTTCTTAAGATTGTGAATGATGCAATAACCGTAATTTTTTTTACATCGGCATCTTAACTGGTCTTAAAGACTACAAATGTGACCTTGGAGACAGATAAAGTGATGAAAATATGTGCATATGAATTTCTTGTTCAAGTGGTTTTGTGATAGATTGACTAGGAGGTCTGGTAATACTAAACAGACGGAATTTAAGCCATTCTGGGTTCGCAGGCTTTAGTGTTGAACTGGATTCTTCCAGGTTCACCTTCAAGCATAAACCTCTGGTAATGTCCCCTGTCCCTTCATTATCCCTTATTCTCATTTCCCTCGCTCACCATATCTATCACCTCCTTCTGGAGCTTCTCCCCCTTCCAAGGCCTTCTGTCCTGTCCCTTCAGATCTCCCTCTCCTTCCCTTTATCTCTTTCACCTGTCAACTTCCCAGCTTGTTACTCCACTCCCTCCCCTCTCCCAGTTTCACCTCATCACCTGCCACGTTGTACTTCTTCCTTCCCTACCTCCCCCCACTTTCTTACTCTGTCTTCTTCCCTTCCTTTCCAGTCCCGATGAAGGGTCTCATCCTGAAACGTCAACTGTTTATTCAATTCCATAGATGCTGCCTGACCTGCTGAGTTCCTCCGGCATTTTGTGTGCGTTGCTCTGGATTTCCAGAATCTGCAGATTTTCTGGTGTTTGTCACCTTCAGCCATGTCTCTCTGCTCTTCGGATGAACCTCTCTCCCATGATATGTCGATGCCGTTTCATCCATAGTTTCCTTGTTGATGATAAAGAAGTCTTTTGGCACAAAGGCCTTTGTCAGTTGCGCACTGAGTAGAGAAGTCAGGAAGTAGTGTTGTGGTAGTGCAAGGGGCTGGGAAGGCTGTGCTTCAAGTACTGTGTTCATTTTTGGCCAGTCTGCTGTGGGAATGATGTCTTTAAACTGGAAAAAGGGCAGTAGGGTTTTATAAGTGTGTTGAGCAACATATACAAAATGCTGGAGGAACTCAGCAGGTCAGGCAGGATCTGTGGAGGCGAATAAACAGTTGACGTTTTGATGAAGCATATCAGCTGTTTATTCCCCTCCATAGACGTTGCCTGACCTGCTGAGGTCCTCCAGCATTTAGTGTGTGTTGCTCAACATTTCCAGCATCTGCTGAATCTCTTGTGTTTACAAGGATGGTGCTGGGATTCAAGGGACTGAGTTATAGGGAGAGTTTGGACAGGCTGGGGAGTTTTTCCTTGGAGTGTATGAGACTGAAGGGTGATCTTGCAGAGATGTATAAAATCATGAAGCGTCATGGCGTGGGCTCGCAGGACTGGAACCAGGTGTGGAGGAACTCATTCACAGTGGGCGCCAACAACTCAACCTCAGTGTGGAGGGATGATAGACTACAAGCAGAGAAGGAAACAAGAGGTTATACATAGAAATACCACTAGAGCATTGGAGGCAAGACTGAGTGATACCGTGAGACAAATCATTCCCCACAAACACAAAAGGACTCTGCTTCAGCGCTAAACGAGAGTCCCCTTTAAATAATTATGAATTGCGGGACACCCGTGCCAGTCATGATTAACTTGACAAAATTAAACAGGAATTACCAGGGCCTAACTGCTCTGGTTAAGCCAACAATAGTTAGTAAATACAGGTGCTTGAGATACTTAGAAGTCCATTGCTTTACGGGAAGTCACAGAGGCCCATAGGGCTCATCACAGTCAGGGGTATAGATAGGGTGATTGCACACAGTCTTTTCCCTAGGGTTGGGGAATGAAGGACTAGAAGGTATAAGTTTAAGGTGAGAGAGGAAAGAGTTAATAGGATCCTGAGGGGCAACTTTTTTCCACAGAGGCTGGTGGGTATATGGAGCAAACTGCCAGAGGAAAGGGTTGAGGCAGGTACAATAGCAATGTTTTGACGACATTTGGACAGGTACATGGATAAGTAAGGTTCAGAAGGATATAAACCAAGCATGGGCAAATGAGACTAACTTGGATGGGGTATCATGGACCAGTTATGCTAAAGGGCCAGCGTACATGCTGCTTGACTCTTTGGAAAGTAACTGATTTTATATCGTTTCTGACTTCATAAAAGCAAAAGTAGACTTGTAAGTTCTGGTCAATTCCTAAACCAGGGAGATGTAAGACACTCCTTCCCTCTGCTAACCTGCAGGTCACCCTTGGGCAAGGTGTAGCACCTGCTTAGTTCCCCCCCCCAATCAGGGTCGCATGAAGCCATGGGAGCGTGTGGTGGATGGTCGTATGAGCAGCTGGTGCAGATCACAAGTCTTGGTTATGTGACCACGGACACCAGGCAGACAATTTCTGTAGAGTATTGATAAAGGCTGGGGTCACCCGTCTTGTAGGGACATTGCACAGAAGAAGGCAATGGCAAAACACTTCTGCAGAAAACTTTGCCAAATACGGTCGTGGTCATAGAAAGACCATGATTGCCCACTTCATATCATATGGCTCATAGTGAATGAATAAAACCAGGGCTCATGTTGCCCCACATGAGCTTAGATCATGGGGCAGAGACCAGGAGAATGAAGAACAACTCTATGGCTCTATGACTCTATGAGTCATCGTTCTGATTAAGTTGAAGTTCATGTTCAAGTTTAATTGTCATCCAATCATACACATGTATCCAACTAAACGGCAGGGTTCCTCCAGGGCCAAGGTGCAAAACACAGTCCATACGGTGCACAACTCATATCGTTACAATGGTTAATAAAGTCACCAAAAATGTTAGCCCAAGTCCCTCAGTAGCATTGAATGTTGTCCTGGAGTATGTTCTGATCTGTCTAGGGCATTGAGGAAGCGTTCTTCAGATTCTTAAGAGTAATACAGATACAGAGTTGTTTTTATGTTTGTGCAAGAGGCCCATGTGCTTATCATTATTGAACCCACAGCTTTCTAACTCTGGCATCTTAGTTTAACAGGAGGCCTTTTAAGGCATTCACACAGAGAGTGGGTGGGTGCATGGAATGCACTGCCTGGTGGAGTCGTCGGGGCACCGTCATGACAAACTTTCTGCACCGATCTTTTGGTGATTGCTCATCGTACGGCGTATCTTGGGCATCTGAAACCTGGCAGGGCTTTTTTTAAACGAGGTTGAGTTGCTAGCTTGTCACTCAACCCAGCATGCAAGGGAGCCGAACTTGGGACCTCTTGCCCCGAAGTCCAGCGCTGATGCCACTATGCCACCAGCTGAATGGTGGTAGAGGTGGATACAATCAGATCATTTAAAAGACTCTTAGATAGGTACATGGAGCTTAGCAAAATGGAGGGCTATGTAGTAGGGCTATGTAGTAGGGATATTCTAGGCAGTTTCTAGAGTAGGTTATGGGGTCGGCTGAAAGACCTGTAATTGTGGGCCAAAGGGCCTGTAATGTGCTGTAGATTTCTATATTCTTAAAGACCTGTAATTGTGGGCCAAAGGGCCTGTAATGTGCTGTAGATTTCTATATTCTTAAAGACCTGTAATTGTGGGCCAAAGGGCCTGTAATGTGCTGTAGATTTCTATATTCTTAGTTCTATGTTCTATTCAGTTCAATTAGTGGTGCACTCACTGGGTGAGTTACTTGGGAAAAGTTATGTGGTAATACAAGTTATTGTAAGCTCAAAATTCAAAGTAAATGTATTATCAAAGTATATTTATGTCACAGCCCTGCGATTTGTTTTCTTGTGTGTATTCCTGAACCTGGTGGTGGTAGTTCTGAGGCTCCTGTGCTTTCTTGGTGGCAGCAGCAAGAAGAGAGCATGTCCCACGAGTTGGGGGTCCCTGATGATTGATGTTACTTTCATGTGGCAATGCTCCGTGCAAGAATGTTCAATGGTAGGGAGGGCTTTACCCTACCATTGGGCCATATCCACTACTGTGCAGGATTTTCTGTTTGGTGATTCCATACCAGGTTGAGATACAGCCAGTCAGTATACTCTCCACCACACATCTATAGAAGTTTGTTAAAGTTTTAAATGTCATGCCAAATATTTGCAAACTCCTAAGGAAGTAGAGGCACTACCATGCTTTCTTTATAGTTGACCTTACGTGCAGGTCCTAGCAGAGGTCCTCTAAATAACACCGATGAATTTAAAGTTACTGACCCTCTCCACCTCTGATTTTCCAGTAAGGACTGGCTTATGGACCTCTGGTTTTCTCTCCTGAAGTCAGTAATCAACTCCTTGGTCTTACAGATATTGAGTAAGGGGTTGTTGTTATGGCATCACTCAGTCATATTTTCAGTCTCCTTCCTATATGCTGATTTGTCACCACCTTTTATTCGGCCAACAACAGTGGTGTCATCAACAAACTTGAATATGGCACTGGAGTTGCACTTAGCCACACAGCCATGAGTGTAAAGGGAGTAGAGCAGAGGGCTAAGTACATGGCCTTGTGGTGCACCTGTGCTGATGGAGATCATGGAGGAGATGTTGTCGCCAATCTGAAATGACTGGGATCTGTAAGTGAGGAAATCGAGGATCCAATTGCACAGGATATATTGAGGTCAAGTTCTTGAAATTTATTGATTAATTTTGAGGGCATGATGGCATTAAATGCCGAGCTGTAATTGATAAAGAACATCCTGATCTATGGATCTTTGCTGTCCAGCTGTTCTAGGTTTCAGTGAAGAGCCAATGAAATGACATCTGCTGTGGACCTGTTGAGCCGGTAGGCAAATTGGAGCAGATCCAAGTCACTTCTCAGGCAGGGGTTGTTATGTTTCATCACCAGCCTCTCAAAATACTTCATCACTGTGGATGTAAGTGCTACTGGATGATAGTCATTGAGGCTGGTTACTACATTGTTCTTAGGCACCGGTATATGTTAAGTCCGCTTGAAGCATATGGGTATCATAGACTGCCAAAGCAAGAGGTTAAAGATCTCAGTGAATACTGCAGCCAGTTGTTCAGCACAGGTCTTTAATACTTGGACTGGTACTCCATCTGGGCCGTATGCTTTTCATGGGTTCACCCTCCTGAAGGCTGCTTGCACATCAGACTCAGAGAATGAAATCACAAGATCATCGGGGCCGTGAGAGTTCCTCCATGCTTTGACAGTCAAAGCGAACACAGAAGGCATTGAGCTCATCTGAGTGAAGCCCTGTTGTCACCTATGTTGCTTGATTTCATTTTGATACAGGTAATAGCATTCAAGCCCTGCCACAACTGTTGAGGATCCTTTATTGATTCCAATTTGGTTCGGAATTGCCACCTCCCCCGTGAGTTGGCTTTCCTAAGATCATACCTAGACCTCTTGTAACTTTGTTGGTCACCAGATGTGAATGCCTCTGATCTGGCCCTCAGAAGTTTGCGAATCTTGTGGATCAACTTGGGCTTCTTATTGAGGAAGACTCTGAATGATTTTCTGGAGACACCTTCATCTATAGCTGTTTTAATAAAGTCTGTGACAATCATGGTGTATTCATTCAGATCCACAGATGAGTCCTTGAACATGGCCCAGTCCATGGACTCGAAGCAATCCCGTAGCCTTCCATGACCAATTTTTTGTTGTCTGGAGCTCTGGACCTTTGCTCTTTCCCCTCTGTCTGCCTGCAGGTAGGGGAAAGACAGTCAAGTGATCAGATTTACCGAAATGGGGTCTGGACATGGAATGGTTGGCATTCCTTATCTTATTCTAACAGTGATTTAGTGTGTTGAGACCTCTGGTGCCACAGGTTATATGCTGATAGTAAATGGGTGGGGTTTTTTCAGACAAGCCTGGATGAAGTCCCCAACTATGATGTGAACTGCATCAAGATGGGCTGTTTCTAGTTTGAGACAGCATCGTGCAGCATTGTGAGTGCTTGATTATAGTCAGCTGCTGGTGGTATGTAAATTGTGGTCAGGATTAAGCAAGAGAACTCCCTAGGTAAATGGAATGGATGGCATTTGTCCATTCAAGCTTAGGGTAACACGGGTTCGACAAAACTGCCACAGCTGATAAACAAGAGTTTATCATGAAACACACACCTCCACCTTTTGCCTTTTCCAAATCCAAGGTTCAGTCCATTCTGTGAATCGAGAGTCTTCTGGTTTGATCACTGTATCTGGCGTGCTGGGAGTTAGCTATATCTTGGTCAAACATAGAACACAAAAATCTTTCATTTCCCTCTGATTCAGCAATCTTTGCTCTCAGGTCCTCTATTTTATTCTCCAGCGACTGCACTTTTGCTAACAGAATGCTGGGTAGAGGAGGTCTCATTCATCTGTGTTTCAGCCTGGCCTGGAGTTCCCCTCGCTTCTAGCCATGGTGATGGTCCCTCCTCCGCTTAAAGGTGCCGAATTTGCTTGCTTGTGAGTTAAGTCTGCTGAGTCCTTCATAAGATCGTGAAATCTGTAGATCATTAAGTCAATTTGAAAGTATGTCGCTTAAATGGAAATTACGTGCTACAGACTGCAGTGAGAGTAATTCAAAAGATGTACATGGTCACCCTTTTATAGTCATAGTTACATAGCACAGAAACAGTCCTTTTGGCCCATCTGGTCCAATGCCAACCAAGATTTATCTAAGCTAGTCCTATTTGCCTGTATTTAGCTCATATCTCACTAAACCTTTCCTATTCGTGTACCTTGTCCAAGTGTCTTTTCAATGCTGTTAATGTACCCGTCTCAGTCACTTCCTGTAGCAGATAATTCCATATATGACTATCTCCTGGGTGAAAAAGTTGCCCCTCAGTTTCTATTAAATATTTTACATCTGAACCTGAACCTATGTTCTGTAGTTCTTGATTCCAACCCTTGGAAAAAGTCTGTGTGATTTCACCCCATTCCCATCATGATTTTATATACCTCTATGAGATCAGTCTTCATGATTTTACACACCTCTATAAAGTCACCCCTCAGTCTTCTGATGAAAACTGACCCTACCTGCTTAACTTTTCTCCATAGATCAGTGTCTCAAGCCCCAGCAAAATTACTGTAAATCACTGTGTTCTTTCTTCAATGACATCTTTCTTATAGCGGGGTAGCCAAAACTGAACACAATATTCCGAATGCAGGCTCACCATTTATAGAAAAGCATCCAGCCTCTATACTCAATGGCTTGACTAACGAAGGGCAGTGTGCCACATGTTTTCTTCACCACCCTATCTACCTGTGACACCACTTTCAGGGAAAATGTGTACCAGGGGCTATCTCAACACAGGCAGTGCACTGGAGCCAAGGCTGAATCAGTTAAACTCTCATACACCAAACACTGGAATCTGCAGCAACACAGAATCTTGTGGAGGAACTCTACAGGTCGAGCAACATCTGTGAGAGGAAAGGAACTGTCAACATTTCAGGTGGAAATCCATAAGACCATAATACATTGGAAAAGAATTAGGCCATTTCGCTCCACCATTCAACAAGGCTGATTTAATTTCCCTCTCAAGCTCCCCTCAGACGGTTGAAGAAGTTCGGTATGGGCCCCCAAATCCCAAGAAATTTCTACAGGGGCACGATTGAGAGCATCCTGACTAGCTGCATCACTGCCTCTTATGGGAACTGTACTTCCCTCAATCACAGGACTTTGCAGAGAATGGTGCGGACAGCCTGGTGCATCTGTATATGTGAACTTCCCACTATTGACTAATGAAGGGCAGTGATTTCCAGTAGAAGTGGTAGAGGCAGGTTTGGTATTGTCATTTAAAGTAAAATTGAATAGGTATATGGATAGGAAAGGAATGGAGGGTTATGGGCTGAGTGCGGGTCAGTGGGACTAGGTGAGCGTAAGCGTTGGCACGGACTAGAAGGGCCGAGATGGCCTGTTTCCGTGCTGTAATTGTTATATGGTTATGTAGTTATTCAGGACAGTTACAAAGACAGGTGTGTAAAAAGGGCTTGAAGAGTCATTGAGTCCCGAGTCACCCCACCCCAGCTGTTCCAGCTGCTACCATCCAGGAAAGGGTACCACAGTACATCAGATTCAGAGAATACTCAGAGGTACAGCAAGGCTCATTCAGAAATTAATGAGGCATGGGATCCAAGGATTCCTTGCCTTGTTGATCCAGAATTGACTTGCCCACAGAAGGGAAAGGTGGTTGTGGATGGCTTGTATTCTGTATGGAGGATGGTGATCAGTGGTGTCCCGCTGGGATCTATTTGGGGATCCTTCCTCTTTGTAATTTTTATAAATAACTTGGATGAGGTAGAAGGGTGGGTTAGAAAGCTTGTTGATGACAGAAAAGTTGGGGGGTGTTGTGGATAGTCTGGAGGGTTGTCAGAGGCTACAACGTGACATCGATAAGATGCAGAAACAGAAACATAGAAAACCTACAGCACAATAAGGCCCTTCAGCCCACAAAGCTGTGCCAAACATGTCCTTACCTTAGAAATTACCTAGGGTTACCCATAGCCCTCTACTTTTCAGAGCTCCGTGTACCTGTCCAGAACTGGTCTGAGAAATGGCAGATAGAGTTCAACCCAGATAAGTGTAAAATTGTTCATTTCAGTAGGTCAAATTTGAAGAGAGAATGTAATATTAATGGTAAGACTCTTGGCAGTGCGGAGGATCAGTGAGATCTTGGAGTCCATATGGATAAGACACTCAAAGCTGCTGTGCAGTTCAACAGTGTTGTAAGAAGGTGTATGGTGTGTTGACCTTCACAACCATGGGATTGAATTCAAGAGCTGATGAGGTAATGTTACAGCTATACAAGACCTTGGTCAGACCCCACTTGGAGTACTATGTTCAGTTCTGGTCACCTCACTACAGGATGGATGTGGATACTCTAGAGAGAGTACAGAGGAGATTTACAAGGATGTTGTCTGGATTGGAGGATGTAGCTTATGAGAATAGGTTGACTGTACTTGGCCTTTTCTCCTTGGAGTGACGGAGGATGAGAGTTGACCTGATAGAGGTGTATAAGATGATGAGAAGCATTGATTGTGTGGATAGCCAGAGGCTTTTTCCCAGGGCTGAACTGGCTAACACGAGGGGGCATAGTTTTAAGGTGCTTAGAAGTAGGTACAAGGGGGATTTCAGAGGTAAGTTTTTCACAAAGAGAGTGGTGTATGCATGGAATGCATTGCCAGCGAAGGTGGTAGAGACAGATACAAAAGGGTCTTTTAAGAGAGTCTTAGATAGGTAAGAAAATAGATTTTCAATCTCTCACTGCTACAGCAGAAGTTCCCACTTGCTTAAAAAAGGCAACAATTATACCAGTGCCAAAGAAGAATAATGTGGGTTGCCTTAATTACTATTGCTGGGTAGCACTCACATCGACAGTGATGAAATGCTTTGAGAGGTTGGTCATGACTAGACTCAACTCCTGCCTCAGCAAGGACCTGGACCCATAGCAAGTTACGTATCATCACAATAGGGCAACCGTAGACGCAATCTCAATGGCTCTCCACACGGCTTTAGACCACCTGGACAACACAAACACCTATGTCAGGATGTAGTTCATTGACTAGAGCTCAGCATTTAACACCGTCATTCCCACAAGCTTGATTGAGAAGTTGCATAACCTGGGCCTCTATACCTCCCTCTGCAATTGGATCATATAACCATTGTTGGTAGAATCTCAGGTGGTGACGAGAAGGTGTACAGGAGTGAGATATGCCAACTAGTGGAATGGTCCCACAGCAACATCCTGACACTCAACGTCAGTAAGACAAAAGAGCTGAGATTGTGGTCTTCAGGAAGGGTAAGATGAAGGAATACATACCAATCCTCATAGAGGGATCAGAAGTGGAGAGAGTGAGCAGTTTCAAGTTTCTGGGTGTCAAGATCTCTGAGGATCTAACCTGGTCCCAATATATCGATATAGTTATAAAGAAGGCAAGACAGCAGCTATACATTATTAGGCATTTGAAGAGATTTGGGATGTCAACAAATACACTTGAAAACTTCTGTAGTTGTAAGATGGAGAGCATTCTGACAGGCTGCATCACTGTCTGGTATGGAGGGGCTACTGCACAGGACCGAAAGAAGCTGCAGATGGTTGTAAATATAGTCAGCTCCATCTTGGTTACTAGCCTACAATGTACCCAGGACATTTTTAGGGAGTGGTGTCTCAGAAAGGCAGTGTCCATTAGTAAGGACCTCCAGCACCCGGGGCATACTCTTTTCTTATTGTTACCATCAGGAAGGAGGTACAGAAGCCTGAAGGCACACACTCAGCGATTCAGGAACAGCTTCTTCCCCTCTGCCGTCTGATTCCTAAATGGGCATTGAATCTTTGTACACGACCTCACTTTTTTAAAATATGTAGTTTTTCTGATTTTTCGTGTTTTTAAAAATCTATTCAATATACGTAATTGAATTACTTGTTTATTTATTATTATTATTATTATTTTTATTTATTATAATTATTCTTTTCTCTCTGCTAGATAATGTAGTGCATTGAACTGCTGATGCTAAGTTGACAAATTTCACGTCACATGCCGGTGATAATAAACCTGATTCTGATTCTGAGGTACATGGAGCTTAGAAAACTAGAGGGCTAAGCGGTAGGAAAATTCTAGGCAGTTTGTAGAGTAGATTACATGGTTGGCACAACATTGTGGGCCGAAGGGCCTGTAATGTGTTCTAGATTTCTTTGCTTTATGTATACCCAGTGACTTGACCTCCACAGCTGTATGAGACAATGAATTCCACAAATTGACCAGTCTCTGGCTAAAGAAGTTCCTCCTCATCTCTGTTCCAAAGGAGCCTCTTTGTATTCTGATCCTAGATGCTCCCAATATTGGAAACGTCCTCTTCATGTTCACTCTATCTAGGCCTTTTAATATTCAGTAGGTTTCAGTGAGATCCTCTCTCATTCTTTTAAACCTCAGCGAGTTCAGGCCCAGAGCCACCAAATGCTCCTCGTGCATTAACCCTTTCATTCCCTGGACCTCCTCTTTACCCTATCCATTGCCAGCACATTCTTCCTGAGAAATAGGGCCAAATCTGTTGCCAATATTTTTAAAATTCCTTTTCTTTTTTTCTTTTGCTTCCCTCTTTTTTGACACCCTGTTTCAGGACTGAGTTTGGCATGCAGACCACATGAGGCAGATGTGATTAGTAGAAACACATTTCATGATATATGCCAGTGATACTAAACCTGATTCTGATCAGAATGGGAACATGGTCAGTACAGACATGCTGGGCTGAATGGCCTGCACCTGTGCTGTACTATTCTGTGTACAGTACAGGAACAATGTAAGGACTGATGCAGGGTTTTGACCTGAAGCACTTTCCTTCCCTGCCCACCCCTACATATGTTCATTGACCTGCAAAATTCCTCCAGTGGATTTTTATGTTATATATATTGTTGGCAGCATGTTCACCATGCCTACTGCGTGTGATGTCGACAGGACACATTGTGGCAATTCTGCCAGGTTTCCTAACTCCCGATACCTTCCATGGGTAGTGAGAACACAAGCACAAGAGATTCTGCAGATTCAGGAAGTCCCGCAAGCAGGTCAAGTGCTACACCTGGTTCTACACCTCCTCCCTTACTACCAATCAGGGCCCCAAACAGTCCTTCCAGGTGAGGTGACACTAAACCTGTGAGTCTCTTGAGGTGATTCACTGTAACCAGTGTTCCCATTGTTGCCTCATCTATACTGGTGAGAGCTAAAGTAGGTTAACAGACCACTTCGTCGAGCACCTTTGCTCTGTCCAATGTAAGAAGCAGGATCTCCCTGTGGACGCCCATTTCAATTCAACTGTCCATTCCCAATCCACCATATTGGTCCATGGCCTCCTCTACTGTTGCAGTGAAGTCACAGATTGGAGGAGCAACATTTCATCTGGGTAGCCTCCAAACTTTAGGCACGAACACTAATTTCTCTTAACTTCTAGTAATTTCTTCCCCTTGCCCTTTCTCTCTTTTTCCATTCCCTGTCCTAGTTCCTTTCTCACCTTTTCTCTTCTCTTCACCTGCCCATCATTGTCCTCTGTTGCACCTTCTCCTTCACTTTCTCCCATCCTCCCCTATCAGATTCCTTCTTCTTCAAGCATTTACCTTTTCCAGCTATCACCTCGCAGCGTCTTACTTCATTCCCCGTTCCTACCCATCCACCGTCCCCTTCACCTGGTGTCACCTGTCAGCTGCCTCCTCCTCTCTCTACTTTCTTAATCTGGCTTCAGACCCTTTCCATTCCTGTCCTATTGAAGGGTCTTGGCCCAAAGTGTTGATTATTTATTGCCCCCCTGCCCCCCATAGATGCTGTCAGACTAGCTAACTGAATTCATCCAGCATTTAATGTGTTTTGTTTGAGAACACAAAGTTCCTTTTCAAATTCCCACTTGAAGATGTACCAGCATTGCTGGGTCAAAGTCCTGGAACTCATTAACAGCACAGAGTACTTTGACCACAAGTTTGTTGACGTCTCATTGCCAACTAAGAGATGAGCATCAATTGCCAGCACTGCTGCTGGTAGCCATATCCCAGGAATGCAGAGGAGATTTGCCAAGAGTCTACCTGGATTAGAGAGCATGTCTTACGAAGATGCGTTCATTACTCAGGGGATTGAATTCAAGAGTTGCATTGTAGTTTTGTAAACCTCTGGTTAGACCACACTTGGAATATTGTGTTCAGTTCTAGTCCTCATTGCAGGAAGGATGTAGAAGCTTTAGAGAGAGTACAGAGGATATTTACCAGGTTGCTGCCTGGATTAGAGAGCACGTTTTATGAGGATAGGTTGAGTGAGGTAGGGCTCTCTGGTGTGAAGGAGGATGAGAGGTGTCTTGATACAGGTGTACACAATGATAAGAGGCATAGAAAGAGTCAAGAATTATTGACCTTTTCCCAGGACAGAAATAGCTAATACAAGGGGGCATAACTTAAAGGTGATTAGAGGAAAGTATAAGGGTTATGACAGAGGTAAGATCTTTACACAGAGAGCGGTGAATCCATGGAATGCACCACCAGAGTGGTGGTAGAGGCAGATACATTATGGACGTTTTAGAGATTCTTAGATAATAGAAAAATGGAGGGCTATGTGGTGGTGGTGGGGGGGGGGCACTGTTAGATTGAATGTAGGGTGTGTTAAAAGGTCAGCATAAAATTGTGGGCTGAAGGTCCTGGTACTCTGCTGCAATTTTCTATGTTCAAATTAAAGAAAATAAGTTTCTGGCCAGTCCAGCAGGGAACTTCTTTGTTAGTTTGTTGAGTACGATGCTTTTACTTGCACATGCATCACGCTCTCACTCTTGCATGCGAGCATTGTAAGTCAAGGCAGAGGCTTCAACTCGAACATATTTTAAGTAGAACATGTGCCTGTTGGACTTTGCAAGTTGGCCGCGCTGACCCGGTGACCTTTCCTCCGTTTGGCAAGCTGGGGGTCTGTAGGTGGTTCAGCCAGAGTTGAAAGATAATTACAGCCGAAGTTGAAGTTGTAGTTCTGTGCGGGTTTCTGCAGTATACCCTCGAGGCCAAGGCACTTTTTTTTCCCGGAGTCTGCTGCATATTTCAAAGCATGTGTTAGATTTTATGTGATGCTGATTAAAATGGTGGGTTCAGGGAACTGGCAGTGTTGAGATCTCCATCTGCCAACAGGCATGTTCGCTTTTTTTTGCTTCACATTAAAAAGAACAGGAGCCAAAAATTTTTCCTTCTCAATTTTTTTGCTCAGCAGCCATGGGAACGGAGTGAAACCAGATATCGTGCAGAGAGGATTTATTCATAAACAGAGATGGTCAAACTCTCACTGCTGTTCCTCTTCAACTCTTCCTTGTTTGTTTGGTTTCTTGACTTATGTATTTGGAAATCATTTTTCAAGAACTCATACAAGAATATTGAACAATAAAAGGGACTTGATGCCTGTTCATTCCCCTTCATAGATGCGGCTGAGTTACTCCAGCATGCTGTGTGTGGTGACCTCACAGTCTACCTAATTATGACCTTGCACCTTACCATTTACTTCCACTCCACTCCCCCTGTAACGCATTCTGTTATTGTTTTCCCTAGTACAACCTCAATGCATTGTTATAATGAATTGATCTGTAAGATTGGTATGCAAGGCACATTTTTCACTGTATTTGGCTGGATCCTATGACTGACCTCAGCACTGTCAAGGTTTCCTGCAGTCATTGTGTTGTATGCAAACACACCCACCTATATTTTTATCCCGGTGATTTAAATATATCACAAGCGTATGAGGACTGTTCGATAGCTCTGGGCCAGTACTCGCTAGAGTTTAGAACAGTGACGTGGATGTTCCTTTGGAACAGAGATGAGGAGGAATTTCTCCAAGAGGGTGGTGAATCTGTGGAATTAATTGCCACAGACAGTTGTGGAGGCCAAGTTATTGGGTATATTTAAAGGGGAGGGTGATAGGTTCTTGATTAGGAAGAATATCAAAGGTTATAGGGAGAAGGCAGTAAAATGGGATTTGAGAGGGATAATAAGTCAGCTATGATGGAATGGTGGGACAGACTTGATGGGCTGAATGGCCTAATTCTGCACCTGTGTCTTATGGTCTTATTTACTGTGTACATGTCCTTATTTGCCTGACTTTGCTGATCCATTGTTATCACTGCTCACGCAAGGCTGATCCATCACGTAGATGTGTTTCACCAGTTTACCCTGCCACTGTTGACTTGTTAGATGTCACTGGACCTTTTAATTTCACTGAAAATATTAATCTTCATTGTACAGGATATTGCTTTTTATGGGATGGGACTTATGGGTGTTACCTTGCTTGCACGTTTGAGGATTTGGTAACACTGAAAAGTTCAAGTTCAAGTTTATTGTCATTGAACCACACACATTCTGTCAAACAAAACCACGTTCCTCCAGACTAAGGTGCACACACAGTACATGTTACTCACACACAACACAAAGGTAATATTACTACAAATAAATTAACAAATAATAAGGTGCCTTTACAACTTAATTTAAGAAGTAAACGTGATGAGACCTGAGTGGTGGAAGGGAGGTCAGTAGTCTTACGGTCTAGGGGAAGAAGCTGTTTTGCATCCTAACAGTCCTTGTCCTAATGCCTGATGGTGGGGCGGTGGGGGGGGGGGGAGTGTCAATGATATTGTGGGGCAGTTGGAGAGATCATTGACAGTATTAAGGGCTCTGCATATGCAGCACTCCTGATAAATATCCTGAATGGGTGAAACAGAGGCCCTGATAATCCTGTCAGCAGTCCTCACAATCCCTTATAGGGTTTTGTGGTCAGAAAAGTTCAGCTCATAGTACATGAAATGATAACTGTTTACCTATGGGTGTATGGTGTATGTGAGTTGTCAGTATCAACGCTTTTGATGAAACATTGTATCAGAAGCTTTTTGAGGTTGAATGTGTGGCATTTTGATTGCTAATGCTCATTTCAAAGGGTTCCTGTGTGTCTTTCTTTCATAGATATTGATAACTATGTAGACTTTAAAATCTTATAATTGTTATTTCACTTGGCACAAGAACAATAGAAACTGCTCAGCTTGTTCTTTCTCAGAATTTTGTAACTATGCACATCCCCCTTTCACTGTTTCCTCTAGGCTGCACGAGTGTCAGTCGCTTAGTGACTGAAATGTTCCTGTGCACATAACCTTTGTTCCACGCAGCTGGAATTTTCTTTTGTATAGTGTTGATATAATTTTGAAATTATGTTAATATTATTTTGAAATCATGCTAATACATTTTGAAATTTATGTTAATGTAATTGTGAAATACCCTGTAATTAATTATGTTAATTAATATAATCTATTTCAGTTTCTGAATAATAAACGTACCACACCTTTAATTTGAAACATCTTAGAGCTTCAACATACAGTTGCAAGAAAAAATTTGTGAACCCTTTGAAATACCTGGTTTTCTGCATTATAAGATGTGGTGTGATCCTCTTCTAAGTCACAATAATAGACAAACACAATCTTCCTAAACTAATAACACACAAACAATTGTACTAAATCTTGTCATTACTGAGTACACCATTTAAATAATCACAGTCTAGGTTCAAAAAAGTATGTGAACCTCTGGGGTAATGTTTGGAGTCAGGTGTTCCAATCGATGAGAAGAGATAGGAGGTGTGGGTTGTCCGATAAAAAAGACACAGGTTACTGACAGAGCCTGCTCTTCTCAAGAAAGATCTGTTTATGTGCACCTCGCTTCCATCAAATCGACTTTCAGAGGATCTTAGAAGAATTGTAGAGATGCATGAAGCTGGAAAAGGCTACAAAAGCATTTCTAAAGACTGAGTGTTCATCAGTCCACAGTAAGAGAAATTGTCTACACATGGGGAAGTTTAGTAATGTTGCTACTCTCCCTAGGAGTGGCCATCCTGCCAAGATCACACCAAGAGCACAACGTGCAATGCTGAAAGAGGTGAAAAAAGTCAAACTAAAATTTATTATCAGAATTCATACATGTCACCACATACAACCCTGAGATTCTTTTTCTGCGGGCATATTTAACAAACCTTTAGACAATAACTGTAAACAAGATTAATGAACAACAAACTGTGCAAATGCAGATATATATAAATAGCAATAAATAATAAGCATGAAGTAACAAGATAAAAAAGTACTTTAATGAGTGTAGTTATCCCATTTCGTTCAAGAGCCTGATGGTTGAAGAGTGATAACTGTCCTTAAACCTCGTGGTGTGAGACCTGAAGTACTTGTACCTTCTACCTGAAGGCAGCATTGAGAAAAGAGCATGGCCTGGGTGGTAAGGATCTTCGATGATATTTCCTGATAAGAGAAATATTCTCTATTTCCTGAGGAGACTGAGGTCCTTTAACATCTGCCAGACGATGCTGAGGATGTTCAATGAGTCTGTGGTGGCCAGTGCTATCATGTTTGCTGTTGTGTGCTGGGGCAGCAGGCTGAGGGTAGCAGACACCAACAGAATCAACAAACTTATTCGTAAGGCCATTGATGTTGTGGGGGTGGAACTGGACTCTTTGACGGTGGTGTCTGAAAAGAGGATGCTGTCCAAGTTGCGTGCCATCTTGGACAATGACTCCCATCCACTCCATAATGTACTGGTTAGGCACAGGAGTACATTCAGCCAGAGACTCATTACACCGAGATGTAACACTGAGCATCATAGGAAGTCATTCCTACCTGTGGCCATCAAACTTTACAACTCCTCCCACGGAGTGTCAGACACCCTGAGCCAATAGGCTGGTCCTGGACTTATTTCCACTTGGCATGATTAACTCATTATTTAATTATTTATGATTTTATATTGCTATATTTCTTCGCTATTCTTGGTTGGTGTGGCTGTAACGAAACCCAATTTCCCTCGGGATCAATAATGTATGTCTGTCTGTCTGTTAATGGATCCGGCTTTCCTTTGGCAATGTTTCATGTAGATGTGCTCAGTGGTTGGGAGGATTTTACCCGTGTGTACTGGGCTGAATCCACTACCATTTGTAGGATTTTCTGCTCGGAGACATTTCTGTTCCCGTACCAGCACACTTTCTACCGCACATCTGTTTTTTCATGACATGCCAAATCTCTGTAGACTCCTGAGGAGATAGCGGTGCTGCTGTGCTTTCTTCTCAATTATATTTATGTAATGTGCCCAGGACAGGTCTTCAGAGATAGTTACACCCAGGAATTTAAGGTTACCCACCCTCTCCACCTCTGATCCTCCAATGATTATTGGCTCCAGGACCTCTGGTTTCCCTCTCCTGAAGTCAACAATCGGTACCTTGGTCTTATTGACTCTGAGTGAGAGGTTGTTGTTATTACACTACTTAGCCAAATGTACAATCTCCCTCCTGTATGCTGATTCATGACCACCTTTGATACAGCCCACAACAGTGGAGTCATCAGCAAACTTGTATATGGTGTGGGAGCTGATCTTAGCCACACAGTCATTGGTGTAAAGCAAGTAGAGCAGGGGACTAAGTGCACATCCCTCTGGTTCTCCTGTGCTGATGGAGATTGTGGAGGTGTTTTTGTCAATCTGAACTGACTGAGGAAATCCAGGATCCAGTTCCACAAGGGGTTATTGAAGCAAAGGTCTTGGAGTTAACTAATTAGCTTTGAATAGATGTTGGTGTTAAATGCTGATCTGTAATCGATGAAGAGATGTCTAAATGTTCCAGTATTTTATCTAGAGCTAACAAGATGGCACCTGCTGTTGACCTGTTGCTTTGGTAGGTGAATTGGAGTGGATCTAAGTCGCCACTCAGACAGGAGCTGATATGCGTCAACGCCAGTCTCTCAAAACACTTCATCACTGTGAATGTAAGTGTCACTGGGTACCGGTACTATTGAGGCAAGGGGGTACCACACACTGCTGGAGTGAGAGGTTGAAGATACCTGTGAGTACACCAGACAGTTGGTCAGCACAGGTTTCAAGGACCCAAGGGGTGACAGCAGAAGACCTGCAAAAATTTCTAGAACCCTGTTTATGTGTCCACTATAAGAAGAACATAGAACAAGAATAGTGTTCATGGAAAGACACCACAGAGGAAACCACTGCTCTCCAAAAATAACCAAGTTTGCAATAGACCACCTGGCTGTTCCACAATTCTTCTGGGACCATGTTCTGTGGACAGATGAGACAAAAGTTGAACTTTTTGGCAGAAATGCACGCTGCTATGTTTGGAGGGAAAAGGGCACTGCACACGGACACCAAAATCTCATCCCAACCATGAAGAATGGTGGAAGGAGCGTCATGGTTTGGGGCTGCTTTGCTGCCTCAGGGACTGGAGAGCTTGCAATCATTGAGGGAACAATGAATTCAAAATGGTATCAAGACATTTTACAGGAGAATGTCAGGGTATCGGTCCTTCAGCTGAAGCTTGATACAAGTTGAATAATGCAACAAGACAATGATCCGAAACACAAGAGTAAATCAATAACAGAATGGTTTAAAAAGAAGAAAACTGGTGTTTTTGAGTAGCCAAGTTAGAGTCCAGACCTTAACCCAACTGAGATGCTGTGGCGTGACCTGAGGAGGGCTGCTCATAGAAACATAGAAAACCTCTAGCACAATACAGGCCCTTTGGCCCACAATGCTGTGCTGAACATGTACTTCAGAAATTACCTAACATTACTCATAGCCCTCTATTTTTCTAAGCTCCATGTACCTATCCAGGAGTCTCTTAAAAGACTCTATCGTATCCACCTCCACCACCGTTGCCGGCAGCCCATTCCACGCTCTCACCACTCTCTGCGTAAAAAACTTACCACTGACGTCTCCTCTGTACCTACTTCCAAGCACCTTAAAACTGTGCGCTCTCGTGTTAGCCATTTCAGCCCTGGGAAAAAGCCTCTGACTATCCACACGATCAATGCCTCTTATCATCTTATGCACCACTGTGAGGTCACCTCTCATCCTCTGCTGCTCCAAAGAGAAAAAAAAGGCTGAGCTCACTCAACCTATTCTCATAAGGCATGCTCCCCGATCCTGGCAACATTCTTATACATCTCCTCTGCACCCTTTTTATGGTTTTCACGCCCTTCCTATAGTGAGGTGACCAGAACTGAGCACAGTACTCCATGTGAGGTCTGACCAGAATCCTATACTATTGTAACATTACGTCTCAGCTCTGAAACTCAACCGCACAGTTGATGAAAGCCAATGCACCGTATTCCTTCTTAACCCCAGAGTCAACCTGCGCAGTGTACAGGTTGACTCTGTGGTTACGAAACTATTTGTTCATGCAAGGTACCTCAGAAATATTGAATCAGGAATGGTCAAAAATTCCTCCTCGCTGTTGTGCAAGTGTGATCAGCAGCTACCGGAAATGCTTGGTGGAGGTTATTGCTGCTAAAGGAGGTTCTACCAGTTATTAAGTAGAAGCGTTCACATACTTTTTCCAGCCTGGACTGTGAATGATTAAACAATGTATACAATAAAGACATGATCCCCATCACCCAGGACATGCCCTCTTCTCATTGTTACCACTAGGAAGGCGTTACAGAAGCCTGAAGGCACACACTCAGCGATTCAAGAACAGCTTCTCCTCTGCCATCCGATTTTTAAATGGACACTGAATATATATATTCTTACTGTAGTTAATTTTTTTCCTATATTTATCATGTATTGCCTTGTATTGCTCCTGCAAAGTTAACACATTTTATGACATATGCTGGTGATATTAAACCTTTTTCCAATTCTGAAATAAATAAAACATACATACATACCAGGGCATGAGTTGTAGAGTCCTTGAAAGTGAGTCTACATGTTGTGCTCTACTGTCTACTCTTTTCCTTAGATGTTGCCTGACCTGCTGAATTCCTCGAGTATTATGTCTGTGTTCCATAAATTGTGGAATCAGTTCAGAGTTGAAGTGAATGAAGTTGGAGCCTGATTGTTGAAGGATAATAACTTAATGATCCTGGTGATGTGGCTCCTAAAGCTCCTGTACCTGTACACTTAATACATCTAAATATATAAAGTTGATCTCAGATCCATGATCCTTTGTTCTTCAGGGTGTAAAATGTGCTGACCTCAATCATTAAATTATCTTCTTTTGCCCCTGTAGCTTTTTGGTCTCTGACTCCAACTCAGTGTATCTGCTGCTGAGACCCTCGTTCTTGCCTTTGCTACCATCAGTTTAATCTTGGACAAGTGTCCTCATTATCCTTCCTGTTTATGCAAAGCTCTTCTGCTCTTAACAAGTCATTTAGATAGCCCCATGATCAGTTCAAAGATCAAAAGTAAATTTATTGTCAAAGTACATATATGTCACCATATACAACTCTGAGGTTCCTTTTCTTGCAAGCATATACTCAATAAATTCATCATAGAATAATAATCATAATACAGTGAATGAAAGACTGCCCAACTTGGGTGTTCAACCAGAGTGCAGAAGACAACAAACTGTGCAAACACAAAAAGAAAGAAATAATAATAATAATAAATAAATAAGCAAAAAACTCTTGGGAACATGAGATGAAGAGTCCTTAAAAATGAATTCATAGGTTGTGGGAATGCTTCAATGATGGGGCAGTTGAAGTTATCCCCTTTGGTCCAAGAGCCTGATGGTTGAGGGGTAGTAACTGTTTCTGAACCTGGTGGTATGGGTCCTGAGATCTTGTACCTTCTTCCTGATGACAGCTGTGAGAAGAAAGCATGTCCTGGGTGGTGGGGATCCTTTTTGATGGATGCTGCTTTTCTGCAACAGAGTTTCATGTAGATGTGCTTAATGGTTTGGGAGGGCTTTACCCGTGATGGACTTCTGTATCCACTACTTTTTGTAGGATTTTCCATTCAAGGTTGAGAGATATGAAGTGATAAATTGTAAATTGATTCATTATTGTAACATTGAACATAGAACAGTACAGAATAATACAGGCCCTTTGACCCACCATGTTGTGCTAACCTCTAACCTACTCTAAGATCAATCGAACTCTTCCCTCCACGTAGCTCTTCAGTTTTCTTTCATCCATGTACCTATCTAAGAATCTTTTACATGTCTCTAATGTACCTCAGAATCAGGTTTAATATCACTGGCATATGTTGTGAAATTTGTTGTTATGTGGAAGCAGAATATCAGTACATTATAATAAAAACTATAAATTGCAATAAAATTTCTAAAAAAAGAAAAAGAAATTAAGTAGTCGTGCAGAAAAGGGAGAAACAATAGTGAGTAGTATTCAAAGGTTCATTTTCCATTTAGAAATCTGGTGGCTTAGGGGAATAAGCTGTTCCTGACACATTGAGTGTGTGTGTTCAGGCTTCTGCACCTTCTCCCTGATGATAACAATGACACAATAAGATAAAAGAGCAGAACTAGACCATTTGGCCTGTCGAGCCTGCTCCGTCATTTCATTATGGCTGATCCAATTTTCCTCTCTTCCCCCACCCCCACCATATCTACTGCCTTCTCCCTGTATCCCTTCATTTTCTGACTAATCAAGAGTCTATTAACTTCTGCCTTAAATAACCAGAAACTCTTGGACCTCCACAGCTGCCTGTGATAATGAATTCCACAGATTCACCACTCTCTGACTGAAGAAATTCCTCCTCATCACCATTCTAAAAGGATGCCCCTCTATTGTGAGGCTGTGTCCTCTGGTTTTAGACTCTCCCACCATAGGAAACATCCTTTCCACTTCTGCTCTATCTGGCCCATTCACCATTCAACAGGTTTTTCCCCAGTTCTTCTGAAATCCAGCGAATACAGGCACAGGGCCAAGAAACGCCCTTCAAGCCATTCAATCCTGGAATCATTTTTCTGAACTTCCTTTGAACCCTCTCCAGTTTCATCACATCCTTTCTAAGACAAGGAGCCCAAAAGTACTCACAATACTCCAAGTGAGGCCTCATCAGTGCTCTATAAAGTCTCAACATCACATCCTTGCTTTTATTTTCTAGTCCTCTTGAAATGAATGCTAACATCGCATTTGCCTTCCTCACCACAGACTCAACCTGCAAATTAACCTTAAGGGAATCCTTGCACAAGTCAGTCCCTTTGCACCTCAGCTCTTTGCATTTTCTCTCCATTTAGAAAATAGTGAATCCTTTCATTTCTTCTATGAAAGTGCATGACCATACACTTCCTGACACTGCCATTTCTTTGCCTATTCTGCTAATCTGGCCAAGTCCTTGTACTTCCTCACATTTATATGCCCCTCAGCCTATCTTCATATTTGCAACATAACCAGGAATTCCTTCATCCAAATCATTGACATATAATATGAAAAGAATCGGGCCCAACACAAGACGCTTGTGGAACACCACTGATCACCGGCAGCCAGCCAGAAAAGGCTCCCTTATTCACACCCTTTGCCTCCTACTAATCAGCCACTGCTTTATCCATGCTAGAATCTCGCCTGTAGTACCATGGGCTCATAGCTTGTTAAGCAGCCTCATGTGTGGCACTTTGTCAAAGGCCTTCTGAAAATCCAAATACACAACATCAACTGATTCTCCTTTGTCCTCCCTGCTTGTTATATCTTCAAAGAATTCCAACAGTTTTGTCATGTAAGATTTTCTCTTGAGGAAACCATGCTGACTACGACCTACTTTATCATGTGCTTCCAAGTATCCTGAGACCTCATCCTTAGTAATCGACTCCAATATCTTCCCAACCACTTAGGCCAGATTAACTGGCCTATAGTTTCCTTTCTTCTGCCTTTCTCTCTTCTTGAAGTGTGGAGTGACATTTGCAATTTTCCAGTGTTCCAGAACCATTCCAGAATCTAGTGATTCTTGAAAGATCATTACTAATGCCTCCACAATCTCTTTAGCTTTCTCTTTTAGATCCTTGGTGTATGCACCATCTGGTCCTGGTGACTTATCTACTTTCAGACCTTTCAGTTTCCCAAGGGCCTTCTCTCTAGTTATGGTAACTTCACACGCTTCATGACCCCTGACACATGGAACTTCCATCATACTCTAGTGTCTTCCACCATCTTGTTCATCTGCCATCTCGTTGTTCTCCATTACTACCTCTCCAGTATCATTTTCCAGTGGTGCGATAGGCACTCTTGCCTCTCATTTTATCATATTTAGGGACCGTTCTATAGTTGGAAACAGCAGGATAGCAGCTGCACTTGAGCCTGGTTGTGCGTGCTTTCAGGAGTTAGTTATCTTCTGCCAGATGGGAGAAAGGAAAGAGAGAGTGTCGCAGGAGGGTGGGGACTTTGAATATGCCAGCAGTCACTGTGCTTTTCTCGGTAAATTACTTTCTGGAAAATAAAGGCAGTGGGAGTGGATGATTCGGGGAAAGTTTCAAAAAGGAATCGGAGAAGTACAGAACAGTTTGTTGTTGATGGGGAACCTCTTTCAACTTGATCTGTCTCCTTACACACTCACTGTAGCAGCTGTCAGTAAGTGCTGTAGTCACCCACAGACACAGAGATATACTTGCAGTGTGGCTTGTCAGTCCCTTGCTTTTGGTCTTGGTGGTCAGGACATTGAAATTTAGAAAAGCCCCTTTAATACTCTGCTAGAATTTACTCAAGTGTCAAACACTCTGAGATGTTCTCTTTCAATATCTTGTTCTTTTCTTATACGATCCTCCTGTTCTTTTCCCAAATCGCTCAATAATTTCTCCGTCAGCCGACTGATCAATCTAAATCAAAGCACATTGTTTGCTTGTCAGTGCATGTCTTACTTGTCAGTAATTTTCCTTGCTGCAACTTGACATTTTGAAAGTGCATATCTCTCAGAGTGTTAAATCCCACAGAAACTCCTCACACCCTCTCCTGCGCCAGAAATTCTTTGCCACTGCTAACACACTCTATGTTCTCCTTTTCTCTCAAGCCTCACACCTTGTCTACAATCTCTTCTTAAATGAGAACATAGAACATTTTGGCCCATGATTGTTGTGGACCCTTTAACCTACTCTAAAATCAATCTAACCATTCCCCTCCATATAACCCACCATTTTTACTTTCATCCACATGCCTATGTAATGCCCTCTACCACCTCCCCTGGCAGGGCATTTCATGCACACACTACTCTGTATTTCACATTAAACATTTCAGGAACAGCTTCTTCCTTTCCCGCCATCAGATTTCTGAATGGTCAATGAACCCATGACCATTACCTCACTATTTTTGCTCTCTTTTTGTGCTGCTTATGTAATTTTTAAACATATTTCTTATTGTAATTGATAAATATCTATTTTATCTATTTCACTGTACTGCTGCTGCAAAGCAACAAATTTCACAATATATAGCGTGTCAGTGAAAACATACCTGATTCTGATTCTTTGTGAAAAGAAAGACCCCTGGCTTTCCCCCACCTGATCGAATTGATGCTGCCTGGCCTGCTGCGTTCCTCCAGCATTCTGTGTGTGCTGCTTTGTCAGGGATCCCCAACCTTTCTTATTCCATGGACCTCTACCATTAACCGAGGGGTGTGTGGACCCCAGGTGTAGCTGAATCAGAATCAGGTTTAATATCACTGACATATGTCATGAAATTTGTTGTTTTGCAGCAATAGTACAGCACAATGCATAAAAATATTAGAAATTACTATATGTACGGTATTCTACCCACTACGCAATCTTGGCATCATCTGCAAATTTGCTGATCTGGTTACTCATGTTATCAACCAGATTGTTGATGTAGATGACAACCAACAACGAACCCTGTGGCGCACCACTAGTCACAGGCCTATGGTCAGAGAGGCAACCATTGAAACCATGAGCACTTCCCTTTGTTCTCTTTTTGCAATACTTATTTAATCTAAATGCTTCTTACTGTAATTGTGGTGGCACAGTAGCATTACAGTTAGTATGACTTGGGTTCAATTCGAGCCGCTATCTGTACATTCTCCCTGTGATCGTGTGGGTATCCTCCCGCATTCCAAAGACATGCAGGTTAGTTGGTTAATTGGTCACATAGGTGTAATTGCTCAGTGCAGACTCAATGGACTACAAAAGGCCTGTTATCGTGCTGTATCTCTGAATAAAAAAGTAAAATACTGTGTTAGCTCCAGAGTGTGTGGTAACACTTGTGGGCTGCCCCAGCACTTCCTTAGGTTGTGTTGCCTGTTAATGTAAATGATGCATCTCATAAGACCATAGATGCTGGAGCAGAAGTAGGACATTTAGTCCATCGAGTCTGCTCCACCATTTCATCATGGCTGATTTATTAAAGTCCAAGTTTGAAGCAAATTTACTATCAAAGTACATATATGTCACCATATACAACACTGAGATTCATTATTATCTCTTCAAATCCCATTCCCCTGTCATCTCCCTGTAAATAAGTATGCCCACCTTTTCCATAAGACCATAAGACATAGGAGCAGAATCGACCCATTGACTCTGCTCCACCATTCAATCATTGCTGATTTATTATCCCTCTCAACCCAATTCTGCTGTCTTCTCTCTGTAACTTTTGATGCCCTTTCTAATCAAAAACCTATCAACCTCCACTTTAAATACAATACCCAATAACTTTGCCTCTACAGCTGTGTGTGTGGCAATGAATTCACTACTCTTGTGCTCTCGAACTTCCTCCTCATCTCTGTTTCAAAGGGACATCATTCTATTCTGAGGCTGTGCCCTCTGGTCCTAGACTCCACCACTATAGGAAACAGCCTCTCCACATCCACTGGATTTAGGCCTTTCAATGTTCGACAGGTTTCAATGAGATCCCCACTCATTCTAATGAAGTCTGGCGAGTACAGGCCCAGGATCATCAAACACTCCTCGTACATTAACCCATTCATTACCAGGAACATCCTCATGAACCTCCTCTGGACCCTCTCCAATTCCACCACATTGTTTCTTATATAATGAGCCCAAAACTGCTTATGATAGTCCAAGTGCGGTCTGGCCAATGACTTATAAATCCTCAGCATTACATCCACGCTTTTATAGTCCAGTCCTCTCGAAATGGATGCTAACGTTGCATTTGCCTTTCTTATCACTGACTCAGCCTGTAAGTTAATCTTCAGGGAATCTTGCACGATGAGCTCCCGATTCCCTTCGCATCTCTGCCTTCTGAATCTTCTCCCCATTTGGAAAATGGTCTGCATGTGATTTATAAATCTAACTCTGGATCTGAATCTTACTTGCCACCACTGGGTCAGATTCAGTGAGCGGAGAGGGACACCGTGAGAACTTGATTTTGCTCTTTGTTTGGAGTTGAATCAAAAGTGATTGTATTTTGATTCTGTGGGAGCAGGATTGGTATGTATCTAGAATCTTACTCCCATATCACCTTCAGGACATACGGTGTTTGACAGCATCAGCTTAACTTCATTTAACCCTGTCAGACTCCAAGGTGTTCCAAAGGCATTCAGAAATATAATTGGAGATTGAGACAAATAAGGGAATATTATAGCTGACTTTTGGGGAGAATCTTCAAACTGTTCAGGGGCAGAAATTCACCAAGATAATTCTGGACCTTGGCAGCTGAAAGTGTGATGGGGCAAAATGCCAGAACTTTGGGCTGTGTAGTTTTCTTGGAGCAATGTGGGGCTTTATATTTTTTAAAACTTTAATTTTTTTTATCAGAGATACAGCCCTTCTGGCCCAGCCTCGCAACCAACCTATTTAACCCTAGGCTAATCACAGGTCAATTTACAATGACCAATTAACCTGCTAATTGGTACATCCTTGGACTGTGGGAGAAAACCAGAGCACCTGGAGAAAACCCACATGGTCACAGGAGGACATACAAATTCATTATAGGTGGCACCAGAATTGAACTCCGAACTCCCGAACACTGTAAGCTGTAATTGTATTGTGTTAACCACTGCACTAAGCTGGCGTTCCTGGATGTGGTGACAGAGGACAAGAGGGGAGAGCTCATGGAGGGATTTTCACTTCTCTCTGAAGTCAATGGGAAGTTTTAAACGCACGTGCAAGGCTGCCCCGCATAGCAATTGCACCTCGCGTTCCTCTGAGACAATCTGCAGTTAACTTATGAATGAGCTGATTTAGCCCACTGCAACCGCACAATGTACTTTTGTTATGCCTTGACATGACTTCAAAGCTGTCACATAAAGAACAGAGCACCTTAAAACACATGCAGGTCTTGCTGTGGGTTCCCCACTACCTTTGAAGAGTTTGAGTGGATAATTACTCACTTGCCCAAGATGCCTCCTGAACTCCTTTGCTTCAGGATCTTGAATATCAGTTCTGACTGGGAAAGTGAGTGCAGTTGATGGCTAAAGGTGATGCCCTGTGCTTTTCTTGCCTGCCTCGAAACAGGGCATTTGATTTGTGATCAAAGTCAAGGGCTTCAGTACTTTCCCATTCAATTTGGAATGTGAAGTGTGATTGGTTTACAAGTAAAATTTTTATCCTCCTTGTGATACGTAAGTCTCCTCTTGCTCATAGCATGGAGAGCCTAAAAAAAGTAGTAACTATTTTCCTTAAATGAAATCATGATAAATAATATTAATAATAACTTACTTATTGAGCACTTTCCCTACAGACAGTATAGTTCAAAGTGCTTTACAATAGGGTAAAGTGCGAACATGAAAATAAAAGACAAAAGTATGTCAGTTAAAAGCAAGGTTAAAAAATAGGTTTTGAACTGGTGTCTAAAAATGTCAACTGAATCGGCACCCCTTGTAGTTTTAAGTATTGAGTTCCACAGTTTAGGAGTGTAATTTGAAAAAGCTGACCTGCCAATAACTTTTGAGGGGGATTGTTTAAATTTAGGGGACCCGTGGAAGAAGACCCAAGAGCTCAAGCAGTATTGTAAAAGAAAAGCAATTCTGTGATGTACTGTTGTCCCAGACAATTGAGATCTTTAAAAACAAATAGGGGAACTTTAAAATCAGTTCTAAAAGTTACAGGAAGCCAATGCAGAGTGGTTAGGACTGGAGCGATATGCTCCTTTGTCCTGAAAGAACATCCAGGGATCTAAACTGTTTGCCTCATTTTCTTCTTCCACTTTCCCTGTTTTTTTTTAACTTCCTCCTACATTCAACATTCCTCTGTAAATTTTCCAAATTTTGTTCTCCCCTTTCCTCTCTCCCCTTTTCTTTCCCTTCATCTCTCTCCAGTTTCTTCCTTCTTACTGTTCCTTCACCGTCCCTCATTCAATTCATCTTCTTCCCCCATTTAAAGATTTAAAGGTTAAAGATAAAGATGAGCTTTATTTATCACATGTACATTGAAACCTACAACGAAATGTGTCATTTGCGTCAAAGATCAATATAGTCCAGGATGTGCAGGGACAGCCTGCAAGTGTTGCCAACATAGCATGTTTACAACTAACTAACGTGGGAGGAAACTAGAGCACTTGGAGGAATTGCATGTGGTTAAGGAGAAACTTATAAACTTCTTACAGACAGTGGTGGGAATTGAATCCCGATCTTGAGATTGATCTCTGGTGCTGTAAAGTGTTATGCTATTACTGGACTACCATGCCTGCCCAGAAGCCTGGCCGCTGAGTGAGTGTAGAAATGAAAGAACAGGAGGTTTTGTCGAAGAAAACTACAAATGGATGAAGGAAAAGTTATCGAATTATTGATTTTGTTGATTATTATAAAAGGTTTAAGGGCTAAGACCAGGAGGTAGAATCCCTTAAACTTGTTATAATAATCAACAAAATAAATTAATTCGATAATTTTCCTTTCATCCATCTGAAGTTTTGAACAACAAAAATCTGCTGATTTCAATTCTAAAAATAAACTTGAACTTGAATTGCCGTTTGGTAATTTGGTAAATTGATGTATTGTCACATGTGACACATGTCACATGTGTGGTTTTGTGAAAAACTTTGTTTTAACATAGAACACTACAACAGTACAGGCCCTTCAGCCTATGACCTTTTAACCCGCTCCAAGATCAATCCTTTTCTCCTACATAGCACTCCACTTTACTATCATCCACGTGGCCATTGAAGAGTTTCTTAAATGTCCCGAATGTATCTGTCTCTGCCACCAGCCTCGACCATGCACCTACTATATCCCGTGTAAAATAACATACCTCTGACATTCCCCTATATTTTCCTCACATCACCTTCATCAAACAGTTGAAGAAGTTTGGTATGGGCCCCCAAATCCTATGAACTTTCTGTAGGGGCACAATTGGGAGCATCCTGACTGGCTGCATCACTGCCTGGTATGGGAACTGTACTTCCCTCAATCACAGGTCTCTGCAGAGAGTGGTGCGGACAGCCCAGCGCATCTGTAGATGTGAACTTCCCACTGTTCAGGACATTTACGAGGAGAGGTATGTAAAAAGGGCCCGAAGGTTCATTGGGGACACAAGTCACCCCAACCACAAACGGTTCCAGCTGCTACATTCTGGGAAACGGTACCACAGCATAAAAGCCAGGACCAACAGGCTTCAGACAGCTTCTTCCACCAGGCCATCAGATTGCTTAATTTTATTCTGACACAATTGTATTGACTATCCTGTTGTACATAATATTTATTATAAATTACTATAAATTGCGCTTTGCACCTTTAGATGGAGACGTAACGTAAAGATTTTTACTTCTCATGTATGTGAAGGATGTAAGTAGTAAAGTCAATTCCATTCAATTCAATAAAATTATTCAATGTTTCAATACTTCTGCTTTTGTCTATTTGTAGTTTTGAACAACAAAAGTCTTCTAGATGTCAGTTCTGGAAGCAAACTTGTTATTAATTGCCACTTGGTAAATTGTCAAACTTGTGTATTATTGTCACATGCACTGAGGTACTGTGAAAGATTTGCATGACATTCATGCAGATCATTTCATTAAAACAATGCTTTGAGGTACCACTGTTAGGGTGTATTCTAGAGCTAGGGTATAGAGCAAACATTAATTTCAACAGCAACCAGTCTTAAGATTTGAACGTGGATTGCAGATTGAACTTAAAGCACAGCTCAGAACATTGATGTTCCTGGAGTTGCAGATTGTGGTTGGATGCAAACCAGGAAACACACATTCACCTGGGAAGCCTGCATATGCATGAATGCAGCTAGAGAGCCAGTGAGGATTAACATTTATTTTGGACATCTGGAGAGGTGTTTGAAAATTATATGTAATTCAAAGGAAACAGTTTGGATACGTTGTAACTGCTGTTACCCTTGACCTGTAGCATATAAAAATGTCATGTAATATTGGGTCAGACAGGGCTGTTTTTCCAAGAGTTTCTTGAGTATGATGGCTGCTTGTGTGCTAAATAAAGACTTCTATATCACCCACCTCAGTGTTCCCTGGTAACTTTGCTCATAATCATAACAGCACAAGGTTTAAACAAAACGGAGTAGAGAATACGGAGGAAGTGCGGGCAAACAGTAAGGTGCAAGGCCATGACGTGGTAGACTGTGAGGTCAAGGGTCCATCTTATCGTACTGGGGAATTATTCAGTACTCTTATAACAGGGACTGAAGTTCTCCTTGAGCCTGGTAGTATGTGTTTTCAGGCTTTTGTCTCTTCTGCCTGATGGGTGTGAGGAGAGCCAATGACTGAGACCAGCACTCAGCGATTCAGAAAGAGCTTCTTCCACTCTGCCATCAGATTTCCAATTGATCCTAGGAAACAGAACTTCCTGGTGGCCAAACATTTAAATTCCGATTCCCATTCCTTTTCCGACGTGCCAGTCTATGGCCTCCTCTCGCGCCACGATGAGGTCACCCTCAGGGTAGCCTTCAACCTGATGATATAAATATCGATTTCTCCTTCCAGTAAAAAAATATTTTTCCCTCCTTCTTTCCTCTTCTTCTATTCCCCATTCTGGCCTCTTACCTCTTCCCACTTGCCTATCTCCAACTCTGGTTCCCTTTCTCCTATGGTCCACTCTCCTATTAGATTCCTTCTTCTCTAGCCCTTTACCTTTCCCACCCACCTGGCTTCACCCATCACCTACTAACAATCCTTCTTCCCTTACTCTGGCATTTTTATTCTTGCAGCTTCCCTCTTCCTTTCCAGTCTCAGCCTGAAACGTCGACTGCTTATTCACTTCCATAGCTGGTGCCTGACCTACAGAGTTCCTCCACCAAAATGTGTGTGTCACTTTGAATTTTCAGTATCTGCAGAATTTCTCGTGTTTATGTCTATCTCATTATTCTTTCTTTGTGCTGTTTGTTTATTTTGTAATTTATAATAATTTTTATGTCTTTGCACTTTGCTGCTACCACAGTACAACAAATTTTGTGTCATGTAATGTGGTGATAATAAATTTGATTCTGAAGAGAGAATATCTGGGTTGGAGTATTTGGTGGATTGCTCCACGAACTAGCATTGACAGTGAGTTAGTGTGCCCTCCTACATGGAATGGAAATTTTGAGGCGGTACGGTGGTTAATGTATCACTATTTCAGCATCACCGGCCTGTGTTTAATCCCCGCCGTTGACTGTAAGGAGTTTGTATGTTCTCTCTGTGATTGCGTAGGTTTTCTTCGGGTGCTTTGGTTTCCTCTTACATTCGAAAGACCTGTGGGTTAGTAGGTTAATGGGTCACATGGGTGTAATTGGGTGCTGTTAGTATGTTGTGGCGGAAAGTCTGCTACCATACTGGGAGCCTCTAAATCTAAATCTAAAATACGATAACCTTCTAACTCCTCTGCAGTGTTTCTAAAGCCTCCTAGATGTGCACTCTGCACTTTCTCTAAGGCTGGTTTACCCATCTGACGGTGCAGAGAACTCCTCATAGTGATCTAGCCTTGGGCAGCCCTCTAAGATCAATGGTACCTTACTCCTGTGAGCTGATGTGTTTCCGGTGCATGGATAGGTTCTCAGGGTCAAACAAAGGTTTCAAAGGTACATTTAATTTCGGAGAAATGTATACAATATACATCCTGAAATGCTTTTTCTTCACAAATATCCACAAAAACAGAGGAGTGCCCCAAAGAATGAACGACAGTTAAATGTTAGAACTCCAAACCACCCCCCCCCCGCCCCCCTAGCATGGTTTCCTCAAGGGAAAATCTTGCCTGACAAATCTTGGAATTCTTTGAAGAAATAATAGGAGGATAGACAAGGAGAATTATTTGATGTTGTGTACTTGAATTTTCAGGAGGCCTTTGACAAGATGCTGCACATGAGGCTGTTTAACAAGCTACGAGCCCATGGTATTCTAGCATAGATAAAGCAGTGGCTGATTGGGAGGAGGCAAAGAGTGGGAATAAAGGGATCCTTTTCTGGCTCACAGGGTTCTGTGTTGGGACTGCCTCTTTTTAGATAGATAGATAGATAGATAGATAGATACTTTATTCATCCCCATGGGGAAATTCAACTTTTTTTCCAATGTCCCATACACTTGTTGTAGCAAAACTAATTACATACAATACTTAACTCAGTAAAAAAATATGATATGCATCTAAATCACTATCTCAAAAAGCATTAATAATAGCTTTTAAAAAGTTCTTAAGTCCTGGCGGTTGAATTGTAAAGTCTAATGGCATTGGGGAGTATTGACCTCTTCATCCTGTCTGAGGAGCATTGCATCGATAGTAACCTGTCGCTGAAACTGCTTCTCTGTCTCTGGATGGTGCTATGTAGAGGATGTTCAGAGTTTTCCATAATTGACCGTAGCCTACTCAGCGCCCTTCGCTCAGCTACCGATGTTAAACTCTCCAGTACTTTGCCCACGACAGAGCCCGCCTTCCTTACCAGCTTATTAAGACGTGAGGCGTCCCTCTTCTTAATGCTTCCTCCCCAACACGCCACCACAAAGAAGAGGGCGCTCTCCACAACTGACCTATAGAACATCTTCAGCATCTCACTACAGACATTGAATGACGCCAACCTTCTAAGGAAGTACAGTCGACTCTGTGCCTTCCTGCACAAGGCATCTGTGTTGGCAGTCCAGCCTAGCTTCTCGTCTACTGTACTCCCAGATACTTGTAGGTCTTAACCTGCTCCACACATTCTCCATTAATGATCACTGGCTCCATATGAGGCCTAGATCTCCTAAAGTCCACCACCATCTCCTTGGTCTTGGTGATATTGAGACGCAGGTAGTTTGAGTTGCACCATATCACAAAGTCCTGTATCAGTTTCCTATACTCCTCCTCCTGTCCATTCCTGACACACCCCACTATGGCCGTGTCATCAGCAAACTTCTGCACATGGCAGGACTCCGAGTTATATTGGAAGTCTGATGTGTACAGGGTGAACAGGACCGGAGAGAGTACGGTTCCCTGCGGCACTCCTGTGCTGCTGACCACCGTGTCAGACCTACAGTCTCCCAACCGCACATACTGAGGTCTATCTGTCAAGTAGTCCACTATCCAATCCACCATGTGAGAGTCTACTCCCATCTCCGTTAGTTTGTGCCTTAAGATCTTGGGCTGGATGGTGTTAAAGGCACTAGAGAAGTCAAGGAATGTAATCCTCACAGCACAACTGACCCCATCTAGGTGAGAGAGTGATTTGTGCAGCAAATACGTGATAGCATCCTCCACTCCCACCTTCTCCTTAATACGCAAACTGAAGCGGATCCTGGGCGTGCCTGGTTTGTGGCCTCAGATTCTGTATTATCAGCCGCTCCATGGTCTTCATCACGTGCGACGTCAAGGCAACAGGTCTGAAGCCATTCAACTCCTTTGGTTGTGGTTTCTTCGGTACCGGGACAATACAGGATGTTTTCCACTGTCTGGGTACTCTTCTCTGCTCCAGGCTCATGTTGAAGATGCGCTGTAGTGGTTCTCCCAGCTCAGTCGCACAGGCCCTCAGTAATCGTGGGGAAACTCCATCCGGTCCAGCCGCCTTGCTGGTACAGATCTTCCTCAGTTGACCTTCCACCTGTGCAGCCGTAATCCTGGGCGTGGGCAAGGTCTCCTGTGAGTGGCTATTTTCCTGTGAGGGAAGTAAGCCTGGTGTGGATTTCTGTGGTGAGGATGAGATTGTGCTGTCGAACCTGTTGAAGAAGTTGTTCAGCTGGTTCGCTTTCTCCACATCTCCACTTATGTTTGCCCCCCGCTTTGCACCGCATCCGGTGATGATCTTCATCCCATTCCACACCTCCTTCATGCTTTTTTTCTGCAGCTTTTGTTCTAGCTTTCTCCTATACTGCTCCTTTGCCCCCCTTATCTGTACTCTGAGTTCCTTCTGAACTCTTTTAAGCTCCAACCGATCACCATCTTTAAAGGCCCTCTTCTTCTGGTTTAGGAGGCCTTTGATGTTACTAGTGATCCAGGGCTTATTATTGGGATAGCAGCGAACAGTTCTGACAGGGACAACGGCATCCACACAAAAGTTAATATAGTCCGTTGTGCATTCAGTGACCTCCTCAACGCCCCCACAGAGCCCCCCTTGCAGTACATCCCAGTTAGTAGTACCGAAGCAGTCTCTCAGGGCCTGTTCAGCTTCAGGAGTCCACTTCCTAAAAGAGCGTGTGGTAGTGGGATGCCTCATCACAATTGATTTATATCTGGGCTGTAACAAAACCAGGTTGTGATCAGCTTTCCCCAATGAAGGCAGTGGGGATGCACTATATGCCTCCTCTACGTTTGCATACAGTAGGTCAATAGTCCTATTACCCCTGGTGTAGCAATCCACGTACTGGGAGAAAGCAGGTAGTGTCTTGTCCAAAGTCACATGGTTGAAGTCCCCTGTAATTATCACCAGTGCCTCAGGGTGCTGTGTCTGAAGCCTAGCAACAGCGGAGCTGATGACGTCACACGCTACCGTTGCGTCGGCACGCGGCGGTATGCTATAAGTCAATGATTTTATGATGGAATTGATGGCTTGTTGCAAAGTTTGCAGACAATATGAAGATAGGTGGAGGGGCAGTAATTTTGAGGAAGAAGAGCGACTACAGAAAGACATAGACGAATTATAAATAAGTGACAAATGGAATACAGTGTTGGGAAGTATATAGTCATACACTCTAATAGAAGAAAATGAAAGGGTTGACTATTTTCTAAATGGAGAGAAAATGCAAAAAACTGAGGTGCAAAGAGACTTGGGAGTCATTGTGCAGGATTCCCTAAAGGTTAATTTGCAGGTTCAGTCTGTTGTGAGGAAGGCAAATGTGATGTTAGCATTCATTTCAAGAGGACTAGAATATAAAAGCAAGGATGTAATGTTGAGGCTTTATAAAACACTGGTGAGGCCTCACTTGGAGTATTGTGAGCAGTTTTGGGCCCCTTATCATAGAGAGGATGTGCTGATATTGGAGAGGGTTCAAAGGTAGTTCACAAAAATGATTCCAGGATTGAATGGCTTGTCATATGAAGAACATTTGATGACTCTGAGCCTGTTTTCACTGGAATTCAGAAGAATGAGGGTGGCCTAATAGAAACCTTTCAAATGGTGAAAGGCCTTGGTAGAGCGGACATGAAGAGGCTGTTTCCTGTGCTGGGAGAGTCTAAGACCGGAGGAAACAGCTTCAAAATAGAGGGGTGTCCATTTAAAACAGAGATGTGGAGGAATTTCTTTAGCCAGAGAGTGGTGAATCTGTGGGATTCTTTGCCACATTCTGCTGTGGGGGCCAAGTATTTATGTATATTTTAGGCAGAGCTTGATAGATTCTTGATTGGTCAGGGCATAAAGAGAGACAGGGAGAAGGCAGGAGATTGGGAATGAGAGGAAAATTGGATCAGCTATGATGAAATCCTGTATCTTATGCCCTTGTGCTCATATCCCTCCCATCCATGTACCTATCCAAACTTATTTTAAATGTTGAAATCGAAATCGCAACCAACAGTTATGTTGGTAGTTCATTCCACACTCTCATGACCCTCTGAGTGAAGAAGTTTCCCTTCATGTGCCCTTTAAACATTTCACCTTTCACCCTTAACGCATGACCTCTAGTTCTAGTCTTAACTAATCTCAGTGGAAAAAGCCTGTTTGCATTTACTCTTTCTATACTCATCATAATTTTATATATCTCTATCAATCTCCCCTTAATCTTCTATGTTCTAGAGAAAAATGTTCTAACCTATTCAATGTTTCCTTATAACCCAGGCCCTCCAGTCCCAGCAATATCCTTGTAAATTTTCTTTACAATCTTTCAATCTTATTTACATCTTTCCTGTAAGTAGGTGAACAAAACTGTACACAACACTCCAAATTAGGCCTCACCAATGTCTCATACAACCTCAACATAACATCCCATCTCCTGTATTCAATACTTTGATCTATGAATGCCAATGTGCCAAAAACTGTCTTTACAACCCCATATACTTGTGACACCATTTCCAATTATTTATGGAACTGCATTCCCAGATACCATTGTTCTACCACACAGCTCAGTACCCTACCATTCACTTTGTAAAACCTACCCTGGTTGGTCCTCCCAAAGAGCAATGCCTCACACTTTACTGCATTAAATTCCACCTGCCATTTTCAGCCCAGTTTCATTCCCAGGACCATTCTAATAAACTTCCTGTGGACTTTCTTCAATGCCAGCACATCCTTCCTTAGATGTGGGCCTAAATCTGCTCACAATACTCCAACTGTGGTCTTATGACTGGCTTATAAAACCTCATCATTATATTCTTGCAACAAAGCAATCCTTGTCACTTTCAGTATTGCTCTTTATGGGAGTGTGCTTTGTACAAATTGACTGGGTTTCCAATATCACAAGCGTGATGGTACGCAATAGGTATTCCTGTTGCTGCAAAGCATACTGAGGTATTGTGAAGTTGTAAAATATGCAAAACAAATCTCTTTTATTCTTTTAAAGATGTGCAAAGGCATGTTATACAGTTGTCATTGTCTTCACTTGCACAGCTTCCAATTGGAATGGCAGATAATTGATATCATAATGTGGCTGGGATTATCACTCATATGACATGGAATTGGTTGTATTCTGGCAGCAGCACAGTGCAAAGACATAAAATTACTATAAATTACAAAATAAGTAGCACAAAACAAAATACATAATAGGTTCGTGGATTGCTCAGGAATCTGATGATGGAGGGGAAGAAGATTAATTAATTAATTTTTAACTATTTAGATATTCAGGACGGTAACAGGCCCTTCCAGCCCAACAAGCCCATGCTGACTGATTACTCCCATGTGACCAATTAACCTCCTAATCCTTATGACTTTGAAATGTGGGAGGAAGCTGGAGCACATGGAGGCAATACATGCAGTTATTGAGAGAACATACAAACTCTTTACCGGCAGTGGCTGAAATTAAACCTGTGACAGGAATTAAACTAATAGCATTATGCTAATGCTATGCGACCATGCCCCACACGTTTTAGCATTGTTGAGTGTGGGTTTTCAGGCGCCTGTACCTCCTCTCTGATAGTACTAGTGAGAAGAAAGCACGTCCTAGATGTTGAAGGTTCCTTAGTCATGATACCATCTTCTTGAGGCATTGCCCCCCCCGAAGGTGTCATTGACTGATTCTGCATGAGCCTACAGCACTCTGCAGCCTCTCGCAATCCTGTGCACTGAAGGCTCAGTCTCAGGCAGTGATACAACCAGTCAGCATGCTCTCCGCGCTATACCTATAGAAGTCTTTGGTGGCATACCAAATCTCCTCAAGCACCTGATGAAGTATGGTAGCTAGTGTGGCTTCTTCAAAGTTGAAGTAGATTTGATATCAAAGTGTATGTATATATATACACATACACACACTACCTTGTGATACATTTTCTTGTGGGCATGCACAATAAATCCATAACAGAAAAATAACCGTAACAGAGTCAATAAAAGATTGCACCAACTTGAGCGTTCAACCAGTGTGCAAAAGGCAACAAACTGTGCAAAGACAAAATAAATAAATAAACAAACAAACAAACAAACAAATAAATAATAAATAAGCAATAAAAATCATGAATATGAGATGAAGAGTCCTTGATAGTGAATCTGTAGGTTGTGGGATTATTGCACTGATGGGGCAAGTGAAGTTGAGGGAAGATATCCTTTTTGGCTCAAGACTCTGATGGTTGAGGGGTAATAACTTCCTAAACTTGGTGGTGTGAATCCTGAGGCTCGAGCATGTCCTGGGTGGTGGGAGTCCCTGATGATAGATGCTAATTTCCTGCGACAACATCTAATGTAGGCGTGCTCAGTGGTGGAGAGGGCTTTACCTGTGATGAACTGGGCCAAATTCACTACATTTTGTAGGATTTTCCATTCAAGGGCATTGGTGTTTCCATACCAGGTCATGATGCAACCAGTCAATATATTCTCCATTGCACATGTATAGCAGTTTGTCAAATTTCGAGATGTCGTTCCGAATCTTTACAAGTTCCCAAGGAAGTAGAGGCGCTGTTGTGCTTTCTTTGTAATTGTAGTTACAAAGAAACTTACCTACTTTGTGATTGTATCAATGTGTTGGGCCCAGGACAGATCTGCCAGGAGAGATATTTGAATTCTGCAGCCGCAGGAGTAACAATGATCAGTCAGTCATTGAATATGTTTTACACTTCAAAACCTCTGGCTTGAGCAGTGTAACGCAGGAACAATTTACGCTCTGATTAATGTCAATGGTAGGAGTAATTTGAGATGGTTAGGCATATCGCAAAGTAACTATCATTGGCCTGTTATTTTCTGAAGTCTGCTGCCAATAATACATGACGTGAGTCTTGTCATGACCACTAAATCCTGATGTATACCACTTAATACCTGCAGTAGAAATCGGTCCAAATGTAATCCTCATGTCTACTTTCTTTTATATTGTTTCCTATATGCTTGGCAAGTGAATTGTTTTTGTGAATTTTTATGTTATTTTGTTTTAGTGATATAGTGCCTTTTGGCCCTTTTGGCGCACCGAGCCGCACCGCCCAGCAACCCACCTATTTTAACTCGAGCCTAATCACAATGAGCAATTAACCTACCAATCAATGTGTCTTTGGACTGTGGGGGAAATTGGAGTACCCGGAGGAAATCCATGCATACACAGAAAGGAGCATACAAACTTTCTTGAAACTTTCTTGAAAAAGCTGATCAATGGCTCTCTCAACCCCATTCTCCTGCTTTCTCCCCATAACCTTTCACTCCCTGACTGATGGAGAAGCTATCAACCTGAGCCTTAAGTATACCCAATGACTTGACTTCTTCTGGCAACAAATTCCAGTCCCACCCTCTGGCTTACGAAATTACTTCTCATCTCCGTTTTAAATGGATATCGTTCTTTTCTGAGTTTGTGTCCTCTGTTCCTAGGCTCCTCCACTAGAGTCATAGGGAAGTACAGCACAGAAGTACGCCCTTCAGCCCATTTAGTACATGCCGAACCCACTTACTCCCATTGACCAGTACTGGGACCATAGACCTCCATACCCCTACTATCCATGTACCTAGCCAAACACCTCTTAAAACATTGAAATTGAGCTTGCATGCACTCTGGCATTTCATTCCACCCTCTGAGTGAAGACATTTCTCTTCATTTTCCCCTCAAACTTCTCACCTTTGGTTCTTACCCCATGACCTCTGATCTTTGTCCCACCCAACCTCAGTGGAAAAAGTCTGCTTGCATTCACCCTATCTATACCCCTCATAGTTTTGTATACCGCTATCAAATCACTATATGAAACATCCTCTCTACACCCACTCTGTCTAGACCTTTCAACATTCTATAGCATATATGTCAAACTCAAGGCCCGCGGTGGAATTATCTTTGGCCCGTGAGATAATATCTAATTACTATTAAAGCTGGCCCCAGTAATCGAAGCGCCTATGGCGTATGATATGGCTAATGCTGAGTTTATTCAGGTACCAGGTTTTCAGGGTTTTTAGTGTTTATTCGGCAGTCTTCTTCATAAGAAACGGAATTTGTAAAGTGAAACACTTTGTAGTTATAGCAGAGACTGAGACACATGAGAGCAGGCTGAAAAAACAGAGGCAACGAAAGCTGCGTTCGCACGCGTCCGACTGATCCGGCCCGCATGAAGCTGCATTTTGCTCAATCCGGCCCGTGACCTAAAATGAGTTTGACACCCCTGTAAGGTTTTGAAGAAATCCCGTCTCATTCTTCTGCATTGCAGCGAGTACAGACCCAGAGCCATTAAATGTTCCTCATATGATAAGTCTTTCATTCTTGGAAGCATTTTCATGTACCTCTCCAATGTCAGCAAATCCATTCTTAGAAAAGTTCCAAAAACTGATCACAATACTCCAAGTGAGACCTCACTAGTGCCTTCTCAACACTCAACATTACACGCTTGTTTTTTATATTCTAGTCTTGAAAGAAATGCTAACATTGCATTTGCCTTCCTCACCACTGACTCAACCTTTGACTGAGTTAACCTTTGGGGAATTCTGCACGAGGACTCCTTTGCACCTCAGATATTTGAATTTTCTCCCTGTTTAGAAAATAATCTGCAGTTTTATTCCGTCTACCAAACTGCATGGCCATTCACTTGTTGTCACTCTTCCTTCTGCCACTTCTTTGCCCGTTCTCCTACTTTGTCTAAGTTCTTCTACGGCCTCCTTGCTCCTCAAAACTACCTGCCCCTCCACCTATCTTCGTATCTTCCGCAAACTTGGCCAAAGAGGTATTAATTCCATCATCCAAATCATTGATAAACAGTGTAAAAAGAAGCTGTCCCAACATTAACCTCTGTGGAACATCAGTAGTCACCGGCAGCCAATTTGAAAAGGTTCCCTTTATTCCCACTCTTTGCCTCCTGCTTGTCAGACAGTGCTCTATCCAAGTTAGTATATTTCCTGCAATACCATGGGCTCTTATCTTGCAACCTCATGTGTGGCACTTTGTTAAAGGCCTTCAGAAAATTAGGTACGCAACATTCACCGATTCTCCTTTGTCTATCCTGCTTGGTGTTTCCTCAAAGAATTCCAAAAGATTTGTCAGGCAAGATTTTCCCTTAAGGAAACAATGCTGACTTTGAAAGGCAAACATGAGGATATCTGCAGATGCTGGAAATTCAAGCAGCACATACAAAATGCTGGTGGAACGCAGCAGGGTAGGCAGCATCTATAGGGAGAAGCGCTGTCGACGTTTCGGGCCAAGACCCTTCGTCAGGACTTTGCTGACTTTGGCCTATTTTAGTATATGCCTCCAAGTACCCTGATACCTCATTCTTAACAATCGAATCAAACATCTTTGCAAACACTGAAGTCAGACTAAATGGTTTATAATTTCCTTTTTACTGCCGCTGTCCCTTCTTGAAGTGTGGAGTGATATTTGCCATGTCCCAGTCATCTAGAACCATGCCGGATTCTATTGATTCTTGAAGGATCATCACTAATGTCTCCACAGTCTCTTCAGCTACCTCATTCAGAAACCTGGGGCGGGGGCCAGTAAGGTCGGTATTCTATCTGGTCCAATGGGGTGTCTACCTTCAGACCTTTCAGCTTCCCAAGCACCTTCTCCCTACTAATAGCAATTGCACTCACTTCTGCCGCCTAACGCCCTCAAACTTCTGGCATAATGCTAGTGTCTTTCACAATGAAGACTGATGCAAAATACTTATTCAGTACATCTGCCATTTCCTTGCCCCCATTACTATGTCTCCAGCGTCATTTTCCAGCAGACTGATATCTACTCTCACCTCCCTTTTACTCTATATATCTGAAAAAACATTTTGTATTCTCTTTGATATTATTGGCTAGTTTACCTTCATATTTCATCATTTAATCCTTATGGCATTTTTATTTGACTTGGGATGGTTTTTAGAGCTTCCCAATCCTCTATCTTCCCACTATTTTTTGTTCTTTTGTTTGCCCTTTCTTTGGCTTTTGTGTTGGCTTTGAATTCTCTTGTCAGGCACGGTTATGTCATTCTGCCATTAGAATACTACTTCTTTGGGATGGCTTCCAAATTACTCCCAGATACTCCAGCCATTGCTATCTGCTGTAATCCCTACTAGTGTACCCTTCCATTAAACTTGATAATTCCCTTTACTCCACTGTAATACTGATATATTTGACTTTAGCTTCTACCTCTCAAATTGTAGGGTGAATTTTGTCATATTATAATCACTGCTTCCTCAGGGTTCCTTCACCTCCCTAATCAAATCCGGTTCATTAAGCAATACCCAATGCAGAATAGCTGATCAAAAAATGGGCTCAACTACAAGCTGCTCTAAAAAACGATCTTGTAGGCATTCTACAAATTCTTTCTTTTGGAATCTAGCACCAACCTGATTTTCCTAATCTGCCTGTATATTGACATCTCCCATAACTGTAGAGCAGCGAGTCTCACATCAGTTGTAGGGAAATTGCTGAAGAAAATTCTTTGGGATAAGATATATGAGCATTTGGAAGCCCATGGCCAAATTATGGAGAGCCAGCATGGCTTTGTGTGGTGTAAGGTGGGTCTTACCAGCTTGGTTGAGTTTTTTGATGAGGTAACAAGGGAGATTGATGAAGGTAGAGCAGTGGATGTTGTCTACATGGATTTTACTAAGCGATTTAACGAAGTCCCTCATGGAAGGCTTAATCCAGAAGATCAGAGTGCATGGGGTCCACAGTGAATTGGCTGTTTCGCTTCAGAACTGGCTTGCACATGGAAGACAGAGTGTAGTGGTCAAAGGGACTTACTCGAGCTAGAGATGTGTAATTAGTGGTGTTCTGCAAAGATCTGTGCTGGGATGTGTGCTGTTTGTGGTGTATATAAATGACCTGGATGAAAATGTAGTTGGGCAGGTTAGCAAGTTTGTGGATGATACCAAGAATGGTAGAGTTGTGAATCATGTAGAAGAATGGCAAAAAATACAGTGCGATGTGGATCAGTTGCAAACACAGGCAGAGAAATGGCAGATGCAGTTTAACCCAGATAAATGTGAAGGCGTTGCACTTTGTTAGGGCAAATGCAAGGAGACAATACAAAGAGATCTTGGGATCCAAGTTCATAGCTCCATGAAAGTGGCTACATAGGTCGATAGGATGGTGTGGGTAGAGAGTTGTGGCTGCCTGGAATGCATTGCCTGGTATGGTGGTAGAAGCAAATACATTACAGGGTTTTTGAGAGATGTTTAGATAGTCATATGAATATGAGGAAGGTGCAGGGATATGTGGACATAGAGTAGGTAGGAGGGATTAGTCTTTTTGGGTTTTTTTGATTTACATTTTAGTTGTTTCTACGCAATTCAGTGGACCGACGAGCCTGTTCCTGTGCTGTACTGTTCTATGTTCGATCATAATATTGCCTTTTGACATGTATTTTCTATCTCCGGTTATAATTTGTAGCCATATCCTGGCTGCTGTACGGAAGCCTGGATATAACTCACATCAGGGTCCTTTCACCCTTTGCAGTTTCTTAACTCTACCCACAAGGATTCTGCATCTTCCGATCCTTTGTCACCTCGGTCTAAGGGTTTGATTTCAGTTTTACTGGTAAAGACCTGCCACCCCTGCTTGTCTTTTTGATGCAATCTGTATCCTTGGATGTTACAGTCTCCTTTTCTACCAGCACTTCAGAATCAGAATCAAAATAAGAATCTGGTTTATCATCACCATCATATGTCATAAAACTTATTGCTTTGTGGTGGCAGTACTGTGCAAAGGCATAAACAGTGTACTGCACTGTAAATGTTTTAAACCACTTTTTATTATGCTGTTTACATTGTAAATGCATGTTGGTATTTATGTAGTAGGCCTCCGTTAGTCTTGATAGACCATGGATTTTCACCTTGGAAAGTTTCCAGGACGCAAGCCTGGGCAAGGTTGTTTTTTTTTAATGGAAGACCGGCAGTTGCCCAAGCTGCAAGTCTCCCCTCTCCATGCCACCAATGTTGTCCAAGGGAAGGGCATTAGGACCCATACAGCTTGGCACCGGTGTCGTTGTAGAACAATGTGTGGTTAAATGCCTTGCTCAAGGACACACACGCAGCCTCAGGCAAGGCTCGAACTAGCGACCTTTAGATTACTAGATGAATGCCTTAACCACTTGACCATGCGCCAAAACATGTTGGTATTTATGTACCATCGTTATTTTATTTTATTCCATTTTATTCATTTTATTCCACATTCATACTTGAACTTATATCTTTTTTTATATAATGTTATTGCATTAGATTTGTTGAAAATTGTTGTTTTTGTTGCATGTCGTGCAAACACTTGGGGCTCGGTAGTGTAGCAGTTAGTGTAATGCTGTTATAGTGCCAACGACCCAGGTTCAATCCCTGTGTCTGTCTGTAAGGAGATTGTATGTTTTCTCCGTGACCACATGGGTTTCCTCCTGGAGCTCCGGTTTCCTCCCACAGTCCAAAGATGTACGGGCTAGTAGGTTAGAAGCACAAAAGGTTCTGCAGATGCTGGAAATCCAGAGCAACATGCACAAAATGCTTGGTCACATGGGCAGTGCAAGCTTGTGGGGCTGTAAGGGCCTGTTACCGCTCTGTATCTAAATAAATAAAAAAATAAAAATAAATAAACACACCACGTGTAAATGTATATGGTGAATAAAATTGATCCTTGATTCCCAGGTAAAAGTTATGATATGTTATAAATTAAATATATAATGCAAAAGGTGAATAATGAGCTGTGTTCCTGGACTGTACAGTGCATGACATGGTAGCAAAGCAGTTTGCACAATCATTTCATAGCGCCAATGATTACCAATTGCGGTACGATTCCTACCGCAGTCTATAAGGAGTCTGTACGTTCTCCCTGTGACTGTGTAGGTTTCTTCCGGGTGCTCTGGTTTTCTCCTGCTTTCAAATTGTGCAGGTTAGCGTTAGTATCTCTGTACACTGGCACTGGAAGCTTTGCGACATTTGCGGACAGCTTCCAGCACATTCTAAGACTTGCTGGCTGTTGATGCAAAACAATGCATTTCACTGTATGTTTTGATGTACATGTGACAAATAAAGCTAATCTTTTATCATTAATCTGTTCAGAAATCTGATGGCGGACAGGATGGAGTTGTTCCCAAAATGCCCTGTGTGGGTCTTCAGGCTCTTGTGTCTCCTTTCTGATGGTAGTAATGAGAAGAGGGCTGTTGTTTATCAGATCTGCATCTTCTAACTTCTGAATGAGTGCAGTTCTTTTCAAAATACCCATCAGCTTTCCAATGAAATAAGATCAAAATGTAACAGGTCAATTATTCTGTTTAACTTGAAAAGTGGGCTGAAGAATGTCAGCATCTCCTGGTTTTGTCTGGAGATTAAGGGAGAATTTGACTGATGTTTTTACAGTGATTTAAAAGACCTGATTGGGTGGATCAAGGGAAGCAATTTTCTCTGATTGTAGGGTGAGTGAATTAATCAGAATCAAGTTTATTGTCACTGAAATATGTCATGTAAGTTGTTATTTTGCGGCAGCAATACATACAAATTGCTAGTAGGCCCTCCATTGACCAGGGTGGACCATGGATGTTGCGTCCTAGCCGTCTACACAAGCCAGGGCAGTACGATATGAAGAGCAAGCTGTTCCCCATGTAGCAGGCTCCCCTTCTCCACGCAGCTAATGAATCCAAAGAAACGGCAGAGACTGATACAGTTTGGCACCAGCAGTGTTTCAGGAGTTGCCAGTCAGCATTGAACTTAATGTAGTTCACTGAGGCTTAGAGACGCCAGCTCTGGACTTTTCCCCAGGGTTGAGTCCTGAAGCCCTCCCCATGAGTGGGTATAGCCGCAAGGCAGTGGAGATTTGAGATCAGAGATTTCCTTCTCCTAGATGAGCTGCCAGCCACAGCTGATTAGGTCCATCTGCCCGAAGCGACTGGTTTTAAGGTGCCAGTAACCCTTCTCCCGACAGTAGAAACAGTTCTGCTGGGCTTAGTAGCTAAGTCACGTGTGAAGGCCGGGAGCTGGAGTTGGTTGTTAGAAGCTACTTGAGACGTATGCCATTGGGAGCATTTAATAGGTAGTGGGAGTTTATCCAACTTTATAACAACTTTAAGGAACCATAAAAAATAATTATACTATAATAGTATAATAATAAATGTACTATAAATCACAATTAAGAAATGTATAAGTAATGCAAAAAGAGAGTAAAAATAGTGAATAGTGAATCCGATTCTCCTGCCTTCCCTTCATAACCTTTGAAGGCCTGACTAATCAAGGAACTATAAATCTCTGCTTTAAATATACCGAATGACTTGGCCTCCACAGCTGTCTGTGGCAATGAATTCCACAGATTCATCGCCCTCTGGCTGAAGAAATTCCTCCTCACCTCTGTTCCGAAGGGACAAGATGGGTGTCTGGAATGCCAGCAATGGTGGTGGAGGAAAATGCGATTTAAGTATTTAAGAGGCTGTGACACAGGACTATAAACATGCAGAGAAGGGAAGGATGTGATCAATGGGTGGGCGAATAAGAATTAGATTATTTAGGAGGCATTAGGAGGCATTTGTGTAATTATTTTCAGCACAATGTCGTGGGTCAAAGGGCATTAGCTCAATGTTCATTCGATGCCAAGAAGCTGTTGATGCTGAGCAGAGACTGAGAGAATTGCTGATGCAAAGTTGAAATGCAAGATGCTTTTTCTGTAATAGAGCTAGATGATGGAGATGAGTTACAGTTTAGTCCTGAGTGACAGACTGGACTCAGATTAGTCCTGAGTGATAGACTGGACTCAGATTAGTGTTGAGTGACAGACTGGACTCAGATTAGTGTTGAGTGACAGACTGGACTCAGATTAGTCCTGAGTGACAGACTGGACTCAGATTAGTGTGAGTGACAGACTGGACTCAGATTAGTGTTGAGTGATAGACTGGACTCAGATTAGTGTTGAGTGACAGACTGGACTCAGATTAGTCCTGAGTGACAGACTGGACTCAGATTAGTGTGAGTGACAGACTGGACTCAGATTAGTGTTGAGTGATAGACTGGACTCAGATTAGTGTTGAGTGACAGACTGGACTCAGATTAGTCCTGAGTGATAGTCTGGACTCAGATTAGTCCTGAGCGATAGACCGGACTCAGATTAGTCCTGAGTGATAGACTGGACTCAGATTAGTCCTGAGTGACAGACTGGACTGAGATTAGTCCTGATTGATAGACTGGACTGAGATTAGTCCTGATTGATAGACTGGACTGAGATTCGTCCTGAGTGATAGACTGGACTCAGATTAGTGTTGAGTGACAGACTGGACTCAGATTAGTCCTGAGTGACAGACTGGACTGAGATTAGTCCTGAGTGATAGACTGGACTCAGATTAGTGTTGAGTGATAGACTGGACTCAGATTAGTGTTGAGTGACAGACTGGACTCAGATTAGTGTTGAGTGATAGTCTGGCCTCAGATTAGTGTTGAGTGACAGACTGGACTCTGATTAGTCCTGAGTGATAGACTGGACTCAGATTAGTGTTGAGTGATAGACTGGACTCAGATTAGTGTTGAGTGACAGACTGGACTCAGATTAGTCCTGATTGATAGACTGGACTCAGATTAGTGTTGACTGACAGACTGGACTCAGATTAGTGTTGAGTGACAGACTGGACTCAGATTAGTCCTGAGTGACAGACTGGACTGAGATTAGTCCTGAGTGATAGACTGGACTCAGATTAGTGTTGAGTGATAGACTGGACTCAGATTAGTGTTGAGTGACAGACTGGACTCAGATTAGTGTTGAGTGATAGTCTGGCCTCAGATTAGTGTTGAGTGACAGACTGGACTCTGATTAGTCCTGAGTGATAGACTGGACTCAGATTAGTGTTGAGTGATAGACTGGACTCAGATTAGTGTTGAGTGACAGACTGGACTCAGATTAGTCCTGAGCGATAGACTGGACTCAGATTAGTGTTGACTGACAGACTGGACTCAGATTAGTGTTGAGTGACAGGCTGGACTCAAATTAGTCCTGAGTGACAGACTGGACTCAGATTAGTGTTGAGTGATAGACTGGACTCAGATTAGTGTTGAGTGACAGACTGGACTCAGATTAGTGTTGAGTGATAGACTGGACTCAGATTAGTCCTGAGTGATAGTCTGGACTCAGATTAGTCCTGAGTGATAGACTGGACTCAGATTAGTCCTGAGTGATAGACTGGACTCAGATTAGTCCTGAGTGACAGACTGGACTGAGATTAGTCCTGATTGACAGACTGGACTCAGATTAGTGTTGAGTGACAGACTGGACTCAGATTAGTGTTGAGTGATAGTCTGGACTCAGTTTAGTCCTGAGCGATAGACTGGACTCAGATTAGTCCTGAGTGATAGACTGGACTCAGATTAGTGTTGAGTGATAGACTGGACTCAGATTAGTCCTGAGTGACAGACTGGACTCAGATTAGTGTTGAGTGACAGATTGGACTCAGTTTAGTCCTGAGTGACAGACTGGACTCAGATTAGTCCTGAGTGATAGACTGGACTCAGATTAGTGTTGAGTGATAGACTGGACTCAGATTAGTCCTGAGTGACAGACTGGACTCAGATTAGTGTTGAGTGACAGATTGGACTCAGTTTAGTCCTGAGTGACTGACTGGACTCAGATTAGTCCTGAGTGATAGACTGGACTCAGATTAGTGTTGAGTGATAGACTGGACTCAGATTAGTCCTGAGTGATAGACTGGACTCAGATTAGTGTTGAGTGATAGACTGGACTCTGATTAGTCCTGAGTGATAGACTGGACTCAGATTAGTGTTGAGTGACAGACTGGACTCAGATTAGTCCTGAGTGACAGACTGGACTCAGATTAGTCCTGAGTGACAGACTGGACTCAGATTAGTGTTGAGTGATAGACTGGACTCAGATTAGTGTTGAGTGATAGACTGGACTCAGATTAGTCCTGAGTGATAGACTGGACTCAGATTAGTCCTGAGTGACAGACTGGACTCAGATTAGTTCTGAGTGATAGACTGGACTCAGATTAGTCCTGATTGACAGACTGGACTGAGATTAGTCCTGAGTGACAGACTGGACTGAGATTAGTCCTGAATGATAGTCTGGACTCAGATTAGTGTTGAGTGACAGACTGGACTCAGATTAGTCCTGAGTGACAGACTGGACTGAGATTAGTCCTGAGTGATAGTCTGGACTCAGATTAGTGTTGAGTGACAGACTGGACTCAGATTAGTGTTGAGTGACAGACTGGCTCAGATTAGTCCTGAGTGATAGTCTGGACTCAGATTAGTCCTGAGCGATAGACCGGACTCAGATTAGTCCTGAGTGATAGACTGGACTCAGATTAGTCCTGAGTGATAGACTGGACTGAGATTAGTCCTGAGTGACAGACTGGACTGAGATTAGTCCTGAGTGACAGACTGGACTCAGATTAGTCCTGAGTGATAGACTGGACTCAGATTAGTGTTGAGTGATAGACTGGACTCAGATTAGTGTTGAGTGACAGACTGGACTCAGATTAGTCCTGAGTGACAGACTGGACTGAGATTAGTCCTGAGTGATAGACTGGACTGAGATTAGTGTTGAGTGACAGACTGGACTCAGATTAGTGTTGAGTGACCGACTGGACTCAGATTAGTCCTGAGTGACAGACTGGACTCAGATTAGCCCTGAGTGACAGACTGGACTCAGTTTAGTGTTGAGTGACAGACTGGACTCAGATTAGTGTTGAGTGACAGACTGGACTCAGATTAGTGTTGAGTGACAGACTGGACTCAGATTAGTCCTGAGTGATAGACTGGACTCAGATTAGTCCTGAGTGACAGACTGCACTGAGATTAGTCCTGAGCGATAGACTGGACTCAGATTAGTCCTGAGCGATAGACTGGACTCCGATTTGTCCTGAGTGATAGACTGGACTCAGATTAGTCCTGAGTGACAGACTGGTCTGAGATTAGTCCTGAGTGACAGACTGGTCTCAGATTAGTGTTGAGTGATAGACTGGACTCAGATTAGTGTTGAGTGATAGTCTGGACTCAGATTAGTCCTGAGCGATAGACTGGACTCAGATTAGTCCTGAGTGATAGACTGGACTCAGATTAGTGTTGAGTGACAGACTGGACTCAGATTAGTCCTGAGTGACAGACTGGACTCAGATTAGTGTTGAGTGACAGACTGGACTCAGATTAGTCCTGAGTGACAGACTGGACTCAGATTAGCCCTGAGTGACAGACTGGACTCAGATTAGTGTTGAGTGATAGACTGGACTCAGATTAGTCCTGAGTGATAGACTGGACTCAGATTAGTGTTGAGTGATAGACTGGACTCAGATTAGTGTTGAGTGACAGACTGGACTCAGATTAGTGTTGAGTGATAGACTGGACTCAGATTAGTGTTGAGTGACAGACTGGACTCAGATTAGTCCTGAGTGATAGACTGGACTCAGATTAGTCCTGAGTGATAGACCTGAGTGTATAAAAACACCATGACTCAGCTACGAAAGTAAGTGCATCAGCTTGGTGTGGGAGCTCCAATGCACCAGATCACAAGGGGATGCACAGGCTTGTAGATTCAGTCACCTGCATAATATGCACAACCCTCCCCAACATCAAGGACATCTTCAGGAGGTGGTGCTTCATGAAGGTGGCATTCATCATTTAGTGCAAGGGATTCTGCAGATGCTGGAAGTGGGAAATAGAAACATGGAAAACCTACAGCACATACGGGCCCTTCGACCCACAAAGTTATGCCGAACATGTCCTTAGGTTACCCATAGCCCTCTATTTTTCTAAGCTCCATGTACCTACCCAGGAGTCTCTTAAAATACCCTATTGTATCTGCCTCCGCCACTGTCGCTGGCAGCCCAATCCATGCACTCACCACTCTCTGCATAAAAAACCTCCCCCTGACATCTCCTCTGTAGCTTCTTCCCGTCACCTTAAAACTGTGTCCTCTTGTGCTAGCCATTTCAGCCCTGGGAAAAATGCCCAACATGGTGGATAACCAGTGTGTAAAAGTCAACGAACTGTGCAAATACAAAAGAAGAAATAAGAAATAGTGCTGAAAATAAATAAACAATAAATATCAAGAGCATGAGCTGAAGACTTCTTGAAAGTGAGTCCATAGGTTGTGGGAACAGTTCAGTGAAAAGGTGTGTGAAGTTATCTCCTCTGGTTCAGGAGCCTGATGGCAGAAGGGTAATAACTGTTCCTGAACCTGGTGGTGTGGATTGACAAGGAAAGTTGCTCAGCATAAAACTTTGCCTGTTTATTCCCCTGCATAGATGCTGCCTGACCTGCTGAGTTCCTCAAGCATTTTGTGTGTGTTGATCCATCTCTAAGGGTCTCACCATCTGGGACATGGCCTCTTCCCATTACTATCATCGGGGAGGAGGTACGGGATCCTGAAGACCCACATTCAATGATTGCAAAACAGCTTGTTCCTCTCTGCCATCAGATTTCTGAATGATCCACGGACATACATAGAACATCAAACATTACAGCATAGTACAGACCTTTTGGCCCACAATGTTGTGCTGACCTTTTAACCTAATCTGAGGTCAATTTAACCCTTCCCTACCGCATGGTCCTCTATATTTATTTCATCCTTATGTCTACCTAAGAATCTCAAACTACCTAGTTATTCTCTTTTCCTCACACTATTTATTTTTGTGTTTTATGGGTTTTTATGCCTTTGTGCTGTACTGCTGCTGCAAAATAACCAATTTCACCTCATATGTCAGTGAAAATAAACCTGATTCTGAGTCTGCGGCACAGATTTTTTAAAATGCCCATGCATTTTCCATATATGTTCGGAATTCCATCTGTTTCATGCGCTCTTTTTTCTCAAACAAAAACCCAATTCTGCAGTGTTATACGGCAGCGTTCAGTAGTGATGCCCCAAGGGGATTGACCAAAGGAAACAAATTAAAATCTTAAATTCGAAAAAGGCTTGCCGGTGGGTGGGTTACATTCAAGGGAACTGCATATTTCATAAAGAATTTCTGACTCATAAATTCCTCCTTGCAGAGAGCCCTGATGCTGGAAGCTGAGGCCAATTAGTTGGTTGGGGTCTTGGCTTCCAAAGTCAGGTATGCCTTAGTAACACGCTCAAAATGCTGGAGGAATTGAGCAGGTCAGGCGGCATCTATGGAAAGGAATAAAGAGTCAACCTTTTGGGTTGAGACTCTTCGTTCTTAAGCAGCCCACTACCACCCATCACAGGGAAATCCATCCCCACCATTGAGCACATCTACAAGAAGCGCTGTCACAAGAAAGCAGTATCCATCATCAACGAACCCAAGATCCAGTCCTTTCTCTCTTCTCACTGCTGCCATCAGGAAGGAGATACAGGAGGCTTAGGTCCCACATCAACAGGTTCTGAAATAGTTGTTACCCTTCAACCTTCAGGCTCCAAAACTAGCATGAATAACTTCACACAGCACAACACTGAACTGATTCCACAACCTTTGGACTCACTTTCAAGGACTCTACAATCATTAGTCTGAGTACTATTTATCTATTAATCTATCTATCTATCTATCTATCTATTTATTTATTTATTTATTTATTTATTATTTTTGTATTTGCACAGATTGTCTTGTTTTGCCCATTAGTTGTTTGTCAATCTTTGTGTGTAGTTTTTCACTGATTCTGTTTTGTTCTACTGCGAATGCCTGCAGAAAATAGATCCCAGGGTAGTACTTGGTGACATACAGTATATGTACTTTGAAACACTATTATGGTAAATTTGTGTGACTATTAATTACCCGTGTCTTGGCAAGCCACCCAGTTGCAACTCAGTGAGAAGCAGTGCCACTTTCCCTCTACAACCTCAGCTATCTTTTGGTTTTAATAGACAGCTGGGATATGCTATTGATCTTAAATAGTTCAGGTTTCTAAATTTCTAACCTGTGAACCAGCTGCATATTTCATAAGGAAGGTACTGTCTGCAAAGTCTGAAATTAAGTCCAACCTTTTCATGTTCTGGGACCGACCGCGATTCCGTGAATCATATCTACCAGAAAACATCTGTATCTACATAAGAAATGGCTTCCGGCTTCTGACTGGTCGAGATTTCAGAATCTGACACAGGGAACACTTACAATTGAATTTTTTTTTGTCCAGTTGCTCAGGCTCTTAAGGGGGAGAATTGTACATTGGTTGAGTTACATTTGAATGCTTTGTTTTTGGCTGCACCAAGTTAGGCCAGTACACGAAGAGCCGTTCTCATGAAAGGGGTGAAGTAAGGTTACAATTACTGTTGCAGGCAAAGTTAAGGGGTGAAATTATAAAGATTGAGAATCAAAATCAGAATCACTCAGAGTTTGTTCAAGTTCAAAGTAAAATTTATTTTCAAAGTATGTATGTTACCTTGACATTAATTTTTTTGCAGGCAGAATCAGAATCAGTTTTAGTATCACTGCTGTGAATTGTGCTATTTTGCGGCAGCAGAACACTGTAATACTTAATAATTTAAAACACTATAAATTACGATAAGAAGTATATATCAAAAATTAAATAAAATAAGTAATGCCAAAAGAGAGAGAGAGAAAAAAATGTACAGTGATGTAGTGTTTATGGCTTCGTTATCCATTTGGAAATTGGACTGTGATGGGGAAGTTGCTGGTCCTAGACCATTGAGTGCGTGAGAAACTGTCTTAAAACGTTGAGTGTGTGATCAAAAGACCTTGCTGAATTCAACAAACACGAGGAAATCTGCAGATGCTGGAAATTCAGACAACACACACAAAATGCTGATGGAACACAGCAGGCCAGGCAGCATCTTTAAGGAGAAGCACTGTCGACGTTTTGGGCTGAGACCCTTCGTCAGGACTGACAAATTCAACAATTTGCATAGATTGCAGTCCTCAGATCCAATGCGTCCTGCACTTGAACAGCCTAATTTAAAATGCAGTAATGCTGTATAACCTTAAGGATTACTGTGTTTAGTGTATAGCAGGGAAATCCTGCAGATGTGAGGAAGAAGTTCTCCTCATTTTGTTGGGCTTTGTTTATGTATAGTTTTTCATAAATTCGATGATAGTTGTTTATTTTCGTGACTATGCCTGTAAGAAATACATTTCAAGGTTGTAAATGGTGATACGTACATTAGATTACTTTTAACACTGCTGGCATTTAGGGCCACAATGAAGGTCCTCCATCTTTTTCTGTCTTGATCTTGGTTTCGAAGGTACATTTAATGTCAGAGAAATCTATATGGTATACATCCTGAAATGCTTTTTCTTCACAGCCATCCACAAAAACAGAGGAGTACCCACAAAGAATGATAGATGTTAAATGTTCTAACATTTAACATGTTAGAACAAGTTAAAAGTCCCCCCTCCAGCTCCCCTCCCTCCCGCGCGTAAGCAGCAACAAGTAACAATCCCCTCCCTCCCACCGGCAAAAAAAGCATCAGCACCCGCCATCGAGCAAGACACAGACTTGCAGTACTCCAACGACTGCTCGCGCACCCGGTAATTCAACATACCACAGTGTTTGTGTGTGTGTGTGTGTGTGTGTGTATATGTGTTTCTCTCTCTCTCTCTCTCTCTCTCCCCTCCTCTCTCCCCCCCCCCCTCTCTCTCTCTCTCTCTTGAGATGTCTCTGTTTCACAGCGAGAGGGGAGACATAACAAACAACTCGCTAGTTTATGATGTTAAAAACTTCATTGCGTTGCTCTTTCCGAGCTCTGTGCCCAAAGATCTCGGGTCTCTGGCACACAGCCTTAGATCTTCCATCTCTCACAATACACCGATCTCCTGCCTGGACAACGATCCTCCCGTCTCCATAGCCATGAAATCTCGAACCTCCAAAGGCGAGCAAAGCTCTTAGGCTGCGGGCTTGGCATACCGAATAACCCTGAGAGTGGGTCCCATTCCTGCAGCGTGTAACTGCAGGTCAGGGTCTTCAAAAGAACCCTGAAAGGGAAAAATAGAGATATTAAAGATGGAAATAGAGCTGTTTCCGAAGATGTAAGCAAAGGAGTCGCCGTTAGGCGCCATTGTCTCCTCCTAAGGTGGTGTTGCACCTCGCCGTAGAAAACGATTCTTCATTGCTGTTTCCGTAGCAGTTTTGTTTGACCAGTCAGGGTTGTTAGCTCTGAGTGGAACCCCTGAACCTGGAGGACTGGTGGACCACTCTTAGTCTGGCTTCTACCCTTTGACCTGTATGGCACGGGTGACCCTACCAAGTGTCAAAGCATGAAGCCCTGACTCCAGCCAGGACAGCTCTCTGGGTTATTGAGGCACACAAGCCTCCAAACCACAACAAGGTTATGGTCCTCTTGTAGGGATATATACAATGTTGATAATAAATTTATTTTACAGTTACTTTGTCAACTGGTTTTGCAACCTATGGACTACTCAATTTTGAAGACTCTCCATCTCATGTTCTTGGTATTTATTGCTTATTTAGTCACTATTGCTTTTTCCTTTCTTGTATTTGCAGAGTTTCTAGTTTTTTTGCACATTGCTTGCAGTTTTCATCGATTCTATTATGTTTCTTTGTATTTACTGTGAATGCTTACAAGAAAATGAGTCTCAGGATTGTATGTGGTGACATATATGTACTTTGATAATGTATTTACTTTGAACTTCTTGAACTTTACTTTGACTTTAATGTTGTCAGTCCATTGCTTGTTGGGTGTGCCGAGCTGAATGCAGCTTACTCCCTTGCTTGGCTGAACATTCGGAAAGCAGGCTGTGCGTGAATGAAAGAAAAGTTATATATACTCTAACAGCACCTTTCACTACTTCCGACATCCAAAAGCACTTCGCAGCTGGTGAGGTTTTTCTTTTGATTTTTATGTGAGTGCTTTGGTCAATCCTGAAGATGTGCTAAGGCAAGAGATGAATGGAAACTATTCCTGTTACGGTTTAGCATCAGACGGAGGAAACCTTTCCTCACATGATTTATTTATTTATCAATTCATTATCTATCTATATTTAGAGATACAGCGCAGTAACAGTCCCTTCCAGCCCAATAAGCCCACACCGCCCAATTATGTCCATGTTACCAATTAACCTACTAACCCTGTATGTCTTTGGAATGTGCAAGGGAATGGAGGTACTGGGAGGAAACACACGTGGTCACAGGAAGAGCGTACAAACTCCATACAGACAGCGGCGGAATTGAACCTGGGTCACATGGGTGTAATTAGTTAGCGTTGTCTCGCTGGGCTGGAAGGGCCTGGTACTGTGCTGTATCTCTAAATTAAAACAAAATAATTTTATGGATTTTATCTTGCTATCCTACATTCTACAGATGCATCATTTGTGTCAATGACCAACACAATCTGAGGATGTGCTGGGGCAGCCCACAAGTGTCACCATTGTATTGGTGCTAATACAGCATGTCCACAACTCTACCCTGACCTGTACATGGAAGCCGGAGCACCCGGTGGTAACCAGAGTGACTGGAATTGAACCCAGGTTGCTGGCACTGCAATAGTGTTAATCTAACTACTGTGCTACACTGCTACTCTTTGAAAATATTTTCTGATTCTGATTGTAAATATTAAAGATTCACTTTATCTATTTACATCAAACCATCGGTATATACAGTGAAATATGTCATTTGCATCAAGAGCCCAGCAATTTTTTGAGGATGTGGTGAGGGCAGCTCCCGAGTGTCGCCATGCGTCTGGCGCCAACATAGCAAGCTGACAACTCACTAACCCTAATCTGTACATCTGTGGAATATAGGAGTAAACCGGAGCTCCTGGAGGGAACCCATGTGGTCATGGGGAGAGCGTATAGACTCCTTATAGCCTATAGTTTCTTGCAGTCTTGGGCAGAGCTCTTGTGCATCCAGATAGGATGTTTTCTATGGTGCATTTATAGTAATTGGTGAGGGTCAATGGGACTTGCCTAGTTCCCTTCTGAGGATGTAGGGGTGCTGGTATGCTCTCTTGGCCATTACTTCTACATAAGTAATGGTGGAACAATTTAACAAATAATTAATTCCTCAGAAAAGGAGACAAATAACTTAACAATAATGTAAAAGATGCATCATATGATGTTGGCGAGCAGGAAGAAGGAAACTACAGTCAAGAGCTTGATGAGACCACACCTGGAGTATTGTGAATAGTTTTGATCGCCTTATCATAGAAAGATGCAGGTTCAGTGATAGATTTCTGAGAAAAGTGGTGGGCCTTATCACCAACAACAATGAGATGGCTTACGGAGAGGAGGTGGAAGAGCTCGAGGCCTTGAGTACCAGGCAGATAAGCTTTTCCTCAATGTCAACATGACAAATAAGATGGTTATTGAATTCAGGAGAACTGGCAGCACTCACTCCCTCTTTACGTCGGAGGGACAGCAGTGGAAACTGCAATCTGTTTCAAATTCCTGGGAGTGCACATCTCACACAAGGTCAAGGTCCTAGATCACGTCACATACAATCAGGAAAACTCACCAATCCCTCTATTTTCTGAAGAGGCTGAAGAAAGCTGTACTCTGTACGTCAATACTCATGACCTTCTACAGATTTGCAGTAGAGAGCATCCTAAAATGCTGCATCACTGCTTGGTATGAAAACTGCACTGTGATGGACAGGAGGGCTCTACGAAGAGTAGTTGAAACTGCCCAATGCATCATTGACACCAGCCAGCCCAACAGCAAGTGTATATAAACAGATGTACCAGAGAAAGGCCAGTAACATGAAAGCTCCCACTCACCTTGCTCCTGGGCTGTTTGTCTCACTCCCATCAGGGAGGAGGCTACATAGCATCCACAACAGGACCACCAGACTCAAAATAAGCTACTTTCCCCAAGCAGTAAGACTGATCTACACCTCCACCCACTAACCCACCTCTCCACACCCCTAATCACCACTACTTTATCATTTCCTGTCAGTCACTTTATGTACAGGCACTCCTAGTGTTACCTTATGGACAATCAATTTCTGAATTTATATTTTTAAATCTTATGTATTTATATTTATTGTGCTTTTTATCATTGTTTTATTTATCTTATTGGGTTATATTCTGTGCTGCATCAGATCTGGAGTAACAATTATTTCATTCCCCGTTACTCTTCTGTACAGGAAATAAGATTAAACAATCTTGAATCTTGAATTGAATTTAAATTGGGTCAAATAGACTTAGTTTTAGATGAATAAAAGGGGATCACATTAAAATGTACAAAATTCTGAAAAGGTAGGAGAATGTTTTCACATAGTGGGTAGTAAACCTGTAAACTGTATAACAAAGGGATGGAAGCCAAAGGACAGCTGCTATCCCACTGTATCAAGACCATTGAATGGTCCCTCAGTGCAATAAGATGGATTCTTGACCCCCCCCCAATCTATCTCGTAGATTGCGCCTTATTGTCTGCGCTCACTACACTTTATTTGTAACCGTTACACTTTATGTTTCTGCTTTATAGTTATTGTTTTCCCCTGTTCTACCTTAACATCAAGACCCATTTTTCATTACCTTAGTACATATATGTCAAACTCAAGGCCCATGGGCCAAATCCGGCCCGCGGTGGAATTATCTTTGGCCCGCGAGATAATATCTAATTACTATTAAAGCTGGCCCCAGTAATCGAAGCGCCTATGGCGTATGATATGGCTAATGCTGAGTTTATTCAGGTACCAGGTTTTCAGGGTTTTTAGTGTTTATTCGGCAGTCTTGCTTGGCAGTCTTCTTCATAAGAAACAGAATTTGTAAAGTGAAACATTTTGTAGTTATAGCAGAGACTGAGACACATGAGAGCAGGCTGAAAAAACGGAGGCAACGAAAGCTGCATTCACACGTGTCCGACTGATCCGGCCCGTGACCTAAAATGAGTTTGACACCCCTGCCTTAGTACATGTGACGATAATAAGCGCATTTATTAACTTACTACTTCACTGCACTGATGTGATGAATGGATGATATGCAGTTTTTCACTCTACCTCGGTACTCGTGACAATAATAAACCATATTACCTGCAGGATTCTCTTCCGTTGAAGGGTATAAAGGTCAAGTTGCTGAATATACACTCAGTAGCCTCTTTATTAGGTATACCTGTTTGTGAATGCAAATACCTATTCAACCAATCATAAGGCAGCAACTCGATGTATAAAAGCATGCAGACATGGTCAAGAGGTCCAGTTGTTCAGATCCCAAAGTCAAAATGTGATCTAAATGACTTTGACTGTGCAATGATTGTTGGTGCCGGACTGGGTGGTTTGAGTATCTCGGAAGCTACTTTATCTCCTGAGATTTTCATGCACAACAGTCTCTAGAATTTATTTGTTTGTTGTTGGGATAGAGTGCAGAATAGGCCTTTCCAGCCATGCCGCCCAGCAACCCCCGATTTAACCCAGCCTAATCACAGGACAATTTACAATGACCAATTAACCTACTATGTCTTTGGAACATGGGAGGAAACTGGAGCGCCTGGAGGAAATCCACGGACGGGGTGGGAATCGAACCCAGGTTGCTGCTACTGTAAAGAGTTATGCTAAGCACTGTGCTGCTGTGTTACCATACAATTTGTAGAGAATGACATGAAAAACAAAAAAGCATCCAGCGAACATCGGTTCTGTGAGTTAATGAGAGAGGTCCGAGGAGAATGGCCAGGCTGGAAGTGACAGTAACTCAAATAACCACGTGTCACAACAGTGATGTGCAGAAGAGCATCTCTGAACACACATGTCGAACCTTGAGGTGGATGGGCTACAGCAGCAGAAGACCACACCAGGTTCCACTCCTGTACCTAATAAAGAGGCCACTGAATGTAGTTAACATGAAAGAGAGTTACCTCAGAACAAAGGGGATCAATGATTTGGGGAGAGAGCTACCGAAATAGAGTATTTTTATACCAAAAGAAGCTGAAAGGGTCAAATGGCCAATTCCTGTGATTTTTGCATGATGCCTATTTACTGTGACTGAGTTCTACAATGCTGTTCGACTCATGGAATTATAAAGCACGTTGTGCCAATTTAAAATCTCTATCCATTTGTTTGTTCTTTCCTGAGAATCCTGTAATTTTCTTTTTATTTATTTATTCAGTTTCCTTTTGTTAAGATACAAAAGCCTGAAGGCACGTCCCTCCATGCTTAAGGACTGCTTCTATCCCGCTGTTATAAGACTATTAAATAGTTCCCTGGTACGATATGTTGGACTCTTGACCTCACAATCTCCCTCGTTTTGATCATGCACTTTATTGTTTACCTGTATTGAACTCTCTCTGTAGCTGTTACACTTTATTCTGCATTGTTATTACTTTTCCCTTGTTCTATTTCAACGCACTGTGTAATGATTATATCTGTACGAAGACAATGCAAGACACTGTACTGTATCTCAGTACGTGTGACAATAATAATCCAATTCCAACGTCTGAATCTGCTTTCACCACCCTTACATGGAGTAGACTCACATTCAGATTCTCTTATTTGTCATGTGTACGTCAAAACATACAGTGAAGTGTGTTGTTTACATTAACATCCTACACATCCTAAGGATGTGCTGATGGCAACCCGCAAATGTTGCCACACATTCAGCACCAACGTAGCATTCGCACAACGGTTGGCAGAACAACACAAGCAACACAGTTATAAACACAGGAAGGTCTGCAGATACTGAAACACTGAAGGAACTCAGCAGGTCAGGCAGCATCTATGGAAATTAATAAACAGTCGACGTTTCAGGCCAAGGCCCTTCCTCGGGACTGAGAAGGGAATGGGAAGACGCCAGAGTATAAAGGTGGTGGGACTGGAAGGAGCTTGCTAGAAGGTGATAGGTGAAACCAAATGGCTGGGAGAGGTCAAGGGCTGGAGAAGAAGGAATCTGATAGGGGAGGAGAGTGGACCATGGGAGAAAGGGAAGGAAGAGGGGACATAGATGGAAATGATCGGCAGGTGAGAAGAGGTAAAAGATCGGAGTGGGGAACGGGGGGGGGGGGGTGGAGAACAGGCCATAAATCTGCTTAAAATGTTTTCTGTCTCAGCCTTTCTCTTTTCCGCCTCAGGTTGCTCTCCCTTCTGCCCTCAGGAACAGCACTTTATCAAAGTTTCTCTTGACCCATCTTTGCTCTAGGAAGAGTAACTCTCGATCCTCTATCTCCACTTTGCTGGTATCATTGGTATTTTTTTTTAGACAGTGGTATAGTTAGTACTAGTGTAGTAATGTCATAACTTTGAGTTGAACATGATGTTCTCCAAAGGGGTTGTCTATTGGTAAGTTTTCTGATGGCTGTAGAGGCCGATCTGGGATCCACATATCCTGGTGCAGTGCGGACAAGAGTAAGTAACGTCTGTGGTTAGTGGTTGGGTCTTTTGGTTTTTCATTCTCTCCTTTCACAGCTGCCACTTGTTCTCTGCGGCCCAGCGGAGGTGGTTCTCATGTAGTACAGCTCCCTCTTGAACAGATTTCCTCCAGGTGTATCTATCGACTGCAATGTCTTCCTGGTTTTTAGAAGTCATGTTGAATTTCTTCAGGCTGATTTTGATGTTATCTTTCAAGTGTTTCCTTTGCCCAACAGGGGTTTGTTGACTTTCCTTCAACTGGGAGTGAAGGATCAGTCTGTGGAGATGTGAGTTTGGCATTGGATGATATGACCTGTCCATCGGAGTTGGAATTGCTTTATTATGGTGGAGATGCTGTTCACATTGGCCTCCTCCAGTACTCTGTCATTAGTGCATCTGTCCTTCCGCCCATCCTCAAATTCTTTTGTAAGGATCTTTGGTGGTATTGTTTCAGGGCTTTCAGTTGTCTACTGTAGGTGGTCCATGATTCAGTTCCATGACACAGTTAGTAGAAGTGCTCCCTTAATGTTCCAGAGACCAGTGTTCAATCTTGACTTGTGCTGCTGTTTGTGTGGAGCTTGCATGTTCTCCCGATGACAGCATGGGCTTCCGGTGCATGCTTCACTTTCCTCCCACTTCTCCAAGATGTGCAGGTTAGTGAAGATTGATGCTAAAGATTAGCTGTATTTGACACATGTACTTTAAAACACACAGTGAAATGCATCGAACAACACACACAAAATGCTGGTGGAACACAGCAGGCCAGGCAGCATCTATAAGGAGAAGCACTGTCGATGTTTTGGGCCGAGACCTTTCGTCAGGACTAACTGAAAGGAAAGATACTAAGAGATTTGAAAGTAGTGGTGGGAGAGGGAAATGCGAAATGATAGGAGAAGACCGGAGGGGGTGGGATGAAGCTAAGAGCTGGAAAGGTGATTGGCGAAAGTGATACAGAGCTGGAGAAGGGAAAGGATCATGGGACGGGAGGCCTTGGGAGAAAGAAAGGGGGAGCGTGGAGCACCAGAGGGAGATGGAGAACAGGCAGAGTGATGGGCAGAGAGAGAGAAAAAAAAACAACTAAATATGTCAGGGATGGGGTAAGAAGGGGAGGAGGGGCATTAATGGAAGTTAGAGAAGTCAATGTTCATGCTATCAGGTTGGAGAGATGCTGCCTGGCCTGCTGCGTTCCACCAGCATTTTGTGTGTGTTGTTTGAATTTCCAGCATCTGCAGATTTCCTCGTGTTTGCTCAGTGAAATGCATCGTTTGTGTCAATGGTCAACGCAGTCCAAGGATGTACTGGGGGCAACCCACAAGTGTTGTCATGCTTCCGATGCCAACATAACATGCTGATAACTCACCCTTTGGAATGTGGGAAGAAACAGGAACACCTGGAGGAAACCCACATGGTGACAGGAAAAATGTACAAACTCCTGACAGATAGTAGTGGGAATCAAACCCTGATCAGTGATCGCCGGCACTGTAAAGCAATTGCACTAACCACTACACTACTGTGCTGACCACATTAGTAGAGATAATTGGCCACTGTTAATGACTGCTGCTGTGTAGGAGGGTGGTAAGATTATCTGCAGGAATTGGTGAGAGTGAGTGCAAAATAAAATGCGATTAGTGTAAGTCCTACCACCAAACATGTGATAAACCTTCCCTCCTCTGCACTTTCCGCAGGGATCACTCCTTCTATGATTCCCTCGTCCATTTGTCCCTCCCCACCAATCTCCCTCCTGACACTTATCCCAGCAAGCAGCCTAAATGCTACACCAGCCAATTCACCCCCTCCCTTACCTCCATGAGGGCCCCAGGTGAGGCAACACTTCACCTGTGAATCTGCTGGGGTTATTATTTGTGCCCAGTGATCTCAGTGCGGCCTCCTCTACACTGCTGAGATCCGTCATAAATTGGGTTTGTCAAGTACCTCTGCTCCAGCCGCCAAAAGTGGAACTTCCCAGTGACATACACTTCAGTTTGAATTCCCATTCCTGTTTTGGCATTTTGGTCCTTGGCCTTCACTTAAGCCAAGATGAGGCCACCCTCAGGGTGGATGAATAACACCATATATTCCGTCTGGGTAGCCTCCAACCTGATGACATGAATATTGATTTCTCCTTTCGGTAAAAAAAATCCTTCCCGTCCCCTCTTCTTCTATTCCTCACTTTGGCCTCTTACGTCTGCTCACCTGCCTTTCACCTCTATCTGGTGTCCCCCTTCCTTCCGTTTCCTTTATGGTCCACTCTGCTCCTATCAGATTCCTTCCTCTCCAGATCTTCATCTTTCCTACCCACCCTGGCTTCACCTATCACCTTCTAGCTATCCTCCTTCCCCTCCCCTCACCTTTTTATTCTGCTGTCTCTCCCCTTCCTTTTCCAGTCCTGAAGAAGGGTCTTGGCTTGAAACATCGACTGTTCATTCATTTCCATAGTTGCTGCCTGATCTGCTGAGTTCCTCCAGCATTTTGTGTGTGTTGCTTAGTGCAAGTCAATGCTTGATGGTTGAAGCAGATTAGGTAGGCCCAAGGACCTGTTTCAGTTTGCCTAGTTCTTTGACTTTCCAGGGTTTTGAAGTGTCACTGTCAAAATTGAAAGCTACGACCCACCTGAGGTTTCATCAGCAGTTAGACTTGATCCCCGATTTTACTCTCTACCTCTGTTAGTAAAGCTCCAATGCGTTTTTGACTACTCTTTCAACTTATCCCACCGTGTTCAAAGATTTATGTCCATATTCCTCCAGGTATCTCTGTTCTTATTTTGCCATTAAAATCATATAATCCAGGTTATATTGTCCCCTTGCCTTTTTCTGACCTGATCACATCAATTTACATGTAACTGCACTAGATTTGATATGTGATTGCAGACTTAATATTTTTACTTATTTGTTTGCTCATTATGTGCTGTGTTGTATATGACATGGGTGATCATGGTCTTTCCATAGCTATGATCGGTCTTGGCAAATTTTTCTACAGAAGTGGTTTGCCAAGTGGTTTACAAGATGGGTGACCCCAGCCATTACCAATACTCCCCCGAGACTGTCTGCCTGGTGTCAGTGGTCACGTAACCAGGACTTGCCAATTTGCACCAGCTACTCATATGACCACCCACCATCTGCTCCCATAGCTTCACATGACCCTGATCAGGGGGAGCTAGGCAGGAGCTACATTTCACCGAAGGCTGAATTTTTTTTAATGGTTTAAAACTTTGGAGCATTGGAGCTTTATTTTTACTTACGATTTATTTAATATCTGTTTTTTTATAAACACAAGATGTTCTGCAGATGCTGGAACTCCAGAGTAACACACACAAAATGCTGGAGTACCTCAGCAGGCCAAGCAGTATCTATGGAGAGGAGTAAACAGTTGACATTTCAGACCAAGATACTTCTTTAGGATTGCTGAGACCTTTTGATAGACACATGAATATGGAGGGATATGGATGATACTCAGAACCAGAATACAGTATAAATTGGTATCAAGGCCCGTCAACACACCATCAAGGACGTACTGTGTGTACAGAGAGGTGGTAGAAATGGGCCAGTAACATCATGAAGGATCCCACCCACTCTGATCATGGACTGTTTGTCTTGCTCCCATTGGGGAAGAGGCTACACAGCATTCACGTCAGGACCACCAGACTCAAAATCAGTTAATTTCCCCAAGCAGTAAGGCTGATCAACACCTCCACCCACTAGGTCACCCCTCCACACCCCCAACCACCGCTACTTTATCATTTCCTATTAAGAGTCGCCTTATACTGCTTTATCGTGTGAATGTATTTTACTGATATCTTTTATGTGTTTGGTATCTTATATGTGCTATATGTACCTTGTGTATATGTGCCTTGTGTTGTATGTGATTGTTGGTACTGTGTTTTGCACCTCGGCCCCATAGTAATGCTGTTTTGTTTAGCTGTATTTATGTATGGTTGAATGACAATTAAACTTGAACTCGAACTGTGCCTAATGTCACTTTATGGACATGTAATCAATCTATGTAGTATATTTATTGTGTTGTTTTATTGTTGTGTTCTTTATCTTATTGTGTTTTTGTGCTGTATCAGATCTGCAGTAACAATTATTTCGTTCTCCTTTACATTTGTGTATTGGAAATGATGTTAAACAATTTTGAATCTGGAATCTTGAAGATAGACATTACTTTGTGGGACAAATGGTCTGTCCAGTATTGCACTGTTCTATACTGTATATCCTGGGACCCATCTTGACTTTCCTGTTTCATTTCAGGAAGGAAAGAATTGTCTGGCTGTCCACCAGACAGTGAAACTGTTGTTTCACCGTTAGTGTATCCACACAGACTGATTTCACTCACTACGGACTGTGGCCAGTATTTCAGTAATTTCAGAGATAGACACTTGCTACAAAAGGATGGACTCGTGGTCCCACAATCTGCTTTATGAAGGGTCTTGGCCTGAAATGTTGACTGTTTATTCCCCTCCATGGATGCCGTCCGGCCTGCTGAGATCCTCCAGCATTTTGTATGAATGTGTGCTGTTCACTTTTGTACTTTGAGGGTTGTAAGAGGCAGATAAAAAGATGCAAGGTTATCAAGGACGGAAGATGGTACAGTGTAGGCACTGGCCTGACCTATTCTCAGAGAATAATACTTGCAGTATAGTCGTGCGATCATTTGAGTCAAGGGTTGTCCATTGGTGGGTCCTCAGGTGGCTGTCGAGGCCGATCCTGGATCCACATAACCAGAACATTAGGGTGGATTCCCTTAATGGAGAACGCCTTTTTGTGACTTTGTGTTTAACATAGGGAGGCTGATGCATGAGCAGCCTCAACACCGTCCTTGACTGATTGGAGTTAGGGTCTAGCAGCAGGATGAGTGAGACCCTTCACTTCTACAGCCTTCCTCCACCTTCACTGCCCTTGTGATGTGTCATCTTCCTCCATCTCCTCCAGTGAGGTCTTGTCTGGAACCTCCTCTTTGACCTTACCGTCATGGATGATGCCAGGATCTTTGTGCCACATGGCTAAAACTCAAGACGGCACCCCTGTTGGGATCTGAGGAACTCACAAAGCTCTCCACCATGACAGGGGGATGATCCTCGGAGAAAGCTTGCAGCGTATTGAAGACTAGAACAACTGTCAGCTTGTGAGCCTCTCACGTCAAATGCTGATGGTGATATTTGGTATCATTGAAATACCGGCTGTTAGCTCCAATAATCTTTCTGTCAAGGAATGCCTGGTGGGAATTTTAATGAGTTGCTGTTAGCTGTGGCTAATTTATTGTGAGTTTAAACAAGCATACTCGGAGAGAAAATAAAAGTCAGCCCTCAGGTACAGAAGTAGGAATGGTTCTTTATAAAAGTAAGCCATAAAGATGTGGCGAGGAAGCCATTACAAAGTACATGACCTCAAAGGTAGGGTTTAATGCTCAGTATTTTAAGTGTGATGGAATTCAGTGTAATTGTTGGTGCATGCGGTGTTTGGCAGTGGATTGGGAATTTGGGAATTGTTACTTTCCAGATGTTGGAGATGGCCTTGAGGATTTGAGGCTTTCGATGTGTTTAAATATATATTATAAATATAGATTTTTTTTCATGGATTTCTCTGGAGCCCCAGGAGCTTCACTTGCAAATTGACTACAAGTGTCTTGAGGAGTGGGAAAAAGGATTTTGTTTTGCACCCCAGACCGTAATGTTCTTGGAAGCTCTTCATTTCATAATTCCAGTTCATTTTGTGGTCAGAAGATTCCAACAGTGTGAAGTGGAGAGACGTCACTGGAGAATTCTTTCACGAGCCTCACATGTTTCACTGTAATATATTTTCTTAAAACCTTTTAACAGGACTGATTATTCTTTTTTTAAAAGAGGGGAACCAGGTTTGCCTTTTATAAGCATCCAGGCGTATCGGTAGCAGTAAGTGTTGTCCAACTCACTGCGTGTTTCGAGGCTTCGCTTCACTCCTATTTGACCGACGGGGGATGTATAACCACCAGGTGTGGTATTAAACTGAAGTGTAATCACCTCTTGCTTGGTTCTGAAAGTAGCACTTTACATCAGATAGCAATTTACACTAATGAAGCTCTCTTTTGAGTTCAAATTCAAGTTTAATTGTCATTCAACCATACATGAATACCCATGAATATGTTTAAATGAAACAGCGTTACTCCGGGGTCAAGGTGCAAAACACAGTACCTGCAGTCATACACAGCACAAAGCACATGTAGCATATATAAAATAGCAGTAAAATACAGTCACACAAAGAATATAGTCCAAATTCCTGAATTCATGAGCAGTCTGCAGTCAAACACAATACCGCTTGTCTTCCGCTGAGCGAACACTGGAGGGCAGCACTGACTCCAGCATGGATACTGCCCCACACTGTCTCTGGTACCGACGACATCTCTGTGCTGGATGGATGCAAACAGGTGATACCACAGCTTAAGGCCTAGTTATCACTGCGACTGAGGCCATTCACCATTAGTCACACAATAAACTAGAGAACCGGACTTGTAGCATTGCACATTTCTAATGTCCACCAGGGTCTTGTGATCACAAGAAAAGCAACTAAGACAATCACTTGCTGTTAGAGTGCACACCACCTTCGCGCACTGACTCCGTTGCCTCTCAGTAGGAGGATTTGTGAATGCTTAGGCAAGCTGATCTCAGCTGCTGTGAGGAGAGTGGGACAAGAGCAGTACTAGAGTGTAGTTCAACCAGAGTGATACTCAAGATGCAAATAACACTCATCAAACTGGTACAAGGAAACTGGTTGAGAACTTTACTCGCTGTTGTCATTGGGAAGGAAGTACAGGAGCTTTAGGTCCAACGCCACCGTGTTCAGGAATAGTTATTACCCTTCAACCATCAGGCTCCTAAATCAGAATCAGGCTTATTATTACTGGCATGTGATGTTAAATTTGCTGACTTAGCAGCAGCGGTTCAATATAGAAGAGAAAATAAACAAATAAATAAATAATGTATATTGAATAGATTAAAAATGTGCAAAAACCAGAAATACTGTATATTAAAAAAAAGTGAGGTAGTGTCCAAGTGTTCAATGTCCATTTAGAATCAGTGTGGATAACTTCACCCAACTCAAACTCTGAAATGATTCCACTACCTACAGACTCACTTTCAAAGTCTCTGCAGCATATGTCCTCAGTATTATTTATTTATTTGTTTGTTTGTTTGTTTGCTTGTTTGTTCTTTTGTATTTGCACAGTTTGACTTCTTTTGCTTATCAGTTGTTTGCCAGTCTTTGTTTGTGTGCAGTTTTTAATTGATTATATTTTATTTCTTTGTTCTACTGTGAATGCCTGTAAGAATATGAATCTCAGGGTAGCATATTGTGACATGTATGTTCATATTTTCACAATAAATTTACTCTGAACTTTAAATTTTGAACTTTGATTTTGTGTTTCAACAGAGATAGAAGAAGTAATCTAACTCCTTTGTCTGGTGAGCTAATTGCCAGAGAACGTAGAACATAGAACATGGGAAAGTACAGCACAGTACAGGCCCTTCGGCCCACAGACCTTTTAACCTACACCAAGATCAATCTTATTCTTCAGTCCAAACTCTCCCTCCATTTCCCTTCATCCATCTGCTTATCTAAGAGTCTCTTAAATGTCCCTAATATATCTGCCTCTACCACCATCCCCTGGGAGCATGTTCCATGCACCCACCACTCTCTATGTAAAAAACTTATCTCTGGCATCTCCCATTTTCTCCAATCTCTCTCAATTTATGTTTCTTCATACTAGCTGTTTCCACCCTGGGAAGTAGGCACTGGCTGTCCACTCAGTCTGTGCCTCATTTCATCTTGAATACCTCTATCAAGTTACCTCTCATCCTCCTTCGCTCCAGAGAGATAAGCCGTAGCTCGCTCAACCTGTCCTCATAAGTCATGCTCTCTAATCCAGGCAGCATCCTGGTAAATACTGTCGGCACCCTCTTGAAAGCAGAGTTCTTTGATTTAACATTGTCACAGGTGGAGAATTAGAGTAGAAATCAGAGCACAGGACAGTTGGAGCAGGGATATAGAAAGTATTAATATTTGGATGTGGCTACAGCAAAAAAACTGAGTGTGGGATTAGTTAAAAAGTTCAAAACGATCAAAGTAAATTTATTATCAAAGTATGTCACCATATACTACCCTGAGATTGATTTTCTTGTGGGCATTCACAGTGGAAACGAAGAAATTCAATAGAATCAATAAAAACACTATACACAAACAAAGACGGACAGACACCCAATGTGTAAAAGAAGGCAGGTACAAATATAGAAAACAAATAATATTAATTATAATAATGCCAATACTAATAAATAAATAAGTAATAAATAATAGTGAGAATGTTAGTTGTAGAGTCCTTGAAAGTGGGTCTGCAGTCCAGTCTAATTCAGTGTTGAGGAGAGTGAAGTGATTATCGATTGTTCATGAATCTGACGGTTGAAGAGTAATAACTGTGCCTGAACCTTGTGGTGTGGGACCAAAGGCTCCTGTATCTCAAATCCCATGGCAGCAGAGTTCTGAGCTCAGATTTGAGGGGGTGAGGTGCCTCTGTCTGAGCTTTAACCTCATGCGGTTCTCGTTCTTGTTCTCACATGCTTCCCTGTGAAGTGCGGTGGAGAGCATGTGTGTGCTGGTTTACTGCTGGATCTGTCTTGCTGCTGATGCATGGTTGAATGACCCTAAGCATTCCATCTGAGGATGATTGCCACCATGCGACCAAAGACAATTTATCACACTGAACATGGCCATATGTCAGATCAATAAAAAACCCCTCAATGTAATTCTACCCTCCAGTGCATTGTTGAAATCATCCCTGCAAATCATCGCTGCACCCTACTGAGTGCGAACGTATCTTTCCTGTAATGTGGTGACCAGGACAGTATCACCATATACAGTACCCAAAATGTGGTCAAAGTGGCGCTGTACATAATTGAATTAGAACCACTCTGTGCTTGGACTAGTTAAACACTGCTTTTTTCAGCCATTGATCTTTTTTCTGCCTTTGACAATGTGTGGGCATGTATTTGAATTTCCCCCACATTAGTCTATATATGCCGTTTATTATTATATTGGATTATTGGTTAATTATTATTGTTCCCTATAGTAGAGGAAAGCTTGTATTGTGTACTGTTAATACAGATCATTAGCGTGGACGAATTGAGCCGAGGTACGTTGTTTCCACTCTATACTCTGTTTCAAAGTAGATTAAAAATTATCTTCAGAGTTTCCACACTTTTCTCCCTTGTCTTTTAATAGTCTGGGACGTGCACTCAATAGCCACTTTATTAGGTATACCCCCACACCTGCTTGTTATTGCATGAACCTAATCAGACAAGCATGTGACAGAAATTCAATGTATACAAGCACGCAGACATGGTCAAGAGGTTCAGCTGTTGTTCACACCAAACTTCAGAATGGGGAAGAAACGTGATCTAAGTGACTGACTGTGGAATGATTGTCGGTGCCAGACAGGGTGATCTGAGTATCTTAGAAACTGGTGATCTCCTGGGATTTCCATACACAACCATCTATAGAGTTTATAGAGAATAGTACAGAAAACAGAAAAAAAAATCCAGTGAGCAGTGAAAACACCTTGTGAATGAGGGAGGTCAGAGGAGAATGGTCAGACTGGTTCAAGCTGACAAGAAGGCAACAGTAACTCAAATAACAGCGTGTTACAACGGTGGTGTTCAGAAGAGCATCTGTGAACTCACAACATGTCAAACCTTGAAGTGGACGGGCTACAGCAGTGGAAGACCATGAACATAAAGTGGCCATGAACAGCAGTGGCCACTTCATTAGGTACAGAAGGTACTGAATGTATTTCTTTCTGGGCTGATGATTTAAGCATTTTATCTCTTTTATGAAATTAAGCTTCAAACCTTCCTCATATTCCTGTATGAAATCTCTGTATTGAGAGCTCATGAAAGCAAGAATAGGGGAAAAGAGAGAGAGTGATTCAAAGGGAATGTCAAAGCAATTTTCTTTTTTCTTTGTTTCTGGATGCAACTCTGTAACCAATTCTTTATAGGTAGCAGATGCCAGTAATTGGAATGGTCACTCTGGCATCCCTTCACAAAATGAATGCTTCATTTTTTTTCAGTTACTCTGGGGAAATTATATTCCGCAAATCAAATGTCAAATACTCTTTACAAGGTCGTGCACTTTTATAATGAGTTTATTTTTCCTTTCTACTGTTTTAAGCTTTTTTTTAAACAATTCCCAGTTCAGCCTCGTGGTGCTGACAAAGAGAAAATACAAACACTCAGCCGTTCCCAAAATGATTATTTGTAGGAATTTAGCCATGGAGATCCCTTGTAAAATGGAAAGGAGGGGCTTCTATCTTGAAGCTACTTGCATTAAACAAACTCACGTTAAAAAGAAATGATTGCAACCCTCACTATTAAGACTGAGCTCAAATCTCTGAAGCACTTGGATTGATAAACTCCTGCTGACCATTTGGTAACTTGTTAAATTAATAGCATTATTATTTTCACAATTACCAGTGTCCAGTTAAAAGTTTTATTTTGCTTGCCACCCACACAGATCATTTTTATACCAACATGCATTGAGGTAGGATATTTCCACCAGACTGTAAGACATGGGAGTTGTTTGGCCCATCGAGTCTGCTCCATCATTTCACCATGGCTGATCCATTTTCCTTCTCAGCCCCAACCTTCTGTCTTCATGCCCTGACTTTACACGAATCTATCAATCTCTGCCTTAAGTATACCCAATGACTTGGTCTCCAGAGCTGCCTGTGACAATGAATTTCACAGATTCACCACTCTCTGACTAAAGATCTCCAGAATGTTACTTCAGCCACCTTACTTTAATCCATTTCCTCATACCGTCACTCAGTGACCCCTCTTCGCCAGCAACTTGTGTCACTGATTGTAGCCCCACTGACGTTAATCCAGCTTTCTGCCACTGTCCCTTAGTGACTCCTCTCCCCCAGAGCCCTGTCCCTACACTTTTCACTGCCTTGGTAAAGCAGCCAGCACAGTCAAACACCTTGGACTTTCTCACTTCTTCTCCCCTTCCACCGGGCAGCCTGAAAGCATCTACCATCAGACTAAAGGAAAGCTTCTATCTTGCTTTAACGGAATATTGAAGAGACTTCTCATACACCGGGAGATGATCTCTTGAAGCAGTAAATACGAGGAAGCACAATAGAATCAATGAAAAGCCACACACAAGACGGACAAACAACCAGTGTGCAAAAGACAACAAACTGTGGAAACACAAAAAGAAAAACAAGCAATAAATATCGAGAACATGAGATGAAGAGTTCCTGAAAGTGAGTTTATAGGTTGTGGGAAGAGTTCAGTGACGTGTGAGTGAAGTTGAGTGAAGTTATCCCTTCTGGTTCAGAAGCCTGATGGTTGAGGGGTAGTAACTGTTCCTGAACCCGGTGGTGTGGGTCCTGAGGCTCTTGTACCTTCTTCCTGATGGCAGCAGTGAGAAGAGAGCATGACCTGGATAGTGGGGGCCTTTGATGTTACTTGGATCCAATTTGTTTTAATCGTTCCCAGTGGAAGGAGAATTCCCAAGCTCAGAATTCTTCTGTCAGAATGATGCTGATGTACTGGTTCTCCAAGGGTTAAGAGGAGCCAGTGAGTAGGGGGCAGGAACATACCCCATGGAAGAAAATGAATCCAGTGTGTTTCTGCATTTGAGCAAAATGATTTAAAGCTGTATGAAACCATAAACCAGACCCTCGTAGCAATCCTGTGAACCTTTCAACAATTCTTTCTCATGGCGTCAAAGCTCCTTAGTGTGAATTACTCAAAATAGATAACTGTCAGAAGCACATGTGGGAAAGGCATGTCCGCACTTTGGGAATGGTTTCAAACCACTGTGTCTATCTCAGAGAAATAAGAGTGGGGTAATTGCGTTTCTTTTTAATCCACCTGCCTCATCATCTCCTCAACAAGGAGCAAACACAAACTCACACATATGCACACAGCTTTTATATACACACACACACACACACATTCTCACACACATGCATACCACACTCACTCTTAAACACACAAACACACACACATTTCTTTCTCTCAGATTTCTTGCATATTTTCCATAAGGCAATAAGGCCGAAAGACTTAGAGCAATATTGAGCCATTTAGCCTATTGACTCTGACTTCTTTACGGATCAAGGATAATTACCAAGGATGATTAAACACGGCGATAGCAAATGCGTCAACCCGACCTCCCAATATTCACCATTACTGGATCAAGAACCTACCAACCTCCATTTTAAATACCTAATGACTTGGTCTGCACAGCTGTCTGTGGCAACGAATTCCATAGATTTGCCTCCATCTGGCTAAAGAAATTCCTCTCATTTCTGTTCTAAAGGGATGTCTCTATTAGAACTAGACACTAGAATACCACAGCACAGTACAAGCCCTTTGGCCCTCGATGCTGTGCCGACCCATATATTCTTTCAAAAAAAAAGAACTAAACCCACATTAACCTGTAACCCTCTATTTTTTTCATCCCTGTGCCTATCCTAGAGGCTCTTAAATACCCTTAATGTTATAGCCTCTACCAGCATCTCTGGCAAGTCATTCCAGGCACTGACAACCCTCTGTGTAAAAAACTTACCCCTGATGTCTCCCCTAGACTTCCCTCCCTTAACTTTGTACACATGCCCTCTGGTGTTTGCTATTTGTGCTCTGGGAAACAAGTACTGGCTATCCACCCTATCTATGCCTCTCATAATCTTGTAGACCTCTATCAAGTCCCCCCTCATCCTTCTATGCTCCAAAGAGAAAAGTCCCAGCTCTGCTAACCTTGCCTCATAAGACTAGTTTTCCAATCCAGGCAACATCCTGGTAAATCTCCTCTGCACCTTCTCCATTGCTTTCACATCCTTCCTATAATGAGGTGACCAGAACTAAACATAATACTCTAAGTGTGGTCTCACCAGAGATTTGTAGAGTTGCAACATGTCCTCTCTACTCTTGAACTCAGTCCCCCTATTAATGAAGCCTAGCATCCCATAGGCCTTCTAACTACCCTATCAACCTGTGCAAACGACCTTGAGGGATGATGGGTTTGAACTTCAAGGCCCCTCTGTTCATCCACACTCTTAAGTAACTGGCCATTAACCCTGTACTCAGCCTTCTGGTTTGTCCTTCCAAAATGCATTACCTCACACTTGTCCCGATTGAACTCCATCTGCCACTTTTCTGCCCAACTCTGCATCCTGTCTGTATCTTCTTGTAACCTTCGACAACCTACAGCTCCATCCACAATTCCTCCAATCTTCGTGTCATCCGCAAACTTACTCACCCGTCCTTCCGCCTCTTCATCCAGGTCATTTATAAAAATCACGAAGAGCAGGGCTCCCAGGACAGATCCTTGCGGCACTCCACTAGTCACCGACCTCCAAGCAGAATACTTTCCTTCCACTACTACCCTCTGCTTTCTTTCTGTAAGCCAATTTTTTATCCAAACAGCCAAGGTTTCACTGATCCCATGCCTCATGACTTTCTGGATGAGTCTCTTGCTGGGTTCTGAGGTTGTGCCTTCTGAATCAGAATGGGAATTAGAATTGGGTTTAATATCACTGGCATAAACATAGAAAAATAGAAAACCTACGGCACAATACAGGCCCTTTGGCCCACAAAGTTGTTCCAAACATGTCCCTACCCTAGAAATTACTAGGCTTACATATAAGTCATGACATCTGTTATATCGTGGCAGCGGTGCATTGCAATACATAATAATAGAAGGTATAAATTACAATAAGAAGTAACTGTTTAAAGAACAGAAAGTCGAATTAAATAAATAGTGTAAAGAGAGAGGAAAAAAATACTGAGGTAGTGTTCACATGTTCCTTGTCCATTCCAAAATCTGATGGCGGAGGGGAAGAAGCTGTTCCTGAAACGCTGAGTGTGTGTCTTCAGGTTCCTGTACCTCCTCCCCGATGTAGCAATGAGAAGAGGTTGAGTAGTGGGTGGTTGGGATCCTTACTGATGGATGCCAGCATTTTGAGGCATCACCTTTTGAAGTATCCACAACCACTTTGAAGTTCAAAGTAAATTTATTATCCAATTAGATATATGGCACCTTATACAACCCTGAGTTTCATCTTTTTGTGGGCATACTCAATAAATCTATAGTAAAATAATAACCATAATAGAATCAGTCAATGACCTCACCAACATGGGCATTCAACCAGTGTGCAAAAGACAACAAGCTGTTCAAATACAAAATGAAAGAAAGAATATTACTACATAAATAAGCAATAAATATCGAGATAGTGACATGAGGAGTCCTTGAAAGTGAGTCTGTAAGTTGTGGGAACAGTTTAGTGATAGGGTGAGTGAAGTTATCCCCTCTGGTTCAAGAGCCTGATTGTTGAGGGGTAATAGCTGTTTCTGAACCTGGTGGTGTGAGTCCTGGGGTTCCTGTACCTTCTTTCCGAAGGCAGCAGTGAGAAGAGAGCATGACTTGCGTGGTGGGGGTCCCTGATGCTGGATGCTGCTCTGTGGATGTGCTCAATGGCAGGGAGGACTTTACCTGTGATTGTAACCCAAGATTGCAAGTAGGATAGGTATAGAGGACGCAGTGGAGGTTGTATATTTGGACTTTCAGAAGGCCTTTGACAAGGTGCCACTTTTGAGGTTGCTTACCAAGTTAAGAGAACATGGTATTACAAGACCATAGAGTCAGTGAGAGGGAATAAAAAGATCCTTTTCTGGTTGGCTGCCAGTGACTTGTGGCATTTCGCAAGGGTCAGTACTGTATATCAGTGATTTAGATGATGGACTAAATGGCTTTGTTGCCAACTTTGCATATGATACAAAGATTGGTGGAGGAGCAGGTAGTGTTGAGGGAACAGGTAGACTGTGGAAGGACTTAGACAGATTAGGAGAATGGACAAGAAAGTGGCAAACAATTTACAATGTTGAAAAATGCATGGTTTTGCACTTTGGTAGAAGAAATAAATGTGCAGACTATTTTCTAAATGAGAAGAGAATCCAGAAATCTGAAATGCAAAGGTATTTAGGAGTCCTTGTGCAGAACACCCTACTCGTTAACTTGCAGGTTAATTCAATGCTGACAAAGGCAAATGCCATGTTAGCATTCATTTCAAGAGGTCTAGAATACAGGGATGTGATGCTGAGACTTTGTAAGGCACTGGTGAGGCCTCACTTGAGTATTGTGAACAGTTTTGGGTTCCTCGTCTAAGAAAAGATGTGCTGGCATTGGAGAGGGTCCAGAGGACAAGGATGATTCCAGGAATCATTCCAGGAGGACAAGGGACAAGGATGATTCCAGGAATGAAAGGGTTATCATACATGGAAGGTTTGATAGCTCTGGGTCCATATTCGCTGGAGTTTAGAAGTATGACGGGGAATCTCACTGAAACCTTTTGAATGTTGAAATGCTTAGAGTAGATGTGGAAAGGATATTTCCCACGGTGGGGGAGTCTGGGACAAGAGGACACAGCCTCAGGATAGAGAGGTGTCCATTTAAAACTGAGGTGCAGAGAAATTTCTTTAGCCAGAGGGTGGTGAATTTGTGGAATTTGTTACCATAGGCAGCTGGGGAGGCCAAGTCATTGGGTGTATTTAAGGCAGAAATTGATTGGACACGCCATCAAAGGTTACAGGGAGAAGGCTGGGGAGTGGGGCTGAGGAGGGGCAAAAAGGATCAGACATGATTGAATGGTGGAGCAGACTTGATGGGCCAAATGGCCTAATTCTTCTCCTGTGTCTTATGGTCTTATGGCTTATGATTGGTATCTAGGCCTCTTAATATTCTTATTCAATTTAATTTCAGTCCAAGTTGCCATTTATTGTGTTCTTGATACCAAGTTCAAAGTAAATTTTATTATTAAAGTTCATTTCCCTGTGGGCATACTCAGCAAATTTATAGAATAGTAACTATAACAGGATTAATGAAAGATCAAGTAGAGCATAGAAGACAGCAAACTGTGCAAATGCAAATATAAATAAATAGCAATAAATAACGAGAACTTGAGATAATGAGTTAAAGAGTCTTTAAAGTGAGTTTATTGGTTGAGGGAACATTTTAGTGATGGGGCAAGTGAGTGTAGTTATCCCCTTCTATTCAAGAGCCTTATACTTGAGGGATAGTAGCTGTTCTTTGTTGTGAGTCCTGAGGCTCTTGTACCTTCAATCTGATGGCAAGAAAAGGGCATGGCCTGGGTGGTGGGGCTCTCTGATGATGGATGGTGCTTTTCTATGACAACATTTCACGTAGATTTGCTTAATGGTTGGGAGAGCTTTACCCGTGATATACTGGGCCATATCCACTATCTTTTTTGTCAAATTTTCCATCAGTGGCATTGGTGTTTCCATACCAGACTGTGATGCAACCAGTCAATATACTCTCAACTACAGCTCTAGTAGTTTGTCAAAGTTCTAGATGTTATGTCAAATCTGTATGACAGTAAAGGTTAGGATTGTGGAGCATAGAACATATAGGATTACAGCACAGTACAGGCCCTTTACCCCACAATGTCAGCCTTTTAACCTACTTCAAGATCAATCTATCTATCCCTTCCCTCCCACATAGCATCCATTTTTTTTCATCCATATGCCTATTTACGAGTTTCTTAAATGTCGCTTTCCACCACCCTGGCAGCGCGTTCCATGCACCCACCACTCTCTGTGTAAAAAGCTTTATACTTTCCCAATCACTGTAAGATTTTGCCCTTATTTTACCCATTTCCACCCTGAGAATTTGGTGCTGTCATCCCCCATTATTCTTTTAAAACTCTACCGATTACCGCCCCAGAGCCATCAAATGCTCCTCAATAAATGGCCTAATTCTGCTCCTGTGCCTTATGGTTTTATGTGCACGCTCACTTATCCATCTTTGATCATTGAAGGTGTTGCGTCTGTAATCAGGAGTCTGGAGCTGTTCACGTCTGCCATAGGCTGTTCGTGCTACTGATACTGTCCTGATATTTTCCCATCAGGAAATTGCCTTCCCCTCTGGTGATGACTGATCTCAAAGCTCGTGGATTGAATAAATTGCTTTGAAGTTGTATGTAAAAGCGTAAATGTAGTCTGGTATTTGATAGCGGGAAACCCATTAATATCAATGAATTATTTGACTTAAGGGAAAAGAAATGATGTGACCTGATTTATCCCTCAGACCAAATGAATGATAAATCGTGCATCCTACAAGAAAATCTAACACGTTGCTGCAAAGGAACCAAATATTGCATTAAGGAGTCACAAGAATTGTAGAATCTGGAGCAAAAAACAGTCAGCTGGAGGAAAAAGATCAGATTTAAAAATTCCCTTTTTTTCAGCCCTTTAACTCTTCTATCTATCACCTCCCATCTTCTCACTACATCTACCTTCCCCACCGAAACACCTTGCCCCTCACCTGGTTCCGCCTATTACCTACCAGCTTGTACTCCTTCCCCTCCCCCTACCTCCATGGTCTGGCTTCTGCCCAGGTGAAGGGTCTTGGCTCGAAACGTCACTGTTCATTCCCCTCGTGACCTGCTGAGCTCCTCCAGCACTTTTATGTGCATATGTTCCTCTGGATTTCCAGTATCTGCAAAATCACTTGTGTTTAAAATGCTAAAGTTTATAACGTCCCACGTACATTGAAACGTACAGTGAATTGCGGTATCTTGCATCAATGACCGAGCATGAGCTGGGGGCGGCCCACAGGAGTTGCAACACTTCCGGCACCAGCAGAGCATGCCCAGAACTTACTAACCCTAACCTGTACATCTTTGGACTGTGGGAGGAAACCAGAGCACCCAGAGAACGGGGAGAACATGCAAACTCCTTACACACAGTGGTGGGAATCGAACCTTTATATTCGATCGCTGGCACTGAGAAGTGTTAGGCTAACCACCACACTGCTGAGCCACTACTGTCACGTGAGTCAAGCAGCATCTGATGAAGGAATTGTCGGTGTTTTTCTTTATTGCGATAGGGCCTTTATGACAGAAAACATTCCAAATAAGTGAATTATTTGTTCAGTGGGATTTACCTCGATAGAACGGATAGAGAGGTGGGGCGGCAAGGTAGCATAGTGGTTAGGACAACACTTTACGGTACAGACGACCTGGGTTCAATTCCCACCGCTGCCTATAGTGTGTTTGTACGTTCTCCATGTGACCATGTGGGTTTCCTAAGGGTACTCCGTTTTCCTCCTGCAGTACAGTTAATTGGTTATTGTAAATTGTCCTGTGATTAGGCTAGGGTTAGATTGGGGTGTTCCATGCCTGGAAGGCCATTAGGGCCTATTCTGCACCGCATCTAAACAAACAAACAAATGAACAAATAAATAAATGATCTTGGTCATAAGGAATAGGAGTAGAATTAGGCTATTTGGCCCATTGAGCCTGCTCCTCCATTTCATCATGGATGATCCATTTTCCCTCTCAGCCCCAGTCTCCTGCATTCTCCCTGTAAAGCCTTTGGTGCCTTTGACTAATCAAGAATCTATCACCTTCTGCCTGAAATATAACCAGTGACTTGGTGACCACAGTGCCTGTGGCAACGAATTCCACAGATTCATCACTCTCTGGTAAAAGAAATTCCTCCTCATCTCCGTTTTAAAAGGACACCCCTCTATTCTGAGGCAGTGCCATCTTTGAGACAGCTGTGAGAAATGTGAAAGTGACCTGGTGCTAAAGTGTTGGTGCTCACTCTCAAGGACTATACAACTCATATTCTGAGTATTATTTGTTTACTTAGTGTATTTATTTCATACTATTATTTGTTATTTCTGATATTTGCAGATATTACCGTCTGCACATTGGATGTTTGCCAGTCTGTGTGTAGTTTTTCGTTGATTCTACTGGGTTTCTTTGTTCGAATGTGAATGCCTGCAAGAAAATGAATCTCAGGGTTATATATTGTGACATATACACATTTGATAATAAATTTACTTTGAACTTTTGAACTTTGATGACTTTGAATCCAGGATAAAGTTTGTTGAGCTGTGGGTCTTGTTAACAGCTCACTCATTGAGACTACGTTGGCACCTTCAGTCAGGTGGCTTCAGTAAGGAATAGCTCGGGGCTCTCATGGCTCGGATATTTATATTCACAGGACATGGGTGTTGTTGGCACACTCAGGCGTTACTGAAAAGGTGGCAATTAGTTACTTTCTTGCATTGCTGAAGACTTCAATATGAAGTGAAATTTGACTGCTCTGCATTAGTGTTAACTGAACTTTGTAAAGCCGAGTCTTGACCATCTTTGTTGGGATATTTATTCCACAGTATGTAAAATTTTGAAAAATAATAGTTGTATTCTCTTTCATTGTGTTCTGCATTGTTTTCCGAACATTGTGGACATGTTATGGTTGTTTTGGAATGTGTGGCGACACTTGCCGGCTGCCAGAGCACATCACATTTGTGTTCGTTGTTAATGCAATTCACTCTATGTTTCAATGTACATGTGAGAAATAAACTTGAATCTTGAATTTGAACCTTGAAAATGGAGTGGCTTGGTAGGCTAGTTCAGAGAGGAGCAGAAAGTTAATTAAGTTCAGAGTTCAAAGTAGTTAAATGTCACTACAAAGAGATTCATTTTCTTGCTGGTCTTCACAGTAGAATAAAGAAATACGATAGAATCAATGGAAAACTACACATGAAGACTGACAAACAATTAATGTGCGAAAGAAGACAATCTTTGGAACTAAAAAAGCATAGGTAAATAAATACTGTAAAAGGTTCCCCATCAGTAAGGCATTTGATAAGGTTCCCCAAGCAAGGATCCTTCAGAAAGTAATGAGGCAAGGGGTCCAAGCAGACCTTGCTTTGTGGATCCAGAATTGGCTTGTCCACAGAAGGCGAAGAGTGGTTGTAGATGGTTCATACTCTGCATGGAGGTCGGTTACCAGTGGTGTTCCACAGGGATCTGTTCTGGGACCCCTCCTCTTAGTGATTTTTATAAATGACCTGGATGAGGAAGTGGAGGAATGGGTTAGTAAGTTTGCTGATGACAGAAAGGTTCGGGGTGTTGTGGATGGTGTGGAGGGTTGTCATAGGTTACAGCGGGACATTGTTAGGATGTAGAACTGGGCTGAGAAGTGGCAGATGGACTTCAACCCAGATAAGTGTGAAGTGATTCATTTTGGTAGATCAAACTTGAAGACAGAATATAATATAAATAGTAAGACTCTTGGCAGTGTGGAGGATCAGGGAGATCTTGGGGTCTGTGTCAATAGGACACTCAAAGCTGCTGCACAGGTTGACAGTGTTGTTAAGAAGGTGTATGGTGTGTTGGCCTTCATCAACCATGGGATTGAGTTCAAGAGCTGTGAGGTAATGTTACAGCTATATAAGACCTTGGCCAGACCTCACTCGGAGTACTGTGTTCAGTTCTGGTCACCTCCCTACAGGAAGAATGTGGATACTCTAGAGAGAGAGTGCAGAGGAGATTTACAAGGATGTTGTCTGGATTGGAGGATGTAGCTTATGAGAATAGATTGAGCGTACTTGGCCTTTTCTCCTTGGAGTGACAGAGGATGAGAGGCGACCTGATAGAGGTGTACAAGATGATGAGAGGCATTGATCGTGTGGATACTCAGAGGCTTTTTCCCAGGGCTGAAATGGCTAAAACAAGGGGGCATAGTTTTAAGGTGCTTGGAAATAGGTATAGAGGGGATGTCAGGCATGAGTTTTTCACACAGAGAGTGTTGGGTGCGTGGAATACACTGCTGGTGGCGGTGGTGGTAGTGGATACAATAGGGTCTTTTAAGAGACTCTTAGATAGATACTTGGAGCTTAGAAACATAGGAAATTCTATAGCAGTAGGGAAATTCTAAGCAGTCTCCAGAGTAGGTTACATGGTTGGCACAACATTGTGCTGTAAATTTCTATGTTCTATGTCCTATAATACTCTGAATGTGAGTTATAAGGTTCTTGAAAGTGCATGCAATGGTTGTGTTCAGTGATATGAAATATTAACATTCATAGGAGGAGTCAAACGTGGGCAAATGGGACTAGTTTGGTGGGAACATGGTTAGCATGGCAGAGCAGGGCTGAAGAGCCTGTTTCCAAGCTGTGAAACTCTGTCACTATGGCCTGTAAGCACATAGCAGTTGAAAACAGACTTCATTCCCCAAAGGCATCAGAAAACTAGATGGGGTTTTAACAGCAGTTAAACCTGGGTGTGGCCTCATCGCGACAGTAGGGGAAGCCATGGACTGACATGCCGGAATGGGAATGAGAAATAGAATTGAAATGGGTGGCCACCAGGAGAACCCACTTTACCCTGGCAGACGAAGTGTAGATGATCGGTGAAGCGGTCTTCCAATCTATGTTGGGTCTCTCTGATATACAGGAGGCCACACTGGGAGCACCAGACACAGTATATGACTCCAACAGACTCAGAGGTAAAGTGTTGTCTCACCTGCAAGAACTGTTTGGGACCCTCGGTGGTAGTGAGGGAGGAGGTGTAGGGGCAGGCATAGCACTTGTTCCACTTGCAAGGATAAGAACCAGGAGGGAGATCAGTGGGGAGAGACTGAATGGAGAGGGAGTTGCGTAGGAGCGATCCCTGCAGAATGTGGAAAGTGGTGGCGATGGAAAGATGTGCTTGTTGGTGGGATCCTGTTGGAGATGACCTCCTGATTCTTCTACCCAGCTTACCAACCAAAGAAAGCATGTCTGCTGTACAACTTCTTACATATTTGTTTTGCCCATTTACACCTCCACCCCAAGATCCCTTGTGCATCAGTACTCTTAAGGGTCTGGACATTTATTGTATACCATCTATTATATCTTTTTATTCTGAAGAGTGGGATGGAGTGGAGTGGAGAAGATGATTCCAGTAGTGGGAAAGTCTAAGACCAGAGGGCACAGCCTCAGAATCAAAGAACAGAGATGAGGAGGAATTTCTTTATGATGAGGTGGTGAATCTGTGAAATTCATTGGCACGATGAAGGCCAATTCATTGGGTATATTTAAAGCGGAGGTTCATAGGTTCTTGATTAATAAGGCCATCAAAGGCTACGGGGGGAAAGCAGGAGAATGGAGCTGAGAGTGAATATTGAATTAGCAATGATCGAATGGTGGAGCAGACTCGATGGGTAGAATGGCCTAATTCTGCCCCTCCATTTTATGGTCTTTTGTAACTTCTCTCCAGTACTGCACTATCCTCTGTGCTTAGAAAATTGTACAGAAGTCCTGGGGTGGAACTTCTAACCAGCAGTGAGTGTTCCACTCCTGAACCAAGCTGGTAGAAGTTCTCTTGCAGTTTCAATGCTTCCTCTTTGCCCATAATGATATAGCATAGAGTCTAAAATTTTCTTGAAACAAGTTTTTAATAACTAGATAAAGACTAACAAATTTCTGGCAGTGGATTGAATGCAAAGTCTGATCGTGGTGGGTTCCACTCACGCTCATGAGCTGCTCTGGCTTTTCTTTTGGGTTTTGAGGTGCTTTCAGAACTGATGAATTACATTCAAACCTTGAATCCTGCTGGTCAGCTGGTGGTGTAGTGGCACCCGCACTGGACTACGAGGTGAGTGGTCCTGGGTTCAAATCCGGCTGGCTCCTTGCATGCTTTTCATCTGTGCTGGGTTGATCCGCAAGCAAGCCAATCCGCTTTGTATAAAGCAGGCATATATTAACGAAAAGACAAGCTTGCCGCCCGATGCGCCACGAGGCACGGAGAAGAACAACTTTTGTATTTTGCTACCAGCCATCTGTTCCACTAGAAGCATTTGAAGATTTTTGTTAATTGGTTCTAAAGTTGTTAATGAAGCAGATTGTAGGATGAGAGGTTGCACGATCATAGAGTCCAAGAGGCCTTTTGGCCCATCATTCCATGTCATCCATCATCCATGGTTACAGTAATTCCATGTGCCTACATTAGGACTCTGTGGCCATTTCTTCAAGCCACTTTTTATAATGCTGTTTACATTGTAAACACATGCTGGTATTTATATATTTATGCACATTTTATTCTAATCCATTACTTTGAACTCTAACTTTATTTTTATATAATTCTTTATTCTTTATAATTATTAAATGTTATTTTATGTTGCATATTGTACTGTGACCAACACAATGCTGCAAGTTCTTAGTAGGCCCTCTGTTGATCAGGGACCACCGTGGATGTTGCATCCCGGCTGTCTACGCAAGCCAGGGCAGTTTGATATGGAGAGCAAGTTGCTTCGCATGCAGTAGGCTCCACACATCTGATGAGTCCAAAGTAACAGCAGAGGCTCATGCAGTTTGACATCAGTGATATCGCAGGAGTTGGCAGTCAACATTGAACTCAACATGGGACTGCCTTAGGGACTCCAGCTCTGGGTAATTCTCTGGGGTTCTTTCCTGAAGCCTTCTCCATGAGGGGGTATAGCTGCAATGCAGTAGAGGTTTGAGTTCACAGTTTTCATTCTCCAAGATGAGCTGCCAACCACGGCTGTCACCAGTAACTCACCTTTGCCCCTTCTCCCATTCAACCTCAGCAGAAAGAGCCTGCTTGCATTAAAGTCCTTAGCTATTCAACCTTTCCCTATTACTCAGGTCCTCAAGTCCTGGCCACATCCTTGTAAACTTACTCTGCATTCTTTCAATCTTTCCTATGTGACCAACACTGGACACAATACTCCAGATTAGGCCTCATCAACACCTTATACAATTTCAACATAACATCCCAAGTCCTTTACTCAATACTATGATTAATGAAGGCCAATGTGCCAAAAGCTTTATGATCTTATCTACCTGTGACACCATTTTGAAGAAATTAATGATTCTGTATGCCCAGATTCCTCTGTTCTACAGAACTGCACAGTGCCCTACTGTTCACTGTATAAGACCTACCCTGGTTGGTCCTTCTGAGGTGCAACACTTCACACTTCTCTGCATTAAATTCCATCTGCCTTTTTTCACCACCTTTTCCCAACTGGTTTAGATCCTGTTACAAGCTTTACTAGTCTTCCTCGCTATCCACTACTGCCCCAGTCTTGGTGTCATATGCAAATTTGCTGATCCAGTTTGCCACATTATCTGTTTAAGAAACACTTGAAGGAAAAATGAAGGGCTATGTAGAATGGTGGTGAGATTGATCTTAAGAGTAGGTTACAAGATCAGCACAACATTGTGGGCTAAAGAGCCTGTACTTTACTCTGGTGTTCTATGTTCTACAAAATCTCAAATGTTAGTCAGAATACATTATACTGATTGACGATTTCTGCCAAATTCATTTGTCAATCACTTGGGTAAATTGGTGAATTGGTTTATTATTGTAAAATGTACCGAGGTGCGATGAAAATCTTGTCTTCCATAGCACCGATACGGATAACTTCATTATAATGGTGCATTGAGGAAGTACAAGGGAAAACAGTAACAGAATACAGAATAAAAGTATCACTTACAGAGAAGGTGCAGGATACGTAGACAATAAGGTGCAAGGTCATACAAGATAGGTTCTGAGGTAGAGATTCCATGTTACTGTACTAGATATTCATTATTTTTCCTTCCTCTTTTTTTCTGTTTTCTAATCCATCCATCACTGCATTGTGACCCGATCTTCCATCTCCACTGCCATGGGAGATATTTCCATAACATTTTTTTTACTGTGGTGATTGTTCTGTTTTTCTCTCGGGATTGGTCTGGTTACAAAATAATTCCCATCCTACACATTCCTGGTCAGAGTTTGCACGAGAGGATGCCACTGCTGTCCCTCCTACACTTGACCTCTTGACAACGATATTCCTGGAACAAACTCTGTTGTTGACTCCTCTGGCCCTTTTGAAGGATGCGGTACCCAATTCTACCACCCCCCCCCCCAGCTTCCGCCGCATACCATACCATATTGTTTCCTGCTTGAGGTACAACAGAAATGCACATCACTGCTCCTCCTCAAGATGTTGTGAAGTTATTTCAGACAGAAAGGATTGCTTTGAAGTTCAGCATTTATCATTATGTATGGATGACAAAAGTAATGAAAACAGTTGAACTCAATTAGAGCCAAAATTATCAAAGCATTTCCGTTCTAATTACTCATCGTAACGAGATGGCTATTGGCACTCAGCACAATCTCCTTGCTGTTGGAAACATGATCTTCAATTCCCCTTATTCTGCCTCCCTTTCTGTTTATTGCTTTTCATAAATTAAAACCAAGTAAGTTCTTCAGAATGCGTGCTGCATGTCACTAAAGGGATCCTTGACAGTTTATTGAGCGTTCTGGGAAAGAGGGAGACAACTAGATGGGTAGAGTAGCGGTTAGCGTAATGCTATTACAGCACCAGCAAGGGTTCATTTCCCACTGCTGTCTGTAAGGAGGTTGTTCGTTCTCTCCATGACTGCAAGGGTTTTCTCCGCTCGCTCCGGTTTCCTCCTGCATTACAAAGACGTATGGGGGGGTGGGGGTGTAATTGGGTGGCATTGGTTTGTTGGTCTGGAATGGCCTGTTACTGTCCTGCGTCTCTCAATAAAAAGAAACTAAATTAACAAATTAAAGATCAGCTTTATTTGCCGTACACATTTGCTGTGGTGCGTTCACATGACATACAATACTGAACCCCAGAAGAACACTGTCTCGTTCAGCTGTATCTATGTGTGGTTGAATGATAATTAAACTTGATTTGAACAATTCTAAAGAATAAAGAATTACATAAAAATAAAGTTAAAGGTTAAAGTATAGATATGGAATAAAATGTGCATAAATGCATAAATACATTACCAACATGTATTTACAACATAAACAGCATTATAAGTTATGTTTTAAAGTGTTTACAGTGACTGAGGTAATGAATAGAGGAGGGCGGCGCGACCAACTAGTGTGGTTGATCATATTAACTGCCTGGGAGAAGAAGCTTTTAAAATGGTGTGAAGTTTTTGTTTTAATAGTCCTGATGTGCTTAAAGCAAAGATACAGCTGTCATGATACAAGCGATTCAGTTTTTAAAGTATTTTCTTCTCAGTTTTGAGGGTGCTTTTCTTCACCGAGGGAGAGGCCATGTTTTTGCAGATCATAAAGACTGTTGTTTATTTTGGAGGAGACCTGGGAGATTTTCATCATACGTCATCCACAAGCAAGGCACGTGAAATGCCAGGGGAATTCAGCAGGTCAGGTAGCATCTTTCGAGAGGAAAAAAATTGACATTTCAGCCTGAGATCCTTAGAGAAGGAGTACACCCCCCCCCCCCACCCCACACCTTTTTATTCTGGCTTGTTGATTGTTTAATCCCCTGTATAGATGCTACCTGACTCAGCTCAAAGCTGGAATGGTGCGAGAGAAGGAGCTAGAGAGCGAAGTGTGGTGGTGGTGGGTGTTGGGGGGTGGGGGAGGGAGTTGGGTGGGAAGCTGGGAAGAGGAAAGAGCCCAGAAGGAGCACTGGTAACGTGAGACATGTCTTTGACAATGAATGGACTCTTGGCCTCGCAATCAACCTCGTTATGATCTTGTAGTTTATTGTTTATCTGCGCAGGACTTTCTCTGTAGCTTCAGTTTGTTTGTTTATTTATTTATTTATTGGGATACAGCGTGGGACAGGTGCTTCCGGCCTATTGAGCTGCACAGCCCAGCAACCTCCAACTTAACCCTAGCCTAATCACCAGAGAATTTACAATGACCAATTAACCTACTGACTGGTACGTCTTTGGACTGTGGGAGGAAATTGGAGCACCCATATAAAACCCACGTGGTCATGGGGAGAATGTACAAACTCCTTACAGGCAGCAGTGGGAACTGAACCCTGTAAAGCGCTGTGCTAACTGTCCTGCTACCATACCGTACAGACACTTCATTCTGCGTTTGTTATTGTTTTACCTTGTCCTAGCTCAACGCACTGTGTAATGATCTGGTCTGTATGGACTGTATGCAAGACAAGCTTTTCACTGTATCTCAGTACATGTGACAATAATAAACCAATTCCAATGCCAGTAATTAAGCCTGATAGACAACAACAATGAAAACGAATTAATGGGAACAACAGGGTGACTTAGCAAATGATCACTTTAGTCTTGTGGCATGGAGTTTATTGTCATGTGCGTGTGTGGTGAGGTACAAGTGCAGTGAAAGTCTTGCTTGTGGCATCAAAATGGCCATGCATGTAAATTGGTAGATGCAATAAATTTATTATTGTCACATGTATCGACTAACAGTGAAAAATGTGTCTTTCATACTGTCTATACAGATCAATTCATTCAGGTATTAGAGGGAAAACAATAGACTGCAGAATAAAGTTTTACAATGACAGGGAAAGTGTAGTGCAGGCAGACAACAAAGTGTAATCCATGACAAGGTAGATTATGAGGTCAAGAATCCATCTTATTGTACTAGAAGACTTTTCAATAGTTGTATAACAGCAGGATGGAAGCTTTCCTAGAGCCTGGTGATACATAAAGTTCTCGGGACATGAATTATGCAAAAAATTCAAGACAGTTAAGAGTGAATGAGAAAAAAATACTGTGCAAAAACAAGACATTAGTGGAAAAAAGACAATGTCAAAGACTCACGCAGTGTTTTACTGGTTGAATTACGGCCTGGTATTGAAACACCAATGTTCTTGACCAGAAAAGCCAGCAGAAGTTAGTGGATATGCCCAGTCCATCACAGGTAAAGCCCCCTCACCATTGAGCTGTCGCAGGTATTCAGCATCCATTATCAAGGACCCTCACCACCCAGGTCATGTTCTTTTCTCGTTGCTGCCATTGGGAAGGAGATACAGGAGCCTTAGGTCCCGCACAATCAGATTCAGGAACAGTTATTATCCTCAACCATCAGGCTCCTGAACCAGTGTGGGTAACTTCACTCACCTTGGCTCTGAACTGACTCCACAACCAATGGATTCACTTTCAAGGACTCTACAACTCATGTTCTCAATATTATTTATTACTTATTTACCTATTATTATTTTGTTGTTCTTTTTGTGTTGCACAATTTGTTGTCTTTTGTACATTGGCTGTTTGACCGTCTTTATTTGTGTACAGTTCTTAGTTGATTCTATTGCATTTCTTACTTTGAACTTTGAAATCATGTCAGTCAAGACCGGATCTTCGAAGCCAAGTTTGAAGGTATTGTGGCCCTAAAGTGCATTGACTAGTAAGCATGAATTCTGACTTGACCAAGCTAGCTGGTCTTGTTGCAAGCTGGGCGAGAAGGGTGGATGATTCCTCGCCTGTCCGGCATCTTGCAGATACTGATTAACGACTGTTTCTTGACTTTAGCTTTGGTTGTCATCAATTCCAGTTGTATTGCATCAAGTATTTTATTTTGTTTCTTCCTATGTATGTATGTATGTATGTATGTATGTATGTATGTATGTATGTATGTATCTCTTTGGTGACTGACACAGCCTGGAACAGGTCCTTCAGTCCCAATGAGTCGTACCACCCAGCAAAACCCTTGTGCTCATGGGGAGGGCGTACTAACTGCTTACAGACAGTGTTGAAGTTGAACTCCAAATTCTGATGGATTGGGCAAGCTATGTGGATGAGTTGTACTGGAGAGAAGGAACGGTGCGAATGGCTTGGTGGCGTAGTGGTTAGAGTGGCACTTTACAGCGCCAGCGATCAGAGATCCTGGTTCAACTCCCACTGCCGAATGTAAGGAGTTTGTACATTCTCCCATGACCGGTGATTGGAATCAGTGATTGATGATCGCTGGGGGTTTAATAGTGTTACGCAATCGTGCAGGAGATGTGTAAAGCAATTTTGTTTCACACTGAGAGGGGTGAGGGCTTGGAATGTGCTGCCAGGGCAGGCAGAGATGACAGCGAGAGTTACGAGGCATTCAGACAGGCCCGAGGACAGGCAGCGAATGGAAGGGCGCAGACCATGTCTGAGCATGGTGGTGTAGCAATCAGTGTAAAACTATAACAGTGACTGTAAGGAGTTTTTACATTCTCCCTGTCACCATGTGGGTTTCTTCCACAGTCTAAAGACATGTGAGTTAGTTGGTTAGCTGGTCACATGGGTGTAATTGGGCAGCAAGGACCTGTAGGCCTGTTATTCTGCTGTAGCTCTAAATAAAATAATTAGTTAGATTGGTATCGCGCATGGCACAGACATTGTGGGCTGAAGTTCGTGTTCTTGTTCTGTACTGTTTTATGTTCTATGATTGAAATCTGAATCAGAGTCAGTTTTAATATCACTGGCATAGGTTGTGGAATCTGTTGTTTTGTGGCAGCAGTACATAATAATAGCAAACATTACATTGCAAGAAGAAACATAGAAAAAAAATCAATATGTAGTGCACAAAGAGAAAAAACAGTGAGATAGTGTTCATGGGTTCATTATCCATTAGAAATCTGATGGCAGAGGGGAAGAAGATGTTTCTAAATCATTGAGAATGTGTCTTCAGGCTCCTGTACCTCCTCCTTCATGGTAGCAATGAAAAGAGGGCATATCTTGGGTGTTGGGGGTCCTTAATGATAGATTGCGCCTTCTTGAAGCATTACATTTTGAAGGTGTCCTCGATGTTTTGATGGAACAAGTTGACAACTTTCTGCAGCCTTTTCTGATCCTATTCAGTGACCCCCCCTCCATACCAGACGTGATGCAGCCAGTCAGAATGCTCTCCACAATACATCTGTAGAAATTTGTGAGTATATTTGGTGATATACCTAGTTTCCTCAGAATCCTAATGAAATATAGCCACAGTCATGCCTTCTTAAGGAAAGGAAAGGAAAAAGTTGCTTCAGAGCTTGTACAGTACAATTTAATGTAAATTCTGACAATAGCCCCTTAGTTGGGGAAAGCACTTTAAAAAAGTGGCTGGGAAGGCATTAAGGCATCTTTTAAAATAAAGCATATGGAGACAGAGAGCAAGGCAGTTTCACTAACACTGTATAAAATGTTGTTTAGAGCCCAGCTGGATTGTGGCGGCCAATTTTGGGCACCAATATTCTCAAAAGAATGTTGTCTTGGAGTGCACAGGAGATTTACCAGCGTGGCGCCAGGAAGGAAAGACGTGGAGTGACGAGGGCGGCCGCAGAAGGTTAAAGGAGATTTACAAGAGGTGTTTGAAATCACGGAAGGTTATAACAGAAGGAGGAAAGTGGTTGTTAACTCGAGGGCATATTTAAGATAATTGGTAAAAGGACCTCTGGAGTAGGGGGAGTTTTTTTGATGTAGCAGGCTGTTATAATGTGGAATTCACTGCCCTATGGGGCAGTGGAAGCAAATTCAACCATAACTTTCAAAGGGGAATTGGATAAGTACAAAAAAGATATACTTGGCTCCGAGCAAGAGCAGGTGATTGGGTTTAACAGGAGATTTCTTTCAAGGAACAGGCTCATGGAACAATTGGCCAAGTGTCTGTCTTCTGTACAGTGTGCTGTTTTCAGAACCATCTCTAAGTACTTTATGTTCATGTGAGAATAAACTTGAACTTGACATTAAAAATGAACTTACCGTACTTTAATGTTAGGCCATTATTGTTTAATTACTTCTTTTTTTCTACTGACATTCAGTGCAGAATAGGCCCTTCCAGTCCTTTGAGCCACGCCGATTCGCAATCCCCTGTTTAGTCCTGGCCTAATGACGAGAGAATTTTTAATGGTCAATTAACCTACCAACTGGTACACCTTTGGACTGTGGGAGGAAACCATACCAGCTACAGGAAACCCTCGTAGTGGTTGGGAGAACGTACAAACTCCTTACAGACAGTGGCAGGAAGTGAACCCTGGTCGCTGGTTTTGCTAACCACTAACTTGCCGTGCCATCTAATATAACAAAGTTTTATTAACAGGAAAGATGTGGGTGGTTGAGACTGGGATTCACTGAATCTTAAATTCTGGGAATTAGTGTATAGCAGGCAACATAATTAAGAACTCTTCCCACCCTTGGCATTCTCTCAGAGTCAGAATCAGGTTTATTTTTATGGACATATGTTGTGAAATTCATTGTTTTGTGGTAGCAGTACAGAAAAATATATAAAATTTACTCTAACTTACAAAATTGTAATAGAATGTATATACCTATAATGTATATATATCTTTCTATAGTATGTATGTCATATACTAGATATCTATATACTGCATTAGGTGGGGGGATGGAGATATGTCCCTTCCAAAGGAGATGTAAGACGCTTCTTTCGTCCGCTAGCCTGCCGGTCACTCTTGGGCAAGGTGTGGCTCCTACTTAGCCCCCCGATCAGGGTCACATGAAGCCATGGGAGCAGGTGGTGGATGGTCGTATGAGCAGTTGGTGCAGATCACAAGTCCTGGTTATGCGACCACTGACGTCAGGCAGACAATCTCTGAGGAGTATTGATAATGGCTGTGGTCACCCGTCTTGTAAAGACACTGCCCAGAAGAAGGCAGTGGCAAATCATTTATGCAGGAAAAACTTGCCAAGAACAATCATGGTCAAGACCGTAATCGCCCATGTTATATGCCATGGCACATAATGAATGAATGAATAATATATTGTATGCTCGCTATTGTTCGTGGGCTCATGGACCATTCAGAAATCTGATGGTGGAGGGGAAGAAGGTATTTCCAAAACATTGAGTGTGGGTCTTCAGGCTCCTGTACCTTCTCTCTGATGGGTGGTAATGAGAAGAGGGCATGTTCTCTTCTTCCCTTCCATTGGGCAGAAGATAGATAAGCTTGAAAGCACGTACCAGCAGCCTCAAGGACAGCTTCTCCTCCTCTGTTATAAGAGCCTTGAACAGTTCACTTGTACGATAGAGTTGAACTCTTGATCTCAGATCTACTTCATCATGACTCTTGAATCTTACTGTTTGCCTACACTGCACTTTCTCTGTAAATGCAACATTGTATTCTGGATTCTGTTATTGCTTTCCCTTGTAATCTCTCAATATACAGGCACTTACGTTTTGAAATAATCTGCATGGTTGGCATACAAAATAATGCTTTTCACTGTAACTCAGGACACGTGACAGTGCCAATTATCAATTAGCTGATGAGCTGAAGATTTAAAGATTAGCTTTATTTCTCACATGTACAATGAAGCATCGAAACGTTCGGTGAAATGCGATGTTTATGTCCAATCAAATTAGTGGGGATTGTGCTGGGCAGCCTAAAAGTGTTGCCACACTTCCAGCGCCAACATAGCATGCCCGCAACTTAATAACCCTAACTCCTATGAATTTGGGAGGAAATTGGAGCACCTGGAGGAATTCCATGTGGTGACGGGTAGAACGTACAAATTCCTTACAGACGGTGGCAGGATTCACTGGTGCTGTAAAGTGATTACGCTAACCGCTAAGCTACCAAGCTGACAATGGTCTTCGCATCAGGAGCTCAAAGGGACTTCGCTGATGGTTGATGGTTTGTGAACTTAAACTCTTGCTGCTCCGGCAGGTGGAAGGTGCAGGAGTCTTGGTTCCCAGGTCGCCAGGTTTGGGATCAGCTGTTACCCTGCAGCCATCAGGCTTCTGGACGGGCTCCATTCACCTCAGCGATGAACGTGCTCACAGCTGTGGACTCACGTTCGGGGACACTGCGTTTACGTTCAATGTATTTTTGTATTCTCTTTTTTACTGTTTGGCAATTTGATCAGAGTGTCTCAGCGCTGAACTGACTGCAACTGTGGCCTACAACCATTGACACGTTGCTGAGGACTCCCTTTTGGGGTGGCCTGCATTAAAGTTATTTGTTTTCTTTTAAACACAAAGTACACTGCAGATGCTATGGTCAAATAAACACGTACAAACAAGCCGGAGGAACTCAGTAGGTCGGGCAGCATCCGTTGAAACGAGCAGTCAACGTTTCGGGCCGAGACCCTTCGTCAGGATTTGTTTTCTTTTTATTGTTTGCACAATTTGTTCTCTTTTTTCACACATTGGAAGTTTCATAGTTTTGTTGTATGGGTTTTTTCTTTAAACAGGTTCTGTTGGTTCTTTTGTTTCATAGTTTTCAGTACAGTATACATACTTTGATAATAAATGTACTTTGAACTTTAAACCTTGACACAGTCTATGCAAATACACATTTATTACTTCAATGGTTCAATTCAGTGTCAGAGAATGCACGCAGTATATAACCAGGCCCACAGGCCCTATCTCTCACTGACAAGGGAGAGGGAGATATCAGTTCTGCAACAGCGAGAGAGGAGGCCAACAGCTTGCTGTTTCAGTGTTATAGTCTGTAGCGTCACTTATTTCGAGTTCCCCAACTCGAGGGTCAGCTGCAAATTCTCTGTCACCATCGGGTTGATGATCGGATAAAAATCAAAAACAGGCTAAGTACAGGAGGAACTCAGCAGGTCAGGCAGCATCTGAGGAGGGGAATGGACAGCTGATAGTTCGGGGGGAGACCCTTCACCAGCAAGGAAGGATAGAAGGGAGATAGCCGGTATAAAGCTGTGAGCAAAAGCATTGCAAATGATACGTGGATCCAGGTGAGGAGGAGTAATAGAGAGGTGGAGGAGGGGAGAGTGGAATAGCGAGGTTAGAAGGTGATAGGTGGATTCAGCTGAAGTAAGGTGATGGGTAGATGGAGGGAAGGGTGGAGGCAGTGACAGAGGCTGGGAGGTGATAGTTAGCTAGAGGCAACACCTCTAGAGGGTACAGATGATGGAATCTGATTGGATCTTGACCCAAATTGTTTTAACTTGCATGTATTACTTATACTCTAAATATATTTTTGAAAATATTCATAATTGAAGCATTTCATATAGATAAGGGTCATTGTACAGGGCAGACAGGAGAAAATCTGCAGATGCTGGAAATCCAAGCAACACACACAAAATGCTGGAGGAACTCATCAGGCCAGGCAGCATCTACGGAAAAGAGTACAGTATAGTCAACATTTTGGGCTGAGATGCTTCATTAGGGCAGAGCAGGTTCCTTAATCTGAGTGTCGTAAATTCAACATGGATTTGGACACTTTATCGTGTTGCAAGGTGTTTCAGCATTTGCCTCGGAGGGATTTGGGCTTAGTGCTTCTGTATTGTTGAGAGCTCTGTGCTTCCTTCAACTCTACTCCCTTGTCATCCCTTGTTAGTGGTGCAGTAGCATAGTGGCTAGTGTAACGCCTTGGACTATGGGATTAATGGATTTGTGTCTAAATTTGCCGATGATGCAAAGTTAGGTGGTGGAGCGGGTAGTGTTGAGGAAACAGAGAGCCTGCAGAGAGACTTAGTTAGTTAGGGGAATGGGAAAAGAAGCGGCAAATGAAATACAATGTTGGAAAGTGTCTGGTCATGTACTTTGGTGGAAGAAATAAATGGGCAGACTATTATTTAGAAGGGGGGAAGAATTCAAAATGCAGAGATGCAAAGGGACTTGTGCAAGATACCCTAAAGGTTAACCTCCAGGTTGAGTCGGTTGTGAAGAAGGAAAATGCAGTGTTGGCATTCATTTCTAGAGATATAGAATGTAAGAGCAGGGATGTGATGTTGAGGCTCTATAAGGCACTCGTGAGACCACACTTGGAGTATTGTGTGCAGTTTTGGGTTCCTTATTTTAGAAAGGATATACTGACATTGGAGAGGGTTCAGAGAAGATTCATGAGAATGATTCCAGGAATGAAAGGGTTACTGTATGAGGAACATCTGGCAGCTCTTGGGCTGTATTCCCTGGAGTTCAGGAGAATGAGGGGGGAATCTCATAGAAACATTCTGAATGTTAAAATGCCTGAACAGATTAGATATGACAAAGTTATTTCCCATTGTAGGGGAATCCAGGACTTCAGGATTGAAGGATGTCCTTTTAGAACTGAGATGTGGAGAAATTACTTTAGTCAGAGGGTAGTAAATCTGTGGAATTTGTTGCCACAAGTGGCTGTGGAGGGCAAGTCATTGGGTGTATTTAAGGCAGAGATAGATAAGTTCTTGATTAGCCAGGGCATCAAAAGGTATGGGGTGAAGTCAGGGGAGTTGGGATGACTGTAAGTATTGGATCAGCCCGTGATTGAATGGTGGAGCAGACTTGATGGGCTGAATGGCCTACTTCTGCTCCTATATCTTATGGTCTTATGGCCTTGCAGCACCAGTGATTGGAAGATTGGGGTTGAATTTCTGCCACTGCCTGTGGCTGCATGGGTTTCCCCCGAATGCTCCAGTTTTCACCCACATTATAAAGAGTTAGGGTTATTAAGACGTGGGCATTGCTGTGTTGTTGCCCGAAGCATCCCAACACCTGCAGGCTGCCCCCAGCCCATCCTCGGACTGTGTTAGTTGGTAATGCAAAAGACGCATTTCCCTGTTTCGATTTCTTGATGTACATGTGACAAATTCAACTAATGTTAGTCTCACCCCAAATTTAATGCTCTGTTTCTCAAGGCATCATGACCTCCAACTCTGAAATTCACTCCTAAAACATTCCACCTTTCTTCTCCATTAAGGTACCTAGCTCTTTGACCATTCATTCAAGGAGTGTGGGTTTTGTTGGCTGAGCCAGCATTTAATTATCCCTCAGTAGCTGCCTTTGAGAAGATGGTGGTGAGCTTCCTTCTTGAAATTCTGCTTGAGGTGTGAGTAAACCCACAGTTCTGCCCAGGTAGGGATTTCCATGGTTTTTGACCCAGTGATTGTGAAGCTGATATATTTCCTAGTCAGGATGGTATGTGGCTCAGAGGGCAACTTCCAGGTGGTGGTGTGCCAAATAAAATAAATTTTATTTTATTTTAAATAAGTAAACAAACAAACAAACAAAATTGAATAAAATAAATAAGTAAATAAAATTGCATATTTATTATTATTATTGTTATTTCTTTTTATATTTGCATAGTTTGTTGTTTTTTGCACACTGGTCGTCCATCCTGTTGGTGTGGTCTTTCATTGATTCTATTATGGTTATTGGATTTATTGAGTATGCCCACAAGAAAACAAACTTCAGTTGTATGTTGTGACGTAAATGTACTTTGATAATAAATTTACTTTGAACTTTTAAACTTTGAATGAAGGAATCAGAATCTGAATCAGGTTTATTATCACTGACATAAGTTGTGAAATCTGTTGTTTTGCTGCAGCAGTACAGTGCAATACACAAAAAACCTATAAATTGCAATAAGAGATCCAGTGTTTATATATCAGTTAATTTATTTAAATGAGCAGTTCTTGGTTTGGTTCATTGTCCATTCAGAAATCTGATGGCCTTGGGTAAGAAGCTGTTCCTAAGATACTGAGTGTGTGCCTTCAGGCTCCTGTACCTCTCCCTGTTGGTAGCAATGAAAAAAGGGCATGTCCTGGGTGATGGAGGTCTGTAATGATGGGTGCCACCTTTTCAAGGTGTACTGGATGCTGCAGAGGCCCATGATGGAGCTAGCTGAGTTTGCAACCCTTTGCAGCATTTTCTGTTCCTGTGCAGTGGCCCCTCCATATCAGATGGTGATGTAATCAGTTAGGATATCATCCACAGTACATTTGTAGATATTTGCTAGGTTTCGGCACAAAACATCGACTGTTTATACCTTCAACTAAATGAGCTATTCTTGTGGTGTGTTACTTTGCACCACACTGTTCTGTCTGGAATGTACTCAATTCTTAATGTAGTGGTTTGATCCTCAACCTTCTGATCCAGGGGTGAGGGTGCTCTCCGCACAGTCTAACAATTCATGGAATGCTTCTCTGTTAGCCCACCAGTATTCATAGTTCAAAGTAAATTTATAATCAAAATATATATTTGTCACCATACACTACCCTGAGATTCTATTTCTTTCCGCCATTCACAGTAGAACAAAGAAATGAAATAGAATCAATGAAAAACAACGACTGATAATCAAGGTTGAAAGAAGGCAAATTGTGCAAACACAAAATGAATGAATAAATAAAAACAGGTAATAGTAAGAACATGAATTGTAGAGGAAAACTCTGATCTCAAACCTCTGCTGCCTTGCGGCCATGCCCACTCATGGGGAAGGCTTTGGGAGTAAACCCTGAGGACAAATTCGGAGCTGGAGTCCCTAAGGCAGTCTGACGTTGTGTTCAATGCTGACTGGCACTCCTGTAACGCTGCTGGTCCCAAACTGCGTGAGTCTCTGCCATTCCTTTGGGTTCACCAGATGCATAGAGAGGGGTCCTTGCTACATGGGCAACAGCTTGCTCTCCTTATTTTACTGCTCTGACTTGTGTATCTAGACTGCTAGGGCGGTTGACCCTGACCTATGAACGCCTCAGGAGAAGTATCAAGACATACAAAAAAGCTGGATGAACTCAGCAGGTCATTCAGTCCTGACGAAAGGTCTCGACCCGAAACGTTGACTGCTTCTTTCAACAGATGCTGCCCGACCTGCTGAGTTCATCCAGCTTTTTTGTACTTCTTGATATGACCACAGCATCTGCAGTGTACTTCGGGAGAAGTATGTAGGGTCCTTGAAAGTGAGTTGTAGAATCAGTTCGTTGTTGTGGTGAGTGAAGTTATCCACACTGGTTCAGGAGCCTCATGGTGGAGGGGTAGTAACTGTTCCTAAACCTGGTGGTGTGGATCCTGAGGCTTCCGTACCTCCTTCCTGATGGCAAAAGCGAGAAGAGAGCATGGTGGGGGTCTTTGATACTGCTTTCTGTGGCAGTGCTTCTTGTAGATATACTCAGTCGAGGGGCACATCTACCCACCAGCAAGAAGTGGTTCTTGGTTCAATAGAACTGTAATGGCAGCCCTCAAACAGTTAAGGTCCCGAAGGGATTGTAAAAGGGTCGTACACCTATGCTGTGCCTGCACATGTATAGAAATCTGTCAGCATCTGAAAGCATTTAATTGCAGATTCACACTCTCCAGTCTTGAGTCATTAACAATCTGTTTTCAGTTTATTTCAAACAGAACTATTTGCCGGCAGCGTATTCTGCTTCTCACTCCCATCGTTTTACATTGAGTGGTAGATGTTTTTGAATATTTGAAAGCCCACATCTTTTGAACATTTTTTCTAATATACAAAATAATTTATGAATAAAAGTTAAAAATACAAGAGAGCTTAGAAGCCTTTCGGAGCTTTTTCTTCTCTTTCTCTTTATATTTTGATTACCCTGCAGCCCAAACTGTAAGATCCCTGTTAATCTAAAACATAAAAAGGATTTTCTGCCTCTGGAAAGGGGGAAGCATGTTGTATTGATTTATTTTAGTGAGCTCCCGGTAAACAAACAAAAGGCAACTGCGGGGTTTGTGATTCCAGAACCTTCTGATGTTTCCTCTTCATTCATTCTCCTAACTCTTCACCTGATCGTTGAAGTAGATCATCGTAAAACAACAAAATTGCATGTATTTGCTACCTTGTGAGATCCCATGGGGACTTACTGTCGGTCGTAAAGCATGGAATCAGGGCATTTGGCCCATCTCGTCTATGCCAACAAAGATGACAATCTCTGCCAATCCCATTTTCCTGCATTTACACCATAAGGCCATAAGATAATAGGGGTAGAAGTAGGGCATTGGCCATCGAGTCTGCTGTGCCATTTCACCATTGTTGATTCATTTCCCTCTCAGCTGCAATCTCCTAACTTCTCCCTGTAACCCTCAAGAATCTACCAACCTCGGCCTTGAATATACCCAGTTACTAGGCCTCCACAGCTGCGTGTGGCAATGAATTTCAGATTCATCGTTCTCTGGCTAAAGAAATTCCTCCTCATCTCCGTTCCAAATGGACGTCCCTCTATTCTGAGGTTGTGCCCTCTGGTCCCGGACTCCCCCACCATAGGAAACATCCTTCCCACATTCAATCTATTGAGGCCTTTCAAAATTCAATAGGTTTTAATGAAATCCCCCACGTTCTTCTGAATTCCAGGGAGAACAGGCCCAGAGCCATCAGTTGGTCATTTGGCCGAAATCCCTCTCTTCCTCTCTATGTGCATTTTTCCAAATGCTTTTTGTAATACTCTGATTCTACTTTCCTCTGTCAACTAGAGGATCAAGAATTCATCTTCAGTATATGAGAGGTCTGTTCTGTGGTTTCATAACAGTGGGATAGAGTGGGATAGGATAAACTTTCAGATGTTATCAAACTACAAAGGATGTGTTTTTTAGACACACCAAATAAAAATTTTTCCTAACCACTCATCTGTCAAAATACTTTTTAATGCTGTGTTTCTACTTGGCTCTTCTGATAGCTTGTTCCATATACCCTGTGTAGGAAATTTGTCCCTCAGATCCACTTCAAATCATTCCCCTTTCACATTAAACCTGTATCCTCTAGCTTTAGACTCCTCTTGTTTGTTATGTGCTGCATCGTATGACACAGGCGATCATGGGCTTTCCATGTGGTTCCAGAAGTGGTTTGGGCAGTGTCTTTACAAGACGGGTGACTCCAGCCAGTATCAATACTCTTGAGAGATTGTCTGCCTGGCATCAGTGGTCACATAACCAGGATTTGTGATATGCACCAGCTGCTCATACGGCCATCCACTACCTGCTCCCATGGCTTCATTTAACTCCAATTTGTGGGCTAAGCAGGTGCTAGACATTGCCCAAGGGTGATCTGCAGGTTAGCGGAGGGAAGGAGCACCTTACACCCCTCTTTTATAAATGTATTATCTCCCCACTCGGCCATCCATAGACTCCTCTACCCTTGTAAAAAGGCTGAATACCTACCCTATCTACAGTATATTCATTACTTTATTGATTTCTGTATGGTTGATCCTCAGTCTCCAGTTTGCAAAAATAATTTTCTCCGTGGGTTCAAACTTACAGAACCAGCTACCACACAGGACCCCCTCATCAGTCCCTGTCTTTTTAAGTGATCAGGAGTCCTTTCCCTAAGAATTTCTCCAGTTGCTTCCATGCTATTGAGCTCCACTGAACTTGCATACAAGAGATTCTGTGGATGCTGGAAATCCAGAGCAACACACACAAAATGCTGGAGGAACTCAGCAGGTCAGGCAGCATCTATAGAAATGATAAACAGTCAATATTTCAGGACTGGGAAGGAAGGGGGAAGACGCCAAATTTAAAGGTGAGAGAGCGGAAGGAGGACTAGCTGGAAGATAATAGGTGAAGTCATGTGGGTGGGAAAGGTAAAGGGCTGGAGATGAAGGATCTGATTGGAGAGGAGAGTGAACTTGGTCAACTTCATGGGCAGTGCAGCCCCCAGTGTGACCAGGGACAGTGTAAACCCTTTTACCTGGAGAGCTTAAAAGAGAAGACTGGACTCAGGATTCCAGTGTCTTCATACCTGGTGCAGCAGATGCCTAATCATCAGGATTTCTAAATGGCCAGATGGCAAATTATCATCAAACCAGACAAAAACATTGAGTTTGCAACTTACAAAAATTACATCCTGTCAACACCAAGTCCCCAGATATAAAAATCGAAATGCTGGAAACTTTCAGAAAGTCAGACATCTGTGAGCAAAGAATAACACACACACAAAATTAGGTCAGGCAGCATACATGGAAAGGAATAAAGAGTCGATATTTTGGGCCGTGATCCTTTTTCTGGTATATTGACTGTATTCATTTCCATAGAGACTGACTGACCTGCTGAGTTCCTCCAGCATTTTGCGTGTGCACCTCTGGATTTTCAGCATCTGCAGAATTTCATGTGTTTATGTGGACTTTTCAGTTTGTGCCTAATTAATATATAATGGCTATTGAAAATTCCTGCTGGGGCAGAAATGTATCCTGGCAGCATCAGAGGGTATGAATGAACCAATGCTTTCATTGGTATTGGTGGAGGAAGGGATTATGCCCAACTCAGCTGAAGCAGGACTCTTTTTTAAAATCTTACAAAGTATTTGTATCTCTGAGCTTCCCCTCTAAGGGCACTGTCTATACATCACACTGCCTCAGTGAAGCAGCCTACCCCAGAAAAGAGCCCAGCAAGATACAGTGAAAATCTTGTCTTGCATACAGATTAAATGAATACTAAGTGAACTGAGCGAGAATAAGGTAAAGCAATAGCAATGCAAAATAAAGTGTAACAGCTACCAGAAAGGGCAGAGCAGGCAAATTATAATGGGCAAGATCATAACGAGGCAGCTTGTTATGCCAATAATCCATATTATTATACAAAAGCTGTGTTCAAGAATCTGCTAACAGTGGGATAGAAGCTGCCGTTGAGCCTGGTGGTACATAGTTACAGGCGTACTAGATATTCTCTTTTCTTCCCCTTCCCGTTGTGCAGAAAATATAGAAGCCCGAAAGCATGATCAATACAAATGGGGAGGAATTTCTAAAGCTAGAAGGTGGTGAATCTGTGGAACACAATGCAGCAACAGCTGTGTCGGCTAAGCCATTGGGTATATTTAGAATGGATGTTGATAGGTTCTTGATTAGTAGGGGCATCAGGGATTACTGGAAGAAGGTAGGAGACTGAAATTGAGAAGGATAATAAATCAGCCATGATGGAATGGCTGCAGACTTGATGGGCCAACTAATCTAACTTTCCTCCCGTATCTTATGGTCTTACCGTATGTGGATGTGCTGGGGCAGTTTGCAAGTCCTGCCAGATTCCCTGATCCATCAGGACATGTCCATAATGTTCAACAGAACAACACACAGCCAGCATACAACAAGACAGACCCAACAACAGCAAAACAAACCACTTTCTAAATCTCAGCCCCACCAGGTTGGGACACCCCGAACTCCAGGCCTTCAACCCTAGGATAGGCCCCTTGGGGCCTCTGCCCTCTGACCTCTAGACCTCAGCCCTGAATCACCAAATCAGAATCAGGTTTAATCTCATTGGTATATGTTGTGAAATTTGTTGTTTTGTGGCAGCATAATACAAACTATAAATTACAATAAGTATAGATATATAAAAAGAAAATTAAATTAAATAAGTAGTGCAAAAAGAGAAGCAAACTACTGAGGTAGTGTTCATGGGTTCCTTGTTTATTCAGAAATCTGGAGGGGAATAAGCTATTCCTGTAATGCTGAGTATGTGTCTTCAGACTCCTGTACCTCCTCCTTGATGTTAGCAGTGAGAAGAGGGCATGTCCTTGATGATGGATGCTGCCTTTTTGAGACATTGCCTTTTGAAGATGTCCTATATGCTGGGGAGGCTAATGGCCATGATGGAACTGAGTGAGTTTACAATTTTCAGCAGCTTTTACGGATCCTTTGAAGTGGCCTTTCCATAGCAGACGGTGATGCAACCAGTTAGAATGCCGTCCCCAGTACCTCTGGAGAAATTTGTGACTGTCTCTTACGTCTCCTCTGAAAAAAAGAAACACCAAGAGAGAAACCCAAAGGACCGGGAGGAACTTACTGAGAAGGGAATGATGTGTAAAGTTTCATTGATGTAGGGGACACCCAAAGACTGATCGATGAAGGGTTGGTGTTTACCTCGGAGTGGGGAAAGTTCCGCAGGGAGGGGGAATGATGTACAAAGGTTTATTGACACCGGAGAGACCTGAAGAGGGGGAGATGGAGATTTTACATCAAGAACATATATACAGAAAGCTGCTTGAAAAGGGCCAGTAACTGCATGAAGGAGCCAACTCGTAACAGTTTGTCCCACTCCCATCAGAGAGGAGGCTATGTAGCATCCACACCAGGACTATCAAACTCAGAAACAGTTATTTCCCCCAAGCAGAATGGCTGATCAACACCTCCACCCACTAACCCATCCCTCCACACCCCCAACACAACTACTTACCATTTCCTGTCGGAGACACCTCATATACAGACACTCTTGTGCCTAGAGTCACTTTATGGACATACAATCAATCTATGTATATAGGTTATCTTATGTATTTATATTTCTTTTGTTTTTTTAAAATTATTGTGTTCTTTATATTATTGTGTGTTTTTGTGCCATATCAGATCTGCAGTAACAATTATTTCATTCTCCTTTCCACTTGTACTCTGGAAATGACACTAAACAATCTTGAATCTTAAATCTTGATGTTTCTTGGGCTTGAGGAGAGCTCGTCAGGAAGGAGAATGATATGGAAAGATACTTTGGCCTTGAGAGAATACTACAGAGAGAAAAAACGAGTGTCAAGAGCCATGTCCCAGGAGGAGAAGGGGTTCTGAAGATTATCCCTCGTGTTTTACATGTGGTCCTCATTTACGGCCACAGACCTGGTAGACTGTTTCACCCTGTGTGGTAGATCCACTAATGACATTATATTAAGACAATCTCGTTAGACAAGTTTCAGTGCTTGCAGCTATATAAAATTAATGATCTGCATGTATAAATGAGTTTTGAAATCAAAGGTTTCTGAGCGTTAGATGTGTTCAGAACCTTATTGTAGATTCTTTTGAAGTTGAAATTGTACTCAGCTCTGCTCACCATTTGTGTTCTCCTGGGAATTGGAATCTCTTTCAAAGTCTGGATGTTATAGACTTGCTCCTTTTCCTTCCACTTTTTAAAGTGAATGTTCTTTTTAGTGTTATTTTTCTCTTTGATCCCGTCTCTCTATCACCCACCAGTCCATTCTCCAACCTAGATTATACAAATCCCTCTGTGACTTGTATCTCAATGTACCTACATTTGGCACATTAATCAAATGTACATGCTAAGGGATGTTATAGTCCAAGTAAAGACTCGATGTTGAAATAGCAGTTGAGTAATAGAATTTTATAGCAACAAAGGAGAAAGTTTGTGCTGCCATTTTGGAGTGTCTATCCCTTACATCCTTAATCATAATCTTAGATCTGCGAATGTATATTTGCTGCGTACACTATTCCTAGAGCCAAGTGTATAAGAACTGGTGATGGGGCCTTTTGCTCTTATGCACCAGAAATCTGGAATACTCTACCGTATGACATGCACTAGGCTAGTACTGTGGAACATTTCAAAACACTACTAAAGACCTACTTTTTAAATTTGGCCTACTTATAAGATTACTTAATGCTGTTGATGTTGATTATATTCATATAATTTAGTATGTGCAATTACATATTATTTTAAATAATGTTTGTCTTTACTTAAGGTTTTTATGACTATATTGATTTATCTTTACAATCTATATAAAGCACTTTCAGCCTGTATCTTTATGTATGAAAGGTGCTGTATAAATAAAGATATTATTGTTATTATTGGTTTAACCATTCAGATTCAGATTTAGATTTATCACACGTATATTGAAATATACAGTGAAATGCGCCTTTTGCGTTAACCTAACAAAGTGCTGGGGGCATCTGCAAGTGTCGCCACACAATCCGGTGCCAACATAGCATGCCCACAATTCTTGGCAGAAGAACACTGAACACAACAAGTAACAATGCAGCAACAGCAAACTAAGCCCCTGTTTCTTCCAACGCTCTTTCACAGTCTTCTAATCAGAGGTCAGGCCATCTTCTTCGGCTTCCATCCTCAAGTGGATTTGTAACTCACTGTTTGATGATTTTCCTTGTCCTTGGGGGTGATTCTTGGTGCCTTCTTTGGAGCCTTGGTGGTCTTTAGCAGGTTAGCTTCAGTTTATGGACCAGGTCTGGACTATCTTTGACCTAAGTTATTAGCAGGCTGCCCCCAGCACATCACAAATGGTGATGTAAATGATATTTTTCATGGCCTTTATTCATATTTTTATTTTGAGATATCGTGCAGAACAGGCCTTTCAAGCCCAACATGGTGTGCCACCTAACAATCCACCTAGTCTAATCACAGGACAGTTTATAATGACCAATTAACCTATTCACCAGTACATCTTTGGAATGTGGGAGCTTTCTGGAGAAGCCGGAGGAAACCCACACTGTCATGGAAATGACCTACAAACTCCTTACAGATGGTGTTGGAACTGAACTCCGAACTGCAGCACCCGAGCTGTAATGGTGGTACGCTAACCGCTATGCCACCGTGGTGCTTCAACGTACGCGAGACATAAAGCTGAAGCTAATCGTCTTTTATTATTTTCACGTGTACTGAGCATTTCTTTGCATGCTGGTCAGTCAGATTGTTCTGTACAAAAGTTCATTGAGGCAGTGAAAAGAGAAACAGTATGCTGAATGTAGTGAACAAGATAGACAAAATGCAGGGGAAAATCAGCAGGTTAGGTAGCATGTATGGACAGGAATGAACAGTTGAAATTTTGGGCCAAGGCCCTTCATCAGGATCAGAATATTTTATTTGATATTATTTTAGCGATACAGTTTGGAGTAGACCCTTCCGGACCTTTGAGCTTCACCGCCCTAGTAACCCCTCAAGAACCACGATTAACCCTAACCTAATCATGGTACAGTTTACAATGACCAGTTATCCTACCCTATATGTCTTTGGACTGTGGGAGGAAACTGGAACACCCGTGGAAAACCCACGCATCCCACAGTGAGGATGTACTGAGACTCCTTATGGACCAGTGCTGGAATTGAACCCCAGACTCTGGAACACTCTGATCTGTAATAACGTTGTGCTAACTGCTACGCTACCGTGTCTTATGGTGTTGCAGTTACAGAGTAAGTTCAGTGTGGGCAGGCAAATGATATGCAAGGGTCGTGATGAGGTCAACTAGGAGATCAGCATTTCATCTTTATCATTCACTCAATGTCAGTAAGACCAAGGAGCTGACTTCAGGAGTAAGACTTCAGGAGAAAGAAACCAGAGGTCCATGAGCCAGGCCTCATCGGGGGATCAGAGGTGGAGAGTGTCAGCAACTTTAGATTCCTCAGTGTTATCATTTCAGAGGACCCCTCCTGGGACCAGCACGTATGTGCAATTGCGAAGAAATCAGTGCTATGCCTCTACTTCTTTAGGAGTTCGTGAAGACTCGGCATGATGTCTAAAACTTTGACAAATATATCGACTGGCTGCATCACAGCTTGGTATGGAAACACCAATGCCCTTGAACAGAAAATCCTACTCAATTACTCACCAAAATTTGCCTTACCAAATGACAATTCAGCAGCAGGAAATTGTAATATGGATGCGCCTATGTTACTTACCCTGTCCATCTCGGGTAAAACCCTCCCAACCATTGAGCACATCTACCTGAAATGTTGTCACAGGAAAGCAGCATCCATCACACATGCTCTCTTCTCGCTGCGCCATCAGGAAGGAGGTACAGGAGCCTCTTGCTGCTACCACTAGGTTCAGGAACAGTTATTACCCCTCAACCATCAGGCTCTTGAACCAAAGGGGATAACTTCTCTTGCCTCATCATTGAAATATTCCCATAATCAATGGACTCACTTTCAAGGACTATTCATCTTATGTTCTCAATATTTATTGCTTATTTAATTATTATTATTATTATTTCTTTTTGTATTTGCAGTTTGTTGCCTTCTGCATTCTGATTGAACTCCGTAGTTGGGAGTCTTTCATAGATTGTGCTATGGTCAATATTCTATAGGTAGATTTATTAAGTATGCCCATGAGAAAATGAATCTGAGGGTTTTATATGGTGACGTAGATATACTTAGATAATCAATTTACTTTGAACTTTTTTGGACTTTGAGAGTCTTAACGGTAGCATAGGAGCTGTCCATGAACCTGGTAGCACCTGATCTCAAACTTTAGCATCTTCTGCCTGACAGGAAGAGGGAGATCATATTGGCTGTTTTCCTGAGACAAGGTTCAAGATTCGAGATTGTTTAATGTCATTTCCAGTTCACAAGTGTAAAGGAGAATGAAATAGTTGTACTCTAGATCTGATGCAGCACAAAAAAAGCACAATAAGATACAGAATACAATGCAAAAAAACCAATAAATATAAATATATAAGATAGTTTATGCACCTCCATGAAATGACGCTAGGTACAGGAATGTCTACATAAGGTGACTGACAGGAAATGATAAAGTAGTGGTGGTTGGGAGCATGAAGGGGTGGGCTAGAGGGTGAATCACCATTACTGTTCGGGGAAAGTGACTGTTTTTGAGCCTTGTCCGGGTGTGAATGCTATGTAGCCTGCTCCCTGATCATGGTGTTTCTGGCCTTTTTCTGGCACCTTTCTGTATGTATGTCCTTGATGGCCGGCAGGCTAGTGCCAGTGATGCGTTGGGCAGTTTTCACTACCCATTGTAAAGCCTTTCTGTCTGCTGCCGTGCATGATGTAGCATGTTAGCATGCTCTCTATTGCATATCTGTAGAATGATATGAGTGTGGATGTGCATAGTCCAGTTCTCTTCAGCCTCCTCAGAAATTAGAGTAGCTGGTGAGTTTTCCTGAAAGTGTGAAATGTGTTCTGGCACCACGAGATGTGCTCTCCCAGGAATTTGAAATTGCTCACAGTTTCCACTGCTGTTCACTAGGTTAATTCCGGGAATGGGTGGGTTGATGTATGATGAGAGGTTGAGTAGATTGGGACTCTACTCATTGGAGTTCCGAAGAATGAGAGGCGATCTTATTGAAACATATAAGATTGTGAAGGGGCTTGATCGGGTGGATGCGGGGAGAATGTTCCCAATGATGGGTGAAACTAGGACTAGGGGGCATAATCTTAAAATAAGGGGATACCGTTCCAGGACTGAGATGCGGAGAAATTTCTTCACTCAGAGGGTAGTGGGGCTGTGGAATTTACTGCCCCAGAGAGCTGTGGAAGCTACTACACTCAATAAATTCAAAACGGAGATAGAAATTTTCCTGGATAAAAATGGCATTAGGGGATACGGTGAGCGAGCAGGTAAGTGGACATGAGGCTAGGTTTAGATCAGCCATGTGATCTCCTGGACCAGTTTTCGTTAGCCTGGATGGGTCGGAGAGGAATTTTCCAGATTTTTTCTCCTCAATTGGCAACTCGGTTTTTTCCCCCCGGGTGATCACATGGGTTTGGGCGGGATGAATAATAAAATAAAATGGGCGGCATGGTGCCCTGTTGGTTGGCACTGTTGCCTTGTGGGATTTGGTGAAAACTAGAGTTAAGATTGGATCAGCCATGATCTTGTTGAATGGCGGAGCAGGCTTGAGGGGCCGATTGGCCTACTCCTGCTCCTATCTCTTATGTTTTTATGTTCTTATGTAAAGAGTGGTGCAAAGGCTGCGAGTCCTTCTGAAGCTGATAACCATCTCCTTTGTCTTGCTGACATTATGGAAGAGGCTATTTGCCTGGCACCAGGCCTCGAGCTCTTCCACCTCCTCTCGTTGCTGTTGGTATGAGCCCCACCACTGTCGTGTCATCAGCACCAGGAAGTGTAGACGTTACAGGGGAGGAGAGTCTGGTTTGCTTTATGGACTGGGCTGCCTGTTTTGGTTCTGTGAAAGATGTGTAATTAAGTTTTGCACCCAGGACTTTTCCTGATAATAAACCAACCCATAGACTTGAGTACACATTAGCTGCCCTGAGAACGTCTTGTTGGAATCTGCTTCCACCATCCATTCATGCAGTGCAATGCAGAGTCTTGCAACCCTCTCTGCAGCAGAAAGTAAAAATAGAATTTCCTTATCAAATTACAGCATCAAGTCCAGGAGATGGGTTGTGTAGTTGTATAGCATAGGGGCGTTTGTGAGGCCGGATTTGGAGTTTTGTGTGCAGTTCTCTTCACCTACCATCAGGAATGTTATCAGTAAGAATGAAAGAGTGGGGTGGGGTGCGATGGTACCATAATGGTTAGCGCAATGGTATTACAAGTATTGGGCGCTGGAGTGCAGAGTTCAATTCTGTAAGAGGTATGCGTGTCCTCTCCATGAGAGTGCGGATTTCCTCCAGGTGCTCCAGTTTCCTCCCATATTCCAAAATCACACTGGCTCATAGGTTAATTGGTCTTTGTAAATTGTCCTGTGGGCAAGTAGGGTTAAGTAGGTAGGGTTGCTGGTTTGGGTGACTCATTGGGCCCAAAGAGCCTGTTCCATGGTTTATCTCTAAATAAATAAATCAAAGCCCTTCTGGCACCAACATAGCATGCCCATAACTCTCTAACTGTGTGTCTTTGGAAGGTGGGAGGAAACTGGAGCATGAGGAGAAAACCCACATGATCACAGGGAGAATATACAAGCTCCTTACAGACAGCAGTGGGATTTGAACCCCAGACTTACATATGGTGCTGTATATCGTCGCACTAACCATTATTGACAGACAGACAGACATACTTTATTGATCCTGAGGGAAACTGCGTTTCGTTACAGAGGCACCAACCAATAATAGAGTAGAAATATAGCAAAATAAAACCAGAAATAATTAAATGATAATAAGTAAATTATGCCAAGTGGAAATAAGTCCAGGACCAGCCTATTGGCTCAGAGTGTCTGACACTCCGAGGGAGGAGTTGTAAAGTTTGATGGCCACAGGCAGGAATGACTTCCTATGACGCTCGGTGTTGCATCTTGGTGGAATGAGTCTCTGGCTGAATGTACTCCTGTGCCTAACCAATACATTATGGAATGGATGGGAGACATTGTCCAAGATGGCATGCAGCTTGGACAGCATCCTCTTTTCAGACACCACCGTCAGAGAGTCCAGTTCCACCCCCACAACATCACTGGCCTTGCAAATGAGTTTGTTGATTCTGTTGGTGTCTGCTACTCCAGCACACAACAGCAAACATGATAGCACTGGCCACCACAGCCTTGTAGAACATCCTCAGCATCATCCAGCAGATGTTAAAGGACCTCAGTGTCCTCAGGAAACAGAGACGGCTCTGAACCTTCTTGTAGACAGCCTCAGTGTTCTTTGACCAGTCCAGTTTATTGTCAATTCGTATTCCCAGGTACTTGTAATATTCCAGCATGTCCACACTGACCCTTTGGATGGAAACAGGGATCACCGGTGCCTTGGCCCTCCTCGGGTCCACCACCAGCTCCTTAGTCTCTTTCACATTAAGCTGCAGATGATTGTGCCATTCTGAGTAGACCGTCTGGTTGTTGCACAGTGACTTTTGTGATGGTTTGATGGGATAAGGTTGGCAGAGAGTCTTATTATGTTCCAACCTTTGAATTCAATCCAAAAGGTTGGTGTGAGCTCATTAAGTATCTAAATAACCATAAAGGTACTTTAACAGCTCGATGGTTATGTGTTGGGAGAAAGCCTTGAAATTGCTGCTTATGTTCTGCAGAATGAGGAGGGGATTTCATTGAATATTGCAAGGGCTGGAGAGAGAGGATGGGAATCTAGGACTAGAGGGCATTGCCTCAGAATAGAGGGACGTCCATTTAGAATGGAGATGAAATGGAATTTCTTTAGCCAGAGAGTGGTGAATCTGTGGAATTCATTGCCATAGATGGCTCTGGAGGCCAGGTCATGCTTCTGTGTCTTATAGTCTTATGAGCTTTCTCAGAATGACCATATTCTCCAGCATCATCACCATGGTGCCTATTGTGTGTACATCCATCCCACTCACCACCTCCACCCTATGGCAGTAAGACAGATTTGCTGAATCTCCAGTAAGTGCTGCTTTTCATCCTTGTGGATTTGACAGCTGGAGATGTGGCATTTGCCGTCTCTGTCCGCACAAACTGCATTAGAGTCGTGGTACACTGGAGCATAGAACAGGCACTGTGACCTGTCAAGTCCCTACTGAACTGTTACTCTGCCTAGTCCCATTGACATGCATCTGGACCACGGCCCTCCAAACCCTTCCCATCCATGTACCTATCCAACGTTCAACCCTCAAGCATCAGGCTCCTGAACCAGCGTTGATAACTGCATTGCTCCATGACTGAACTGATTCTACATCGTATGGGCTTGCTTTCAAGGACTCTACAATGCAAGTTCTCCATACTTATTACTTACTTAGTAGTATTATTTTGATTTTTTCCCCCTTATATTTGCAAAATTTGTTGTCTTTTGCACATTGGTTGTTGGTCCATCTTGTGGGTGATTTTTCATTAATTCTTTTGTGTTTTTTTGTATTTACTGTAAATGCCTGCAAGAAAATAATCTTAGGGTTGTACATAGTTACATGTTTGTACTTTGATAATAAATTTATTTTGAACTTTGAACTTCTCTTAAGCTTTGCTATCGAACCCGCATCCATCACTCTCACCACCCTCTGACCGAAGAAGTTAAGAGTTAAGGTGAACTACAGAATGGAAAGAGGCCCTGTTACTCATTCGAACGTACATCCATCCCTAATGCTGACAGTTTGTTCCACACCTAAATAAAAAAGATCCCTCTCAGGTTCCCATTAAATATTTCATCCTATACCTCTAGTTCTTGCTTCACCTCAGTGGAGAAAAAGTGTGTGTGTGTGTGTGTGTGTGTGTGTGTGTGTGTGTGTGTGTGTGTGTGTGTGTGTGTGTGTGTGTGTGTGTGTGTGTGTGTGTGTGTGTGTGTGTGTGTGTGTGTGTGTGTGTGTGTGTCTTTTGCTACTAGTGTACAAAGGACCATTCTGCCATCGACTCTGCTTTGCCAGTTCATCATGGCCATTCAGAGATTGTCTGCCTGGTATCAGTGGTCACATAACCAGGACTTGTGATATGCACCAGCTGCCCATATGACCATCCACCACCTGCTCCCATGGCTCCTGATCAGGGGGCAAGCAGGTGCTGCTAGCGGAGGGAAGGAGCACCTTTAATCTCCTTTGGCAGCGACGCAATTCCACCCTGCATCAAAATTCCCTCTAATTTGTAATAGCCAGTGTGCTTAAAAACTTTGCACTGTGCAATTTTTTTTTGCCTAGTGACAACAAAATGTGTGCACTGAATAATTTCTTCAGTAAAAATGGCATAAATAAACCTGTTCTAAAATCTACAGACAAAGCATCGGTTACTCTACATTGTCAACACTGTTCACATCAAAAACCAGAAAAAAAAATGTGATTGTGTCTGGTTGTGAAATGTACTTGACATGCCAACGAGCTAGAGGATGATAACCTTTTGTGCGCAGTTTAAATTCCTGCTTTGCCCCCTCCCCCTGATCAGGATCAATGAGCTGACTGAGAGTAGAGAACAGTAGAATCATTGGAAGTGAACAAGAGAAAAGCTAATCTTTCAATCAGTTCCTTATTGAATAGTTTGTCTGAAGCGTATTGGTAACGGCTGGAGTCACCTGTCTTGTAAAGACACTGCCCAGAAGAAGGCAATGGCAAGCCACTTCTGTAGAAAAATTTGCCAAGAACAATCATGGTCAAGACCATGATTGCCCATGTTCTCACCCTCAGTATTAATCATTGATTCTATCTGAGGATGTTGAAAATTTAAAGTTCAAAGAAAATATATCACTTTGAGATTAATTTTCTAGCAGGCATTTTCAGGGGAAATAGAATATCATGAAAAACTATACATAAACAGACACGCTGACAAACAACCAATGTGTAAAAAGACAAACTGTGCAATAAGAAACTGATTGAAAGATTAAAATTTCTCTTGCTCACTTCCCAAGATTTTAATGTTCCCTTCTCTCAGTCAACTCACTGTTAAGAAAGGGAAATGAATCCCATGTGTTATGCACACAAGATGCTGGTGGAACGCAGCAGGCCAGGCAGCATCTATAGGAAAATGTACAGTCGACTTTTCGGGCTAAGACCCTTCGTCCTGACAAAGGCCTGGCCTGCTGCGTTCCCCCAGCATTTTGTGTGTATTGCTTGAATTTCCAGCAACTGCAGATTTTCTCGTGTTTGCCCATGTATTACGAGTGCTTTGCATCTATTGAAGAATTGCAAGTGAGTAAACTTATAAATTGGTCATGATAGAATGGTGGAGCAGATTCGATGGGCAGAATGATCTAATTATACTCCTATGTTGTGTGGTCTTATAGAATTCTGTTAAAGAACTTTTTGGCAGTTACATCCCCAACACCAAGTTGCTTTTCTTTTATGCAATTGCTCAATATCTGAATGTCAAGTTCAGCTTTTTAATAAGGAAAATGTTAATGTTGGGAGCATTTTTTTGTTTAGGAAAACTTTTCCCATGCCAAGCAATGGAAGGGCTTATTCCAACTTTACTTTTAGTTGGGCAGATGTGAATAGCAAAAGAGATATGAACAAGACCTGACACAAGGAAATGATTTAAGTGCTCCATTGTTAAACATTTATTTCTTTAACCTTGTGCTTTGGTAGTTTAGCACTTCAAAGCTTTTTAGACATTCCATTTGCCTCTTTTTTTGATGCTGCCTTTTGCTTCTTTGGTGTTCTGCCAAGTGCCTCACCTTCTCTGCTAGCCATACACCTTCAGTCTAATCAGCTGCATCTATGTTGGGAGCTAGCTATAAGGTTGCACATCTTAGTGCCCCTTCCGAATCAGAATAAGGTTTATTATCACTGAGAAATGTCATGAAATTTGCAGCAATACGTTGTAAGGCATAAAATATATTATAAATTATAAGAAATCTGATGGTGGAGGGGAACCATCTGGCCCTAAAACACTGAGCGTGTGTCTTCAGGCTCCTCCCTGATTGGAAGAGGGTAGTGTGGTAGGTGGTGAGGGTCCTTAATGATGAATGCCCTCTTTTTCAGGCATCACCTTTTGAAGAAGACTTGATAGTGGGGAGAGTTGTGTCCATGATGGAGCTGGCTGGAGTTTACAACCTTCTGCAGCCTCTTGTGATCTTGTGCAGTAGCCCTTCCATACCGGATGGAGATTCAACCAGTCTGAATGCTCTTCACGGTACATCTATAGAAATTTGCTGGAGTCCTTGGGGACATACCAAATCTCCTCCGGTGTTCCTTCTGTTAAGTCAAGAAGGATTCAAGTTCAAATTCAAATTTATTGTCCTCTGACTAGATATATACAACCAAATAAAACAATGTTCTTCTAGATCACGGTGCACCCATAATATATATATTACACAAAGCATATTAAACAAAATCTTACCACAAATAAATTAGTTAAGTGTAATTGAAAATGCATGTGGAATGAACCTGGTCAGGTGTCAGATCTCTCAGTGGGAGAGCATTTTGGTGGTAATGACCACAGCTCTATCTCCTTCACCATAGCGCTGGAGTGGGATAGGAGCAGACAATTTGGGAAAATATTTAATTGAGGTAGGGGGAAATATGATGCTATTAGGCAGGAACTTGGGAGCAGATGTTCTCAGGGAAGTGCATGGAAGAAATGTCGCAAATGTTCAGAGAAGATTTAAATGGAGTTCTGCATTGGTATGTTCCATTGAGGCAGGGAAAGGATGGTAGGGTTAAAGAACCATGGTGTACAAAGGATGTAGAAAATCTAGCTAGGAAGAAGAAAAGCTTATAAAAGGTTCAAGTAACTAGGTACTGCTAGAGCTCTAGAAAATTACAAGGTTGCTAGGAAGCAGCTTAAGAATGGAATTAGGAGAGCCAGAAGGGGCAATGAGAAAGCCTTGGTGAGCAGGATTAGGGAAAACCCCAAGGCATTCTACAAGTATGTGCAGAGCAAGAGGATGAGCTGTGTGAGAATAAGACCAATCAGGTGCAATAATGGAAACATGTGCATGGAGTCGGAGGAGGTAGCGGAGGTACTTAATGAATATTTTATTTCAGTACTCACCAGGGGAAAAGACCTTGGCAATTATGGGGATGACTTACAGCGGAATGAAACGCTTGAACATATAGATGATATGAAAGAGGATGTGCTGGAGCTTTTGACAAGCGCTAAAGTTAGATAAGTCACTGGGACTGGATGAGATATACTCCAGGCTACTGTGGGGAGCAAGGGAGTAGATTGCTGAGCCTCTTGCGATGATCTTTGCATCATCAATAGGGACAGGAGAAGTACCAGAGGATTGGAGGGTTGTAAATGTTGTTTCCTTGTCCAAGAAAAGGAGTAGAGATAAACCAAGAAATTATAGACCAGTGAGTCTGACTTCAGTGGTAGGCAAGTTGTTGGAGAAGATCCTGAGAGGAAAGATTTATGAGCATTTGGAGAGACCTAATATGATTAGGAATAGTCAGCATGGCTTTGTCAAGGGCAGGTCATACCTTACGAGCCTGATTGAATTCTTTGAGCATGTGACTAAGCACATTGATGAAGGTAGAGCTGTGGATGTAGTGTAGTGTATAGTGTAAGGCATTTGTTAAGGTTCCCCATGTAAGGCTCCTTCAGAAAGTAAGGAGGCATGGGATCCAAGGAGATCTTGCTTTGTGGATCCAGAAATGGCTTGCCCACAGAAAGCAAAGGGTGGTTGTAGATGGTTTGTATTCTACATGGAGGTCAGTGACCAGTGGTGTGCCTCAGGGATCTGTTCTGGAACCCCTCCTCTTTGTGATTTTTATAAATGACCTGGATGAAGAAGCAGAAGGGTGGGTTAGTAAGTTTGCTGATGACACAAAGGTTGGGGGTAGTCTGGAGGGTTGTCAGAGGTTACAGTGGGACATTGATAGGATGTAGAACTGGGCTGAGAGGTAGCAGATGGACTTCAATCTAGATGAGTGTGAAGTGGTTCATTTTGGTAGGTCAAATTTAAAGGCAGAATATAATATTAATGGTAAGACTCTTGGCAGTGTGGAGGATCTGAGAGATCTTGGAGTGTGTGCCCATGGACACGCAAAGCTGCTGCACAGGTTGACATTGTTAAGGCACATGGTCTGTTAGCCTTCATCAACCATGGGATTGCGTTCAAGAGCCATGAGGTAATGTTACACTATATTAGACCTTGGTCAGAATCCACTTGGAGTACTGTGTTCAGTTCTGGTCACCTCACTATAGGAAAGATGTGGATACTATAGAAAGGGTGCAGAGAAGATTTACAAGGATGTTACCTGGATTGGTGTGCGTACCTAATGCGAATAGGTTGAGTGAACTTGGCCTTTTCTCTTTGGAGCGATGAAGGATGATAGGTGACCTGACAGAGCTGTATAAGAGGATGAGAAGCATTGATTGTGTGGATAGCCAGAGGCTTTTTCCCAGGGCTAAAATGACTAACACAAGGGGGCATAGTTTAAAGGTGCTTGGAAGTAGGCACTGAAGGGATGCCAGGGGTAAGTTTTTCACACAGAGAGTGGTGGATTTGTGGAATGCACTGCCTGCGGCGGTGGTGGAAGCGGATACAATAGGGTCTTTTAAGAGCCTCTTATATAGGTACATGGAGCTTAGAAAAATAGACGGCTATGTGCTAGGGAAATTCTAGGCAGTTTCTAGAGTAGGTTACATGGTCGGTACAACATTGTGGGCCAAAGAGCCTGTAATGTGCTGTAGATTTCTATGTTCTATGTTCCATGTAGTCTGCGTCCAACATGATGCCAATTTCCTCCAGGGCCCACTCCTTCCATTCCCTTCTTCTTCATTTAAAAAAAATATCCAGGCACAGTATAAAACCAATAAGAATCCGCCAAAAGATCACCATCAGTAAAAAAAGCTCAGTCAGTCTTAAACCAGGGAGGCGTTGGAGGGTCTAAAAGCCTCATAAACAGAGTCGAAGAGTACTACAGCACAGAAATAGGTGCTTCAGCCCATCCAGTGCATGCCAGCCTCGTCCTATCTACCTGAGTAGCTCAACGCACTGTGTAATGATTTGATCTGTATGAACACTATGCAAGACAAGCTTTTCACTGTATCTTGGTACATCAATTCCAATGGCAACACTTGTATAGCAAGAAGCAGATTTAACATTTCATGTAGATGAGCTAAAGAGAGATCATTTACCGTAACGTTTCCTCTCTACAGAATCTGCCAAGTATTTATTCCCTCTTGTTAACACTCTCCACAGAAGCTGCTGACTTGGATGTACTTGGATTTCCAGCATCATGTAGACTTGGGACCTTAAAATCAAGACATGCTGTGTCAAAACCTTGAACACTCAGGTTCACAGGGAATTCATTTAGCCAGAGTGTTGCGAATCTGGAATTCATTCTCACAGATGTCTTGTAACCATGTCATTGAGTATACTTAAAGCAGAGGTTAATAGGTTCTTGATTTGTCAGAACGTCAAAAGTTACAGGTAGAAGGCAGAGAATGGGTTTGGGATTGAAAATAAATCAGGCATGATTGAATGGCAGAGCGGACTCGATTGGTTGAATGTCCTAATTCCACTCCTATGTTTTATGGACTCAAATTTAGAAGGGGGTAAGAGATCAATTTAAATCTTATAATGATAAAGACAAAGATTAGCGTTATTTAGCCAAAAGGTTTAGTGGAATATTATTCCATTCCCAGGGTGGAAAAATCAAAATATTAGAGGGCATAGGTTTGAGGCGAGAAGGGGAAAGAAAACGAAAGATTAGCTTTACCTGTATTTATCACATGTAAAATGTGTCCTTTCTGTCAAAAACACCTACGTCAGGATGCTGTTCATTGACTGTAGCTCAGCATTTAATACCATCATTCCCACAATCCTAATTGAGAAGTCGCAGAACCTGGGCCTCTGTACCTCTCTCTGCAATTAGATCCTTGACTTCCTAACTGGAAGACCACAATCTGTGAGGATTGGTGATAACATATCCTCCTCGCTAATGATCAACACTGGTGCACCTCAGGAGTGTGTGCTTAGCCCACTGCTCTACTCTCTATATTCACATGTCTGTGTGGCTAGGCATATCATACATAAATTTTCTGATGATACAACCATTGTTGGTAGAATCTCAGGTGGTAACGAGAGGGTGTTCAGGAGTGAGATATGCCAACTAGTGGAGTGGTGCCGCAGCAACGACCTGGCACTCAGTGTCAGTAAGACCAAAGAGCTGATTTTGGACTTCTGGAAGGGTAAGACGAAGGAACACATACCAATCCTCATAGAGGGATCAGAAGTGGAGAGAGTGAGCAGTTTCAAGTTCCTGGGTGTCAAGATCTCTGAGGATCTAACCTGGTCCCAACATATCAATGCAGTTATAAAGAAGGCTAGACAGCAGACGTTTGAAGAGATTTGGTATGTCACTAAATACATTCAAAAACTTCTATAGATGTACCACGGAGAGCATTCTGACAGGCTGCATCACTGTCTGGTATGGGTAAGGGGGGCTACTGCACAGGACCAAAAGAAGCTGCAGAGGGTTGTAAATTTAGTCAACTCCATCTTGTGTACTAGCCTACAAAGTACTCAGGACATCTTCAAGGAGTGGTGTCTCAGAAAGTCAGCGTCCATTATTAAGGACCCCCAGCACCCAGGGCATGCCCTTTTCTCACTGTTACCATCAGGTAGGAGGTACAGAAGCCTGAAGGAACACAGCGATTCAGGAACAGCTTCTTCCTCTCTGCCATCCAATTCCTAAATGGACATTGAATCTTTGGACAGTACCTCACTTTTTTTTAATATACAGTATATCTGGTTTTGCACATTTTAAAAATCTCTTCAATATACATAATTGATTTACTTGTTTATTATTATTATTTTTATTTTATTTATTAGTATTATGTTTTTTCTCTACTAGATTATGTATTGCATTGAACTGCTGCTGCTAAGTTAACAAATTTCACGTCACATGCCGGTGATAATAAACTTGATTCTGATTCAAATCAGTGAGGTTTGCATTGGACAGCCCACAGATGTCGCCATGCTCAACAGTAGGGAAGGCACAGCAGTGACTGTACTACTTGAGGTGCTTAAGGGGAGTTCATCTGCCCCAAAAATTGCTGGCCAACTTTTATCGAAGTGCGATAGAGAGCATACTGACATGCACAGTGACAGTATGGTACTATAACTACAGCAAGACAGATCACAAAACACTCCAACGGGTGATTAGGATGGCTCAGCACATCACTGGGATTCTGCTACCAGACCTGGAGACAACCTACAACTCTCAGTGCCTACGCATGCTCATAACATCATTAAAGACCCATCCCGTCCTGGACACTGTCTGTTCAATCTCCTGCCATCTCGTAGGAGATACAGAAACATCTTAGCCAAGACAGTAAGACTGAAAAATCCTACAAAATCCTACCTTGGCATCTCACCGTGGCGTAGGAATGACACTGGTACGGCAGAGATTCGTACTCTGGCAGGTCTAGCTGTGAAGGTGATGTTCTGTCAGTACTACTAGACTAGATCTAGTGGTAGGATCGTGGCTAGCTAAGTCAAGGAGGTAAGCATGCCTTTGCTACCTTGTAGGTTACGCCTCTTCAGGCAAAGGCTGCACCCAACGAGGACGCCGGCAGCAGGGCGTCTGATGGTGCCTGTGGCAGATGAATCCGAAAGGGTCAATGGTACAGCCACCTTGGTGGCATGTGGAGGAACCAGAGTGCTGGTCAACGGATGGCATCACTAGACTAGTTAGTTGTCACTGCGGGGCAGCTTCCTTATCCGCTAAGTCTGTTACACTCCTGTGTACCACTTAGCATCAGATCTGGAAGCCCAGAGAGACTGTATGGTGGGGGCACGACACTGTCTGTCTTATTACTGTGCAAGATGTGTTGGAGTAGAGTTTCTGGATAGTGTGCTGGTCTTGTGGCCCATAAACATGCCTGCAGAGACTAAACTCTCAGCACAGTCAACATCAAAATCGATGGACAGCCGAAGAAGACTAAAAAACAGCTTCTTCCCGAGGGCTGTTGTGCAGCTGGATAATGCTACACCCCGGCTTGCCAGTGGCCCTTGAACTATCGAAGTCACTAGTTGCATATAAATATGGGATTGTGTTTTAATTAGGCCGTACCGCATGCACTGTAAATATCTGTTTTGCACGGACTGGAGTAGCACTGCAATCTCGTTGTCTTGAGTGACAATAAAGTTCTATTCTATTCTATTGTATGCTTCTGGTGCCAACATAACATGCCCACAGCTTACTAACACGAACCATATACCTTTGAAATGTGAGAGGAAACTGGAGCAAATGGAGGAAGCTTACGCGGTCACAGGGAGAAGGTACAAACCTCTTATAGGTAGCGGCAGAAATTGTACCTCCATCTTATACCTAGCGGTGTAAAACGTTTCGCTAACCACTATGCTACTGTGGCACACAGCTTAACGAGAATGGGGAATAGTTAGCGGTAACAGGTGGTGCTGGAATATTTGAAGAGTGAGCGAAGATCAGAGAGCATGCTCTTAAGGAAAGGATGTGATTTCAAAGGAGATGTGCAGGGTAAGTTTTTACACAGAGAGCGGTGGGTGGTGGGGCCTGGAATATGCTGTCAGTACTGGTGGAGGCAAATGTAATAGACATGGTTAAGAGGCTTGTAGATAGGCACATGAATAAGCAGCAAATGAAAGGATATTTACATTACGTAGAATGGAGGGAGGATTAGTTGGACATTAAATTAGTTTGATACAACATTGTGGGCTGAAAGGCCTGTTCCTGTGCTATACTGTTCTATGTTCTATGAACCTTTCTTATGAGTATTAGTTAACAAAAGACCAACGATATAGTAACCAGGTGGGCAATAATGGTCTTTTCCCTGGTCCTGTGTATCCCAGCAGAAAATGGAGAAAACTAATGCTATTTGAAGCATACGTCCAAAATGGATCTGCTCTTCATTAACATCCTTGAGACTTGCTTTCCAAATCCACAACATTTTCAGTATACCAAATATTGGCACGGCCTCAAACCAGAACCCTGAGCTAATAATGCAGAGAACAGGAGTTCAAATCCAACTGCGAATGTTTGTGAATTGGAACTAGGTTTAAACATCTGGGAATAAATGGCATCCTCGTTAACAGTGACTGTGAAGCTGATAGACTCTCCACAAAACTCCCGACTCTTGTCTTTATCTGACACCCAGTCAGAATCAAATAAAAAACAGAAGAGGCAGGAAAGCTGAAATAAAAGCAGGTAGACATAAATACAAGAGATTCTGCAGATGCTGGAAATACTGAGCAAAACTGTAATATGAAGAATTAACTTATTGCCTGTCGAAAGTAGCTTCTACCATGTCAGTCGTTGATTGAACCACTTGAAGAATGCCATAGTTCGCTCCCAATGGTTGGTGTTCACGCCATGGCACCGGTTTCTGGTTCCAGATGCCTCAGAGGTATAAGAGTAGCACGTGAAAAAGACTCTGGCTCATTCACCAGAGGCTCACTTACGGCCGAGGTCATAACTAGCATTGAAGATAGACCAGTGAGTCTTACTTAAGTCTTTGGTAAATTGATGGAGAAGATCCTGAGAGGCAAGATTTATGAACATTTGGAGAAGCATAATATGATTAGGAATAGTCAAGATAGCTTTGTCAAAGGCAGGTCGTGCCTTATGAGCCTGGCTGAATTTTTTGAGGATGTGACTAAACACATTGATGAAGGTAGAGCACCAGATGTAGTGTATGTGGATTTCAGCAAGGCATTTGATAAGGTACCTCATGCAAAGCTTATTGAGAATGTAAGGAGGCATGGGATCCAAGTTGACCTTGCTTTGTGGATCCAGAACTGGCTTGCCTACAGAAGGCAAAGGGTGGTTGTTGATGGGTCATATTCTGTATGGAGGTCGGTGACCAGCAGTGTGCCTCAGGGATCTGTTCTGGGACCCCTTCTCTTCATGATTTTTATAAATGACCTGGATGACGAAGTGGAGGGTTGAGTTGGTAAATTTGCCGATGACGCAAAGATTGGAGGTGTTGTGGATAGTGTGGAGGGCTGTCAGAGGTTACGGTGGAACATCGATAGGATGCAAAACTGGGCTGAGAAATGGCAAACACAAGGAAATCTCGTTAGTCCTGATGAAGGGTCTCCGCCCGAAACGTTGACTATAGTTCTTCCTATAGATGCTGCCTGGCCTGCTGCGTTCCACCAGCATTTTGTCTGAGAATTGGCAGATGGAGTTCAACCCAGATAAATGTGAGGTGATTCATTTTGGTAGGTCAAATATGATGACAGAATATAGTATTAATGGTAAGACTCTTGGCAGTGTGGAGGATCAGAGTGATCTTGGGGTTTGTGTCCATAGGACACTCAAAGCTGCTGCGCAGGTTGACTGTGTGGTTAAGAAGGCATACGGTGTATTGGCCTTACAGCTTTGTAGGACCCTTGTCCGACCCCACTTCGAGTATTGTGTTCAATGTCTGTAGTGAGATGCTGAAGATGTTCTATAGGTCAGTTGTGGAGAGCGCCCTCTTCTTTGTGGTGGCGTGTTGGGGAGGAAGCATTAAGAAGAGGGACGCCTCACGTCTTAATAAGCTGGTAAGGAAGGCGGGCTCTGTCGTGGGCAAAGTACTGGAGAGTTTAACATTGGTAGCTGAGCGAAGGGCGCTGAGTAGGCTACGGTCAATTATGGATAACTCTGAACATCCTCTACATAGCACCATCCAGAGACAGAGAAGCAGTTTCAGCGACAGGTTACTATCGATACAATGCTCCTCAGACAGGATGAAGAGGTCAATACTCCCCAATGCCATTAGGCTTTACAATTCTACCGCCAGGACTTAAGAACTTTTTAAAAGCTAGTATTAATGCTTTTTGAGATAGTGATTTAGATGCATATCATATTTTTTACTGAGTTAAGTATTGTATGTAATTAGTTTTGCTACAACAAGTGTATGGGACATTGGAAAAAAAGTTGAATTTCGCCATGGGGATGAATAAAGTATCTATCTATCTATCTATCTATCTATCTATCAGTTCTGGTCACCTCACTATAGGAAGGATGTGGAAACTCTAGAAAGGGTGCAGAGGAGATTTACCAGAATGTTGCTTGGATTGGGGAGCATGCCCAGTTTAAGTGAACTTGGCCTTTTCTCCTTGGAGTGACAGAGGATGAGAGGTGACCTGATAGAGGCGTATAAGATGATTAGAAGCATTGATCGTGTGGATAGTCAGAGGCCTTTTCTCAGTGCCAAAATGGCTAACATGAGAGGGCACAGTTTTAAGGTGCTTGGAAGTAGGTACAGAGGAGATGTTAGGGGTAAGTTTTTTACGCAGAGAATGGTGAATGCGTGGAATGGGCTGCCGGCGACGGTGGTGGAGGCAGATATGATAGGGTCTTTTAAATTACTCCTGCATAGGTGCATGGAGTTTCAAAAAAATAGAGGGCCATGGGTAACCTTAGGAAATTTCTAAAGTAATTACATGTTCGGCACAGCATCGTGGACAAAGGACCTGTATTGTGCTGTAGGTTTTCTATGTTTTCTGTGTTTTCTAACATCTGCCTATCCTTCCTCACCAACTCCCTACAAGCTGTTTCTACTTGAATTCCAACTTCCCCATCCTCTGCCTCTTCACTTTGGTTCCCACCCCCCTGGCAAATCTAGTTTAAACCCTCCCCAATAGCATTATCAAACCTCCCCACCTGGATATTGGTCCCCCTCGGATTCAGATGTAACCCGTCCTCTTTGTACAGGTCACACCTGTCCCAGAAGAGTTCCCAATGATGTAAAAATTGGAATCCCTGCCCTCTGCTCCAATCCCTCAGCCACGCCTCTATCCTCCACCTCATTCTATACCTACATTCACTGTCATGGGGCACAGGCAGCAACCCTTTGATTACTACCATTGAGGTCCTGTTTCTTAGCTTCCTTCCTAACTCCCTGTATTCTGCTTTCAGGACCTCCACCCTTTTTCTACCTATGTTGTTGGTACCAATATGTACCATGACCTCTGGCTGCCCACCCTCCCTTTCAGGATATTGTGGAGGCGCTGAGAAACATCACAAACCCTGGTACCTGGGAGGCAAACTAACATTCTTGTTTCTTTTTCGGGCCCACAGAATCACCTGTCCGTCCCCCTAACTACAGAGTCCCCTATTCTTCTTCCTTTCCCTACCCTTCTGTATCACAGGGCCAGACTCAATGCCAGAGGCACGGCCACTGTTGCTTCCTCCAGGTAGGTCGTCCGCGCATCCCCCTCCTCAACAGCACTCAAAATGGAGTACTTATTGTTAAAGGGGACAGCCACAGGGGTGCTCTCTACTACCTAACACCCTCTGTTCCCTCTCATGACAATATCTGTCTCCTGTGGCCTTAGGGTGACTACCTGCCTGTAGCTCCTGTCTATCACCTCCTTACTCTCCCTAACAAGCCAAAGGCCTTTACTACACATAAAGGCTGACAAACAACTAATGTGTAAAAGAAGACAAACTGTGTAATTAGTAAAAAAAATAACAAATTATATTGAGAATATGAGTTGCAGAGTCCATGAAAGGAAGCCCCTATGTATACAATTATCAAAATGACTAGAAACAAGATGAAGGGAATCTTTTCTTTTGCTGTTTGATGGGGAAGGGGATTCTGCAATCACTTTTCAGAAGGGATTTGACTGTGTTCTCAAAGGGGGCAAGATGAACTGAGGGGTGTGGAGAAAGAGCAGGGGAGAGGGACTAATTGGACAGCTCCTTCAAAGGGTTGGCTCTGAGGGCTCAATACTTCATTTTTTAATGAATCTATTCTCTATTAATCCAGCACATCTGCTGATTGTGTGGTGACCAGACATGGTGGGGGCCAGCAAGCCAACGTTTTCTCCTGAGACATCTCCTTTTGGCTGAGTCCACTCAGATCTTGCGTGTTTTAAAAAAAATTTTACTTAATATTTATAAAGCAGTTTCTTTGCCCAGTTCTGGGATTTTAAAAAAAATTGCAATCTTTCAGATTGTTGCTAGAATCCTTTATCAAACTCACTGCTTTTATTGGCATGAGATGGACTTATTTCGCTCGAGCCTGCATTACCTCAGCCCAGTTCATGCACTTGTGACCGCGGTTGTGGTGTCAAACAAAGGGCAAGCCAATCTGTCACGTCCCTGTCCATTTAGAGCGAGTTTTGTCGTTAGATCTGATGTACGGGGAAGTGGGATGGAAGATAACAGTAGCAAGGGCAGACAAATCATACGGGTCTTATCATTCTTGTGGTTTTCATTTGAGCTCAGGAGAAAGGGAAAAACAATGTTAACATGTTGACTTTGTGCTTCTCACAGATATTTCTGCACTTGTCTGATTGAGGGATAAGAAGTCATGGTTATTGCTGGAAGCGTAGTCTGGCTCGTTGCCATTGTTATTGTGGAAGTGTTGTGTGGAGTATTGTTACAAACTCTCTTTCATAACTGTTTTGGGTTCTTTTAAATGCCTTATTTCAAAATCTGAATTCCTGCACTCTGGCACAGGCCCCTGTTAACTCAAACAGACCTTGTGTCCTTCCCGTATTTGTGTGTCTCAGACTCAGAACCTAGAACAGTGCAGCACAGTTCAGGCCCTTTGGCCCACGATGTTGTTCCGACCTTTTAACCTACTCCAAGATCAATCAAACCGGCCCCTCTCACTTAGCCTCCATTTTTCTGTCATCCGTGTGCCTATCTAAGAATTTCTTAAATGTCCCTAATGTATCTTCCTGTACCAATACCCCTGTCCAGGCACCCACTGCTTTCTGTGTATAATTTATGCTTAATCTGTGGTTTTCTTGTGCTTATATGACGTAATGTACCTGAGATGCTGCTGCAAGTATGTTTCTCATTGTACTTGTGCATACACCGACTTGTACAGATGACAATAACCACAACTTTTACTGCACATTTACTTGAGATGCAGGAGCCTCAGGACCACACCACCAGGATCAGGGACAGTGAGTACCCCTCAACCATCAGTTCTTTAACCACAGGGACAACTTCACTCAGCTTCACCTGCCCCATCGCTGAACTGTTCCCACAACCTATGGACTCACTTTCAAGGACTCTTCTTCTTATGTTCCTGATAGTTAAAGCTTATTTATTTATTTATTAATTATTGTTTGGTTTTTTTTCTTTTGTATTTGCACAGTTTGTTGTCTTTTGCACACTGGTTGTTTGCCCATCTTGCTGGGTGCTGTCTTTCATTGATTCTATTGTGTTTCTTGGATTTACTGACTACTGTAATGCTTGCAAGAAAACAGATCTCTGGTTGGTATATAGTGACATACGTACTTTGATAATCAACTTACTTTGAGTATTGAACTTTGAACACAGTCTGCACGGACAAGTTGGACAGGAGGGCTTGTTTCCATGTTGTATGACTCTAGGACCCCATGCTCCTGATGACTTGGTAATCCCTGTTCTAAATTATAATAAATTGTGTCCCTTGCCATTTGTGTGCAGCATGGTAGCATAGTGGTCAGCACAGCAGTGATCACCTTTAGGGTTTGCTTTCCACTGTTGACTGTAAAGAGTTTATATATTCTCCCCAGGACCATGTGGGTCTCATCTTGGGGCTCTGTTTCCTTCCAACATTCAAAAGACATATAGGTTATGCTTAGTAAGTTATGGGTGTGCTCTGTTGGTGCTGGAAACGTGGTGCCACTTGTGGACTGGCCCCAGCACTTCCTCAGACTGTGTTAGCCATTGACGCAAAACGACGCATATCTTTTAGCAAGAGAAAATCTGCAGACACTGGAAATCTGAGCAACACACACAAAATGCTGGAGGAACTCAACAGGCCAGGCAGCATCCATGGAAAAATGTACAGTCGATGTTTAAGATTAGCTTTCAGCCTGAAACATCGACTGTGCTTTTTTCCATAGATGCTGCCTGACCAGCATTTTGTGTGTGTTGCTCACTTTATATTCCGATGTTTTGATGTACTGTAGATGTGACAAATAAAGAAATAGATAATGAGAATAATCCCAGGAATGAAAGGGTTAACTTATGAGGGGTCTTTGATGGCTCTGGGTTTGTACTTGCTGGAGTTTAGAAGAATGATGGGGGATCTCATTGAAACCTATGGAATATTGAAAGATCTCGATCGAGTAGATGTGGAGAGGATCTTTCCTTTTGTGGGGCAGCCTTGGAGGGCACAGCCTCAGAATAGATGGATGTCCATTTAGACCAGAGATGAGGAGGAATTCCTTAGCCAGAGGGTGGTGAATCTGTGGAACTCATTTCCATGGATAACTGTGGAGGTCAAGTCAATGGGTATATTTAAAGTGGAGGTTGATAGGTTCTTGGTTATTCAGAATGTCAAAGGTTACTGGGAGAAGACGGAAGAATGGTGTTGAGAGGGATTACAAATCAGCCATGATGGATTGGTGGAGCAGACTCATTGAGCTGGATGGCCTAATTCTGATCCTTTGTCTTATGGTCCTATGGTCTAAAGCTAATCTTAATCACTACTCTCAATCTTTGACTCAACTAAAGGATAATGTTAAACTGTCTATGTTTTAAATATATCTTTTTGGATCGTGTGATCCAAATCTCTGCTGCTTGTGCTCAGACTTACATCAAGTGTTTGATGACGCACACCAGCAATCAGTCCAAGAAATGCCTTGATTTTAAAATTGTTATCTCAGTTTTCAGATCCCCTTTGATCTCCCCCATCTGTAGCTCTGTAATCTCCTCCAGACTGATAGGTTTTGGAGATTCGTACACTTCTCGGACATTGCTGAGTTTTAATTGCCCCTTCAGTACCACCCATTGCTGTCAGGTTCCGGTTGCCCTACTATTCTGAGGATGTCAATAAACTGTGGAGAGTGCAAAATGAAAGATTTACAAGGATGATGGTTTAGGTTATGAGGAGAGTCTGGATAGGTTTTCCCTGGAGTAAATGAGGCTGAGGGGAGATGTGTAGAAGTTTATAACATCTTGTGGGGCATATATTTGCTGAATGGTGACAGTTTTTCCCAAGGGTAGGGCAGTCCAAAAGCAGAAGGTATAGATGTAAAGTGAATGGGGAATGATTTGAAAGGGTCTCAAAGGGAACATTTTGACACAGAGGGTGGTGGGTATATGGTGAATAGATGCAGGTCCAGCTGTAAGATTTAAAAGGCATTTAGGCTGATACAGGTATAGGAAAGGTGTTAAAGATTTAAAGATTTTAAAGATCAACTTAATTTTTGCATGTTCATTGAAAGTACAGTGAAATGTATCGTTTGTATCAACGACTGCTGACACGTTCTGAGGATTTACTGGGGGGGGGGGGGGAAGGAACAGCCCACACATGTCATCACACTTCCAGCACCAACATAGCATGTTCACAACTTACTAACAATAACCCATGCGTCTTTGGAATGTGGGAGAAACTGGAGCACCCAGAGGAAACCCACGCAGCTTTTGGGAGAACGTACAAAGTCCTTACAGACAACGATTGAATTGAACCCAGGTCAGTGGTGCTGTAATAGCATTACACTAACTCACATGCTGCTGTGCCAACTTTTCTCTGGAGCTTCAACTGCGGAGGGGTGACCTCATAGAATTTTATAACACTTGTCATCGTCATGTCCTGAATGACGTGGGAGATCATGCTCTTTCTATGACCATGATTGTTCTAGGCAAATTCTACAGAAGTGGTTTGCCATTGCCACCTTTCTTAACAAGACTGGTGACCCCAGCCATTAAGAATACTCTTCAGAGATTGTCTGCCTGGCGTCAGTGGTTGCATAACCAGGACTTGTGATCTGCACCAGCTCCTGATTCGATCATCCACTACCTGCTTCCATGGCTTCACATGATCCTGATCGGGGGGCAAAGCGGGAGCTACACCCTGTCCAAGGGTGACCTACAGGTTAGCGGAGGGAAGGAGTGTCTTCCACCTCCTTTGGTCGAGACGTATCTCCACCCCAACACCCATTATAGCATTATGGGAGGCATAGATAAAGTAGACAGTCGGAGTCACTTTACTGGGGTGGAAGTTTCTAATACTGAGGAGCAGAGCTTTAAGCTAAGGTGGGGGTGGTGGGGGGAAGTTTAAGGGAGGTGTGTTGGGATTTTTTTTTAACACGGTGATTGTGAACATGCTGCCAGAGCTTGTAGTGGAAGATAAATGAAAATTCAAAGTAAATTTATTATCAAGGTATATACATATCACCATACACATCCCTGAGATTCTTTTCCTTCGGGAATACTTAGTCAATCCAAGAAGCACGATAGAATCAATGACGGACAAACAACCTGTGTGCCAAAGACAACAAACTATGCCAATACAAAATAAATATATAAGCAATAATTATCAAGAACATGAGTTGAAGGGTTCTAGAAAATGAGTCCATACATTGCCGGAACAGTTCAGTGTTGCGCCCAGTGAAGTTATCCCCTCCGCTTCAATAGCCTGATGGTGTGAGTCCTTTTTTCCTGATGGCGGCAGTGAGAAGGGAGCATGTCCTTGATTACGGGTGCTGCTTTCCTGTGACAGCGCTGCGTACAGTTGTGGCCAGTGGTGAGGAGGCATTTTGCTGTGATGGACTGGGCTGAATCCACCACTTTCTGTAGTTGTTGAACTCTATAAACTTCAACTTGAAAGCCTAGGTAGAGTAGATGTGGAGAGGATATTCCCAATAGTGGGGGAGTCTAAACCAGAGGGCCCAGCCTTTTGACTAGAAGGATGTCCCTTTAGAACAGAGATGATGAGGAATTTATTTAGCCAGAGGGTGATGAATCATAGACATACACTGTGTCACAGATGGCTGTGGACGCCACATCACTGGGTATTCTTAAAGTGGAGGCTGATAGGATCTTGATAAGTGAGGGTGTCAAAGGTTACTGAGAAAAGGCTGGAGAATGGGGGTGAGATGGATAATAAATCAGCCATGGTGGAATGGTGGACCAGATTCAATGGGCTGAATAGCCTAATTCTTTTCCTATGTTTTGTGGTCTAACTTGATGTATAATAAACCCGACCATCACTACTTCTCTCCCAGGCACATCAGCAGAGGAACCTGGACAACGTTGTCTCTCAGCAACACAAGACGGGAAGTGGGAAGAAACTGAAGAAAGATGGCGGCACGGGCTTTGATGCGGAGGTGGATAAAATCAGCCCAATGTCTGAGCAAGATTCGGGAATCCTGGATGTCGAAGATGAGGAGGATGACGAAGAGGTAATTCATCATTTTCCGCAATGTTTTTGAGAAACTTTTTAGTTAGCTGGGTGAGGACCACTGGTTCTTGCGTGGACTAGAAGGGATGTTTGGATGAATCAGAATCAGATTTGATATCATTGGCATATATTGTGAGATTTGTTGTTAGGCAGCAGCATTGCAGTGCAGTACATAATAATAAAAACTCTAAATTACATTAAGTGTATTTATATTTATCTATCTTTTGATATAAATCTATCTATACAAGATATATATATATATATATATATATATATATATATATATATATATATATAAATATATATATATAAATATACACACACGCACACGCATTAAATTAAGTAAATAGTGGCAAAGGAGAGCAAATAGAAGAAAGGAAAAGTAGTGAGGTAGTGTTCATGGATTCAATGTCCATTCGGAAATCTGACAGCGGAGGGGAAGAAGCTGTACCTGAATCCTGGGAATCAGGGTAGGAGGAAGGGCATCAGGAGGGTGGTGATAGGCAAGTGAGAGGAAGAGATACAATGGGGACCAGTGTGGGGGAAAGAAAAAAAAACTACTGGAATTCGGTGAAATCGGAGGCTTCCTCCAGCCATTTGTTTTTCATTTTGAATTCCACACAGATTGTGGGATGAATTTACATACCACCCCTGGCTTCTCGAGCAAAGTGGTGGTCGGCCTTCCTTCTTGAAGCACCACAGGGCAGCAACCTGCTTTCGATCAACAGTATCAGAAATAAGGAGAGTTTAATTTGCCTGTTGGACAGTTGACATCTGGACGAGGCTCTCAGAAATGCCTGAGCTGTGTTAAACTCCTTCATAAAGGGAAATGTGTCAATATCTGATTTCAGGTTAACAGTAAACGTTACTGGGATCAGTGGAGGTTGAATAATGGGGATTGTAATATTTTATTTTGCATTCCTCCCTCTGATGCCCCTCCTCCTGCCCTTTCTGCCATGTTTCTCTCTGCTCTCCTATTGGAATCCTTCTTCTTCAGCACCTTCCAGCTATCATCTCCCAGCTTCTTATTTCATCCCCCTCTCCCACTCATTCTCACCTGATCACACCTATCACCTACCAGCTCATACTCCTTCTTCTCCCCCATTCCTGACGAAGGGTAAGCACAAGGGATTCGGCAGATGCTGGAAATCTAGAGTAACACACACAAAATGCTGGAGGAATACAGCAGGTCAGGCAGCATCAATGAAAAGGAATAGATTCGAAGATTTGGGCTGATGAAGGGTTTTGATCCATAATGTCATTTGCTTATTCCCTTCCAGAGATGCCGACCTGCTGAGTTCCTCCAGCATTTTATGTGTGTTATTCTGCATTGTGTTATTGTTTTACTGTCTACTACCTCAATGGACTGTTGTAATGAAATAATCTGTAAACAGCATTCAATAAACACCATCATCCCCTAATCAATAAACTCCAAAACCTGAGCCTCTGTATCTCCCTCTGCAATTGGATCCTTGACTTCTTCATTGGAAGACCAGTCAGTGAAGATCAGAAATAACATCTCTTCCTTACTGACTGCCTCAGGCACACCTCAAGGATGTGTGCTTAGCCCACTGCTCTTCTCTCTCTACACCCATTACACTGTGGCTAGGCCCAGCGCAAAAGGCGTCTATAAATTCTACAAAAGTGATGTTTCAAAAAGATGGCATCCATCATTAAGGACAGCCACTTTCCAGGACATGGCCTAGTCTCATTACTACCATCAGGGAGGAGGTACAGGAGTCTGAAGAACCACACTCACAATTTAGGAAGAGCCTTTTCCCCTCCACTATCTGATTTCTGAATGGCCCATGAACCCATGAATGCTACTTCACTATTTTTGCTCTACTCTTACATGACTATCTTGTTGTTTATGCATATTTCTTATTGTAATTTGTAGTGTATTTTATGCATTGCAATATATTGCTGCCACAAAGCAATACATTTCACATATCATAAACAGGAGAAAGTCTGCAGATGCTGGATGTCCAAAGCAACACACACAAAATGCTCACAATACTCCAAATGAGACCACACCACTGCTTTAGAAAGTTTTAACATTACATCCTTGCTTTTATATTCTAGTCCTCTTGAAATTAATGCTAACATTGAACTTGCCTTCCTCACCACAGACTCAACCTGCAAATTAACCTTTAGGGAATCCTGGACAAGGACTCACATGTCCCTTTCCACCTCTGTTTTTTGTATTTTCTTTCCATTTAAAAAATAGTCAACCTTTTCATTTCTTGTACCAAAGAGCATCATCGTACACTTCCTGACACTGTATTCCATCTGCCATTTCTTTGCCCATTCTCCTAACCTGTCTAGGTCCTTCTGTAGCCTCTCTACTTCCTCAAAACAACTTTCCCCTCCAGCTATCTTCCCATCACCTGTAAACTTTGCAACAAAGCATCAATTCCATCATCTAAATCATTGTAATATAATGTAAAAAGAATCAGTCCCAACACAGACAGACCCCTGTGGAACACCACTGGTCACCAGAAGCCAATCAGAAGAGGCTCCCTTTATTTCCACTCTTTGCCTCCTGCCAATCAGCCATTGCTTTATCCATCCTGTAATATCATGGGCTTGTTAAGAATCCTCATGTGTGACATCTTGTTAAAGGTCTTCTGAAAATCCGAGTACACAATATCAACTGATTCACCTTTTGTCTATCCTACTTGTTATTTCTTCAAATAGTTTCAACAGATTTGTTAGCTAAGATTTTCCTTTGAGGAAACCATGCAGTCTACGGCCTCTTTTATCATGTGCCTCCAAGTACCCTGAGATCTCATCCTTAATAATTGACTCCATCTACCTGGCCGACTACCTGACCTATAGATTCCTTTCTTCTGCTTCTCTTCGTTCTTGAAGAGTGGGGTGAGATTTGCAATTTTCCTTTTTTCCAGAACCATTCCAGAATCTAGTGATTCTTGAAAGATCATGCCTCCATAATCATTTCAGCCACCTCTTTCAGCACTCTGTGGTGTATACCATTTGATCCAGGTGTCTTATCTACCTTCAGACCTTTCAGTTTCTCAAGAACCTTCTCTCTCCTTCTGGTACCTTCACAGACTTCATGCCCCTTGACTCCCGCAACTTCCACCATAGAGCAAGGTTCTTCCACATTGAAGACTGATGCAAAATACTTATTCAGTTCATTAGCTATTTCATTGTCCCTCCTATTACTACCTCTCCCAATGTCCAATATCCACTCTTGCCTTTCTTTTACACTTTATGTATCTGAAGGAACTTTTGGTATCCTCTTTAATATTATTGGCTAGTTTACTTTTGTATTCCATCTTTACTTTCTTAATAACTTTCTTAGTTGCCTTCTGGTGGTTTTTAAAAGCTTCCCAATACTTTAAGTTCCCATTAATCTTTGCTCTGTATGTGCACTCTTTGGCTTTTATGTTGGTTTTGACTTCTCTTGTTCACCATGATGTGTCATCTTTCCTTTAGATGTGTCATCTTTCCTCTGCTTTGGGATGTATATATCCTGTGTCTTCTGATTGCTTTCAGAAATTCCATCCATTGCTGCTCTGCCGTCATCCCTGCCAGTGTTCTTTGTCAATCTATTCTGACCAACTCTTCTCTCATGCCTCTGTAATTCCTTTTACTCCATCAGAATAGAAGAAGAAGGGAGGTGGATGGAAACATTTTTTTACCGAAAGGAGATATCAATATTCATGTCATTAGGTTGGAGGCTACCCAGATGGAATATTAGGTGTTGTGCCTCCACCCTGAGGGTGGCCACAGACTGACATATCGGAACAGAAATGGGAATTGGAATTAAAATGTTGGGCCACTGGGAAGTTCTGCTTTTAGTGGATGGAGCGGAGGTGCTCGACAAAGTGGTTGCCCAGTCTCCCAATGTAGTGAAGGCCCCATCGAGCACTGGACAAAATAGATGACCCAGCAGATTCACAAGTGAAGTGTTGCCTCACCTGGAAGGACTGTTTGGGGCCCTGAATGGAGGTAAGGCAGGAGGTGAATGGATAGTTGTCGCACTTTGCTGGGTTAAGTGCCAGGAGTGAGATTTCACATATGTCAGTGATAATAAACCTGATTCAGATTTGAATTCTGATTCACTGTACCTTGTTACCTCTGACAATGATAAACTAATTTTCCAAGTAATTAAAAGCTTCATAGAGCACATAAACTGTTCTAGTCCTGTGATCACAGATCTGTCAGTGGTGGAGGTGTTGGAAGAGAAAAACATTACTTTGTTTTTGAATTATATAATTCATTTGCAATATGTCATACTGAGGATATCCCAAAGTAACTCATTGCCAGGAATTGCTTTGTGATGTATAGTGGCTTATAGCGTTGGCAGTGAAAGCAGCCAATTTTCAAAGAGCACAAAGTAAATAATAAACACAAGAGATTCTGCAGATGCTCTAAGTCTTCAGCACCACACATACAAAATACTGGAGGAACTCAGCAAACGAGGCCATTCTCAGGGTGGAGGAGCAACACATATTCCACGCAGGTCATCTCCAACCTGATGGCATGAACATCGATTTCTCCTTTCGTTTCAAAAAAAATTTGCCCATCTCCTTTCTCTCTTCTTCTATTCCCCAGTCTGGCCTCTTACCTCTACTTCTCACCTACCTATCACCTCCCTCTGGTGCCCGTCCTTCTTCCCTTTCTCTCATGGTTCACTCTCCTCTCCTATCAGATTCCTTCTTTTCCTACCCTTTTACTTTTCACACCCAACTGGCTTCACCTATCACCTTCTAGCTCGTCCTTTCTCTCCTTCCCCCCACCTTTTTATTTGGTGTCTTCCACTTTCCTTTCCGGTCCTGAAGAAGGGTCTCAGCTTGAAATGTTGACTGTTTATTTAATTCCATAGATGCTACCTGACCTGCTGAGTTCCTCCAGCATTTTGTGCGTGTTCCTATGGGAATAAGCAGTTGACTTTTGAGTCACCTTAGAAGTCCGCTTGAAACTAATCAGTAAGCTCCAAGACCTTGGGCTTGATCTATCCTTGTGCAACTGCATCGTTAATTTCCTCATTTGTAGGCACTTCGGTTTGGCAACAACATCTCCTCTATAATTTCCATCAGCACGAGTGCAGGACAAGACTGTGTTTTTAGCCCCCTGCTCTACTCGTTTTGTAATTATAACATCGGGGCTAAGCACAGTGCCAATGCCATATTTAAATTTGATGATGACACCTCTGTTGTTGGCCGAATCAAAGGTGACGATGAATCAGCATATGGGAGGGAGATTGAAAATCTGGCTGATTGGTGTCACAACAACATTTCCTCACTCAATGTCAACAAGACCGAGGAGCTGATTATTGACTTCAGGAGGGGGAAACCAGAGATCCATGAGCCAGTCCTCATTAGGGGATGAGATGTCAGGGTAGTATATGGTGACATGGGTACTATGAAAATAAATATAGTTTGAACTTTGAATATAGTGAGCGACAGAGCCATATAATGCATAAGTAGGCCCTTCAGCCCAACATGTTCATGCTGGCCCATCTATAATATTCCCTCATGATCTTGTCCATCTGAGAGGCCAGGTAACTGAAGCTGTTACGACACGCACAAAATGCTGGAGGAACTCAGCAAGTCAGGCAACATCTATGGAGATGAATAAATAATCAAAGTTTCTGGCTGAGACCCATCATTAGGACTGGAACGTAAGGGGGCAGATGCCAAAATAAAAAAAAAGTGAGGGGTGTTTGGAGGGAGAGGAATATAAGCTGGCAAGTCATAGGTAAGACCAGGTGAGGGAGAGTGTCAGTGGGTGGTAGCGGGTGAAGAAATAAGAAGCTGGGAGGTGATAGGTGGAAGAGATAAAGGACTGATGAAGGAGGAATCTGATAAGAAAGGAGAGTGAACCATGGGTGCCATGGAGTTCATCGGAGTTCGAAGTTCAGTTCCGACACGTCTATAAGGAGTTTCTATGACCTCCCCGTGAATATGTGGGTCTCCTCCGCGTCCTCTGGTTCCCTCCCACATTCCAAAGATGTACTGGTCATACGTTAATTGGTCATTGTAAGTTATCCCGTGATTGGGCCAGGGTTAAATCAGTTGGTTGCTGGCAGCTCAAAGGGCTGAGGGGCTTATTCCTCTAACTAAATGAACAAATCTGGGAAGGAGGAAGGGAACCCGAGGGAGGTGATAGGTAGGTGAGATGAGAAGGAATGAGAGCGTGACCAGATGGGGATTGGGAAAAAGAGGGAAGGAGAGAAGTAAATTACTATCTTTTGGTGCTTTGGCAGAGAGACGAACATTGGCCGGGGCCCTGGAAGTGCATGCTGCAGCTCCCTGAATCTCCCGGTGGCTCTTTGTAACACTTGCTTAGGCTGAAAGGTGAAGCCACATGGAACAGAGCACAATTTAATTTTGCTTCAGAAATGCCAAACCCTCCCTCAGTGAAAGGTTGAGTTCATGGCCAGGTTTCGACAGGGTATGGAAGTGCACACCTTTTGACAGAAAGCTAGGGTGCCTCCCAGCCTGTAGGCCGGTATCATGAGGGGATTTTGAAAAAAGTTTCTCTTGCTTGGATTAAGCCAATGGTTTTGAGACCATGAGAAAAAATTAGATTCTGTACCTGGAATTTGCTTTTGTTCTTTCCCTCTTATACAAGTTACTTAACAAAAAAATTCTGAGGTTTTAAATTTGCTCGTAAACCCATCACTCAACCGAGGCCCAGAGGAATTTCTTGTAATCCAGCCAATACATGCAGATTGAGTTCTTAAATTCTCCCTCCCTCCCCAGTGCTTTGTAGCTGTGGAAACTCACTGTGGATAAATTGCATCAGCGAAACAGATCATGTAAATGCCAATAACACCTCCCAAGATTAACGTGGCCCATTGCTCCATCCATTTTATGTCATGCCCAGAGGGGCCGTTGGATCTGCAGCAGACGGTAACGTAAGAAAATAAGAAGTACAGTGGTAGCCAAAAGATAATTTCAAGTGTCTTCTACCATTTAATAAAATTTCACGGATCCTGTACTTCCCCTTTTCTGCTCCGTCCCTCAACCATGGCAACCACCACACCAGATTTTCAGAAACAGTATAAATCAATCATTCCCAATCTTGGATGCATTCAGTGATGGAGTATCCACATTGTTTAGATAAAGTTCAAAATGTTCAAACCGCAGCGCAAAGTCACATTGGGAGCATTACGGGGAGCATTGTAATTCTTTAATCCCATTTCTTTGTAAATATTTTTATTGATTAGTCATGCAAGATGTTGAAGATGTAATTAAAGAGTTTGTCTGTAGGTCAGGATCATCAAAGTTCAAATTAAGTTTATTATCAAAGTTCAAAGTACAGTACATTTATTATTAAAGTATGTATGCAGTATATAGCCGGCTTGTGGTGCAGTGGCATCTGCACCAGTCTACAAGCTGTGTGGTTCTGGTTTCGAGTCGGGCTGGCTCCTTGAACACTTTCCACCGTGCTTGGATGAGTGTCGAGCTAGCAGCTCAGCCTGGTAAAAAAAACAGACAAAGTACTAAAAGAAACAGCAAGGTTGCTGCCCGATGTGCCGCAAGGTGCGGAAAGAAAGAAACTCCCCCCCCGCCCCCCACCATGCACAAATTCCAAATTGCGCAAACAGCAAAAAAACCTAGCAGAAACACGGAATATAAAACACAAAATCAGTTCAGTTCAGCTCAGTGTTCGTTATCTGCAGGCCACCCTGATTGAAAGTCACTGAAAAATAGCAACAAAAAAGGAATGACCATACCCAGAAATGACATCATAATGTCATCTACCAATCCTCAAACCTTGCTCCAGCATCATCCTCCCACAACATGAAGGGAGAAAGAGATCATTTGAATTCAGGGCTCTTTTTTTTGGGAGCAGTGAGCGAGAAGGAGAGAGAGAGATTGACAAGCAGACACCCTCCTCCGACAGCAGCGAGCGAGAGGCTGGTAGAAGCTGCTGAACACTTGCTCACCTTCCATACTCACCTCGATGTTTTCAATTTTCCTCAACGCTTAGATTAGCAAGAAATGGAGTCGATCATGGGCTTGTGCTCTGTCTCAAAGCTTCTTGGCCGCTCACCTATGTCAGCATATACTTCTACCCTGAGATTTATTTTCTTCCAGGGATTCACAGTAGAACATAGAAATATAATAGGATCAGTGAAAAACTGCACACAAAGAATGACAGCCAAGGTGCAAAAGGAGGCAAACCGTGCAATGACATAAAGAAACAAACAAATAAGTAAATAGATAAATACATACATACATGCAGTACATATTGAGAACAAGAATCCTCAAAAGTGACTCATAGGTTGAGGAATCACTTCAGTGTTGAGGTGAGTGAAGTTATCCACACTGGTTCAGAAGCCTGATGTTTGAAGGGTATTATTTGTTCCTGAACCTGCTGGTATTGGATCTGAGGATCCTGTACTTGCTGGATGACAGAAGCGAGAAGAGAGCATGGTTTGAATGGTGGAGGTCCTTGATGATGGATGCTGCTCTCTTGTGGGCAAAGAATTACAAAGGCATTTACATTTCTCTACTTGAATATTAAGCTCACACCAGGCTTTCACACTCTGAGATCCAAGCAAAGACAGCAGATTTGGTTTTATTTGTCACATGTACATCAAAATATACAGTGAAGTGTGTCGCTTTGTGACAATCAAATCAGTAAGGATTGTGCTGGCCAGCGCACAGGTGTCGCCGTACCTCTGATGCCAATATAGTGTGCCCACAACTCACTAACCCTAACCCCCACTCGGAGTATTGTGCTCAGTTCTGGTCACCTCCCTACAGAAAGGATGTGGAAACCATAGAAAGGGTGCAGAGGAGATTTCCAAGGATGTTGCCCGGACTGGGGAGCATGCCCTAAGAAAACAGGTTGAGTGAACTTGGCCTTTTCTCCTTGGAGCAACGGGGGATGAGAGGTGACCTGATATAGGTGTATAAGATGATGAGAGGCATTGATCATGTGGATAGTCAGAGGCTTTTTCCCAGGGCTGAAATGGTTGCCACAAGAGGACACAGTTTTAAGGTGCTGGTGAATAGGTACAGAGGAGATGTCAGGGGTAAGTATTTTACATAGAGAGTGGTGAGTGTGTGGAATGGGCTGCCGGCTATGGTGGTGGAGGCGGATACGATAGGGTCTTTTAAGAGACTTTTGGATAGGTACATGGAGCTTAGAAAAATAGAGGGTTATGGGTAACCCTAGTAATTTGTAAGGTAGGGACATGATCAGCACAGCTTTGTGGGCTGAAGGGCCTGTATTGTGCTGTAGGTTTTCTATGTTTCTATGTATGTCGTCTGGAATGTGGGAGGAAAGCCGAGCACTTGGAGGACACCCATGTGGTCATGGGAGAGCCCGAACTTACAGCAGACACTATTAAACATTGCTCTCTCGAGATAGAGTGGATGGTCTCAATCTTTTTCCCAGGATTGGGGAATCAAGAACTAGAGGGAATGAGTTTAAGGTGGGAAAAACTTAATAGGAAATTGAGAGGATCAGAGGAGACTTAATGGAGATGTCCCAAAAAAGAAGTAGCTGATACCAGGGTGTATAATTTTAAAGTGATTAGAAGAACGTATAGAGTCATAGAGTCATAGAGTCATAGAAAAATTCAGCAGAAAATCAGGCTATTCGACCCATCTAGTCCATGTAGAGCCATTTCAACTGCCTGGTTCAATCGACTTCCACCTGGACCTTAGTATTCCATATCCTTCCCATCTATGTAACTATCCAGATTTCTCTTAAACGTTGAAATTGAACCTGCATCCACCACTGGTGCTGGCAGCTCATTCCACACTCTCACCACCCTCTGAGTGAAGAAGTTTCCCCTCATGTTCCCCATTAACATTTCACCTTTCACCCTTAACCCATGACCTTCAGTTGTAGTTCCACCCAACCTCAGTGGAAAAGCTTGCTTGCATTTACCCTATCAATACCCCTCATAATTTTATGGAGTATAGATAGGGTAAATGGATATGGGGGTATCTGAGGTAATTTCATTCTGCGGAAAATGCAATGCCTGGAGTGCATCGCCGGAAGTGGTGGTAGAGGCAGAAACATGAAGGACATTTAAAAAACTCTTAGATAGGCACATGGATGATCGAAAAATGGAGTGCTATGCAGGAAGGAAGAGTTTGATTGATCTTAGAGTAAGTTAAAAAGTCAGCACAACATTGTGGGCTGAAGGGCCTGTACTCTTCTGTAGTGTTCTATGTTCCATGTTTTCTGTTCTAGCTTTGTTTTCCAAAATATATCACCTGATATTGCATTGACAGTAATTGTGGAGGGAGCAGCTACCCATTGTATGTAGAAAACTCTTGTAAGCACTGCTGGGAAGCTTGGCCCTAATTTCTAGATTATGTCCCCTATTCCGAGACTCCAGGACCATTGGAAACAGTTTATCATACTTTTTTATATAATTTCATCTTGCAATTTAACTCCCAGAGTCCAGATATTGACCTAGTAAATCTTTTAAGTACTCTCTCCAAGACCAAGTTATCCCCTAGAGGTTTGATCTCCAGACTGTTCTCAAGCTCAGTATTTGGTTTAAAGTTTTGCCTGGCTCCAAGAGACACATTCTCAGCTGGAGGAGCTCAGTGGGCCAAGCAGCATCTGTGCGAAGAAAGGAATTTTCGATGTTTCGGGTTTAATCCTTGCAGAAGCTGCTCAACCCACTGATTTGGGACATGATAGCGCTGGTGATCATCGTCGATGATATCCTGTTATAAATGTACCCCTCAGAGGACCTGTCCTGGACCCAGTGCGTAAGTGCAATTATGAAGGAAGCGCAGCATGCCTCTACTTCCTTATGAGTTTCCTTAGTTTCCTTTGGAGATGTCATTCGGCATGATGTCTACAATTTGACAACCTTCTATAGATGCGTAGTGTGGAATATATTGACTGGCTGCATCACAATGTCCTTGAATAGAAAATCCTGCAACAAGTAGTGGATCTGGACCAGTCCATCACAGGTGAAGCCCTCCTAGCCATTGAGCACATCTACATTGAGTGGTGTAACAGGAAAGCAGCATCCATCATCAGGAAACCCCCAGCATCCAGGACATGCTTTCTTTTCACAGCTTCCATTGCGAAGAAAGTACAAGAGCTTCGGGACTCACACCATGAGGTTCAGGAACAGTTATTACCCCCCAACCATCAGGCTCTTGAACCAAAGGGGCTAACTTCATTCAACTTTACTTGTCCCATCGCTGAAATTTTCCCACTACTTATGGACTCACTTTCAAAGACTCGTCATCTCATGTTCTCAATATTTATTGCTTATTTCTCTATTATTATTATTTCTTCTTTTTCTGTTTGCGCAGTTTGTTGTCTTCTGCACACTGGTCGAATACCAAAGTTGTGTGGTCTTTCATTGATTCTGTTATGGTTATTATTCTATAGATTGATTGAGTATGCCCACAGGAAAATGAATCTGACATACATGTACTAAAGTACTATATCCTTTTTATATACGTATAATTCAATAATAAAAATTACTTTGAACTTTGAACTTCAATGGTTCAAAGGTTGAGTTATTATTAAAGTATGTTACTCTGAAATTCTTCCTCTCCAGGTAGCCATGAAACCAAGAAAGAAAAGAAAGGCAGCTTGATTATCAACTCCCTAATCCTCCCTCCTGGCAGATTGTTTGTTGCTCCAGATTCCAGCATCTGCTGTCTCTTCAGTCTCCATTTAACCTCACTCTTGTTCTCCAGGCATTAATATCAGAATTTAATTTGAGTCACTTTCTTTATCAATACACATATGTGAATCATATCATACTGACCTGTCTTGGTGTTTTAGACCCTTGATAAAATATTCAGTTTTTTTCCTTTCTGATCTAAAGCAGATGGCCTCACTCTTGTGAAATTGTTCCAAAAAACACAGTGAGTTGAGTCAGCCCAATCCCAGATCACTTTTGACTCTCTTTTACAGATGAAAGATCAGCTTTATTTGTCACATGTACATCGACATATTAAGTGACATGCATTGGTTGTGTCAATGACCAACTGAACCCAGGGACTGGGCTGGAGGCAGCCCACATGGTACCAACATAGCATGCCCACAACCTGCTAACTGTAACCTGGACGTCTTTGAAATGTGGAAGGAAACTGGAGCACCTGGAGGAAAACCACACATGGAACTTGCAGACAATGGTGGGAATTGAACCCAGATAAGAATTACTGGCACTGTACAGTGTTATGCTAACTATTTCGCCATGGTGCCAGCTTTGTTCATTCTACCAGCTTGAGTTCCTGCTCATTTTCCATTTCCGATTAATTTCTGAGCCTGGTTAATCTTTTTTTAAAAATCTATCGGTTTTAACTAACAGTCTCTAACACTAGACAACCTCCTTCTGGAAACCCAAGCAAATAATTTATTTTAAAGTTTTCAAAAGAATTTCAAATGTTTCAATTAAAAAAATTGAAGTTATGAGAGGTATAGGCAGGGTAGACTGCCAGAATCGTTTCCCCAGGATAGAAACATCTATCATTAGAGTACATGCTTTTAAGGTTAGAAGAGGGAAGTTGAAAAGTGACATGAGGGGCAAATTGTTTATTCAGTGTGTGTTGGTGCTAGCAGTGAATGGGTTAGTAGGCAGTCTGGGTGGAGTGAGTGAGGCCTATCCAGTGCTGTACTGTTCTTTGTTCTAAATAACCAACACCCGTTGACAATCCCTCTCCCTGACTTTTCAAAAAAAAACTTGGTTCTTCATCAACACACACAAAATGCTGGTGGAATGCAGCAGGCCAGGCAGCATCTATAGGAAGAAGCACAGCTGACGTTTCGGCCGAGACCCTTCGTCAGGACTAACTGAAAGAAAAGATATTAAGAGATTTAAAAGTGGAAGGGGGTGCTCGCTTCGGCAGCACATATACTAAAAAATTGGAACGATACAGAGAAGATTAGCATGGCCCCTGCGCAAGGATGACACGCAAATTCGTGAAGCGTTCCATATTTTAAAAAAAAGTGGAAGGGGGAGGGGGAAATCCGAAATGATAGGAGAAGACAGGAGGGGGAGGGATGAAGCTAAGAGCAGGAAAGTTGATTGGCAAAAGGGATACAGAGCTGGAGAAGGGAAAGAAAGGATCATGGGATGGGAGGCCTCAGGAGAAAGAAAGGGGGAGGGGAGAACCAGAGGAAGATGAAGAGCAGGCAAGGAGTGATTGTGAGAGGGACAGAGAGAGAAAACAAAAGGGAGAGAAAAAAAGGTTGGGGGGGGGGGGAAGAAAGGACAATAAATAAATAAGGGATGGGGTAGGAAGGGAGGAGGGGTATGTGAATTTAACAGTTTTTTTAAGAAAGGGCATCATTAGAAAAAAATAAGACTGGTGTTGTGGATAGTGTAAAAGGTTGTCATAGGGTATGTTTGGACATTGATAGCATGCAGAGCTGGGCTGAGAGGTCGCAGATAGAGTTCAGCTCAGAAAAGTGATTGACTTTGGAAGGTTGAACTTGAATGTAGAGTACAGAGTTGATGGCAAGATTCTTAGATCATGTGAAGTTGCTGCACAAGTTGATAGAGTTGGCATGAAGGTGTACAGTTTGAGTTCAAGCACTGCAAGAGAACGTTACAACTTTATAAACCCAGTGAGACTACCCATGGAATGTTGTGTTCAGTTCTGGTCACCTCATTAGATATCAGATGTAGGTTTTTTCACACAGAGATCGATGGGTGCTGGAGGTACTGGTACAAAAGGGACATTTAAGAAACTCTTAGATAGGCATTTAGGTGAAAGAAAAATGGAGCACTATGTGGAAGGGTTAGTTTGATCTTGGAGTAGGTAACAACATTTTGGGCTGAAGGGTCTGTACTGTACTGTAATGTTCTACGTTCAAACTTTGTAGTGCAAAGTGATAAAAGTAGTCATAGTGTTGCTGTACTGAGGTAGATTTAGTTCAAGTTCAAATTTAAGTTCAGTTCTCAATCAACCATACATGAATATCTATGAATACAACCAAACGAAACAGCGTTACTTTGGGGCCAAAGTGCACAGCACTGTATCAACAATCAACCACAGCACAAGGCACATATAGCACATATAAGATAGCAGTGAAATACAGTCACACACAAAGAGTCCAAGTCCATTTTTCTTTCACCTATTTGCCTATTTAAGAGTTTCTTAAATGTCCCTGCATCCATGAATATGGCAGCACTCTGCAGTCAAACACAATGCAGCTTGTAACACACACAAAATGCCGGAGGAACTCAGTAGGCCAGGAACAGAGTAAACAATTGAGACCCTTCATCTTCCGCTCATGTCTTCCGCTCAGCAACACTGACTCCAGCTTGGACCCCGCGCCACACCACCCCTGGCACACCAGTGGAACGCCTGTACTTCGACACCTTCCACTGGGAGCTGCAAACAGGCAACACCACGTTTGAGGTCTAGTCCTGGCTACGGTCGGCCACGCAGCTCCCCTGCCGCCTGTCCCCGCCATTCACTGATAAGCCAATGAACTGGACTTGCAGCATTCCACACCACAAAGGTCCAACACGGTCTTGTTATCACAAGATAAGCTTCAAGACCTTGGCCTCAATACCTCCTTTTGTAATTGGATACAAGATTTCCTCACTTACAGACCCCAGTCGGTTCAGATTGACAACAACATCTCCCCAGTCTCCATCGGCACAGGTGCACCACAAGGCTGTGTGCTTAGCTTTACACTTATGACTGTGTGGCTAAACACACCCATATTCAAGTCTGCTGACAACACCACCGTCCTTAAACGAATCAAAGGTGGTGATGAATCAACATACAGGAGGGCATTTGAAAGTCTGGCTGAGTGGTGCTGCAACAACCTCTCACTCAACGTCTGCTAGACCCAGGAGATCATTATTGACTTCAGCAGGAGGAAACCGGATCCGGCCCTGTGAGACAGTCCTCATTGGCAGATCAGTCTCTTTTGTAGATGTACATGTGACAAATAAAGCTAATTTCTCTTCTTTAGAAATGCAAATATTTCCCATTAATATAGTATGCAGAATAGCAGAGGTGTGAGAAGATTGCCTTTCTGGTCACACTAGGTTTGATTTACCAAACACCTAGTGTGCTTTGTACCAAGATGAACAATGAGAAGCATTCAGAATCAGGGACCAATCACTCACCACCAGGCCATGCTCACCTCTCGATCTTTATAGTTTATTTATCTTTTTCTTCTTTTGTATTTGGACATTTTATTGTTTTTTACACGCTGGTTGTCCACCCTGTTAGGTGCTGTCCTTCATTGATTGGTTATTGAATTTATTGAGAATGCCTGCAAGAAAATGAATCTCAGGGTTGTATATGGTGGCATAAATGAACTTTGATAATAAACTGGCTTTTGAACTTTGAACCTAAGATGATCACTCGCTGTTAGACCGCACGCCTCCTTCACGCACCACTGCCTCTCTGTCACAGGCAGCATCCCTGTCCGCACCATTTTGTGCCAATTGCTTCAAGAAGCAAATGGTTGAAGGAAAGAAGTTGTTGAAGCTGGTGGTGTGTGACTTCAGGCTTCTGTTCATCTACCCAATAGTGAATACAAGTAAGATGGCATGTTCATAATGTCTGTTGCACTTCTGTGTATCCTCAGCTAATGGGATTCAATTCTTATTCTGAGATATGGCTCATAGTCTTGTTATGGACCCTTATTGTTGGGAAGTAGCATGGTGCAGATGGTCCATTTGTTGGAGGACTTTTATATGTTAGTTATATAAGCTTACAAGGATGATGTCAGGATGAAAGGGTTAACATATGAAGAGCACTTAATGGCTTAGGGCCTGTACTTGCTGGAGTTTAGAAGAATGAGGGAGGATCTAATTGAAAACTATGGAATATTGAAAGACATGGAAAGAAATGATGTGGAGGGGATGCTTCACATAGTGGGATAGTGGGAGTGTCTAGGACCAGAGGGCCTCTGCCCTAGACAGAATACAAGGACACTGGTGCAGGTCAATGGGAGAAAGCAGTTTAAATGGTTTTGGCATGGACTAGATGGGCCAAAGTGCCTGTATCTGTGCTGTACCTCTCTATGACTCTGTGACTCTAAATAAATAAGAGGGCCTGAGTTGTAGGGAAAGGCTGAATAGGCTAGGACTTTATTCCCTTGAACGTAGGAGATTGAGGGGAGATTTGATAGAGGCATACTAAATAACGAAGGGCATAGATAGGGTAAATGGAAGCAGGATTTTTCCACCGAGGTTGGATGAGACTACAACTAGAGGTCATGGGATAAGGGTTAAGGGTGAAAGGTGAAATATTTAATGAGGACCTGATGGGGAACTTCTTTACTCAGAGGGTGGTGAGAGTGTGGAACGAGCTGCTGGCAGAAGTGGTGCATGCAGGTTTGATCTCAACATTCAAGAGAAATTTGAAAGTATATATGGTTGGGAGGGGTATGGAGGGCTATAGTCCAGTGTAGCTGAATGGGTTGGGTCTAAGCAGACTAATGGTTCAGCATGGGCTAGATGGGCCGAAGGACCTGTTTCTGTGCTGTAGTGTTCTCTGACTTCATGTCTCTATAAGTAGTGCAAAAAGAGCTTAAAGTGCATGGTTCTCACACTCATCCTCTCTCTCAGACACTTATACACAGAGCACAATCGCAGTCACACTCACACACGTCTTGCTTTGTGGGATTCTGTGTTTCTTTCCCTCTCTGCTCCTCCCCAGGCCTTTGAAGGCGATGTGAAAATGAAGTCTTGTAAAAGTTTCATTGGCCCTGGTGGCTGAGATGCTGCAGGTGGTCAGGGGAGATTATCTCACTGAAGTTTTCCCAGCTTTGAGGTACTGGTAGCCAGGTGGAGCAAAGTATTAACCTACAGAAAGGCAAACCAGATGTTACTGTTCCATGTTAACAGCTGGACAGCTGACAATCACTTGGTCCTGGTTTAGATTATCCTGTGCTGACATTGTAATTGAAATAGCAGTTCCTCCAACTTTACTGTTCTAATGAAGTGGGGTTCTCAACAACTTCAAAACATGTAAGAATATGGAGGAAACACCTCTGCTTTTGCTCTCTCCCTTCCCTTAAAGCAAGGGTTTTCAACCAGGGTCCACGGAAACTTTGCTTAATGGTATTGGTCCATGGCATTAGGAACTCCTGGCTTAGAGAATTCCTCTCCTATGCAAAATATGTTTGGTTGAAAATTGATTGAGATTTAAGATTAGGATTTAAATTTAGCTGTCATATATACATCGAAACATCTAAACGTATGGAGAAATTCATCCTTTTGTGTCAGTGACCAACACTATCTGACAGTTTGCTGAGGGAGCCTGTAAATGTTGCCATGTTGCCACATATCTGTAGAAGTTTGCCAAAGTTTTAGATGTCATAATGAATCTTGACAAACTTCTAAAGACGTAGCGGCCATCATTGGTTTGGAGCTATCATTGGCCAACACCTGCATGGGTTAAGTGACAACATGAAAACACCTCAACACTCACCTCAACTATGAACTGATGCCATAGCCTGTGGACTCACTTTCAAGACTCTACAAGACAAAGTCCTAATATTATTTATTTATTATTTTGTTGTTTTTGTATTTGCAGAGTTTGTCTTCTTATGCACATTGGTTGTTTGTCCATCTTTCTGTGCAGTTTGTGTATTTTTCTTTTTATTTACTGTTAATGCCCACAAAAAAAAGTGAATCTCAGGGTTGAATATGGTGACATGTACATAACTTGATAATAAATTGTCACTTTGAACTTTGAATGTAGCATGCCCAAAACTTACTAGCCCATATGTGATGTGTTTGGACTGTGGGAGGAAACCCACACGGTCCGGGAGAACATATAAACTCCTTACAGACAGCTGAGGGAATTGAACACAGGTTGCTGGTGGTGTTCAACATTATGCTAACTGCTACACTGCAGCACTTTTATGATGTGGAAAGATTAATGTTACGGTTATTTTTCTTTAAGGGTTTGAGGAGATTTGGTATACAAAAACACTCACAATTTTCTACAGATGTATCGTGGAGAGCATTCTAACTGGCTGAATCACCGTCTGGTATGGGGGGGAGGGGGGGTCTACTGCACCAAATCGAAATAAGCTACAGAGAGTTGTAAACTTAGTTCCATCATCTTTTTGTAGGATTCAAGGGTACTAGTGTTTCCATACCAGGCCATGATGCAACTAGTTAATATACTCTCCTCCACCACACATGTGTAGAAGTTTGCCACAGTTTTAGATGTCATAATGAATCTTGACAAACTTCTAAAGACGTAGAGGCCATCATTGGTTTGGAGCCATCATTGGCCAACACCTGCATGGGTTAAGTATTATTTGCCTCTTGGCAGCTGTAACCCTGAATGTCATCCAGTTAACTTTCTTATTTGAGGAGTTGTGAATGACATTACCTACTATACAATCATAAGAACATAAAAAATAGACGTAGGAGTTATTGAAGTATTGTGTTCAGTTCTGGTCACCTCATTATAGGATTGGATGTGGAAGCTTTAGAGAGGATGCAGAGGAGATTATTGGGATTTACCACTCACAAATTCCTAGAGATGTACTGTGGAGACCATTCTAACTGGCTGCATCACTGTCTGTTTCGGAGGGGCCACTGCACAGGATCGAAAGAAAGTTGTGAGCTCGATCACCTCCATCATCAGCACTGGCCTCCCCAGCAACCAGGACGTTTTCATGGAGCGATGCCTCAAAAACATGGCGTCCGTCATTAAGGACCCCATCACCCAGGTCATGCCTTGTTCTGATTGTTACTATCAGCAAGAAGGTACAGAAGTGTGAAGGCACACACTCAGTGATTCAGGAATAGCTTCTTCCCTTCTGCCATCCGATTTCTGAATGGACATTGAACCCATGAACACTACCTCACTACTTTTTCATTTCTATAACAAATTTCACGACATATGCCGGTGATATAAAACCTGATTCTGATTCTGATGTTTCAGGTCAAAAGTTGTAAACTCAGTGCCTGTTATTAAATATATTCTAACAGTCCTGACTTCAAGTTTCACTTGCCAGTGTTCTTTTCCCCATTCGGTAACAGCATTGTTTCGTTCATGAGCAAAGCTTGGTGCTTTTAGCGAAATAGTTCTGTGTGAATTTTCCTACCCACTCACACAGGTAATTAGCAGTTCAGTTTACTACCTAACAGAGAGGAGCAACACTTGACCTGAATTTTGACACCTCCATCCAGCACACACTGAGCAATGGTGTTAAACTACACTTCTCAGCCAAGTTCTCGCCTTAAGGGTATTAGTTCAAAGTAAATTTATTATCAAAGTACATATATGTCACCATATACAACCCTGAGATTCATATTTATTTATTTATTGAGACACAGCATGGAATAGGCTGTTTCAGCCCTCCGAGCCACTCTGACCAGCAGCCCGTTGATTTAGTCCTAGCCTAATCACAGGACAATTTACAATAACTATGTAACCCACCAGTCGGTATGTCTTTGGACAGTGGGAGGAAACCTGGGCACCCAGAGGAAACCCACACGGTCACGGGGAAAACATACAAAACCCTTACAGGCAGCAGCGGGAATTTTCTTGTGAGCCATCACAGTAATTAGTAAAAAACACAATAGAATCAATGAAAAACACACGGCAAAGATGGGCAAGCAACCAATGTGAAAAAGACAACAAATTGTGCAAATGCAAGAAGAAAAACAAATTAACAATAAATAAATATATTGAAATAATATTGAGAACATGAGTTGTAGTATCCTTTAAAGTGAGTCTTCAGTTCAGACCTGAGGTGAGGGAAGCTGATTCAGGACCCTGATGCTTGAGGGATAATAGCTGTTCCTGAATCTGGTTGTGCGGGACCTGAGGCTCCTGTACCTGTTGCCCAATGGCAACAGTGAGAAGAGAGCATGGCCTGGATGGTAGCTCAGTTTAATACCCAACAGGGAGGAACAACACTTTATCTGAAATTTGACACATCGAGCCAATAAACACTTAGCAATGGTGTGAACCTACGCTTCTCATCCAAGGTCTTGCCTTGGGGTTTTTAACCTTCTGACCTTGAGTCTATTGAGCTATTGTGCAACGTTGCATTGGCTGAGCTCCATCTTTGTTCTTTTATTTTTGATGATTCAGTCAGAATAAATATTTACAGACGTTATTTACAGTCTTTGACTAGCATTGGTCATTTCCAGCCCATTTTATTCCCTAGCTCCCAGGAGATAGGTGGAGCAATCTTACAATTACTGCTCAGAAGAAAACAGTGTTTTATTTTTAAGTTTTCTTTGGGGATGTTGGTTATAAGCTCTTTGTTGACTCCTTGCTTCTGAACATTATCCACAAGATGAAAGAGCAGATGACCAGATTACAAATATCCTTTGTGTTTTGCCTCAGAACGCTGAACATAGAATATTGTAGTACAGCACAGGCAGTTCGGCCTATAATGTTGTGCGACTTATTGACCTACACTAAGCTCAATTTAACTCTTCCAACCCACGTAGCCCTCCATTTCTCTCATCCATGTGCCTATCTAAGAGTTCTTTAAATGTCTCTAATGTAATTGCCCCTATTACCACCCCTGGCAGGGCGTTCCACACTCCACCACTCTCTGTGCAAAAAAAACTACCTCTGACCTTCCTCTTATACTAACAACATATCACCTTAAAATTATGCTCCCTCATATTAGCCATTTCTGCCCTAGGAAAAAGTATCTGGCTGCCCACTTGATCTGCGTCATCCATACAGTTCATTTCAACACTGGGGTGCCAAAGTAGCGTAGCAGTTAGCATCATGTTATTATAGCTCGGGGGCATCATAGTTCAGAGTTCAATTCCAGCACCGTCTGTAAGAAGTTTCTACGTCCTTCCCATGAATGCATGGGTTTCCTCCAGGTGCTCCGGTTTCCTCCCACCGTTCAAAGACATACTGGTTGTCTTTGTAGGTTAATTGGTCATTGTAAATTGCCCTTTGATTAGAGGCTCCCAACCAGGGGTCCATGGATTCTTAATTAGTCCATAGCACAAAAAAGGTTAGCAACCCCTGGGTTAAAGAGATGGGTTGCTTGTTGGACTGGTAGGGCTTTTTCCATGCTGTATCACTAAATAAATAAAAAATAAATGCCAGTGCAAGCTGGAAATAGAAGGGAAAATAATAACAGAGTGTAGAGTAACATGTAATTCCAGATTTATTCAATTGCTTGAATTTAAATTCCCTACTTGTCATGGTGGGATTTCAACTTTTCTTTGTAGATCTATAGTTGGGATTTCTGAACACTTGCCCGGTAATCTGACTGAGACGCCTGCCTGGCCACATTGGGAGCATTACACGGAGTGTTATAATTCTTTTTTCACATTTTCTTTGAAAATATTTGGATTGATCATCCATGAGGGATGTTGAGGATGGAATTGAAGGCATTGACTTCTGGTCATGTTCATCACATGAACTGACAAAATATCTATTTGTCTTTTCTAATTCACATGAGAAATTATGGGAATAGCAAGAGTACAGGGAAGCTTTGTTAAACTTTATTCTGTCAACTTCTTGATTATGATAACTTGCTGTCTTGAAACAAAGTCTATAAATCACCTTATGAACCTTCAGACTTTATTCTCTAGAGCGTAGGAGAAAGAGGGGAGATTTGATAGAGGTATACATAGGGTTGGATAGAAGGGTGAGATACCAAAGGAGGCCTGTGGGTCACCCCTGAGCATAGTTTAGCCCATGTTTAGTACACTCCTCCCTCCTGGATCAGGGTCACGTGAAGCCATGGGAGCAGGTGGTGGATGGTCGTATGAGCAGCTGGTGCAGATCACAAGTCCTGGTTATGTAACCACTGACACCAGGCAGACAATCTCTGAAGAGTTTTGAGAATGGCTAGGGCCACCCCTCTTGTAAAGACACTGCTCAGAAGAAGGCAATGGCAAACCACTTCTGTCCAAAGACACAAGAAACTGCAAAGAGTTGTGGACACAGTTCAGCACATCACAGAAACCAGCCTCTCCTCCATGGACTTCGTCTACACTTCTCGCTGCCTCTGTAAAGCAGTCAGCATAATCAAAGACCCCGTGCACACTGGACATTCACTCTTCTCTGCATTGTCATTGGGTAGAAGATAAAAAAGCCTGAAAACACTTAGCACCAGGCTGAAGGACAGCTTCTATCCCACTTCTGTAAGATCCTCTTGTATGATAAGATGGAGTTTTGGCCTCAAAGTCTACCTTGTTATGTGTTTGTACCTAATTGTTTGCCTGCTCTGCAGGTTCTTGTTAACTGTAATACTTAATAGAAACATAGGAACATAGAAAACCTACAGCAGAATACAGGCCCTTCGGCCCATGATGCTGTGCTGAACATGTACTTAATTTAGAAATTACCTAGGGTTATCCATAGCCCTCTATTTTTCAAAGCTCCATGTACCTATCCAGGAGTCTCTTAAAAGACCCTATCGTATCCGACTCCACCACCATCACTGGCAGCCCATTCCATGCACTTACCACCCTCTGCATAAAAACTTAACCCTGACATCTCCTCTGTACCTTTTTCCAAGCACCTTAAAACTGTGCCCCTCATGTTAGCCATTTCAGCCCTGGGAAAAAGCCTCTGGCTATCCACACGATCAATGCCTCTCATCGTCTTGTATACCTCTATCAGGTCACCTCTCATCCTCCATCACTCCAAGGAGAAAAGGTCAAGTCCACTCAATCTTTTCTCATAAGGTATGCTCCCCAATCCAGGCAACATCCTTGTAAATCTCCTCTGCACCCTTTCTATAGTTTCCACGTCCTTCCTGTAGTGAGGTGACCAGATCTGAGCACAGTACTCCAAGTGGGGTCTGACCAGAGGCCTGTAAAGCTGTAACATTACCTCTCGGCTCTTAAGCTCAATCCCACAGTTGATGAAAGCCAATACACCGTACGCCTTCTTAACCACAGAATCAACCTGCGCAGCAGCTTTGAGTGTCCTATGGACTTGGAGCCCAAGATCCCTCTAAGACCACACTGCCAAGAGTCTTACCATTAATACTACCAAAATGAACCATCTCACACGCATCTGGGTTGAACTCCATCTGCCACTTCTCAGCCCAGTTTTGCATCCTATCAATGTCCCGCTGTAACCTCTGACAGCCCTCCACACTATCCACAACACCCCCAACCTTTGTGTCATCAGCAAATTTACTAACCTATCCCTCCACTTCCTCATCCAGGCCATTTATAAACATAATGGAGAGAAGGAATCCCAGAACAGATCCCTGAGGCACTCCACTAGTGACAGACCTCCATGCAGAATATGACCCGTCTACAACCACTCTTTGCCTTCTGTGGGCAAGCCAATTCTGGATCCGCAAAGCAATGTCCCCTTGGATCCCATGCCTCCTTACTTTCTCAATAAGCCTTGCATGGGGTACCTTATCAAATGCCTTGCTGAAATCCATACACACTACATGATTCCGAATTGTTTTCCCTTGTCTACTTCAATGCATTGTTGATCTGTGTGAATATCATGCAAAAGAAAGTTTTTCCACCGTGCGTCAGTACATGTGGTAATAATTAGCTAATTTACCAATTTTGCCAGAGTTCCTCCTAAAGCCACAATACTTCCCGAAAATGAGCTGAAACAGCACCAGTGTGCCAGAGTCTGATCCCTCCCTCCCTCCCTCCTTCCCCATCCAGATGCTTCATGTGTCTGCTCTTCCTCTCATCTGCCCGTCAACGCTTTGAAACATCTCCCAACTCTCGTATGCCAGTCTCTGACTATAAGTAAAATGAAATAAACCAAAAGGTTCACATTTGCAAAGACCTTTTCACAGTCTCAGGATATCCCAGTGTGCCTCGCAAGTAATGAAGTCCTCCTTTTAGAACATAGAACACTACATCACAGTACAGCCCACAATATTGTGCTGAACTTTTAACCTCTTCTAAGATCAATCTAACGCTTCTGTCCCATATAACCATCCATGTGCCTATCTAAGAGTTTCTTAAACGTCCCTAATGCATCTGCCTCTCCCAGCACCTCAGGCACTAACCACTATCTGTGTGAAAAATCTACCTCTGACATACTTATCTCCAATCATCTTGTATTAGCCATTTCCAACCCGAGCGAAAGTCTCTGTCTGTCCATTTCTTCTATACCTTTTACAATCTTGTATACCTCCATCAAGTCACCTCTCATCCCCCTTCACTCCAAACTGTAAAGCCCCAACTTGCTCAGCCTATCCTCATAAGACATGCTCTCTATGTAAACAAACAAAGCAATGTTCCTCTGGGCTACATCCACCTGCAAAATATATATCAGTGTTGCTTTCAAGATTCAAGATACAGGACTGTTTATTGTAATTTTTCAAAGAACAAGTGTAAAGGAGAACAAAATGATTGTTACTCTGGATCCTATGCAGCACAAAAAAATACAGTAAATATAAATATTTAAGTGATCCTATAAAACATAACGTACAAATAACTTTGTATATACAAAGACTGATGTATGTGCAGGTACATAAAAGATACTAGGTGTGGTGGTTAGGGGTGTGGAGGGCTGGGTAGAGATGTTGATCAGGCTGTTTTTGACTCTGGTGGACCATGGATGCTACCACCCTCCTCCCTGATGGTAGTGGGACAAACAGTCCATGAGCATGGTGTGTGGGATTCTTCATGCTGTTACTGGCTCTTTGCTGGTACCTTTCTGTATATACAATATGTCCTTGATGGTGGACTAGGCTGGTGCTGGTGAGGGATTGGTCAGTTTTAACTTCCTGTTGTTGAGCCTTCCTGCCCTATGCAGTGTTATCAAATCACTATGTAAAAGTGTGAGAAACTCTATTTTCTCAGGAGGCTAAAGAGCACATCCTTGTTAACCCTCAATAATTTTTATTGATGCATTATAGAAATCATCCCATCTGGATATACCAGAGTTTGGTATGGCCACTTCTGTGTCCGAGACCACAAGAAAATGCAGAGAGTTATGGACGCAGCTCAGCTCATCGTGGAAACTAGCCCCCCAATCCCCACCCACTACCCTGTATGCAGTCTGTCTACCCCTCTCGCTGCCTTGGGAAAGCAGCCAATGTTGTCGAGGACCCCACACACACTGGAACATTCTCTCTTTTCCCCATTCCATTGGGTAGAAGATAAAAAAGTCTGAAAGTATGTCCCTCCAGGCTCAAGTACACCCTCTATCCCGCTGTTATTAGTCTACTGAATGGTCCTCTTGTATGATAAGATGGACTCTAGATCCTATTGTCTATTTACTCTGCCCTGCCTCTTTAGCTGTAACGCTATATTCTGCAAGAGTCCATCATGATCTTATAGACCTCTACAGATCATCCACTTAATCTCCTACATTCCAGCCTCTGTTGGTCGCGTTGACCATGCTGTCTACGTCTATGCAAGCCAGGGCAGTACGATATGGAGAGCAAGCTGTTCCCCATGCAGCAGGCTCCCCCTCTCCACGCAGCTGATGAATCCAAAGGAAAGGCAGACACTGATACAGTTTGGCACCAGCGGTGTCTCAGGAATTGCCAGTCAGCGTTGAACTCAACGTAGGTGTGTCTCAGGGACTCCAGCTCTGGATTGTTCTCAGGGTTTTCACATGAAGCCTTCCCCATGAGTGGGTACGAGTGGAGGTTTGAAATCAGAGTTTTAGTTCTCCTAGAGAAGCTGCCATCCATGGCCGATGACCCCCATCTGCCCGACGTGACTGGCTTTAGGGTGCCAGTAACCCATCTTTGCCCTGTCTGCTGTCAGTAGAAACAGTTCTGCCAGGCTTAGTAGCTGAGCCACAAGTGAGGGCCAGGAGCTGGACTCGGTTCTCAGAGACTATTTGTGATGCACAGCATTGGGGACAATTAATAGGTAGTGGGAGCTCATCCCCATTACCCACCTCCCACACCACTGGCTATGACACTAGTACACACCATCTATTAACAGCAGCATATCCCAGTTACAGAGCGACGAGTGTGACTATGAATACACAAAACAATTGTCCAGCCTGTTGATACCACTGGAGCACGTCTTTGCCCAGGAGTATCAGCAGTCGTTGTTGTTATTACCAGCAGTGCATTCAGGCTTGGCATTTCTCTGTGGGTCTCTGCTATATGTTTTTGATGTTGAGCTATTTAGGGAAAACACAATCCTTCATTTCGATTGCTCATTTCCTCCTTTGTCTGTGGAGGGACGTGAGCCTTCTCGAAGACGCCTGGAACCCAACCCTTCTCATCTGACGCATTTTGCTTCACTCAGTGTGGACCAACAACACGTCTGGACCTCATCGACGTGCAGCTTACCATCGTGAAGGGTGCCTTGTGACGCATTAACTTTGTCTCCCACTGTTCTCTGTTTCCATGGAGAACAGGAACGTTTACATGGACGTGGTCAGATGGCAGCAGCCATGGAAGGTGTGTGGCGTCAGCCAAACGTCTGTACTCCTTAAAATGTGGCCCCAATCCAGGTCTTCTGATAATTTGCAAAAGAGGCTTGTGTATCGTGTTTCCCAGTCAAATCTGAGCCCATACAAACAAATAAGGCAGCAACCTAATCACTTTGTAGGGGCAATTTTCATTCTCACTGTGGCAATTAACATAAAGTTATTGCAGTGCCAGTGACATGGCTTGAATCCCTGGCGCTGTCTGTAAGGAATCTGTACGTTCTCCCCATGACCGTGTGGGTTTCCTCTGGGTGCTCCGGTTTCCTTCTACATTCCAACGATGTACGGGTTAGTAGGTTAATTAGTCACATAGGTGTAATGGGTAGCACAGGCCCGAGGGCAAGAGTGGCCTGATACGATGCTGTATCACTAAATAAAATGAAAAATGATAAATGATACACTTCCCCCTTTCACGAGATGAAACCTTTCAGCCTCCTGTGGCTCCTTCATTCTTGGCTACACCGGTTAATCAGATGGTTAAGAAGACACGTGGCACGCTTGTCTTCATTAGTTGAGGAACTGGGTTGACGCGTCAGGGTGTTGCTGCAGGTTTATAAAATTTGTGGTTAGGCTGCAGCCATTCAGGTCGGTCCCCTATAAAAAGCATCTTGGCCCGAAACATCAACTCTTTGTTCCTCTCTGTAGATGCTGTGTTGGCGCATGGTTAAGTGGTTAAGGCGTTCATCTAGTTATCTGAAGGTCACTAGTTTGAGCCTTGGCTGAGGCTGCGTGATGTGTCCTTGAGCAAGGCACTTAACCACACATTGCTCTGTGATGACACCGGTGCCAAGCTGTATGGGTCCTAATGCCCTTCCCTTGGACAACATTGGTGGCATGGAGAGGGGAGACTTGCAGCTTGGGCAACTGCCGGTCTTCCATAAAAAAAACTTTGCCCAGGCTTGCGCCCTGGAAACTTTCCAAGGTGCAAATCCATGGTCGATTGAGACTAACGGAGGCCTACCTACAGATGCTGCCTGACCTGCTGAGCTCCTCCAGCATTTTGTGGGTCCTGCTCTGGATTTTCAGCATCTGCACAATCTCTTACGTTTATAAAAAAGATCTAGAGACTTCAAAGAGGGCTTACCAGGATGCTGCCTGGATTAGAGAGCATATGCTATAAGGTGATTTTGGACAAACTTGTTTGTTTTCTCTGTTGTGGCAGAGACTGAGGGGAGACCTGACAGAGGTTTATAGGATTATGTGAGGCAAAGATAGAGGCCACTGATGCCTTAAAACCTGTTGCTGCAGGCAGATGGGGCTCATTAACCACAGATGGTGGCTCATCTAGGAGAGGGAAAACTCCGATTTCAAACCTCCGCTGCCTGGCGGCTATACCCGCTCACGGGAAAGGCTTTGGGAGTAAACCCCGAGGAAAAATCCGGAGTTGGGGTCCCGAAGGCGGCTGACTGCTGTACCCAGGAATAGCATGGCAACTCCTGCGATGCTGCTGGCACCAAGCTGTATCGACTTTCGTTTTTCCTTTAGATCTGTGATCAGCATGGAGAGGGGGGTTCCACTGCATGGGCAACAGACGGATCTCCATATCAACTCTGCCCTGGCTTGCACCCTGGAGAGGCCACAAATCAGTGACTACCAGAGACACAGTACCCATGGTCGACCACGACCGACAGAGGCCACACACACACCACACAGATAGAGTAGACCAACCGTAAATTTTCTCAGGGCTGAAATGTCTAATACCTGAGGGCATGAGGGTAAGGGGGTGGGGGGGGGATAGGTTCAAAGAGGATGTGTGGAGCAAGTTTTTTACACAGCGAGTGGTGGATGTGCTGCAGATGGTGGCAGCAGATATGAGACTGGCATTTAAGAGTGTCTTAGACAGATGCATTAATATGCACAAAATGGACTGATCTGGATCATGTACAAGCAGAAGAGATCCAGTTTAATTCAGCGTTGTGTTATGCACTGGTATCACGGGCTGAAGGGCATGTTCCAATGCTCTGCTTTATCTTCTAAAATTAAGAAGTCTTGTCACTAGTGGAGTGATCAAGCCAAGCTGCAACCCGGAAATCTTATCGTTAGTTTAAATCTGCCCTGCTAAGGAAATCAATTCAAGGGAATAAATAAACTTGAGTTATAAAATGATCTTGAGAGGACCCAATCATATTTTTACAGATGTGTTGGATTATATGAAGACATGGAACAGGGCAATATTTGTTCGTAGGCGCAGATATTTGGAGCATGTAGCCATGAAGAACTGAGGTGTTGGTGAAGATCTGTATTTAGAGAATAAGGATTTGTTTTCTTTGTCACACATATAATGAAACATATAGTAAAGTGCATTGTTTTTATCAACAACCAACACAGTCCAAGGATGTACTGGGGGCAGCCCACTAGTGTTACCATGCTTCTGGCACCAACATAGCATGTCCACTGCTCACTATCTCTTATTAACACTGCACCTTTGGAATGTGGGCGAAAATGAGAGCACCCGGAGGAAACCCACATGATCACTGGGAGAATGTTCAACCTCCTTATAGACAGCGGCAGTAACTAAACTCCGATTGCTAGTGCTGTAAAGTTTTGTTCTCCCCCGCTGCCCATCTAAAGTTGATCTTCCTGCCTCTGGCAAACCGAGTCGAAGAATGCTGCGTGTTAGTTTCTAATGTTGAGCTTGGAAAAATAAACTGTTGGATCCTTATTCTTTTGCAATCCCAAGGTTCTTTGGAAGTCAAGAAAGAGGCATAAAACTTGTTCCTTACAATCGTTTTATGAAGTGTTACAATAGCGTAAATGAGCAAGAAGGAGAAGCCAAGAGAGCAAAGGAAAAACAGAGGAAAAGTCTGTCGTGGCTGTCTCATACTCACGCTAGAGATAACACAAATTCCAGTGATACCAATTAACCTATGAGATTGCCAGATTCGAGTGGTGTGACACTTGCTACTGAAAATCAAGACGTTTCTGGAAAAATACAGAAGCAACTGTTCCGTAATCTCTGGAAAATTCACTGAACAAATTCATGATTCAAGAATCAAGATTGTTTTAATGACATTTCCAGAACACGTGTAAGGAAGAACAAAATAATTGTTACTCTGGATTGGATGCATCAAAATAAGATAAAAGACATAAGAATAATAAAAACACAATAAATATAAATCCATAAGATAGAATATAAACATAAGAAAATCTGCAGATGCTGGAAATCTGAGCAACACACTCAAAATGCTGGAGGAACTCAGCAGGCCAGGAAGCATCTATGGAAAAGAGTACATAATCAATGTTTTGGGTCGAGACTCTTCATCAGGAATCATCAAAGATAGATTATATACATAGATCTTTTGTTTGCCCATAAAGTGACGCTAGGTACAGGAATACCAAAGATGTGATACGACTCTGACAGGAAATGATAAAGCAGTCAGTGGTGGTGGGGTATGTGGAGGTGCGGGTGAAGATGTCGATCAGCCTTACTGACTACATGCATGTAGATGTCAATAGGTGATTCTGTTGTATGAATGAAGTTTCTTGAGAAATGTACTAGTAATTATGAAGCAGCCTCTTTATTCTACAAAGTGAGATACAGCTGGCATCATATTGAGACTCTTTTAGGTAGGAGAAGGTTTGCTTGGTCCAGCCCTACACAATGTTTTATATCCTAAAGAACAAAGAAAACTCCAGGAAAATTTAAATTAATTCATATTTACAATACTTCTTTTGATCTACACACCCCTCCTTCCCAATGTTCCCTTAAATGTGTGTGCGTGTGCACACATCTTTTGCTACTAGTGCACAAAGGAATTTCAGTTGCGCACTAAGGGTTGGGCATGTTAAGTATATTTCATGATTGAACACAATCACATTTACTTTTCCAGTTTCTGATGCAGACGGTGTTGACAACATGGAATTTGCGATGATTTGTCTGCAGATTTTCGAACTGGCTAATTTATGCTGTTTTTATTGAAGAAATTATTCAGTGCGCACATGTTGTCAATGGGTAAAAAGTGCTCAGTACAAGGTTTTTGCGCACACTGGTCATTACAAATTAGAGGGAACATTGCTCCCTCCTTGGCACTCTTACTACAGGCAGCCAAAAACACACAAATAATAAATTCAAATTAGTGTAGTCTACCCATTGTTCAGAGTTGCATTTTAGATTTAATCTTCAATGCATATTTGGATCTGCAGGTTGGTTAATGTACCGGTAGTCAATATTAGCTTTCTGTCCAAAACCCAAAAGTGCGCCTTAACAGTATAAAAATAAAAGCAAGCATAGGAAAGTTAATCTAATAGAAAAATAACATTTTTACACCCCAATCTTTATACAACTCTACTAGAATTTGTAGATACAGTGACAGAGAACATTCTCAGAGGTTTTGAGGGAAGTTTGGCAAAGGATCAGAAGAGCTGGTCTACACTAGTGCTTGATGATACTTCTCTGTAAAACTGCCTTCAGTAGCTCTGCTAATTGACTCACGGAGATCACATGCAGAGATTGCATTGACTCTGTATTTCGGAGATCTGATGTAAAAGACGTTTTTTAAGAGGAGATGGAATAATTGAATCCTGGTGTAATGCAGATCTGAGGGAAGATGGGAGTTCAAACGAAATGTTTCCAGAGCTGCAGTAGATAGCATTAGCTAATAGGCAGACACAGAGTGAAGCAAAGGTTTACTGGGTCAAATGGCACTTAGTCTGTCTTGTTGATGGTTGTCTTGAAGTGGTTTGAGTCAATGGAGACTTAGGTTGGTGATCAAAGGGAATTCAGCAAGAGGACTTTCTGTGACACATACTCCTGTCTTGTGATTGGAATGCAAGTCTGAGTTGGTGCATCTCTGGCCATTTATTGAGCCTTTACTAATCGAGAACCTATCAACCTCTGCTTTAAATATACCCAATGACTTGGCCTCCACAGCCACCTGTGGCAATGAATTCCACAGATTCACCACACTCTGGCTAAAGAGATTCCTCCTCATCTCTGATCTAAGGGGATGTCCTATTCTGAGCCTGTGCCCCCTAGCCCTAGACTCTCTCACTACTGGAAATCATTCTCAGCATGCCCACTCTATCTAAGCCTTTCAATGTTTGATAGGTTTCAATAAGATTTCCCACTCCCACTGATTCTTCTAAACTCCAGTGAGTACAGTCCCAGAGCCTTCATGTATTAACCCTTTCATTCCCAGGCTCAGTCATGATCTGTCCTCTTTTGAGACCGTCCATCACCCCTAGCTTGCTGTTCTCAAATAAGATGAGACCCCTTCTGTCCATTTAGATTATAATTATAAAAATACACTCAGTAATCACTTTATTTGGTCCAGAAGTGGAACCTGGTGTGGTCTTCTGCTGCTGTAGCCCATATACATCAAGGTTAGGCATGTTGTGCATTCAGAGAAACTCTTCTGCACACTGCTGTTGTAACGTGTTGTTATTTGAGTTACTGTCGCCATCCTGTCAGCTTGAACTAGTCTGGCCATTCTCCTCTGACCTCTCCTATAGAACTGTCGCTCACTGGATGCTTTTTGTTGTTTGCACCATTCTCTATAAACTCCAGAGATTGTTGTGTGTGAAAATCCCAGGAGATCAGCAGTTTCTGAGATGCTCAAACCACCCTGTCTGGCACCAACAATCATTCCATGGTCAAAGTCTCTTAGATCACATTTCTTCCCCATTCTGATGTTTGGTCAGAACAACAACTGAACTTCTTGACCATTTCTGCATGCTTTTATGTATTGAGTTGCTGCCACATGAATGGCTGATTAGATATTTGCATTAATGAGCAGGTGTACTTATCAAGTGCCACAGTGTGTACTTTTCTCATTTAAATTATATACAGGAAATGCAATGCATTTAGAGTGCAAGAGGGTGACGGAGCTGTGTAGCTAATAGAGTCAGTGCTTCACCGTTCCAGGAACTTGGGTTTAAGCTGTGCGGAATTTGCATGTTCTTTGTATAACCGTGTGGGTTTCCTCTGGGTGTTCCACTTTCCTCCCCACACAACATTCCTTCTAATGTTTGTCTTGCAGCTGCACGACCAACCATTGCTCTGAGCAGGAAATTCTTAGATGAATATTTAGAATGCAAACTGAAAAATCACATACTTTTGATTTATTAATTGGAAGGTATAATGAAAGGCGGTAAAACAAAGAAAATATTTCACGTTTTGTAAACCTTTCTGTAAGCAAGTTTGCTGATGACAGTAAATTAGGGTTTGTTTCAGTGCCGTATGTTAATAACCGTAATGCTCTGTGTATCTTGTCCCGCTTGGTGCCACAATAATATCAGTGCCGGACTCTGGAGCAAAGGTTCCCGGGTTCGAATCCAAGTTGGGTTGAGCGTTGAGCTAGCAACTCGGCCTCGTAAAAACAAGAATAGCTTGCTATAGAAACACCGTCAAAAGACAGTGCCCCAATGACTCCACTGCCGAGTTAAGGGCTATTCTTCCTCTGTGTATCTAATGGAATCTGTAAATACTTTTCTGTACACTTAGTGTGGCATTAAACCAACACAGATGCCTAAAGCAGAACATAGGCCCACAGTGTCTGTGCTGAACACCATGCCAAATTAAACATGATCTCTCCTGCCCACACATGATCCATATCCCTCCATTGCCTGCGTATTCTATGTTAAAGCCTTTTAGGCACCAGCATCGTACTGTATATGTTTACAACAAAGCCCTGGCAGCCTTTTCTAGGCACCTATCACTCTCTGAGTAAAAAAACTCATCTAGCATATCTCTTTTGAACTCTCTCTGTCTCACCTTGAACATGCAACACACTCAAAATGCTGGAGAACTCAGCAGGTCAGGCAGCATGTATGGAAATGTAAAAGCAGTCAACATTTTGGGCTGAGACCCTTCATCAGGACCGAGAACGAAGGTCGGAGGCGCCAGAATAAAAAGATGGGGGGAGGGGAAGGTCTCTAGCTGGAAGGTGATAGGTGCAGCCTGGTGGGTGGGAAAGGTCAAGGGCTGGAGAAGAAAAAATCTGATAGGAAAGGTCAGTGGACCACAGGAGAAAGAGAAAGAGGAGGGGACCTAGGGGAAAGTGATGGGCAGGTGAGAAGAAGAGGCCATGGGCCAACATGTTGGAGTGGAATTGGGAACTGGAATTATAATGATAGACTTCTGGGAAGTTCCGCTTGTGGTGGATGGAGCAGAGCTACTCCATCTGTATATGTGCCTCTCTTAATCCTATAAATCTCTATCAGATCTCCCCTCAACCTCTGCTTTAAAAAATGTACCCACGAAGTGATGTTGGAGGTTTTTTACACAGAGTGGTAAATGCCAGGGGTGGTGCTAGAGGCAGATACATGGAGGAAGGTGGTAGGAAGGAAAGGTTAGATTGATTGTTGATACATTTTATTAGGAGTTTGAGGAGATTGGGTATGGTAGCAAAGACCCTAGCAATTTTCTACAGATGAACCGTGAAAAGCACACTGATGATGACCAATTGTGGGCTTTCTAGCACAATCCTCACTGATCTGATTTGACACAAATAATACGTTTCACTGTGTATCTCCATGTACATGTGAAAAGTTAGTCCAAACATGTGCTGGGTGCAGTCCACAAGTGTCGACATACTACCGGCACCATCATAGCATGCCACAACTCAGTAACCCTAACCTGGGCATTTCTGGACTGTGGGAGGAAACTGGAGCACCTGGAGGAACATACAGACTTCTTACAGACAGTGACGGGTATCGAACCCTGATCGTTGGTACTGTAAGGTATGCTGCCACAACCAGTTTATTGTTGGAAAGGCGACCTTTGCAGTTGGAGACCCAGTCTGTGTCAGTAGCAGCACTGTAGTGAATGTCAATGTAAATTTATTATCAAAGTACATATATATCACCATATACAACCCTGAGATTCATTTACATAAACAGACTGACAAACAACCAATGTGCAAAAGAAGACAAATTGTGTAAATAAAAATGAAGAAACAATGCTGAGAGTTTAAAGTTCAAAGTAAATTTATTATTAAATATGCTTTGGTGCAAACAATAAATAATTCTGAGAACATGAGTTGAAGTGTCCTTGAAAGTGAGTCTGTGGTTTGTGGAGTCGAGGTGAGTGAAGTTGTCCACACTGCTTCAGGAGCCTGATGGTTGAGGGGTATTAACTGTCCCTGAACTGGAGGTGTGGGACCTAAGGCTTCAGTATCTTCTTCAAGTAGCAAGAAGAGAATATGGCTTGAATGGTGATGGATGCTGCTTTCTTGTGTCAGCCCTTTTTGTAAATGTTCTCAGTATTCTCCCTCTGTGTTACTCCGATCCTTACCATGGCATCGAAACTGCTGCTCTCCCAGTGGAGTAAAAAGGAAAAACTAGTCACCCTGGGGTGAATTTTAATTTCTTCTGAACATCATGTTTATATTTAAGGCTCTCTGTTATTGAAAATTAACCTTGTGAGTGGGATTGATTTGGTTCCCATTGATGCCATGTCATTACCTCTTATTAAATCCAATCATCATTAATGATAATAGCATCCAGAGACCGCCAAGCAACATGTTTCAGACAATGTGGAGTTGCAGTAAGAAGTCTTAAGGACTTAATGGTGTAATGAGTCTGTTGTAATTGGCTCACGTTGCCCTATTAGAGTTCCGTGTGTCTGAGGATGGACCACTTATCCACTAGGAGGTGCACATGTGTAAGGCAAGGACTGCAGAATCAGAATCAGGTTTATTATCACCTACGTACCCTAGAGTTATAAAGTGATACAGTATGCAAATAGGCCCTTCGGCCCAACTGGTCCATGCTGACCAAGATGCCCACCCTAGCTCTTTCTATTTTCCAGTATTTATTCAGATTCAGATTCATTTATTTATCAATTGTCCACCAAAACCTACAGTGAAATGTGTCATCTGCGTTAACAACCAGCACACTTGAGGATGTGCTGGGGGCGGCCCACAAGTGTCATCACACCTTCCATCGCCAACAGAGCATGCCCAATATGTTCAGCAGAACAACACAGGTCATAACAAGCAATTAAACAACACCAAAAGAAGCCCAATTTGTCTCTTCCATCCACTCACACACGTACATTGTCTTCTAATCCCAGCGGGCGTCTTCTGACTCCATCCTCCAGTGGACTAGCATTTGCAGACACCGGGCCTTCGGCTCCGTTTGACCTTTAACCTTCTAAACCTTTCTAATCCATGTGCCTAACCAAATGACTTTTAAAGATGCTATTGTATCTGCCCCAACCTCTTACTCTGGCAGCTTGTTCCACATGCATAATGCCATTTATGTAAAGGAGGCCCTCAAGTTTCAATTAAATCTTTCCCTTCTCACCTTAAACCTATGGCCTCTAGTTCTTAATTTGCTAACCAGAATCAGAATCAGGTTTAATATGAACAGCATATGTCGTGAAATCTGTTGCCTTTATTGCAGAATAATCGGAAAAACTGTGAATTGCAGTAAGTATATATTTAGTGAATAGTTAAATTAAATAAGAAGTGCAACAATAGAAATAAAAAAGTATTGAGGTAGTGTTCATAAGTTCAGTGTCCATTCAGAAATCGGATGGTAGAGGGGAAGACTTATTCCATAGGAATAAGACAGAATGCATTCACCCTGTTTAAGCCCCTCATGATTTCGTCATGAATTTTTTGGTTTCTGGCAGCAGTACAGTGCAAGACATAAAAATTACTATAAGTTATAAAGAAAAATAAACAGTGCAAAAGAGGAATAACGAGATCCATCTCTAGCTTGCTGTGACATTAGCTGGCTGGGAGAAGATTGTAAGGATACTTGTCTGAACTTGCCCAGAGAGGCAGAGTGCACCAATCACATTGGGTAATAATTATTTGCGAGCTTCGGAGTTAAAATGGTCTTAAGTTCTGGCCGCAACCATGCGCAGCACATAATTGCAAAGTCATGGGCGTGCCTGTCCTGCACAGTGGCAGCCAAGGGTCAGAATCAGCGTTTGGCTCCAACTGAGTGAGTTGTGAGTTCAAGGCTGTAGCACAAGGCATCAGCATTTCTGTGATGTGCTGAGAGTGTGCACAGTTTCTCAGAGGTGTCATTCATTTAGGTGTGATGAGTGTAAGGTATTCTGCAGCATTACTTGTGGAATGGCAGGGACGTTCTCCATTTACCTGAACAGTTTGTAGGGCTGTTCACTTAGCGTGGAGGGTTAGGTCGCAAGCAAAGGAGAAGACTTATTCTATAGGAATAAGACTGAATGCATTTACCTTCAGTGCATATCTGAGTGTCGTTTCTGCCGAGTGCTCGTGTTTATACTGGTCCGACTCGTTGTTCTGATTGGTTGATAGTTGTGCTGGCCGCCATTAGTCTCCGCTGGGTCCCGGCCTTAACGGTGTAGATGAGCAGGGTGTTCGTAGCTCCCTGAACATGGCCACACACAGGTTGATAGGGTGGTTAAGAAGGCATATGGCATGCTTGCTTTTATCAGTCGAGGCATTGAGTTCAAAAGCCGGGAAACTATGTTAGAAACATAGAAACTTAGAAAACCTACAACACAATACAGGCCCTTTGTCCCACAAAGTTGTGCCGAACATGTCCCTATCTTAGAAGTTACTAGGCTTACCCATAGCCCTCAATTTTTCTAAGCTCCATGTATCTATCCAAAAGTCTCTTAAAAAACTCTATTGTATCCACCTGCACCATCGTTGCCAGCAGCCCATTCCATGTTGCAGCTTTATAAAACTCTGGTCAGGCTACAACTGGAATACTGTATGCAATTCTGGTCGCCCCCATTAAAGAAAGAATTTTGAGGCTTTGGAGAGGATGCAGAAGAGGTTTACCAGGATGCTGCCTGGATTAGAGGGTATGTGCTATAAGGAGAGATTGGAGAAACTTGGGTAGTTTTCTCTGGAGTGGCAGAGGCGTAGGGGAGATCTGATAGAGGTTTTTCACTCAGAGAGTGGTTGGTGCATGGAATGCACTGCCTGAATCAGTGGTGGAGGCAGATACACTAGTGAAGTTTAAGAGACTACTAGACAGGTATATGGAGGAATTTAAGTTGGGGGGGGGGGGTCATATGGGAGGCAGGGTTTGAGGGTTGGCACAACATTGGCCTGTCATGTGCTGTACTATTCTATGTTCTATGTTTACAAGATTATGAGAGGTGTAGAAAGAGAAGACAGACAGTATCTTTTTCCTAGGGTTGAAGTGTCTAAATCCAGAGGGCAGTGAGTAATTTCAAAGGAGGGGCAAGTTTTCTTTTACAGAGAGTGATTGGTGTCTGGAATGCGCTGCCTGGGGTGGTGGTAGAGGCAGATACATTAGGGACTTCAAAAAGATCTTTAGATAGGTACATAAGTGTGAAGAAAATGGAGGAATATGGACATTGCGTAGGCAAAAGAGATCGTTTTTGTTAGCAATTTGATTACTAATTTAATTGGTTTGCCACAACATTGTGGGCCTAATGGCCTGCTCCAGTGCTGTACTATTCTATGTTCTATGTTCCTCGATTGCTATTTATAATCTAGTCATTAAGCTGTCCGGTCATTATAACTGACTCTGGGTAAATTGGCTTCATATTTCCTCACTTTTCTATTACTTGTTGATTGGATGTTGGACATTACTGGCAAGATCAGTCCGTTATTAATTTCTCTTCCTTTGCCTTCTCTCATTTTCCATTCCCCTCTTAGTGCTTCTCTTCTCCTCACCTGCCCATTACCTCCCTCTGTGACCCTCCTTCTTCATTTTCTCCTCTCCAATCAGATTCCTTCTTCTTCTGCCTTTTACCTTTTTCACCTTTCACCTCCCAGCTTCTCACTTCATCCCCATCTCACCTACTCACCTTCCTCCTCATCTGCTCTCACTTATTGCCTTCTAGCTTGTAAATTACCCCCCCCCCCCCCATTCTTCATCTGGATTTTTCCCTTTTACTTTCCAGACCTGATGAAGGGTCTCAGCCTGAAATATTGTCTCTTTATTCCTTTCCATAGATGCTGGCTAACCTGCAGAGTTCTTCCAGCATTTTGTGTGTGTTACCTACTGAAGTGACTTTCTTGACCACTTAAGAATTGCGGGTCATTTTTAAGTGAAACCACTTAAGGTTGGTATTTCTCTTCCCGGAATAGACTCACACAGCATAGAAACAAGCCCTTCAGCCCATCTGGTCCATGTTGGCTAGTTTTGCCATTTAAGCTAGTCTCATTTGCTCACATTTGGCCCATATCCTTCTAAATCAGGGTTTCCTAACCCGGGGTCCATGGCATAAAAATGGTTGGGAACCCCTGCACTAAATCTTTCCTGTTCCTATACCTCATGGCCCAAAATATTGATGATTTATTTCCCTCTGGATGCTGCCTGTCTTGCTGAGTTTCTCCGGCAGTTTGTGTGTGTTTTCAATGTTGTTAATGTTTCTGCTCCAACCACTTCCTCTGACAGCTTGTTCAAAATACCCACACCCTCTGGGTGAAAAAAACTTCTGTCATATCTCTCCCCTTTCACCTTAAACCTATGTCACCGAGTTGTTGATCAGATGGACTCTTGACCTCACAGTCTACATTGCTATGATTTTGTACCTGATTGTCTGCCTTCTAATGTTAACACTTCATTCTGCATTCTATTATTGTTTTACACTGTACTTTCTTAGTGCGCTGTGTACGTGAAGATTTGGTCTGTGTGAACAGTTTGCAAGATGATGTAACAATAATTTTCAATTCCATTTTGAACCTTGCGACAGTGTGTGTTCTGTGGGCACCATCATTTTATACAACTCTATTGAGAGCACTTTCCATTCTCCTACACTCCAAAGAATAAAGTCCCAACCTGTTCACATATCCTCAATAACTCAGTCCCTTAAGTCACAGCAGCATCCTGCTATATCTCCTCTCTACTTTTTCCAGACTAAGAGTACCCTTCCTATAGCGGGGTGACCAAAACTGAACAAAGTACTAGAGGTGCAGCCTCATCAATGCCTTGTACAACTGCACCCTTCTGCACTCGAGGTATACTTATCATTGATGTGGATTTCAACAGTTAACAGCGTAAATCGTGTAGTTACAGCTCAGCACATCAGCTTTCTCTCTGTGGGCTCTGTCTACAGTACTGTGCAAAAGTCCAGCTAGGGTACCGAAGACTTTTGCACAGTACTGCATTTGTCAATGTGGAGTGGACAGTGAATCTGTAAATCTGACAGGGGCAAAGGATGTTGGGAATGGTGAGGGTGGAGCGCCATGGGAATGGTGGGGTGGGACAGGTGGCAAAGAAAGTGTGCCGGGGTGGGGAGTGGCTAGCTTTATATACGTGCCTTTGATTTTTGCACAGAACTGTATTTTCCTTGCTGCCTCAGTAAACAAGCCATCACAATCAAAGACCTCGCCCTTCCCGGATAGCCCCTGTCCCACCTCAGTCTGAAAGCACATACCACAGGGCTCATGACAGCTTCTATCCCACAGTTACGAACGGACATTGGCCAACAATCTACCTCGTTATTATCTTGCACTTTATCATTTACCTGCACTTCACCCTTTCAGTAGCTTTTACATTTTATTCTAGATTCTTATTTGTTTTATCTTGTTCTAGTTCATGCACTGTGTGCAATGATCTGATCTGTATGAAGAGTCTGCAAGACAATCTATTCACATTATCTGGGTACATGTGACAATAATAAATCAATTCCAATTCTAATCCCTTTTGAAAATCGTTTTCTGTATTTATTTGAATTGAAAGTCACCAACAGACCTCGGGAAATTTGAACTTACATTGCATAATGGCTAGCAGAATGCTATTACAACTTCAGCTACCTGGGTTCAATTCCTGCCGCTGTCATACATTTTTCCCGTAACTGCTTGAGTTTCCTCTGGGTGCTCTAGTTTCCTCCCCATACTAAATACATACTGGTTGGTAGGTTAATTGGTCACATGGGTATAATGAGACCATAAGACATAAGACATAGGAGCAGAATTAGGCCATCTGGCCCATCCAGTCTGCTCCAGCATTCAATCATGGCTGATCCTTTTTTTTTCCCTCCTCAACCCCAGTTCCTAGCCTTCAACATGTGAAAGGTTTCAATGAGATCCCCCTTCATCCTTCTGAATTCCAGAAAGTACAGACCCAGAGCCATTAACAGTTCCTTGTATGATAACCCTTTCATTCCTGGAATCATCCTTGGAATGAAAGGATTCTGGATCCTCTCCAATGCCAGCACATCTTTTCTAAGATGAGGGGCCCAAAACTGTTCACAATACTCAAGGTGAGGCCTCACCAGTGCCTTATAAAGCCTCAGCATCACATCCTTGCTCTTGTATTCTAGACCTCTTGAAATGAATACTAACATGACACTTGCCTTCCTCACCACCAACTCAACCTGCAAGTTAACCTTTAGAGTGTTCTGCACAAGGACTCCCATGGCCCTTTGCATCTCATATTTTTTGTATTTTCTCCCCATTTAGAAAATAGTCCACACATTTATTTCTACTATCAAAGTGCATGGCCATCCATTTTCCAACATTATATTTCATTTGTCACTTCCTTGCCCATTCTCCTAATCTGTCTAAATCCTTCTGCATCCTACCTGTTTCCTCACCACTACCTGCCCCTCCACCAATCTTCATATCATCTGCAAACTGGCTACACAGCCATCTATCCCATCATCTAAATCATTTATATACAGTATAAAAAAGTGGTCCCAACACCAACCCCTACAGAACACCACAGTCACTGGCAGCCAACCAGAAAAGGATCCTTTTAATCCCACTGGCTGCCTCCTACCAATCAGCCAATGCTCTAACCATGTTAGTAACTTTCCTGTAATACCAGGGGCTCTTAACTTGGTAAGCAGCCTCATGTGTGGCACCTTGTCAAAGGCTTTTTGAAAGTTCAAATATACAATGTCCGTTACATCCCTTTTATCTATCCTATTTGTAATCTCCTCAAAGAATTTCAACAGGTTAGTCAGACAGGATTTTCCCTGAAGGAAACTATGCTGACTTTGTGCTACCTTGTCCTGTGTCACCAAGTATTCCATCTCCTCATCCTTAACAATTGACTCTAACGTCTTCCCAACCACCGAGGTCAGGCTAACTGGTCTATAATTTCCTTTCTGCTGCCTTCCTCCTTTCTCCTTTCTTAAATCGGGCAGCGTTGGCCCGTTGGGCTGGAACTGTTTGTCGCCTTGCTGGATCTCCAAATAATAAAATAATCTCCAGATAAGCAGAGCAACACACTCAAAATACTGGAGGAACTCAGCAGGTCAGGCAGCATCTATGAAGGAGAATAATCATTCAGCATTCTGTCTGTTTATTGATTGATTAATTGATTCTGATACAATGCGGAACAGGCCCTTCTGGCCCTTTAAGCCGTGCCACCCAGCAACCCCCGACTTAACCCTAGTCTAATCAAGGGATGATTCACAATGACCCATTAACTTATGAATTGGTACATCTTTGCAACATGCACAAAATGCTGGAGGAGCTCAGCAGGCCAGCTGCATCTATGGAAAAGAGATGACATTTGGCATTTCTGGCTGAGACCTTTCAGCAGGATTTGGGAAAAAAGATGAGAAGTTAGAGCAAGAAGGTGGGGGCAGGGGAGGAAGAAATACAAGGTGGTAGGTGATAGGTGAAAGTGGGAGAGGGGGAGGGGTGAAGTAAAGATCCGGGAAGCTGATAGGTGTAGGAGATAGAGAGTTGGAGAAGGAGGAATCTGATAGGACGGCAGAAGACCACGGGTAAAAGGAAAAGGTGAGTGTAATGCATGGGTTTATTTCTTTTAGAGCAATGACCCCCGCCCCCTTAGCACTACGTATTGATCTGTTGTCTCTCTCAGCTTCTGCAATGTGAATATACCAGCTAAAGCCATCACCTGTGTACGTGATATGCACAGCAGTTGTACACAGGCGACGAGTACAAACCTGAATATCAGAAATTATCACTAACTGTACCGGCATTTACAGCATGATTACGGGATGAAACAGCAAGAGTTCAACAGTACAGAGAAGGAGTCATGGATGCTAACAAACGCATGGGTACAGTGCATAGTAACAGTGAAAGACGCGCTGAATTTAAAGTGAAAATGACTTGGTGATAGCTTCAGTCGGGAAAGTTGATAAATTTGATAGTATGAACGAAGGCTGGGAGATTTATATCGAGAAGGTTGAACTCTATTGTAATGCAAACAACGTGGAGGAGCAAAAGAAATCCCCTACAATTCTTAGCTCAATGGGTCCAAGAACGTACAGTCTTTTATGCAACTTAGTTACCCCTGGAAAGCAAACAAACAAGTTCAATGAAATTGTTACAATTTTGCAAAATCACTTGCGCCTTAAAACAATGGTAATAGCTGAGAGATTCAGATTTTACAGAAGGACCCAGTCAAAAGATGAAAGCCTTTCTGAATACATTGCTGAAATGCACAAACTTTCCCGGTACTGTGACTTTAGAGATGGACTTCCTGATGCATTAAGGGACAGGCTTGTTGTGGCACAGATAGACAAAGCACTCAAATGAGGCTACTGGCAGAAAGAGACCTAACCTTAGAACGACCATTCAGCAAAGGATGCAGCGCAACTACAGAAAAGGAGGTTAGAATGTGAATGTGAAATACGCAAAATG